>NC_070604.1:73879022-74514736 GCF_027172205.1 Podarcis raffonei | reverse complement strand
TGAATTGAAGAAGACTCTGAATCATCTAAATGAATCTCTGTGCTTTATTATATTAGATATTTAAACTTCTGTGACGTTTAATAAACTTCAGCCCAGAACACCAATTTTAACATGTTTCACCAGGTTAATTCAGAAGGGCAGAGCTGCATCAGAGGTAAGCGAGCAGACCAGGGGTCATCCAGTGTTCCACCTGAATGCTCCGAAACCCTCAAGGGCCTGTGTGCCAGCATTTGAAAGAAAGCTAAAAGAAGCCAATTGATTTCTTTTGTCCAGAGCGAACTTTCCCCCTCTACCTATTCCCAAGTGGGAAAGTTCACAATGGGAGTCAGAAAAGAATAGCAGGCAGCAGAGACAGTTCCCATCCAAGATGAAACAGTCCTCTCTTCTTTCCTCTTGATTCTGTGTAAAATGAAAACACGCTGCCAGCACCACTCATGAT
The DNA here is from genome assembly GCF_027172205.1 of Podarcis raffonei. Lineage (NCBI taxonomy): Eukaryota > Metazoa > Chordata > Lepidosauria > Squamata > Lacertidae > Podarcis > Podarcis raffonei. The sequence goes on along the minus strand of NC_070604.1, from coordinate 74,514,297 downwards.
TCCTGGGGGTGGGGGGTGGGGGAAGAGGCTGACAGTGGCCCTGTGTTGGCAGTGGCTTCACTGGGAGAAATATGAGAGGCCCATCTTCCGGGGAGGCCTTTTCACAAGGATTTGAGAAGGGGTGTTAGCCTATGCAAGCAGCCCTGGTCAAATTCCCATGGCACCACCCATAAACTGCACCTGTCTTAAACTAGTTTAATACAGTGGTACCTCGGGTTACAGACACTTCAGGTTACAGACTCCGCTAGCTCAGAAATAGTACCTCGGGTTAAGAACTTTGCTTCAGGATGAGAACAGAAATTGTGTGGTTGCGGCACAGAGGCGGCGGGAGGCCCCATTAGCTAAAGTGGTATCTCAGGTTAAGAACAGTTTCAGATTAAGAACGGACCTCCAGAACTAATTAAGTTCTTAACCTGAGGTACCACTGTAGTCATTCCCTACTCACAGTGAAATCTGAAAACTACTTTGTGTCAAGAATATGGGATCTCAAACAGAGAATTTGTAGGGGGGGTGGGTTGGAGGAAACAGTTAAGTTTGTGGTGTAGCTATGCCCTAAGACCATAATTCCACAGAAGATGGAGCAAACTTGTATTCTGCTGCTGCAGAGGGTAGGACCTGAACCAATGGCTGCTAAATAGAATAAAGGAGATTCTGACTAAACTTTAGGAAGAACTTTCTGATGGTAAGAGCTGTTCAACAGTGGAACAGAGTCCCTCATGAGGACTCTCCTTCATGGATGGTTTTTAAACAGTGGTTGGTTGGTCGTCTGTCAGGGATTCTTTAGATATGATTCCTGAAATGCAGGGGTTGGACTAGATGACCCTCAGTGTCCTTTCCAACTCTATGATTCCATCTAAGGTGGCCACTGTTCTTGTCATGTTTGAGTTTCGCTTCTGCTTCCCCCACAACATTGCTCTCCTGTTCTGCTTCGTTCCTGTATGGCTCTTTGCACATATGCAAATAAGCATGTGCAAATATCAGCACAAGCACAAGGTTGAGTTCACCAGCAGTTTACGTGTCATTTGAAGTGAGAGGCTGGAATGTCTCTACTCGCAAACAGGCACTCTGGCTCCTTCCTGTACAGTGGTACCTCGGGTTACAGACGCTTCAGGTTACAGACTCTGCTAACCCAAAAATAGTACCTCTGGTTAAGAACTCTGCTTCAGGATAAGAACAGAAATCGCAGTGGCAGCAGCAGTGGGAGGCCCCATTAGCTAAAGTGGTACCTCAGGTTAAGAACAGTTTCAGGTTAAGAACGGACCTCCAGAACGAATTAAGTTCTTAACCCGAGGTACCACTGCACTGTTATAAATGGGGAATGCAAAGCAAGGACACTGGGGAAGTTGTTAGAATTTTGTTCTGTTGTTTTTGGGGGTTTTTTTGGGAGGGGGGACAAGGATCAAAAGAAAAGGTGAGTTGTCCCGAAAGTGTCCTAGGCCTTTCAGAAGAAGTGCCAAAAACAGCCACCTGGTTTCTTTAGAAAGCTTCAGGTTATGGGAGACACACGCCTGCCATTCACTTAGGCTGATTTGAGATCTATGACCGGCACAAATGGCATTAAAAATTCTATCCGGCAACTCAGCATAATCTGCATTCCCCCGGAGACCTCCAGTGCTGCAGAGGGTGCTCCAAATTGTGCTTTAATGAATTACCGTATGGCAGAGACATATGCTTGCAGCACTTTTATTTCCATGTAACGTGACCCCCATCGCATGCATGCCAGCTCTGCAGGAAGTTAGCTTCATTTCATGCAAAGAGCTCCTGGGAAATCAGCCAAGACCCCTCGCTGAGCAGATGGGGAACGCAGCCCTGGTGATGCATGTGCCACACGGAACCAGCTGCCTTGCACTCCAACACAACCTCCAGTTAAGACTGTGTACAAAAGGAAGCTTCCCTGGGTGGTTAGCAGGTGAAAGGCATATTAAATCAATGGAGCCAACTGTGTGGAGAGGCATTTGGAGCAAGGAAGGGTTTATGCACACACATCAAAAAGCAGTTCAACACTACATTGGCACCAATGTAGATTTGCCTTGGGGGTAGGGTTTGCAAGTCAGCTTCAAACCCTGGTTGCAGATACTAGCCGAAGGAGTTCTCAACAATATCAAATCTGCTTAATGTCAGTGATTGAGGACAAGAGAGGAGAGGATGGGAAGAATGGGATCCTATAGTCCACTCCCGATCTCTTAACCATGGTTAAGAGATCCCTCCACCAGTCCAGTGAGAGAACATACACTGCCTTCCAAATTCGCTGTCCATTTTGTAATTCTGTAAAGCATCTGCCAACATAAAGGTGCAGAAATCTGGGGCACAAGGTTGGAAGAATATTCAGATGCCCTCCCCAGTGGCATGGGGCCATCCCACAAAGAAGCAGCTCCCATCATTGTACAAAATGAAGCTAAGTGTGAGGATATGAAGGCCAGAAGACCCTTGTACAGTGGTACCTCGGGTTACATACGCTTCAGGTTACAGACTCCACTAACCCAGAAATAGTACCTCGGGTTAAGAACTTTGCTTCAGGATGAGAACAAAAATTGTGTGGCGGTGGCGCGGCAGCAGCAGGAGGCCCCATTAGCTAAAGTGGTGCTTCAGGTTAAGAACAGTTTCAGGTTAAGAACGGACCTCCGGAACGAATTAAGTTCTTAACCCGAGGTACCACTGTAACTGAATGAATTGCTCTGTATTTCACAGGTTCATTGTATTACTGCTTGGACATGAATGTGGCTTTGACTTGTTTTACATTTTCACATACACTGGGTTTAGTTCCATGGTTGCTCTGATGTTCTGTGTTAATTAAGTTGCTCATGGTGATTCACTTTGGTCTTCCTTTTGGAAGGAAAAGTGCAACAGAAGCAATAAATGACGTTTTCAAATATTATGCTACCTCTGTAGTAGCAGCATGTGGGGTGGGGTGGAGCCACCCTCCTAACACTGGAGTCACTGCTGCCTACGTGAATTCAGGGCTGTGCAGGTACACCAGTGCAATTTCTGGATTGGCAGCAGGGGTCCTGGCAGTGCACCACATAGCCCCCACCTTGCTTCTGCCCTGCCCCAGCCCTGTCCAGGTAAGTCGCAGTGCTACCAATGTGGGGAAAGTTGCTCTAGGGCCATGCTCCAGGGCCACACACCCCACTACTTCTGTCACTTAATATTTCTACCGCTTTTATACTTAGCTAATATTTCTTACCTTTCCATCGGGGTACTCTATTATTTCTTTCACTTCCCCATCCTCCTTTATTTCAGTATATAGTGATGCTCTTCTGGACAGTATTGATTTGAGAGGAGAAGCCTATCAACAATCAAACATGATTTTTAATTGCATGCATTTTTCTGCACAGAGTGGCATGATCTATAAAATCCCACATAAGAGGGGGAGTGGCACAGTATTTTATTTAAGAAGAGGATGTTAGGGATCCCCCCCATATATATCATTTCCAACTGTGATCCCCAAGCTAGCTAATTAAAACAAATAATGAAAAACAATATAAAAACCATAAAACAACACATAGATAAACCTGGTGTAAGTCTAACAGAGCTATCGCCGGCCAACAGAATCGAATGTCATCTTAGCACTTGGTTGCATGACAGAACAAAAAAGAAACACTACTGATACAGAAACATAGACATACAAAGAGAAATTCAGACACCCAGAAGACCAAACCTTATTTTTAGTCTCCACAAAAATAGGAAGATTTTCCACAGGTGTATTCCTGCCATTTGAGGCAATGCTGTTTTTCCTGGAGGTAGACATAGAAACCACTTGCTCAGAAGATTTATTGGATCTCTGAACCCTTTTATGGCTAGGATTCTCTTTCACCTGTAAAAATTGTTACCTGTCAGTAATCATCTGAAACCACTTAAGCCATATGTTTAAAGGAATCTGTTATATTTAATGCCATATGGTTTAACTGGTCAATGAAAGAACCCTCTTTTCCCCACCCCTTTTCCCCAGAGCAGCGGTGTAGCGTAGGTTACCAGAACCTGGGGTGGTGTGGAGGGCATGGGTGGGTGGGAGGGAAATGGGCAGGGTGGGCATGCACATTCAACTGCCTAAGGGCGTTTGTGTCACCTAGGAGATCGCAGCCACAGAGATAAGAAAAGAAGAGTTGTTCCTTTGTCTGGCGAGGTCACTTCTTGGTTCGTATGGAGAAGCCATTTTTAATCAGAGCCCAGTGACAGAAACAACTGGGGCAACTGCCCCTGTGCCCCATCCCAAGCTACGCCACTGCCCCAGAGACTCTTATCAGAGTAGGTTTTTAGGCCTGCTGTAAAATATGCTCAAGGCTTATACATAAACATACCTGTATTCCCACATTACTCAAGGATGTGGTGCTTAAACTGTCATTGCTTTGACTATTTAAAAATGCTGTGTCTTCTGAACTACCTGAAGTGGAAGAGAACGTGCCTAGAGGGATTAAAATATTTACATATTAAACACTGTCAACAGCCACATATGAAAGCACCGATATTTCAAGTCCTGTATTCGGACTCCAAAGCATTGATACTGACGTTGTTCTTGGCCAGCAAAAGGGACATGTTTGAACAACACAGATTCATAGAATTGGAAGGGACCACAAGAGGGTCATCTAGTCCAACCCCCTGCAGTTCAGGAATCTTTTGCCCACCATGGGGCTTGAACCCATAACCCTGAGATTAAGAGTCTCATGCTCTACCAACTGAGCTGTCCCAATAGGAACTAGGCAGTACGCAACCATTTGAACATACTTTACCTTTCACATGCAGAGCTGGGCTGGTAAGTACGCTTGGTTCCAATTCAGACACAGGTGTCTTCCTTCCATAACTGTGCTGCTGACTGTGAGCCAACTGAGGCAAAGCCTATACAATGAAGAGGAAGCCTTTAAATGAAGGCACACAGTGCTCCTACGCACTTGAAGTGATTGAACAGGCAGGCTTTCCTCACTGTAGTGATGTGGAGCTGAGCCAAAAGCATCAGGAAATGCCATGGCTCTTGGAGAAAAAGGTATTGTGTGGTTTATAAAGACACCAGCTTGAAGATACGTTCCAAAAGGTTTAGATTTGGATGTCACTGGGCCACACGTTGTAGATCTTGTGAAGATTTATTTATTTAGAGCATTTGAACCCTTCAGCCAAAGAGGCTCCCAAAGTCCTTTGGCAGAACAAATTCACTGGAAAAGGAGACAGGCTTAGCCAAGATTAGAATAAATGCATTCAAATAATGCCTAACTAATTTATCTTTTATGTAAATGGGTCGACTATAGGTTTATATATATGTAGCAGGCTAGTTTAATTATATGCCAATAAAGAAAAAACCTTTTGTAAGAGGAAGAGGCAGTAGGCAATAATCTTCATAGCACCCTGCTTTGCAATTTGCAGGGTGTTTCCAGAAATAATAATAACAAATCAACGCTGCCAGTCTCTGTAGACAACGCTAAAGTAGATGGACCAATGGTCTAACTCAGGACAAGGCAGCTTGTACTCAGACATTCCTGGATTGTTAATATCAGCAACTGTTGTGACATGGTTACTGTGTAATCTGTTGCACTGCATTTCATGCTATTTTAAAACTTTATTTATTGTATACACCGCTCAGAGGTTTCTTTTTTAACATAAGCATTTTTATAAATTTCCTAAATAAATTCAAAGAATGTGCATTACTTTCTGTAGTCCAAACGGTGTTTGATGAGGGGTCCTCTGGCTTATTGGTGTCACACTTCTGTTATGAACTGCTTTACACGGGCTCTTCACTCTTTGCTCTCTTGCTGCAGATTTCAGTGACTCAGACCTTTGCAGAACCCTCCTTGTTGCCTAGAAGAGATTAAATGCTTTTTTAAAATCATTGCATGGTGTTGGCCTTTGCTGTCTTATTTGTGAGCATGCCACTAGGAATACTTAAAAACTGAAGATTTAACATGTTTCCCCAGTATTTAATAATACCAATAATCGTTAACATTTCCATAATACTTTCAAATGTGCTTCATTATCTGGATGTAATTTTTACAGCAATTAGGGATGCTCAAGGAATTCTCCATTGATGGACTAATCTGATTTATTGAAGCATGACTGCATCCTGTTTATGTTTTATAGATATAATTTTATTGCAGATGTTATATTGTTATGTTCATTACAACACACCAGCTGTACACTGACTGTATGTATGCTAGAAGCAGTATAAGGCTATATGGGGACTGGGGAAGGATCAATATATCTTACCTGTGAATCTCTAGGGGCCAATTCATCTGGCAGTACTATTTTCCTTCCCATAAGCTTATCGTCAGGGCTCTTGTGGCTATTTTGCGACAGTTTCTCTACCAGGGTTCCTTCAGGTGGTGTCCCTCTCAAAACAGCTGCTGAGACCTGAAAAAGAAATTATAATGTAGTAGCAGTTAAGAATGTCTCATGTGCCCAGTAGGTTCAGCAGCCATTCTCTATACACAGAGCCGGCACACCCATGAGGCAAAGTGAGGCAACAGCCTCAGGCGGCAAGAGCCACAGGGGCAGCAGATGTGTCCTTCAAGGAATGCATTTAGGTGCCAAAATGTTCTGGGCCAGACTTGTCTATATGTCTAATTTAAAGAGCAGACAAAATTAAGGCTTCTTGCAGGCCAGCCACATTCTTCCTGGAAAAAGGACGGCAACTCTCACGAGACTGCTCCTCCCTGTAGTTTCCTACTCAAAACAGATGTGCTAGTTGAGGATGGACTCCAACTCTAGCCTGTCGCTTCTCAGAGGACCCATTGCCTACCTGTGAGAAGATCTGCTAGTGGGGAAAGGAAGAGGGAAGGTGTCAGCTTTTCCCCATCCATTCGGGAAGAGTTCTGAAGCCTGCTCTAGAATAAGAAGCAACATCCAAGGAGCCGTAATCCTTTCCCCATCAGTGGATCTTTTAAAAATGAGCATGGCTACATCAAAACAGCCACAGCCCATTCCCAACAAAGCAAGCCAAGAAGCCAAACACAAACAGGAGGTCTGCCTATCCTACCGGCGTTTCTCTTTTTCTGCCAATCAAATCCACAGCTCCATGTTTCCTTTCGCTTTCCATCTTCTGATGCTCAGAGACCCTGAGCTCGTCTTGAAATTCCAGGTTCTGTTTGGTCAGTGCTTCGACCTGACTTCTCAGCTCGCCATGGGCAGCGTGCCAATGGGTCTCATTCCTTCTGAACTCCTCCTGCAGCCCTGCTATTTGCTGCTTTAACATCTGTCATTAGGAAAACAGGGTTGTTGATTTTTCCAGGGAAAGGTGTGTTGCCATTTCTGTGTTGCAACATGGCTGAGTGACATCAGGCCCTCTCCTTATTTCACTAAACCCCACACGAGTACTACTGCTAGGAAGCTAACCTACATGTGGTTAATACCCAATTGCACCACTGTGGGCAATTGTCAGCCAAGGCTGGGTCTTCTGACTCAACTCAAGCAGGGTTTCTGGGAGGAGAGCCACGTTCACTTTAGGGACAGGAATAGATCACAGAAGGCACAATGAGGGTAATCTTGTCCAACCCCCTGCAATGCAGGAATCTTGAACCCCCAACCCTAAGAGTCTCATGTTCTACTGAGCTAGCCCAACAGGTAATATGAAACTGTTCTGTTGCATATGATTAGCTGCATTCTGAATTTAAGCTCCTGAAAGTGCAGCTGAGGGAGAATAAGTCTATTCTCATGTAATTTGGGGGTATGGTGGAGATGTGTGCCAAAGCGAGGAAGGGTGTAAGCACCATTTGTAACCTAAGGACTTGGGAGGTAAATCTTGAAAGGACCAAGTCCAGGGTAGTGATAAAACAGGTTCATGTACAAGAGGAACTGACAAGCCTGGAAACAGAAATGTAGGGACTGGCAGTGGTCTGAAAGAGACTGCTCCTGAATGCTAAAGGGCTTCTTTCCCTGTGTAGGAAGTAGAGATGAAAAGAGTTGATGAAGGACAAGACAAAGAGCAAGACAGAGAGAGAGGAAGTCACTAGTCAACTTAACAGCAATAGGAAAATCTCCATAGGTACAAGAACAAGTCCTCCTTTCCCCTGCCCTTGCAAGTAAACTCCCCCGTTAAATTGCAATGCAGCCCTCACCATTGTTCCAGCTCGAGTGAGAGGAAGTATTCTGATACACCAAACTAAAGGAGGCCAGGCCTACGGACAGCTGCGCTCAATGCTCATTTAAAAGAGGAAATTAGATTCAACTATGGGGAGGTAGCTCAGTGGTAGAGCATCTCCTTTGTGTACAAAACAGAACAGGTTCACTTCCTGGCATTTGCAGGTAGGGCTTGGGGGAAGCCACTGACAGTGTAGACAATACTGCACTTAATTTTGAGGTTTCTATGATGCAAAAAGCATCATTGTGCAATATACAACTTACTTGTATTTCCCCTGATTCTCCTTTACCTACTGTCGTATGCTTCTCAAATTCTGCCTTTTCTTTCTGCAATTTCAGGGCTTCCTCAGTCTTGCACTGTTCCAGGGAATGCAACTTCTGCGACCTCTTGGCCTCAAATTGATTTATTTGTCTTCTGTTGAAAAAGAAACCAAGGGGTGATGTAAAATACCAGGGTATCTCATGTACATGAACTCAAGGGTTTGTTTTCACAGATCTGAGACTTGGGCATTTTTAAAAAATAGGGGGAATGTGCTTAATACTACCTGTATTAAAATCAGGTATGTCATAGTATTGAAGAAATCTATCTGTACTGGACCACAAGGCTGGAATGGAGTGCAGTTACACTCATGTCCTTCTCAAATTTTGTGGTGTCTTCCAAAAAAGCTTAATAACTTTGTGGGTGTCAGGATTTTTTGAAATCTGGCAAGCCTAGTTTAGTAGAACTTGGAACTTTTGCACTATTCTATGACATTTTGGTTGGCTTACGAAAGGTCTTTCCCTAATTTGGCTTGATAACGCCATCTGTGAACTCAGTTGTAGGCTGATTTAAATTAGTGTACAGGTGACACTGAAGCAACTTATAATTTCAATCTTTTCTTTATGTCTTTATTGTTTGTACAAGGACATTTTGTTGCATGAAGAAGCTTCTAAGAATAGACGGCAAAGTTTGGAAATCTAAATAGCAACGCTTTAAAGGAAGATAATGATGTTGTTCTTTGCCTCAGACACAAAGGGATCGCACAAGAGCTACCCAGGGGAAGGATGGAATATGAATTCCTATAGGAAAATAACCACAAACAATTTCCTTACCTAAGAAAGTCCATGGCTTTTGCTTGTTCTTCTTTCATCTGAGCTAGGAGAGAAGTTTCTCTCTGATGCACCTGAACTTCCGGTTCACATTCTAACTTATCAGTGTGCCTTTTCTGAACTTGCTCTACAAAGAGATTTATGTTAACATGTGTTAAAGCACAAAGAGTCAAGTCTGTGTAACCATTTTGGTTGAATTTGATAATGGAGGTGTCTTTAACAAAGCTTTTCTACTGCACCATTTATCTGAGCTTGCTGAATGCAAGCTGAATTTTCTGGATATTAAACAAAAATCACTTGTCATTTTAAAATGTCTTACCTGGGGTAGCTCTTTTATCATCTACATTTGCTTTGCTTTTGAAAGAAGGGAAAAGGTTGGCCACAAGATCACTTGTCAAGGAAGGAGGTTGCAAATTGTACTCTGCACTGTAATTGCTGGCAACACCGTTGCTCTGTGTTTTAGACTTCCTTCCTCCTCTTCTAGTTTTTGAGGGGTGGCAGGAAGATCTTCTAAGGGGGGAGAGAGTCTTCAGGCTGCCATCATCAACACTAGATTCATTGCTGCTGCTGCTACTGCTACTTGTGATAAGAGTGGCCTCTTGTTGACCTGCTGGTTCCTGGACACCAAATTTACTGGCAGGCAATTTTCCATGGTTTTTCAATGAGTAATCATCAGCTCCACTGGGTTCATCAGTGGCATAGTCAGCATCGGAAAGATCCATGTTCTTGCCAATGTTAGCTGGTCTATGGTTACTAGGCCTTATTGCGTACTGAGAGCAATGAGATTTAGGTTCATCTTCACTATCAGTAGATGTGCAGAGTGAATCACTAGAGAGGGGTTTTCCTTCCCATGCATTAGCAGCACCTGCATTGCTGTTCTTTTGGAAATTAGCCATTGTGGTGACACATTTTCTATCTGATTTAGGTGTAACTTTTATTATTTGATCATTGACTTTCTTAAACCCAGGGTTGACTTCCACTTGGCCCTCTGGGCTTTTCCCCTCAGCAATACAATGCTCATTTTCACATTGTCTAATCTGAGTCACACTTTGAGCAACCTGAAGTCCAGAGCTCTGCTCCTCTTGATTGTCTTGGTTGCTTTCTAAGTTATGAAGCTCAGGGACATCTGGTGAAGCATCAATGGACATTCCTACCACCTGTGATACACTGTCTTCTATGTTCTCCATAAGCCACATTGGAACCTTAAAATCCAGGGATCTCTTGTCAACCCTAACCAAATGATCCTGAGACCCAAGACTTGAGGTTTCATTTTTTTTAGTCACCTTTGCTTTAATGTCAATTATTTGTTCATGACATTCCTGTGAACATTTGGACCTGTCAAACTGAGGTGGTACACCAGATACTTCTCCATTTACTATCCCTTTGCTATCACAACCACCAGATTCGCTGCTGTCTTTTATTTCATCTGACCTTCGCTCGCAATTATGAAGCTGGCCTTTTACATCCCCCTTGAAGGTGATACAATGTGTGTTTTCATCATCCATGATCAGCACGGTGGGGCTAGTGACCTGCCTTTTCAGTTGTGGGTGTTTCCCCAATAGTTCTTCTGCATCCCATTGAGAAGGCCATGAGAAATTATTTTGACAATCAAAGCTAATGCGTCTAGGAAATCTGGCTGGTTCCTTGCCAACACTGTTTCTCTTTTTTTCAAGCCTTGCAGTCCCTTCCCCGCGTTTCAGAAATGAATTCTGAGCAGTGACTTTAGCCTCACGGGAGTTCTGTAAGGAAGGCAGTGACATTAAAATGTGGTGAGATATCTCATCAATTCTAATAAATAATGAATCCCATTAAAAACAAGCAATCTCAAAGAGCTTGGGTGTGAATTTCCAAAGTTTCTGAAGAGAAGAATTCTGGCTCCAAAGACAATGGTTAGCCTCCTCTTGATTTTATTGGGGATTTATCATAGGCTGCAGCGTTAGGGGTCCTCCACCTCAAGATGTATGCCAGGCCACTGCCGGCAACCTGGTGTTCTCCTGACCTCATGGCCAGCTCGCTTGATGCCTGTCCCAAGGAATGACTCTGACACACACAGAGAGACACCTGCTGATCCTATGTGTCTCAAACCTTACATCTACACACCAGAGTGTATAATCCGAAGCCCTGCAAACATAGGAGCTTCCAATTTTCTTCTATGGGCCCAAAGGTGTTGTTTATATATGAGAAGTCCTCAATAAAGAATGCCAGGCATGTTCCTGCTCACAGAAGAGAGCAATGAAACCCCTGTTCAAAGAATGAATCATGCCAAATGGGTTTCAAAATCATGCAGAACCATAGGGTTTTAGCAGCATAACAAACATTATATTAACACAACTTATGCTCTCGTACCTGTTGCTGCTTCTCTGCTTGTTGAGAATCGACTTTAAGTTGCTCCTCAACAAATTCCTCAAATGTCTTCCGCCTCTCTCCAATTCCAGGTCTGATTGGTCTAGGGAAATAATAAAGCAGATTTTAACATAAATATTCTGCAGCCATTTTCCATGATGACGAATGGCGGCTGAGGCGTGTTACGCTGCTTCAAACTTGGAAGGGGAAATGGCAGAATATTAATAAGAGAAGGGGCAATGGATATCCTACCATTGCGTTCCCCCCCCCCCAAGAGGTTCAGAATTTCCTCACTGTGTCAAGTCTAATTAGCTCACATTTATCAACACCCTCATGGGGAAAGGGCCACAGCACAGCAGTAAAACATCTGCTTTACATGCAGAAGGAGAACCTGCCAAAAATCATAGAAAGCCACTGCTACTCTCTGTAGACCATACTAAGCTAGATGGACCAAGAGTCTGAAGAAGCATACGGCAGCTGTCTATGTCCATGGACTGATTTTATGCTAGTTTCTTAATTTTAAGCTTGAAATAATGCTGTTCATGTAAAAATGCTTCCCTCTCTAGACAGTATTGAATATGGATGTTGTAAAGATTATCAAGGGATCCCTCCTATATGAGGGGTGAGGAACCTATGGTCCGTGGGCTGGTTCTCACCCAGTACTGAATTTCATCTGGACTGCTTTTAAAGTGTGGGTCTTTAAAGGTTTAGAGAGCTTTGAAAGTGCAAACCAGATTGGGGGACAGCTGGGCCAATCTGGACATTCAAACCTCTCCCTTCTCAGGTGGGAAAGTACAGATCAGCACCAGTTGTCTGCTGATGTGATACAGTGGTACCTCAGGTTACAGAAGCTTCAGGTTGCAGACTCTGCTAACCCAGAAATAGTACCTTGGGTTAAGAACTTTGCTTCAGGATGAGAACAGAAATCGCGTGGTGGCAGCAGCGGGAGGCCCCATTAGCTAAAGTGGTACCTCAGGTTAAGAACAGTTTCAGGTAAAGAACAGACCTCCAGAAGGAATTAAGTTCTTAACCCAAGATACCACTGTACATGCTTTCAGTGGTGGAAACCTGGACTGGGTCAGCAATCAGCCACTCAATACACATTTTCAAAACTCTCTTCAGGAACTTTTTACTTTTGTGTGGCCCCTGATTGACTCCTCGCCCCTCCACCCCATGGAACTTTGGCTCCTGAGAGAGAAGTTTCCCCATCCCTATCCTATACAAAAAGGGGATAAATAAAATGTGCTCCTTTCCCCACTTAACATTTGCACCAAACCTTCCACCAGTTCTAAATGTTTTAACGGTTTTAGAATTGTTTAATGTTTTAAGAGTTTTATAATATTAGATTTTTCCCTCACCTGTCATCTACGTTCCGTGTCTTCATGTTCATTCTTAATCCAAAGGGGGAAAGAGAAGCATTTTCCTCTAACTGTTGCTCCCCTCTTTGTTCTGTAACAGGTGGCGAAGTTTCAAGCCAAGGTTCTCCACCTGGCAGACTTGCTTCTAAATATCAGGAAAGAACGAAAAGAATAAAGGCTTTTACTACATTAATTAGGTCTCTTGAACAGGGGAGGGGAGAAGGAGGGGAAACTGGTAACAATGTCCCAGGGAACCTTTTCATGTATTAAAGGTGGAAACATACCCCCCCAAAATATTTGTTTCTCTAAATAAACTGAGTCTGAATCTGGATAAGATGCAGATTGTTTGGGGGAGTGGCTCCTGGATCTAGCATTGTCATTTGAGGCCCAGGTAGCTTCAGTGGCAGAGTGCTGACTCCCCTCCACAAACACACACAAAAAAGGCAGAACTCGCATTTAAGGGATGTAAGAAAGCATCAGTTTCCATTCCAACCCAGGTTCGTCGCATGCAGCACTGTTTCCACTGCACTGCAGGTTAGCTTCCGGCAAAAGCTACACTAGTTGTGTACTGTGCATTGTGGCAGAATGTCATGTCATGTCATGATTACATGATGTTATACCATACCATTCATTTCAGTGCAAAGGAAACACAATGGAAATGGGGAGGGGGGTCATTAATTACACTTCATATGTAGACAAAAATAACAGTGAATACCTATGGTAGACACTGGATAGATTTCTGTCCACAAATAAATGAACACCAGCCATTTCTGCTCTTGTTAGGCTACTCCACCAACCCTACTCCCAACTGTGGGACGCGGGTGGCTCTGTGGTCTAAACCACTGAGCCTCTTGGGCTTGCCAATCGGAAGGTTGGCGGTTTGAAACCCAGCAACGGAGTGAGTTCCTGTTGATCTGTCCCATCTCCCGCCAACCTAGCAGTTCAAAAGCACAACAGTGCAAGTAGAAAAATAGGTACTGCTGTGGCAAGAAGGTAAACGGTGATACCGTGCGCTCTTGTTTCCGTCGTGGTGTTCCGTTGCACTGGAAACTGTTTAGTCATGCTGGCCACATGACCCAGGAAGCTGTCTGTGGACAAGCAATGGCTCCCTCGGCCTGAAAGCGAGATGAGCGCTGCAACCCCTTAGTCACCTTTGAATGGACTTAACCATCCAGGGGTCCTTTATTTTTACCTTTTACTCCCAACTAGGGCTGGTGGACAATTTTGGTTCACTCTGTAATTTGGAGGGAACCTCTCTGGTCCACATTGGTTCATGCTCAAATTAGAACTTAGACACATAGATTCAATTGCATGTCTACAAACCTTTCCAAGTCTGATTCACTCCAACATATGTTTTATGGGCTTGTGTGTGTGTGTGTGTGTGTGTGTGTGAGAGAGAGAGAGAGAGAGAGAGAGAGAGAGAGAATGGGAATATAAAAACAAAAAATCATTCATTCTGTGTTTCTTTCTTCTGTTTAAACCATTGCTAGGTGCTTGCAGCTTTACTTTGGTTATTTTACTTTAGCTCATCACCTTTTTCGTGAGTTTCAGGGTGCTCCCTTGAAACTTCTAAGAAGTTGCTGTTTGCTGAGGTTTCTGTGGCAAGTTGCTGGAAAGTAGGCTTTATTATTAAGGGACTGGTTTGTGAGCTTCCATTATTCTGAGCTTGCAAAGAATTCTCCGAAGGGAACTGGACAGGGAATAAAGCAGCTGGGACTCCTGGAAGGGATGGGATCATAGCAAGAAGGTGAGAGGGAATACCAGCAGAAGCTGAAAAGCCTGGATAAAGAAACAAAGCAAGGAGCAAAAATTAGTGTCCTTGATGTCTATTTCCCACTTATCCAGAAAGTATCTACTAAACTGACTCCACACTAAAAACAAATGATTTATCTACCTCAGTGCCAAACTAGTTGCCCAACCTTTCTGGAGGCTATTGATTGTTTGCTTCTGAATGCACATATGGTAAAACTACAGTATAGGCAACTCCAGATGAGATCTTAAAATCTGTATGTAGTTTATTGATATTATCACAAATGGGTTGCCAACATCAGCTTTTTCTTCAACTTTTGATAAACTCTAGGTGCTTCCAGATGGGGGCTGAATTTTCAAATAGGTCACTGATATATCTCAAACAGGCTGTTGACTAGAGGCTATTTCTACTTACTGGATTTTCCCTGGAAATGATAAACCCAGAATAAAAGGGTATGGCGAGTAAATGACAAGCTAGAATTTTGATGCCAATGATGTGTGGGTACTACCAAAAAAAATGCATCCATGAGGGGACCTATCATCCTACAATAAACACCTGTCTAGACGCTCCCTATTTCATATATATCTATCATTTATCAACAGAAAATTATGTTTTGTTTGTGACATTTTAATAGGCACTAGAATTGTTTTTGTGGAGAAAGCCAAGCATCATTAGAATGTCCCGCTTACCCAATCCTCCTGAAATCCCCTGTAATTTCTTGCATCCACCCTGCTCTTTTGAAATGTGTTTAAAAAACCAGAACCTTGGGTCAAGATGACCCAAAGAGCTGTCGTTATTTTTATAGCCTCCTCAAATTATGCTGGAAGATATAACACACTGATGAAAAAGGCAGGAATCTGGCATTCCTTGTAGTACCTGAATTAAAGAACGAAATTATTTTCTGCTGTTCAGCTACTAGCTGTTGAAGGTGCTCCATCTGGTGCATTATGAGCTGTTCCTGCTGCCCTGGACTCTGAAAGAAGAAAATAAAAGGAAAAATTGTCTAATTTACCCCTTAAAAGCAGTAGGACAAGGATGGGGAACCTGTGGCCCTCCAGACTGTTGGGCTCCAACTCCCATCTGCCCCAGCACGGCCAATGGTTAGGGATTATGGGAGTTGTAGGTCAACAACCAATGGAGGTCCACAGCTTCCTCATCTCTACAACTGGGCTTAAATTAGTCATGGACCTACAATCCTATGCACATCTGAGAGTAAATCGCACTGAGTACAGTGGGACTTGCTTCCAAGTATTTATAGTCAAGGAATATATGGTCAGGACAGATAAAAGAAAGTATTTCTTCACACAGCACATAGTTAAAACTACAGGATTCACTCCCACAGTGATGGCCACCAATTTGGAGAATTAAATAAATTCAAGGAGGATGCAGCTATAAGACTCTCTCAAGGCAAATCTTAAAAAATGTAATATAAACACTGACAATTGGGAAACACTGGCCTGCAAGCGTTCCAGTTAGAGAACAGCTTTTACCATGGACTTTGAAGATGCTTAAACTCAGGACGAAAAGGAGAAATGTACTAAGAGGAAGGCACGTTTGGCAAACCCTCACCGTGATCAACTCCCGTCTGGAAACCTACTTCCCCGTTGTGGAACGACATGTGGATCCAGAAATGGCCTCCACAGTCACTTACAGACTCACTGCTAAGACTGTGTTCATGGAAGACAATCTTACTCAGCTGCGAGTGATCACCAAAGAAGGAGTTCTAGTTTCACTGTTGGGAGGCAGTATGCCTCTGAATATCAGATACTGGGAATCACAAGGGGGGAGAATGAAGTTTCATTCAGGTAAAAGGTAAAGGTACCCCTGCCCGTACGGGCCAGTCGTGTCCGACTCTAGGGTTGTGCGCCCATCTCACTTCAGAGGCCAGGCGCCAGCGCTGTCCGGAGACACTTCCGGGTCACGTGGCCGGCGTGACGAAGCTGCTCTGGCAAGCCAGCACCAGCGCAGCACACAGAAACGTCGTTTACCTTCCCGCTATAAAGCGGTACCTATTTATCTACTTGCACTTAGGGGTGCTTTCGAACTGCTAGGTGGGCAGGAGCTGGGACCGAAAGACGGGAGCTCACCCTGCCGCAGGGATTCGAACCGCCGACCATGCGATCAGCAAGTCCTAGGCACTGAGGTTTTACCCACAGCGCCACCCGCGTCCCTCGTGCCACCCGCATCCCTCTACATTCAGGTAAGGCTAGCCTATTTCCCATAGGCATCTCATTGGCCACTGTGGGAACAGGATCCTGGACCCAACAGGCTTGCGGCCTGATACAGTAGGGCTCTTTGTTGTTAAATGCAGATTATATCTTTAAGGGAGTGTGGCATTTGCCCATTCATTTAGGAAATGTTTGAACAGGTGGGAAAGATAGGGTTAAAAATATAGACCAATAGGAAAGCCGGAGGCGGAGCCTCCCTGTGTATAAAAAGGCTTAGTCCCAGGTTTGAGTTAGTTGTTGTTGTTGTGAGCTGTTGGTGGGTAGTTGGTTGGTTTTAGTGGGTTGGCTGGTTGGGAAAGGCAGTTGGAGAAGCAGTTGGTAGGCAGCTGGTAATAGAGAGACAGTTAGGGCAGTGGGTTCTTGAGTGAGGGGAGGTAGAAGAGATAGAGAGAGAAAAATAAGACTAAGAAAGTAAAGAGTAACAACGTTTGGAATGCCGTAAGTTTGTTTGTGACTGAAATAAAATACACTCTTCTCTATTAATTGAGAACCTGACTGAGGCTGAAGTGATTTTACTGGGGAGGACCTGGTTGGTGGCAGCAGATTAGTGGTATACGGGTCAATAGTCCGTGAGACGACCGGGGGCTCCGTACGAATGCCGTAAGTTTGTTTGTGACTGAAATAAAATACACTCTTCTCTATTAATTGAGAACCTGACTGAGGCTGAAGTGATTTTACTGGGGAGGACCTGGTTGGTGGCAGCAGATTAGTGGTATACGGGTCAATAGTCCGTGAGACGACCGGGGGCTCCGTACGAATGCCACAAGGAGGAATAAACAACTACCTCTCACATTATCCTTAATCATTAGCCATTACTGGGTGGGGCTGATGGTAGTTGAAGTCCAGGTAATCCATTTATTTAGCATTCATCATAATTTGCCTGCGCAAAACTTACATGGTTGTTAGAATATGTCCTTATATAGGGCATTCATTCTGATATGTTTACAGGGCAGTTGGACAGCAACAAACTTTCATCCTCATTTGCTTGTGGGGTGTTTACATGCTGCCTCATTAATCATTCAATCATCTCACATTTTTCAGTCCATCTCCCCATCACTTTTTTAACTACAAAATGTCCATTTTAAAATTATTTTTAAAAGTGGGTTTGTTGTACTAGAACAACAGGGTGCTTTAATACACTTTAACTGTGGAAAACCTAAAGTTCCAGGGTGCGCTTAAATTCCTCCTGTAAAATAGTGACAGTCTGGAAACACCTTTTGTTTTGAATAGACACTAGTGCAGTATTCAGTAGGGTGTACAGAATTAGAGGGTTTGGATTGTAATAATGTTAACTTTGTTTAAATGGAACGCAACCTCACCTGTTTCCCGTTTTGACAGCATATTGCATCTTGAGTTATCAGAGGAGGAGGAGAAGTAGCAGCGGCGGCAGCATTTGGGATTCCCAGGGTTTCACTGTTTTTACCAGCAGGGACTATTCCTGCCTGAGTTGGTGGTAATAAGTGAGGAAAAAGAATAGAGCTGGCTGTGTAACTGAATGGCTTGGCATCCTGAAAGATTTGAAGGTGGCCTAGGTCACCAGGTAGGCCAACGTCTCTTTCCAGTGTGCTGGACGTATTCAAGGATGTAAACTGTGCAGGAAAGGGGTTGTTTGTGCTGCTTACCCAACCCAGACTTAAGGAAGATCCCGTTGTTTCATCAGTTGTGCTATGACATGATGCTTGGGCTGGCAAATCTTTTACAACCTGCTGAGATAAACAGTCTTTCCTCTTGAAAATATCTGATTCCATTTTCCACCTTTTGAAACCCTTCTTATGGAACTGTGAATGTAGCTGAAAATGAGTAAAGTTTGTGGAAACTAATCCTAATGTCCTTCATTTTGATTTAACAGAATAGGCGTTTTTTGCACTGAAGGGTAAAGTTCTTTTTTTCAATAAAACCTGGAAAAAATGTGCAGTAGTCAGGTTTTAAGTAGTAAACATTAAGTAAGCTGTTGCTGTTATTATTTATTCTAAATGCCACCTTTCCTCCAAAGAGCTCAAGGCAAAATAGATAATTCTCTCCTTCCTCCCCTCTCCATATTATCATTTTCTCAAAAGCACTGGGGTCTTCTTGTTGATAGAATGATGGGCTCACACTAAGGCAGATCTTAGTTTGTTCTACCTGTCCCTCTTTATTGAACTTTCTATAGAACTTAGCATGTTTTAGTGACGAAGAGTTTGGGGTGGAAATGTGAGGATGAGAAGGGATTAGAGAGAACCCACAAATATCAGTTGTATCCAGATGCCAGTATTTCTCTCTTAGCCCCTACCAATACTGTATGCTTAGCCACACAAATACAAAAGGTTTTATACAGAATCCCTCAGTAGCTGCCTTGGTAAAAACTAATCATGTTGCTAGGGGCCTTTATACAGGCTCTGTGCCGCTACACTTGCCTCATATGGATTGAACCCTTCCTCACATTTACACACTTGGTAGTTTTGGTCAAGGGCACAGACACTCTCCGTCATTGGCCAGCCACTACATAATGATGGAAGTCAAAAGTGGACACACCATCACCCTGGCCATGGCTGAAAGAACCTCCACTTGGAAGAACAACAGAGAATACTTTAACAATTAAAGACTAACACAATGATAATGGCATAATAAGCTTTGAAAGACTAGAGTTGGTCAACAACCTCTCTGATTTTGCTGCAATGGATTAACCTGGAAGCCATCTAATGAGGCCTCTTGTCCAATCCTCTGGCCTGTTTCAAAATATCCTACTGCATTAAAAGCAGCCCTGCATGGGGCTTGTCCTATCTTTTGTAAACAAAACAAAACAAAACAACCCAAAAACTAAGATTTCACAGCTGCTCTGAGCAATTTCAGTCCAGAACTATATAGGAATTCAGCATAAGTTTTCTTAAGGTTTAACTAACGTCATTTCTGAAGACTTTTTTCTTATTATAGTTTTTTGTGACACACTTTAAAAAATACAGTAAGTGCAAGAATAGTCAATGTTATAACAGCAGCCATTTGCACGTTTGAGAGGTTTAAGATGAAATACTGAAAATCAGATTACGAAACTGCAAAAGGCACCTGCTTAATGCAATCCTATGCACCTCCATGGGAACACCGTGAAATTTACTCCTGAGTGAAGCTGGCTCTTAGGTACTATTTGGTACAAGGTTCATGCATTAAACATTGTCCAAGCATGAAACATAACGACTGAGACTAGTGGGAATTGCTCCCAGGTAACTGTGAGCAGGATTGTAGCCTTGGGATAGCAAAGAACTTGAACCATACACTTCAGTCACGCAGCCATCAGAAATGCTGTAATAGCATTAAAACGCCACGAGGCTCTTCCAAATTGTGTGCTATGTATCCCACGCAAAATGTGCCATGGAGCCAGTGTGGTTCTAGACTAGGGCCAGGACATCCCAGGGTCCAGTCCCCACTCAGCCACGAAGCTCCCTGGGTACGCTTGGTCCACTCACTGTCTCACAGCCGAACCTACCTCACAGGGTTGTTGTGAGGATAAAATGAAGAAGCAAGAACACCACCTTGAGCAACTCTGCGGGAAGGTGGGCTGGGTTTGTGACAGAGGAAAGAGTCCACCACCGGCGCTCATCCAGACGCGTCTTCTCCACTCTCAGTCGCTGCTGTGTCTGCATAGGAAGCCTCCCGAGGCTTGAAGGAAAAGACCTAATCCTTCGAGGAGCGACAGCAAGGCGTCGAGGGCTGCCGTCGTAGCTACAGCAACCGTAAACAGGAAGGGCTGAAGCCTCGGCTCGCCAAAGGGGCGGAGAGGGGCGGTAGCGCGGGGAACCCCGCTTTATTACCCCCCGTCGGAAGAGAGCTGCTGTGCTCCTCGCCTCGCCAAGACAGCCCTGGTGGGAAGCTTCTCCGAGGGGCGCGGAGGGGATTGCAGAGAAAACAGCAGATCCCGGACGTGCACAACCGGCAGGTTCTTCCCCCTCGTAGGCTCAGCCTCTCAAGCCTCCCAAGCAGCGTCCCTAGGCCCCACCACGTGGCTCCGGGATCGGCAAGCAGCACTGGAGAAGGAAGCGTTGCCACCGCCCCGTCCCGGCCGAGACCCGCTGAGGGGGCAGACCCCACGCATCCCTCGACGTCCCCGCGGGAGGATCGTGGCGGGATGGGAGGCGAGAGGGGGGCGCGCGTAAGGCCAGCTCCCTGCAGGATTTCGCGCGCTTCCCGTGGTTTCATAACTGGAAGCCCAGCTCAGCTACATAGAAGTGCATGCATATCTACATTCTGCAGGGTCGCCTCCATTTCTCTGCTGGGACTTTTGTCTTCTGCTTCTGCACTTTCTTAGCTTCCAGTACGACACCATCAAGTTCAGCTACTGCCTTGCACGGGATTGTCAAGTCCTTCGTTGGAAGCATTCGCCATCCTCATCTGCTCGCTTTCTTCTTTTATTGGGGCCCGAGCTATAAACTTGGATTGCAATTAGAAGTGTGGGAGAAAGGAGGGGGAATCCCTGTGGCAAGAGCGCGATTTCACTCATGCAGGTATTATGATACCTTTGTGGGATGCCTGGACCCCTTTTCTAATTTCTAGATGCCAGGCATAGTAAAATTGTTGTTTTTTGTTATATACTGCCCTTTATCAAAAGATCTCAGGGCAGTGTAGGACATTAAAAACACATTGGAAACATTAATGATAATCTCATAATAAAAACACGGAGAAAGGCATCCTGAGCGACAGCCTATTAGTAAAATAACCATCATAATAACAGTCTTCTCCTCCACACTTTCACAGAACAAACCAGTCTTCCTGAGTCCAAGCCAACCTGAATAGCCAAGAAAGAAAGACAGGGTCAAGATCCATTCAGGGAGCCATCAACAAGGCAAAGACCCTCTGCCAGGCTGGAGGTGAATCTTTGCCCAGCCCAGAACATCTCCCAAGGCACAGAGTTCACCATTCCACCTGCCCAAAGTGCAGGTAGAACTGCTGCCAGCAGGCTCTCTTGTCAGCAGCAACCCACTCAGAGTCCCCCAATGGAGTTTCACATGGGGGAGGGGGACTGTGCCTGCCCAGGTTCCACTGGCTCCTGAAGCAGCCCCAGTGCCATCACTTGATTACATTGGGCCGGATTGCCACACCATCTCCAGGCTAGCGCAACCCACAAGCGTGCCCTGGCCAGCATGAGCGATGGGGTTGCAGGTGTAGCAGTGTGGCTCTGCTGCTGTGTCATGCCCTGCCTCCACCTGGCGAGTGTTTGGATTCTTCAGTCAGACTCATCTTCATGCTACTCTGTCACTGCATTGGTAATAAAACTAGTGAAACACTATGCCATCTTAGGAAAATAATGGAATCTGCAACACAAAAATCTTTTCATGTTGGGGGGGGTCAGTCTGGATAACGCCCCGAGTCCCTTCCCATTCTTAGGGCCCTGTATCCAGTGAGGGCTAAAATCTAATAAAGGAGGTTGCTGAGCTGGCCAGCCATGTTTATTTGGCCACTAAGTGTCCCCAGCAACATCCCAAAACAATGAACTAGGTTGCAGGAACTACAAGTAAATAATGGTGCCCTCCACGCTAGTGGGTGGGCCTTTCCTCCATACCCACTCACCTAGCTACTAGATATGAGAACAGTAGCCAGAAGAGTTATGTGTGAAGAAGCTGGAAGCAGGAGACGCAGACTTGCTCTCTGCTTGATCCAAAGCTGCAACTAATAGAGAAGCAAGATCTTCTGGGGGTTCATGCTGCAAGGTTATGCTCAGGTTGTATATATGCAGAAATAAAAACATAGTTTCAAGCCAATCCAGCTAAAGAAAAAGAATTGAGGAGCTTTATTTTATTTTTAAAAAGCAATTGTCAAAAACTTTTCAACCACACTAGAAATCTAGTCAATTACTAATTGTTTCTACATCTAAGTTACAAAAATAATATACAGCTAAGAGAAGTGCTTTTAGTAAATAGTATTTTGTGAATACTACTCAGACATATAATGAATATAATAAATACTACTCAGACATACAGTGGTACCTCTAGATACGAATGAGATCCGTTCCAGAGCCCCATTCACATCTAGAGGTAAACGTAACTAGCGATGGCACGTCTGCGCACGCACGTGTCACTTTTCACCGTCCTGCGCATGCGCGTGACGTCATTTTGAGCGTCTGCGCATGCGCAAACGGCGAAACCCGGAAGTAACGGAGCAATTCGAACATGCTCAACTCGAAGCATATTTAACCTGAGGTATGACTGTATAATGTACCAGCTGCACTGGCCACCCATCAGCTCTGCCCTCAGGGTGCTCTCCTTTGTCTTCAGGTTGGTCATCAGCGAAAGCCGCTCTGCGCTCGGCTGGTTTTGTAGATTCTGGAGTTTCTGCATCTGATATGGTTAGCACCTGCACTGGCCTCAAGTTAGTTAAACTACCAAAATGCACATGTTCATCATCATAATGGTCATCTGCAGAAGCCACTTTGTGCTCTCCTGATATTTCTGCATCTGATATGGGCGACACCCACGTCAGCTTCAGCTTCAGCTCTTTTGTGGTATCAAGTTTCTCTTCTTCTTCTTCACCATCATATTCATTGATGAAAGCCACTACATCTTCTCTTTTATGGGGAATGCGTTCTGACTTGTAGATTCAAAAGTTTCTGCATCTGACATGGTTAGTTCTTTTTTTGGCCTCAGATCAATTTCACTTACAAATTTCTCTTCCTCATGAGCCTCATATGTGTTTAGAAAAGCCAACACATCTTCTTTTTTGTAGGAAATGTATTCTGGATGTTTTATCAATCCACTTTCACTTTTAAATTATGTTTCTGTGTTGTTTCTCTTTGCAGCCATGGAATGAAAGCAAGGATGCTAGCTGCAGCAATATTGCAAATTCCAGTTACTAGAAAACCAATATTGTTGTTGCCGAGCAAGTCATACATTGCACCTGCAATAAAAATATGCAGATTAATTTTCCAGACTTAATTTCTCAAAGAATAACTTTATTTCAGCTGTTCCTGTAAAACCTTGCATTATAATGACAAACCAAAAGAGATTTTAAAAATTCTTCCTATTTTCCGGGGCCACATCCCAAACACAGGCAGCATAGTAAAGAGACTGCTAAATAACTGTAAGGTGGGGAGTGGAAGTGGTAGGAACTAACTGCCTAATAAAATAACAGATTTGCATTGGTTGATTTACCTGCAAAGGGTGCACCAAAACAACTGCTTGCATTGACAACCATAAGAAATCCCCATGCAACTGGCATTTTCTCGGGTCCCATCAAATCAAATGTAAGGACAGGTAAGAGAACATAGTTTCCTGCATCAACAAATCCCAAAACAGAGCAAGCTGCTATTAGGGAGGGAAAGTGAGAATTCGACTGTATACACGTAGACTACGTCTCCATCCAAGTGTTTGAATTAAGTACTCGTGAAGTTTATTCTGCACAAAAGTTCCTGCGCACCCTCCTTTTATAAGGTTCTGGTTTGTCTTTCGTTTTTTCTTTCTTTCTGCTGGAACTTCAACACAGTCCTGGCAGAAAGTAACGAGTGCTGTATGTATATTCAAGGCTGGACAGGGGATTTGTGCTCCTTCGGGTGTTGCTGCCATAATTTAATAGTAGTAAACGCAAATCATAGGAATAGGAAGAACCCATTAGACAAAACATGACAACCATTGCTGCAGTTATTGCAGAAAGAAAGAAAAAAAGAAAGACAAACCGGAACCTTATAAAACGCTCAAGTTGCGCCAAGCGTAATAATACCAGTTAAAGGTAAAGAGACCCCTGACCATTAAGTCCAGTCATGACCAACTCTGGGGTTGCGGCGCTCATGACTAAGCCGTTTCTGGCGAACCAGAGCAGCACACGGAAACGCCGTTTACCTTCCCGCCAGAGCGGTACCTATTTATCGAACTGCTAGGTTGGCAGGAGCAGGGACAGAGCAATGGGAGTTCACCTCATCACGGGGATTCAAACCACCGACCTTCTGATCGGCAAGTCCTAGGCTCTGTGGTTTAACCCACAGCGCCACCCACGTCCCATATAATACTAGTTAATACCATAATACCAGTTAAGTGGTCTCAAAACATTCCCACAAGAAGTAGCGCTGCATTGAAGGAAGGCGCACTTTATATGCTTCCCTTGACGACGCACTTGCCTTCTTATTTCGGAAGATTTAGGTGCCACTTGATGGCAATAAAACTTGAACGCGGTTGACAAAAGCCTCGAGTGTTGGAAGCTTGGAGTGGAACTGTGCTTCTCGTCCTTCTGTCTCTGGCAACCTAGAAAGCAGCCCCGCCCCGTGTGTGTGTGTGTGTTCGGCCACATGCCCATTGTCCCCGCCCCCGCTTTGGAATGGAGGCGGGGCCTAGGCTCCCTTCGGCTGCTGGGATGCTAACAGTGAAGTAGAAAGGAAAGGGACGAATGTTGGATGAGAGATCAACTAACTTTCTCCCACCTTTCGCGAAATCGCGGTGCGGTGTCCGCTCCCGTTTAGCTCCGTCCATAGAAGGTATTGGTCAGAAGAGTATAAACAGGAACATCCGTGGTTGATAGCGGCAAGAACAATTTGAGGAATCGAATGTGTAACCTGTGGCCCTCCAGACATTACTGGATTGTAGCCCGCACCAGCATGGCCAAATGGCCTGGGATGACTGGAGTTATAGTCTAGCAGTGTTAATTGGGAACGGTATGGTGAACATAAAGCCTTAACTTTCCTCATATTTAAACAGTTGAGGGATTATTATTATTATTATTATTATGCTTATAAGAGGAAAAGGCAATACAGAAATTAAACAGGGAATAATACTTATAGGCTCAATAAAAGCCCCACCTCATTGTTTACCTCCCCACAACCCAAAAAGCCCCAGAGGTGGGTTTTATCATGTTAAAAAACAGTGCATGCACCAAATTAAGTGGAAAGATGGATCTTGCAGCAAATTAGAAGTGTGTACTTAAAGATTCCCTTAATGCTCTGTATTTTTTAAAAAATCAACATGATCAACAGTTACTTGCAGGTTTTTATAAAATTAATCATCAATAAGTGAGTTCTTCTGTGGATTACAACCAGTTCAACTTTGTTTGCAAAGCAGGTCTTTGTGCATCAATAATGAGATTTTTAGATTATATATATATATATTAAGAACCCTTTTCATGTTTTGCAGGCTAACAGACATCCATTTACTCCCCCCCCCCCAAATTACAGGTCTCTGTTTTCCATCATGAGCATATTGCAGAGATTTCAGTCTGTGGTACTGTTTGTTAGACATGGCTTGAGGCGACAGAGAACTCTGGCTGAGATCAATGCAGATGCTTCTTTTGTACACCCCCCTCCTGATGGGGGCTGGGGCTGGGTTGTGGTGTTGGCAGCAGCCATCCATTCCTTGTTTATCAGTGGCTTCCACAGTGCTTTTGGCGTTTATATGATGCCCCTTCTTACAACCTTCAAGGCAAGCAACTCACAGATAGGTAGGTCATCGTCACATGTTATATACGGTTGGATTAAGTATGATATAATGGGTAGTGTTCAACTAAGTTTTACACAGAGTAGACCCACTGAAATAAGCAAACATTAACCAACTGTGGATTTCAAAAGGTCTACTCTAGTGGGTGTTCGGGAGGGGGTGTTATCTTGCGCAAGGAGAAATCTTTCTGCTGACAGAACATTCACCTTAGTGCTACATTGACTACAACCTTAAGGGTTAATACAAAACATAAAGAGGGAGTTAATATTACCTGTTGCATCTTGTTGATGTGTTGAAATAACAAAACAATGTGGCTTGTATATGTTGCCGCATTTTCATAGACCTCAAGGGTTATAGTATTTCATACCTGTGAAGCGTATGGCAATCAGTTTTACTATATCGTACGTGGCATGTGTGCATTTCCCTTCATTTAATTACAGCTGTTTGTCCTTTTTTAGCCTGGATCGGATCCATCAGCTATGCTTTCATTATGATATTTGGTCCTGTATCTGGAAAACTTCTGGTGAAATATGGAGCCATCAAAGTGGCAATAATTGGAGCAATGGTTGTCATGATTGGTCTAATGTGTTCTTCCTATACCTATGATTTGCGTTTACTATTTTTCACTCAAGGAATCATTGTTGGCGTGGGATCAAGCCTGGGCACCACTCCAGGTAACACTTAAAAAAAAAAATCAGTCAAGCAACCTGAATCACAATAAAATAGCCAGTTGCATTCTTTGTTCTGAAAAGTTTGCTGTGTGTCCGTGAAGAAAAAAGTCACTCCATAATACAGGCCTCATATTTTTCATTATAACCACTAAATTTATCTGGTCATTTTGACAGGCTGGGTACTTCAAAATAGCACATACTGTACCTAGTATAGACTACCATTTATTTATTTGAAGCATATATATCTGTTCAGGTGTGCAATGTCCTGTGTGTAGAGGGTGTGTGTTTCAGCTTAGGACAGTGTGTTGTGAGGTAAAATTTCAGTGTTGGGCACTGTGATGTGGAAGTCACAGCAGGGTGGAGTGTTATGGGGTTGAGGTGTGAAGAGTGTGAGGGGTTTGCAGTGGGTGGGGGTGTCCTCCATGACAGTTCTTCAGGTTTCTGAAGGTGCCCATAGACCCAAAATGCTTGTGAGTTGTGACACTTCATCTACCCACTGCACCACACTGTCATATGGGGTGTAGGTGTTGTGTGGATATGGGGAATGGCCTCCTATGGCATTTCTTCAAGTTTCTAAATATGCTCATGGGCCCCAGAGAGTTGATGGCCTCTTGTTTAACCACTGTTCCACACTGATATTTCTTAACTAAAAGAAAAGGCACGACACATCGCATCCACTAGGTGGCTCCCCCTGCAGACATGGTAGTACTGACAAAATTGTAGCTGCACTTGTACTTTCAGTCATGCATGACACTGTTTTACCAAAACTTGTTTTGCACAGACTTTGATAGGGCAGGAAAACCTTAGTAACTTTTGCCATTTGTTTTTTGTAGGCCTGATAATGGTCAGCCTTTACTTTACTAAAAAGCGCTCATTTGCGACTGGAATAGTGATGGCAGGAGGGTGCGCAGGAACTTTTGTGCAGAATAAACTTCACGAGTACTTAATTCAGACACTTGGATGGAGACGTAGTCTACGTGTATACAGTGGAATTCTAATAATATGCATCATTGCGGGATTTGCATACCAACCTCTTCAAAAACGTATGTAATGTTTTAGTCGTCTTAGTTAGTTTTTCTTCTTCTTGCCTTTGTTATATTCCGGTTGCAGATATGTTTTCATTTGCAACAGGCCAACTAGATGTGTCAGGAAGACAGGAACAAGGAGTCTATGGCCTTCCAGATGTTGCTGGACTACAACTCCCATAATCACTAACCATTAGCTGTGCTGGCTGGGGCTGATGGGAATCGGAGTCCAGCTGGAGAGCCAAAGCTTCCCCAGCCCTGCTTTGAAGGATGGCCATAATTAAGAAAAGGTGGTCCTAAATAAATAAGTATTGAAACCCTGCTTAAAAATTGGAAGTCAGGGTCATCCATACCTCTGTGAGGAGGGAGTTATAATTTGGCAGTCATCACAGAAAATATTTTGTCTCTTTTGCCCGGCAGCTGAATCAGTCTCACTGGTGGGCTTGCAAGCAGGCCTTCCAAGGCAGATCTTAATGTCCAGACAGACTCAAACCTTTTAAAGCAGCTGCGGGGAAGCTTTGCCTCTCTAGATGTTTCTGCACTACGACTTCCAAGAGCCTCTGCAAACATGGCAACTGATCAGGGGTGATGGGAGTTCAGCAACATCTGGAGGGCCAAAGGTTCCCCACAGAAGAAAATGAGATTTTGGAAAGTATGGTTTGCCACTCCTGAATAAAGAGTAAGGAAAGCTGCACATGCTGAAATTGCTTCTTGCATTTCACTGTTCAGTCTTGTATCCTACCTGATCACCCCACCTGGCAAATGACTTTCCATGGCTCCTTTCTCATTTTCATGTTAAGAATGCATAACTTGCATTGACTCAGAATCATCTGTAAGATGCAGAAGTAATTACTGAGTTAGAACCAGAATATAGGGCTGCAGCTGAAAAGGATGTGCGCATGTCCCCCTTCCCCCACCAACAATATCTGATTTATTCCATTAGATATCTAAGAAATTCTAATTTCTCCCACATCCTGATACCATTATAGTGTATGATTCCTTGCCAGCCATCAGTGATGTGAAATAGAGCAGGGAATGCACATTATAACAACATTAGGTCATGGAGTCAGTTGAACTAGACACTACAGAGTGGGGAACAGGAACTTGAAAAATACATGAGAAATTTGTCTTCAGTTAACTTCAAGGACAGGGCTGCTATTCTAGAAAAAGAGGTGCCAGAACTCACCGTGAACACCTCCCTCATTCTCTTAGAATGCCAATGGCACCCACCTGAGAGGTGTCGGAACTGAATTCTGGCTGAAAGAAAGCTGTATTCAAGGGGCTGAGTAGAGTAGCATGATCAGGACTCCCAGGTCATGCAGTGTCTGAAACTAGGCCAGTATCCCACAACTGAAGCCCCTCTTTCCCCAGGATTCAGTTGATAAAGGGTTTGGTGCCAGTGGGGGAAGTAGAAGATTTCCATCTTGTTTTGTGAAATTTTAGTGAGATATGAGCATTTTAATTCTATTGTAGCAAGCTTCCTAAATTTAAGGGCAAGGTCAGAGTACCACTTATGCAGACATAGCAGACTAGTTAGGAATATCTTTTACCTTTTGTTTATTAAGCAATTGAAACCTCATATATGTGCTTAGGGTTTAAAACACATCTTCTCATCTTTACTGCTTCTTGATGGTGGGCCCTCATCCTTATTAGACATGGTATTTTGTAAATATTATTATGCAAATAATAATTTGTTTCAATTCTGTGTTTTTTAAAGATAGAGCTCATCCAAGTGTAGTCGAAAAGTTTAAAACCTCCCCACTAAGAGGTTTTATTGTTGATTTAAGTTTGTGGAAAGATCGTATCTTTGAGGTTTGGGTCTGTTCTCTTGGATTAGCCAAATTTGGATTCTTCATACCATTTGTGCATATGGTAAGAACTAGTTTGTACACTTGTTTTCATGCGAAAGAAGTATGCTTCTTTTCTGCTGTATTTTATATGTAATTTTATATATGATTACAATGCAACAACATTCAATATAGAATCAAATGTTTCATAATAAAATTCTTCTAAATAAGTATCTTCCTTGGGAACAAAACCCAGTAAGTGTTTGGATAATTTTAAAAGTGTGAGCAAGTACAGGTTGTACTTCGGTTCTCGAACGCCCCGGAACTCATACGTTTCGGCTCCTGAACAATCGAAAACTGGAAATGAATCTTCCCATTTTTGAACATTCTTTGGGAAGCTGAACATGCAAAGGGGCTTTTGCAGCTTCTCATTGGCTACCGGAGCGTCCTGCAGCCAATCAGAAGCCGTGCTTTGGAAGTTGAACGTTTCGTAAGTCAAACAGACTTCTGGAACGGATTCCATTCAACTTCCGAGGTACAGCTGTATTGTGGTAATATGTAACCTTATTTATATGCCAGATATGAAATTTCTTGTCATTATAATTTGTGCTTTTACAACTGTGCACTCTATCCACATTTTACAGATGGTCAGTGGTGGCTGAGAAAAAATGACTTACACAAAGCTGGTACAGAAAAGTGAAGTCCTTGGTTGTCTTCATTTTGAGAATAGGAGATATTTGTGATCTTAGATCAGTGCACCAAAAAGGATAATTTTTTATTGTTTTTATCTTAAATAACCCCGGGGAAGGGTGGCAAAGGTTGATCTGCTATAATTACCATAGATCTGATGACACTTTGTAGGCACAGATTTTGTTGTTGCTTACTTATTTTTACATTCAACTTTTATGCTGGCCTGGGAACACTACAGTGCTGAAGGTGTAGGGTGTAAATAGACTTCAAATAAATCATTGGTGGGGGTGGGCAGGGCGGACTCACCTAACAAGAACAGTGTGGTATAGCGATCAGGGTGTTAGACTAACAACTACGAGACCAGGTGTCAGGAGGCTGTCAGCAGCTCCCGGTTGGTTGCCCAGGAAAGTATAAAGACAAGAATACGTTTCTTACAGTCTTTTTTTATTTACAGAGAGAGGCTGTAGAACCCAGTCTCTTGGGTAATGGTGTTGTCCTGAGTGAATCTTCACACACACACACACACACACACACACACACACACACACACACACACCACTTTTCCCGCTTCCTCATTTGTCATTCTCATCGTTTCTTCTGTGGGTGCTGCTACATGCCCTCTGTCTTCAAACTCTTTCCTCTCCTACTTTTAAGGCTTGATGGGTTCTGGAAGATGGAAGGTCTGGAATGCTTTCTAATGAGAACAGGTGTTGCTCCGGCTCTCCCATGATTTCCCAGCTTTTCCCTTCATCTGCCTCTGAGCTGCAACCTCCCACAAACCCCTGTTGTCAATCTATACTGTCTTCCACTTCCTCCTCCCTGGAAGGGCCACCACTCCTCCTCCTCAGCCCAGTCCCTCACACTAGGGTACAAATCCCCACTTGGCCATGAAGCACGCTGAGTGACCTTGGGGCAGCGGTCACTGCCTCTCACCCTAACCTACCTCATAGGTAGGGGAATAAATGAGGAAGAGGAGAGCCACGTACTCCACCTTTGGTTCCTTGAGAAGAAGGGATGCAATAGATAAATAAGCTTGAGAAAGGGACCTTTAGCTGTTCCTTTTGAGACCATTTGCACTTTCCTTCATTGTTTACTCTGCAGAAAGGCTTAAAGATGGCTACCAAATTATTTTATATGAAGAACCTGTCAGATGCAAATTATCACATCCCTTTATTATGGCAAATCAATGATGTCATTGCCTCAGTTCTATACTTTGCAGCTGTCCACAGACTCCACAGAAGAGGGAGAAGGCAAGAGGGAGAGGGCAAGGAGAAGAAGAAAGAAGAATAATTAGGAGGTTTGATGCTTCCTGGCAGATTCTCAATTGCATTAATGTATGTTTTGCCAACTCCCGGCAGTGTGCGTTCAAACACTCCGACTTACACAAGGAACCGCTGTAACACTGAAGGACCTGGATTGCTCAGTTGTAATCAGCACTCAGTTGCCTAAATATACATTGTATTTATGACAAATGCATAGAGAGGTGAATATAAACTCAGTGGCCTCATTTTGCAGATTAAACTTGCTGGTGACCTGGGCATTCCACTGGAGAAAGCATCCTACATTATGGTAGCAATTGGAGTGAGCAGCATGGTTAGCTCTCTTCTATTTGGAAAACTCTGTGATATTGAACGAATCGATCGGCTGTATCTTAACCAAGTGTCCATATTGTCCGTTGGCAAGTATTCCGCATAAGCATTCATTTGATTTTGTTGGAATAGTGTGAAGCTTTTAAGAGACTAGTCAATATTAGAAAAACTACTCCCATGGTGAGCACAATTGCCGATTAGGACTGTGACTGAAATAAATGAAGTTCTGCTACTTGATCCAGCCAGGCCTGTGTAATCAGAACTCTACCTCTGTCTCCATAGCTGAATGGCGTGTTGCATATGTGTTTTCTCTCTCTGGTCAGGGTGTGCAAAGCCTTTTTGTAAAAGTTGAAAATGTGGTCAAAAATGGACCCACTCCATTCTCTTATCCCTGCCAAGTGTCAGCTAGTTAGGGGTGGGCTCAGTGGAATGGATGTTCCATTTCTTCGTAATTATCGGCATGTATGGAATTTGGTAGATGGAAAAGTCATCCCAAGCAATACACTAGGCCAATCATAAGAATTATAGGGCCTCTATATACCTAGGACAAGCACTAGACTGATCATTTTTCATTGGATACTTGCCCTTTAATGGCTCAATAAATAAAGAATTATCAGCAACAACTAACTAGTATTTGTTTTTAAGATTAATGCTGAAGTATACATACCTTGTGTATGCAAATGTAGTCTCCCCCCAACTATTTAAGAAGATTTGTGACCAGTTAAAAGAGTCAAATGGGTTCCACCATCATTTGAAATATGCCCATTAACGAGTCAACCAATGATATTGTTTATGTATCCTACCCAAAAAAACACTGGCCCAGTAAAGAGAGTAAAAAGCCCTCGATAGGATTAATTTATTTTGGAAGTGTTCTGAAAAAAGCCTAGAAATAACAATGCAGTTGTTGAGGTAATCTGAGATTCAAATGTGTAGTTTAGAAAATGGTTAGTGTTAACCCAATAGACTTTTGATTCCCTGCCCATCTGCTTATGAAATTCTCCTAAGTTTAAGCAATCATCGAATCATAGATATTCTAGTCCAACCTCTTGCAATGCTGGAATCTCAACTAAAGAATCCACGACAGAAGACCATCCAACCTCTGCTAAAAAACCTCCAGTGTATCAGCAGTGATTTACTACGTAGCACCTTCAGAGATGGGAAGCTGTTTAAGAAACAGAAATTTGTTGAGTATGGAGCACTGAGCTTTCATAATGGCTGGATAGTGGACTTTTAAGGCTGTAACGTTACTGTATTGTCATGTTTTAATGAATCAGTAAACATGTTTGTCTGTAATAAAATATCCTTCAATGTAGTTTTTTGTTTTGTTTTCCAGGTGTGGTATATTTTATCATTCCTCACTGTACAAACTTTCCCTCCCTAATAGCAGCTTGCTCTGTTTTGGGATTTGTTGATGCAGGAAACTATGTTCTCTTACCTGTCCTTACATTTGATTTGATGGGACCCGAGAAAATGCCAGTTGCATGGGGATTTCTCATGGTTGTCAATGCAAGCAGTTGTTTTGGTGCACCCTTTGCAGGTAAATCAACCAATGCAAATCTGTTATTTTATGAGGCAGTTAGTTCCTACCACTCCCACTCCCCACCTTACAGTTATTTAGCAGTCTCTTTACTATGCTGCCTGTGTTTGGGATGTGGCCCCGGAAAGTAGGAAGAATTTTTAAAATCTCTTTTGGTTTGTCATTATAATGCAAGGTTTTACAGGAACAGTTGAAATAATTATTCTTTGAGAAATTAAGTCTGGAAAATTAACCCGCCTATTTTTATTGCAGGTGCAATGTATGACTTGCTCGGCAACTACAATATTGGCTTTGTAGTAACTGGAATTTGCAATATTGCTGCAGCTAGCATCCTTGCTTTCATTCCATGGCTGCAAAGAGAAACAACACAGTCATCGAAAAACTATCTTAATGCTTCTGTATGTGTGATAACAAACACCATAGTTCCTTGGCAATCACCCACTCCTTCGTTAGGGGTAAATACCATTATTCTACACTCTGTTCTAAACAAGTAGAATCTGGCTTTGCCACAGAATTTTGTACCATCTGTACAGGGCAAAAGTGTGGGTGATCCTGGCTGTGCAGTTTCCCTTGGTGTAGGTTTGATTTTTTTTTTAGCACTAATTTAAAAGTGCTACAGAAATTAATATTATTCAACACCAACAAACAACACAAGCACGCCAAACACCGCGTGACTATGACTGTGACCCTCACTGTGGCCCAGATTACTGAGTAAAAAAAGCCAGATTTTGACTTGGCACTGAAATATAGTCATTGTCAGCTCTGACAGGGAATTTCTGATCTCTTTCTTATTTCTCTTCTTTAGATTTGCTTGACATTTATTGTATATTATGTTGAAACCTTTTAATAAAAATTGCTTATAGAAAAAAAGAGAACCACCAACCCAATGTGACTTATTTTGTTGGGATTCAGTTTTGACCCAGAGAATATGCTCCTGAAATAGTTTTGGTTATCGATTTCTTGTGGGAAGAGCTTTGAGTCACCATTAAGATTCTGTGGATTTTGTTATTTAATAGGCAGATGTTTAGATTTCAATATAATTTGATGAAGCTTTCTTAATTTCTAAGAACAGTGATGACCCTTGGGACAGGGTATATGAAGACAGAGACAGTTCTTAAGATCATATATTGTTTGCATCAGATTCTTCATCCTATCAAGTCCCTCTAACAAATTCTCATTAGAAAAAAGAAAATATTAATAAAAAATTAAGTCCCTATAATAATTTTACTGTATTTCTTTTCTTTCAGAGTCTAACTTCCTCCTACACAAAAACACTTTATGCTGGTGATGAAACTCAATCTTATCATTCAAAAAGATTTGCCGGTAGTATTAAATCATTCAGTGTGAAATCGTTAAAAAGCATAATGAAGTCAGATGCAACAGGGCCTTTGACAAAAGCAGAACCAAAATCTTCCGCTGGGACATTGGAGATTGACTCACAAGAACAGGTTGAAAGAAAAACAGATTTGATGCCAATGCAAGAGCTAAGCACACCAGAAACATCATTTAAAAGTGAAAGTGGATTGATAAAACATCCAGAATACATTTCCTACAAAAAAGAAGATGTGTTGGCTTTTCTAAACACGTATGAGGCTGATGAGGAAGAGAAATTTGTAAGTGAAATTGATTTGAGGCCAAATAAGGAACTAACCATGTCAGATGCAGAAACTTTTGAATCTACAAAACAGTTGGAACGCATTCCCCATAAAAGAGAAGATGTAGTGGCTTTCGTCAATGAATATGATGGTGAAGAAGAAGAAGAGAAATTTGATACCACAAAAGAGCTGAAGCCGAAACTGGTATGGGTGCTGCCCACATCAGATGAAGAAATGTCAGGAGAGCGCAAAGTGGCTTTTGCAGATGACCATTATGACGACGAAGATGTGCACTTTGGTAGTGTAACTAACTTGAGGCCAGTACAGGTGCTAACCGTATCAGATGCAGAAACTCCAGAATCTACAAAACCAGCCGAGCGCAGAGTGGCTTTCGCAGATGACCATTATGATGACGAAGGAGAGCATCTTGAGGGCAGAGCTGATACGAGGCCAGTGCAGGAGATACCAGTATCAGATGCAGAAACTTCGGGATCATTCAAACAAGCAGAGCGCAGAGTGGCTTTTGCAGATGACTATGATGATGCTGAAGGTGCACATCCTGGGAGCTTAGCTGACTTGAGGCCAAGGCAAGTGCTATCCATATCGGATGCAGAAACTTTGGGATCTTTCAGACCAACAGAGCGCAGAGTGTCTTTTGCAGATGACCAACCTGAGGGTAAAGGAGAGCACCCTGAGAGCAGAGCTGATGCCAAGAGTTCAGGATCTACACATCCGACAGGATACCCTCCCCTGGTAAGAGGAATGGCTTTCCTAGAGAACTCTGAAGGTGATGAAGAGCCCAGCCAATTCGAGACCAATAAAAACCCCCTTTAGAAGTGAAACTTCAACACATGCAATACAGGCACAGCAAATGCCTTCGACTTCCCATGGAAAAGAAGAGGGTATGGCATCTGCCAGTGATGATGATGATGGTGAACAAGCACCACAACAGAAATGATCAGAGTGCAGCAGCAATGTTAACGATACTGGATCAGTTACAAATCTGTCTGTCTGGCCCATCAAGGGTACATTACATAGTACCCTTGCTTGATGTCTGAGTAGTATTCACAAAATACCATTTACTAAAAAGCACTTCTTTCAGCTGTATATTATTTTTGTAATTTGGATGTAGAAACAATTTGTAATTGACTGGATTTCTAGTGTGGTTGAAAAGTTTTTGACAATTGCTTTTTAAAAATAAAATAAAGCTCCTCAATTTTCTTTTCTTTAGCTGGATTGGCTTGATACCATGTCTTTATTTCTGCATATATACAACCTGAGCATAACCTTGCAGCATGAACCCCCAGAAGATCTTGCTTCTCTATTAGTTGCAGCTTTGGATCAAGCAGAGAGCAAGCATGTCTCTGTGTCCACTCATTAGCCTGGAGGGCACCATTACTTACTTGTAGTTCCTGCAACCTATCTCATTGTTTTGGGATGCTGCTGCTGAATGATTAATGGGGCAGCATGTAAACACCCCACAAGCAAATGAGGATGAAAGTTTGTTGCTGTCCAACTGCCCTGTAAACATATCAGAATGAATGCCCTATATAAGGACATATTCTAACAACCATGTAAGTTTTGTGCAGGCAAATTATGAGGAATGCTAAATAAATGGATTACCTGGACTTCAACTACCATCAGCCCCACCCAGTAATGGCTAATGATTAAGGATAATGTGAGCGGTAGTTGTTTATTCCTCCCTGTGGCGTTCGTACGGAGCCCCCGGTCGTCTCACGGACTATTGACCCGTACACCACTAATCCGCTGCCACCAACCAGGTCCTCCCCAGTAAAATCACTTCAGCCTCAGTCAGGTTCTCAATTAATAGAGAAGAGTGTGTTTTATTTCAGTCACAAACAAACTTTTACGGCATTGCAAACGTTGTTACTCTTTACTTTCTTAGTCTTATTTTCCTCTCTCATCTCTTCTACCTCCCCTCACTCAAGAACCCACTGCCCTAACTGTCTCTCTATTACCAACTGCCTACCAACTGCTTCTCCAACTGCCTTTCCCAACCAGCCAACCCACTAAAACCAACCAACTACCCACCAACAGCTCCCAACAACAACAACTAACTCAAACCTTGGACTAAGCCCTTTTATACATAGGTAGGCTCCGCCTCCGGCTTTCCTATTGGTCTATATTTTTAACCCTATCTTTCCCACCTGTTCAAACATTTCCTAAATGAATGGGCAAACGCCGCACTCCCTTAAAGATATAATCTGCATTTAACAACAAAGAGCCCTACTGTATCAGGCCGCAAGCCTGTTGGGTCCAGGATCCTGTTCCCACAGTGGCCAATGAGATGCCTATGGGAAATAGGCTAGCCTTACCTGAATGAAACTGCATTCTCCCCCCTTGTGATTCCCAGTAACTGATATTCAGCGGCATACTGCCTCCCAACAGTGAAACTAGAACTCCTTCTTTGGTGATCACTCGCGGCTGAGTAAGATTGTCTTCCATGAACACAGTCTTAACAGTGAGTCTGTAAGTGACTGTGGGTGTGCAGCTTCCTTCCCAAGCCTCTCCATCTGCTAAAGATGGGGTCCTTGTCGTCCTCCTGCTTCCTGGCAAAAGGCAGTGTGCAGCCTTCCCGGGCTGCCTTCTCGGGTGCCCCAACGCTGGAGACCATGCCTGTCAGCACGTTTTCTTGCTTGATCGCCGCCGCCACGCCTGGGATCAGGGCCTTGGGGGAGGCAGAGGACATTTTCCACTGCCCCCTCCCTTGTTATGGAGTTGCAGGGGGGGTGCGCCAGAGGGATCTTTGCACCACAGCACCGGATATGCTTAAGGCGGCCCTGATGTGAAGGTATCAATTCATCAGATAAAACTTTAAAAATGATGTACCTTCACCTTGTTTTTATCATTTATTTCTTTATTCAACTTTTTTGAAAATACAAATTGAAAATCAAGCATAACAAAACAGGCGCAAAGGAACAGTATTAACAGGTCTAAGGCACCTCAGTGACTATATATACTGATAATCTTAAACATTTTCTCCTTTAAAGTTCATTTACAGCGTTTTTCTTTACAAGGTTTCAAGACAAAGAGAGAAAATAACTCCCAATGTCTATAGTCTGGTATATCAGGGATGGAGGGCAGTCATTGTCGTTTACACTTGACTAAGCAATAAAAAAAACTTCCTATACCTTCTCAAATGGGTCCTTTATCTTTTGTCCCCTCATTACCCTTCGTTTTTGCATTTTTGACTACATATGATAAAATTAATACAAATTATAATTCTAAAACCCTTTTACGGGCCAGAGAGGGGAACCACGCCTATTTCAATCAGCAAAAGAAAAGCCTATTCCCAGTGGTCAACAGGTGCCATTGCTAACAACTTAGCCAATTCAAGAAAGCAAAGCATAACAGTACACTTTTGATAATTCTTATAATATCAATAGCTGAAGTGGAACTATAACAAAACAAACACAGGAGCCAGCTGCACCCATTAAAGGAAGAAACGAGTCCCTGCATTTCCAGAAGATGGCAACCTTGTGTTTTTCTGGTATGTCTGAAGAGAAGAGGTACGCATGCAAACACCCGGAAACCTGGTCCCGCTATGGGAACAGAGAGACTGGCTTTATTTGAAATGTGTAAAGAGCTATTAGCTACCTTTGAAACTGACCAGTTTTCTGTGGCAGAAGCTTATACGGGCATGATGTATTAAATGAGCTGATTTGAACAGTATAAAGAAGCCAGCATATCTGTGTGAGGCCTGAATAATGATTCTACCCGAGGGTAACCATGTTGTATACACAATAATCCATTATGTCATTCACAAACTTCACTTGTCTGTCTGGAGTGGACAGTATCGGAACTTACCTTTGAACCAGGGGTAGTTCCACAGTTCATATGTCTCACACAGTATAGGCTTGTAATTATTTTCACAAAGTAGTTCCTGAACTTCACACCAATGAATGCATAGAGCACAGGGTTCATACCACAGTGCAGGAAAGCCAGAGTTTCCGTTACGTATTTTGCGTAAGCCAATTGCTTTTCACTCTGGCAAGCTTTGTCCAGTTTCCCCATAGATTCTGCCGTCACCAGGAGAACCATATTGTAGGGAACTTGGCACAGCAGAAAAACAACTACGATAGAGATAATCACACGTATAGCTTTGCTTCTTTTGGAGTTCTGAGCCTGCACTAAGGTTCTGACAATGAAGGTGTAGCAAAAAACCATGAACAACAGAGGGACAAAAAATCCAAATAAAAGCTGGAAACTTAATATCAGCAATTTCAGTTGTACATTGGATTTTGCACTGGATTTGTGATCACAAATGTATGT
This sequence comes from Podarcis raffonei, assembly GCF_027172205.1. Lineage (NCBI taxonomy): Eukaryota > Metazoa > Chordata > Lepidosauria > Squamata > Lacertidae > Podarcis > Podarcis raffonei. Next base: position 74,474,907 of record NC_070604.1, on the reverse strand, counting down.
GGTTGCATTGCCTGGAAGTGCGTAGCTTTCACTGAACATGAAAGTAGCACTTGAGATTAACATAGAGGAGACCCAGACAGCCAAACAGATCACTTTGCTGTGGGCTAGACACCTTGCCCGAAGCTTAAATGACTTTATGGCCTGCACAATGGCAACATACCTGTCTATGCTTATGCAGGCCAAGAGCAACATGCCACAGTTGAAGTTAATGGCATAGATACCTTTGGTGAGCTTGCAGAGGAAATCCCCAAAAATCCAGTTGTCCAGAGCGTAGTTCACTGCCCAGAAAGGAAGAGTGAGAACAAACAATATGTCCACAATAGCCATATTGCAGAGGCAGACATCAGTTATAGAATCAGACCTCTTATATAAAACAAATGTTATCACTACAAACATATTTCCCACGAACCCCAGGACACAGATCAGGGAGTAAGCAATGGGAAGAAAGGCTTTTGTGAAGTTTCTGACTTCATCCTTGTCACATGGCATTGCAATCTCAGCATACAAATCAGAATAATCTGCGATGGTTGATTCTTCCTGAAAGGACAATGGATTCCGTTAAACTCACATTTCGGCAAGCTCTGGTTTAGGTAAGGAAAACATTTGGTAAAAACATTTGGTCTTCATTTGTCTGGTTCTTAAATCTACATTATGAGGCAGGGGAAAATCCATGCTAAATAGGAAATGCCTGGAATATAGCAGGGGGGAGGATGTGCTGTAGTGGGAATGGAGAATCACCAAAATTGGGGCAGGGGCAGAATTTCTTTGTTCTGGAGAGAGCAAGGTACATAGAATGGCACACATGTCTGTCTCAAACTATGACCCAAAAAAACTTCCTGTACGAGGCTCAACACACTCCCTCACTCCATCTATTCTAGCAGAGAACCTGGGCTGGCAAGCTTGTCGTTCGGAATGTTGTCAATTGTGTTATAACACTGCTTAACTTCTGATTGGATTCAGCAAATCTCATAAAATCACGATATCCCACATAGCCACAGCAAAATAAGTTACCACAAATATAGTTAAATGTAATCACACAGTTTGGTCTCAAAACTTTCCCACACAGTAACGGTCTTACAGCCCAGTTCCCCTTCCCCCACCCTAAAAAAAAACACCAAGACATCTCCCCACATACCCTATTCATGTAGCTTTATATTCACACATTACAGGATGTGTGCATGTAGAAGAAGGAGGGAGAAATATGTTTCATAAACTCACACAAAGTCATAAATGAATCAGCAGTTAGATTAGCACACTTAGGGGTGCCATACATCCAGGAATTCCCGGACATGACCTCTTTTGGGGGTCCTACAGGCCGATCCAGGGGGAATTTTCCATTTGTCCTGGATTTTGGGTTTAAAAAAGAAATTGTGCACGGGTAGCTGTGGTCCAGGCTCTGGCACAGGATTTGGGGGTCAGTGGCAGTGGAGGGGCTATTGGGTGATTGCCCTAAAAAAGCTCAACAACTTTTTGTGTCTGGATTTTTACCTCTTAAAATATGGCAACCCTAACACTGAACACATTTCTATTTCTGGGCAGTCTATAATACAGTATTGGAATAAACAGAATTTCATATATTGGGTTGCACCCCCATATGATGCATGAGTGGAAGGCAGACCACACAATGCATTTTTTCTTTCCCCTGCAGTCCCTGGGATCCCCTTCCCCAGAGGAGAATACTGTGGACCAAATACTGGGGAATTCCTCTGGTTGTGGGGAGGAATCTTGCTCCACTTGAGCACAAGATACCTCCAACCAATTTGAGGCAATTCACCTCTTCCATTGCAGCCCCAGATTGCACAGTCCACTGTGTTTGGTAAGTCACTTCAACTCCAGAGGGGCTTTTCTGGGGGTACAGAGGAGGGTGGGGAGAGAAAGATCCATTATGTGAGCTTGTGCATTCTGTTTGTGCAGTGTTTGTTACAACCTAATACGCTTAGGAATTATGGACATCTCTGTGAAATATTTTTCACTGAACTCCTGTACGGAGGATAGTTAGGACAGGCATTTCAACCTAATTTGAGTTATATGCAGTTGACAGACTTGCTTCAGAGAGCTGGTTAGGGACAGGATAAGGAGCAAGAAACTTGAAATATTAAATAAACATAATCTCCAGTGGTCTCTTGCACCCAGCATTTGTCTCCAGTGCATGTGGCAAATCTGCAGGTGTGGTAAATACAGTGGTACCTCGGGTTACATACGCTTTGGGTTACATACGCTTCAGGTTACACACTCCACTAACCCAGAAATAGTGCTTCAGGTTAAGAACTTTGCTTCAGGATAAGAACAGAAATCGGGGTCCAGCAGCGCGGTGGCAGCAGGAGGCCCCATTAGCTAAAGTGGTGCTTCAGCTTAAGAACAGTTTCAGGTTAAGAACGGACCTCCAGAACGAATTAAGTACTTAATCCGAGGTACCACTGTATATATATTTCAGAAGGAGCCAGAAAAAAGTTGACCAATGAACTGGAGCGAGCAAAGCTGTCATTTCCATTGTTACAGTGCAGTTCCATACGTGTTTATCAAGTTCCATGAGAATTACATTCCAATCCTAACTCAATGGGACTTGCTCCTAGGTAAGTGGAATTAGGATTGCAGCCTAAGGGGACTTCCAAACTGCCACTGTTTTCAAGTGAGATTCAGTCGCTTACACAGGCAAATTCAGGTTGCACAGATCAGACTTTTTGCATTAAGGAAAGTGAGGGGAAATGCAATGGAAAGTGTCAGATGCCACTGATTTTGACACAAAACCTCTAGCCAGTGTTCTCTTATCTGCCTGCAAACAAATCAGGATGAATGTGCACAATCTAAAATTCCCCCAAGTCTCACGCCAAGTATGCACAGGTTGCAGCCTCAGAGGAAGAAACAGAATTGGCTTTGAAGTTCAAGGCAGCTCTGCTTGATCTCCCTCACCGGTTTCAGTACAGATAACATAGTATTGCTTCCTCTTTTACCCTCTGTGGTGAAGAGAACTGAGTTCAGCAGAAAAAGACATACCCCACTCATTATGGTGCTCTGTCTTTCTTTTGACCAGAGAAGACTTGTAGCAATAGCAGTGACAGTTCAGTTGGATTTACGGAAAGTTTCTGCAAAGAAAGGAAGTGGATTAGGAAAATGAAACAGGAAAAGTATGTGTCTAATAAGCAGTGGCGTAGCGTGGGGGGTGCAGGGGGGGCCGGCCGCACCGGGCGCAACATCGGGGGGGGGGCGCGCTCACACTCGCAGCTCTCTGCCCAAGTGCTAAAATCCATGGGTTAGGGGGCACAAATTACTTGCCTTGCCCCGGGCGCTGACAACCCATGCTACGCCACTTCTAATAAGCCCTATGGAGAAACTGGTCAAAGTCTAGATCAGTGTCTCCTTGAACTTTTTGAAGTACACCTATTAGCTATTGTGCTGTCTTTGATTTCATAGGACTCTGTATATGTTAGTTCTCCCAGAATTTCAATATGTGGAATAACATGGAGGACTGAATCCAAGTACTGTACCGTATTTTTCGCCCTATAGGACGCACTTTTCCCCCTCCAAAAATGAAGGGGAAATGTGTGTGCGTCCTATGGGGCGAATACCGGCTTTCGCTGAAGCCTGGAGAGCGAGAAGAGTCGGTGCGCACTGACCCCTCTCGCTCTCCAGGCTTCAGGAAGCTCTGCGCAACCCTCGGGAGACTGGCGAGGGTTGCACAGAGCTGCCTGCGCTCCAGGACTTCCCAGAGCACTGCCTGCATTCGAAAGCCTGGGGCGCGCTGAAGAGCGCGCCCAGGCTTCGCGCAGCTCTCCGCAAGCCTGGGGAGACCGGCGGGGCTCCCTAGGCTTGCGGATAGCAGGCTGTTCTGGGGGCTGGGGTCGGGGGAAGCTCGGGCTTCCCCCGCGCCAGCCCCATGCCTGGGGGGGAAATAAATTTTTATTTATTTATCCCCCCCCAAAAAAAAACTAGGTGCGTCCTATGGGGCGGTGCGTCCTATGGGGCGAAAAATACAGTAGGTCAGACTTAGAGCTATTGAAATCAATGGCTGTGATTACATGTCCATTGATTTCAATCAGTCTGAATATGATTTGGTTGAATTCAATCCAGACTTTTTACTGTTTAATGAACGTGAACAGCTTAGCACAAATCCCTTTATGAATAGTGGGGTGTTTTTAAAAAAATAAATAAATAAGTAAGTAATGATTTTATTTTTTATATTGGTTTGTTTTCTGCTGCTTTATTATGATATAGTTGCATTTTAGTTGTTGAAAGCAAATCTGAGCAAAGGGAAAGTAGATGGGTGGGGCACAGGTTTCTAAACCAACCTTTTTCCTCCAGTGCAGCCAAGGTGATCTACATACAGAAGCAGCTTTCACTTCTTCCTCCTCCTCCTCTTCTTCTTCTTCTTGTTATCTATTTCCCGCCCTTCACCCTAAGGTTCCATGGAAAGTCACAACATTAAAGAACAACATTAAAAACACAAAAAGCACAACCCTCAAATAAGGTCCTACAGCCCTGTTTAGGGAAGTTTTTAATGTGTGACATTTTAATGTATTTTTAATCTTTGTTGGAAGCCACCCAGAGTGGTTGGGGAAACCCAGCCAGATGGCTGGGGTACAAATAATAAATTGTTGTTGTTGTTGTTACAGGTCAAGTGTCAAAAGCCAAGGTAAAGCGGTGCCTTCAGCATTCCCCGGAAGCTGTATAATGTGGGGAGGGAGTTCCACAGCTTAGGGGCTGGAGAATGTAGCCCCATTGCATTCTTCAAGTAGCGCAATGGGTTAGTGCATCTGGCTAACCAGAAGGACTAGATGACCCCTGGGGTCCCTTCCAACTCTACAATCCTGCTTCTACGGGTCTATGACACTGCAACATTCATCCAGGTCCCATGGAACTGACCGCATGCATCTTCCCATACAGCTGTGGAACGCACATCCCCATGCATGGCAATCAGCAGTTACGCACAACTAGTGTCCTGTGTCAAGAGCTGGACCAGGGCAAAAATGACATAGAATAAGTGAAGATGCAGATTTGGGATTTTTAATGACTTGCTTTTTTTTTAAGTCACTGCACGTGAAAAAAAAATAAAGTGTAAAAAGTACATGGAACTGAATGAAAAACTCAGCATAAACCAAAAGCTGCAACACAAGAAAGCTTACTGTGAAAAGTGAAAAGTATTGGCTGAGTGGTGCCGATGAAGACGAATCTCCTTGTCGAACAAAATAAGTGTATCCAGTAATGTCTGAATGGTTGCATGCGTGCGTTGTGGCTTCCTGTGCACACAACACAAAGTCCTAAACACAGCACATTTCAACCTTAAAAGATGTTTCAACCCATTTACCTGGGACCAAAGTTAAAGTGCCTGGACTGTTGATCTTATTTATTTTATTCCGTTTATGAATAGCTTCCTGTAAAACAAAATCTTTTTTAAAAAATATGGTAAAGAATTAGTTCATTGCTTTTATATTCTGCCTTCCCATCAGAGAGCTCAAGATGGTATATGTGAGGATAAAAAGGGTCACAGGGCTGAAGGTTCATCCAGTGATTCTCATAGCCGAGTGAGGATTTAAGTCTGGCTTCCCAAGACGTAGAGACTAGCCATTACACCACAGTTCCTTTCAATTTACTGTGGACTACGCTTGGTCCAAATAAACCTAGTAAGGAAGAATGATACCTTCTGCAGTGAAGGCAGATTAAAATACTTAATTTTGCTTCTCTGCTTCTTTGTTTGAGTATTTCATTTGCATGTTTATCCTCTAACATCTCCATTGCCTCTCAGGTTAGTTCCCTGCTTTGATGCATTTACAGCACAATCCTATACAGATTTACCTGAAAGTAAACCTCCCTGTGTTCAGAATTACTGCTCTTGTAAGCAATTTTAGATTTACAGTCTAAAAGAGGTTTTAATTAAGAATTTGTGGAACAAGCAAATGCTAGCAAATCATATTATTAAATCTGATTATTTCTTCATCTGAATTACTATCATGGTATCCATTAAGCAGACATATATACAGTGCTTTTTTCTGGGGGGACGCATACCCCTAAACATTTTATGTATCTTTGTACTTTTGTCCATTTACTGTATTTATTTTTCCCGATTTGAACTATAAAATGGTGATTTTCTTGAGTCAAAATGAGAGTACCCCTAAACATTTTTTTTTAGAAAAAAGCACTGCATATGTATATCAGTGCATTATATTCAGCAACAAGAAAATACCTGAAGAACTTTCTATCGTGCCTTTTGCAGTTAGCTGGACTTACCTGCTCTGTGTGATACGTTTTGCTGTAGTTATTAAAATCTGCAGAAAAAGAGAGATGTTTTCCAAGTGCTGAAAACACATATAAGGTATTTTCTAAAGCACCTTGCCTGGAAGTCTGTTACACATGCAAATAAAACCTACACATTGTAGTCTTTGTTCTTCTGTCTCAGTTTGAAAAAGAACATTGACTTTGCTCGTGTGGTTACTGCGGTTTTCCAAATCTCACCATGTGTCAGCTCTTGGCTACCACAAACCAAAGCAAATTAACAGATAAGCTGAGAGAAAACAGGCACATGAAACTCAGCATGCTCCAAATAGGTTCCCAGGTGCAAGCAGCTTTTCCTGTCCCCTGCTTCTAACCTTCATCACAAACACACAACTTATTTTAACAATCTGCATAATTGCAAACAGTTTTATACATACAGATTAGTTTGGCATTTCTGCACAAAGGATGCACAGCTTGGTACGTGACAAGTGTTCTACGCATCTTATTTCATGGCTTACTTAGGTAAGTTTGTGCCTACAAACAGTGCTGAGTGTGGCTTTTTTTTCACTGCAGAAGTGAGTCTGGCTTCTCAGCAACTTTCCACTTCAAATGAGGGCAGATACCTGTTCTGAATCAACACAGATTTCCTTTTCAATATGGATGTCTGCATTTTAAAGAGAGTTTTCATGTCTTCAGTCATGATGCGATCAAATGTTGGCTTGGCACAGGGATCTGAACCTGTGGCCCCTGCACCAATGTTTTTGGGACTCCAATTCCCAATGATCATGGGTGATGGGAGTTGTAGTCCAGCAACCTCTGGAGGGCCACAGATCCCCCACCCTTGGTTCAATTCCTGTTTTCAAACTTGAAAAAAACTCCTGAAAGATGGGATGCACGTAGCCCTGTGGAGAGGGACTCTGATTCTTATGCCGTGTGTGAAGCATCTAGACCACATGTAGCTTGCTCAAAATATTGTTATGAGTTGGGGGGGCGGGTTAGGTTGTATGCCGGAACCCCTTTTCTAATTCCTGGATCCAGCACAGATTCAATTGCTGCAAGTGCCAGGCCAGCCTGGTAATTGCCCTCTGAATCGCTAAGGGAACAAAGGGAGTGGCTCTGTGCAAAAGGGCAAACAGGTGGGCCTCCCTCCCCAGTCAGTTAGAAAGACAAAAGGCCCGAGTTTAGAGTGGAATTGTGATGTGACCTAGAAGCAAAGCAGCAAGATGGAGAGAGAGAGAGAGAGAGAGAGAGAGAGAGAGAGCGCAATGGTTGATTTCTGTGGGTATCCAAGGTTGTGGCTATGAGAGAAGCAAGACTTTTGGAGTGCTTTGAGCCCTCCATCGTAGAGTCAGCAGGGGCATAGGAAGGGGGGGTGCAAGGGTGCAGATCACCCTGGGTAACATCATGATGGGGGTGACAAAATGCTGGCTGAACTCGAAGCTGCCTGTGTAGTGGAATTGAGCGGGGTTGAGTTGCATCGTGATGCCAACATGTCCCCTTCCCACCTCTGTGGCCGGGCACATGTGCGGTCGGCCAGGCCCTGCTCTCCCTGCCTGTCCATGTGCCGCCCTCGCTCAGGTGCTCTGTGTGGCCAGGGTCAAAGCTGTGCTGCTCACAAGTCCTTCTGGGGCTGATTCAGACTCCTGAGAAAGGCACGGAGGCGGGAGAGGCTACGGTCGCCTGCTTTCGCCTTTCATTTAAGAGCCAAGATGCACTGGTTTGGGGGTGGGGGGGTAGGAGGAGCGGCGCCTAGGAGAGCTCCGCAGCCCAGCTGGTTTGAGGGGACAGAGAGAGATCACACACTGGTTTAGGGGTGGAGAGGAGAGGAGGGAGGCGACAAGGAGCCGTGTCTCTGACGAGGCAAGGCAGGATCAGGGCCAGCAACAGCACTGCTTGCGCAGCTTTCTATGATGTGGGTAGGGGGAGGGAGGGGGAGAAGGCAGGATCTGCATTGCGATTGCCTGCGCAGCTCTCTTTGACAGAGGGGGTGGAGGGAGGGGGGAGAAGGTGGGATCTGCATTGCAATTGCCTGCACGGCTCTCTTTGACAGATTTCAATTTCAATGGGGGGGGGGGCACACAAAAAATTATGCACCGGGTACCACCTGACCTTGCTAGGCTCAGGTTGTATATATGTGTAAATAAACTATCGTAATGACACCACAGTCCCCACTATCCCTCATTTCAGGAAACCAAACCCTGGGTAAGCACCTGAACCCCCTGGAGTCTGTACTGCTTGGAGATTGGGGTGGCATATAACTATATACATTCCCCTGAGCTCAAGGGAACTTACTCCTAAGTAACATGCATGAGATCACAACTTTAAGCTTTAATCTTGTGCCCACCTTCTTAAGAGTAAAAAGTAGGACATGCCAGAATAAATAGGCACAGGAATGGTTTTTATTATTTCTCTAGATAGATAATTTTAGATATCATCAAAATTCACTTCTTATAATTTATTATGTATTCTCACAGCAGTTCATTTCTCCTTCCTCAGAATATGTATTCCCCTCCCCCTCAAATCTTTAAGACTCTTTCTTGGAATATAATCAGTGAAATAAATGAAAGTTGTTACCAAGAAATGCTCACAGGAAATGCACATTTACTTTGGTGTACATTGTTTCTAAGTATGTTAGACAGACTTAGAATCACAGAACAGTAGAGTTGGAGGGACCCAAAGGATCATTTAGTCCAACCCCCTGCAGTGCAGAAACCCTGACAAACCCAACCCAATCAACATCCAATGAAGGAGAGGCCACTACCTTCTGAGGGAGTCTGCTCCATTGTCAAGCAGCTCTTACCCAGTCAACAGGCACTGGAGTAGGTAGTGTGTGCTGAATTTGGGTGCTAGGCACTGGCCACCTCACTCCTTCGTCTGGTTTTCCAAGCAGTTCATGGTTGCTGGGTTTTACTTCTTTTGCACTCTCCTGTTTCAATTACCTCATCACCCCAAATAGTTCAGCCATGTACTTGAGGTAGCTGCCTGTTTCATGGATGTCCACCACCTCAGACCCGTTTCTACTATTCACAATAGCAGCCCACACAGTATTCTTTTTATGCGTTAACTAGAGCTTGAGTTCAACCATGAAATACATAAATAATAATGAGAAGAGTTCCTATGAACACATATAGAGTGCTGGTCCCACTGCCTCTAGTAATACACAGCCGTCATGACTCATAGTCATTGATCACCTTAACCTCCATGAATTTTTCTACCATAGCCATTACTTGTGGCAGCGAACTCCATAGTTTAAGAATGCACCATGTGAAACAAAGGCAAATGGATGGGGTTTCCATTACACAGGATCTCCCTGTTTAAAAAAATAACTTTTAATTATTACTTCTATTTCTGCTGTTTAGGCTTCATGTGCTTTTATAGTATGTCACTGGAACAAAACCAATGATACGAGAGACCTTGAGGTTGCAGAAGTCCCCCAAAAAACAGTTTTAGAAAAAACCTTTAGAAGCAGAAGTCTCCCCCAAAACAGCCCAACAGGGATTGAGCATGTTCAGAAGCCATGGACTGCTGATAGAGCATTGTGGAGGAAGGCATGGCGGACTGATTAGAGCAGTGATCAGAAGCACCACATGTGCCAACCTTTTGTTGCTGGTCTCATGTGCAGTTCTAGAATTAATACCTTTCAATTCTAGAAGTCTTTCTGGATCTGGCTTAAGTGTTTTGAGCTTTGTTTCACAAAGAAACTCATCTTTCACAGTGTCCCAGGTAGAACAGGAAAAGGCGACACCTGGCACAATCTCCCCATCATTGTTAAATGCAAATGAGCTAATATTTCCTGAAAGACAGGAAATTGTCTTTCACATCAACTCGCTACAAGTCATAACTTCAGTTTCTTATTTGAAAAACCAGAAATCACATTAGCAACTCCTTCCGAGACCATTTCTTAAGTCTGAAGCACTTCCAAGAGGTGGGAACATTTAATGTGATTTCTTGAGGTAGGGACATGGTTATAGCTTCAAGACCTTGGGGGAAATTCAGCATTGTGCTCTTCTGGCCATTCTGTCTACAGTGGTACCTCGGGTTAAGAACTTAATTTGTTCTGGAGGTCCGTTCTTAACCTGAAACTGTTCTTAACCTGAAGAACCACTTTAGCTAATGGGGCCTCCTGCTGCCGCTGCACCGCTGCTGCACGATTTCTGTTCTCATCCTGAAGCAAACTTCTTAACCTGGGGTACTATTTCTGGGTTAGCGGAGTCTGTAACCTGAAGTGTCTGTAACCTGAAGCATCTGTAACCCGAGGTACCATTGCAGCTTGCCAGGTAGAACAATTGCCCCTTCTCCTTCACCCACAAGCTGTTATGGGGGTTATCCCATCACCCCCCGGAACCAATATTAGATAGTGCAGGTGGAGATGGAGGAAGCCCCATTGGAAGAAGAAGAGTTTGGATTTGATATCCCGCCTTTCACTCCCCTTCAGGAGTCTCAAAGCGGCTAACAATCTCCTTTCCCTTCCTCCCCCACAACAAACACTTTGTGAGGTGAGTGGGGCTGAGAGACTTCAGAGAAGTGTGACTGGCCCAAGTTCACCCAGCAGCTGCATGTGGAGGAGCGGAGACGCGAACCCGGTTCCCCAGATTACGAGACTACCGCTCTTAACCACTACACCACACTGGCTCCCATTGTGCGAGTAGAAGTCCTCACACAGAGCTTCTGCTGATGGGCCTAGTTAGGTGAATCCTACCCCCTTTTTTCCTGGACTAGTTTCAAATGAGGGACCTAAATCCATGATTTTTTTTAAAAAAAGAAAAGCAGCTTTGCTTTCCAAGACTGTTCCAGATGCACACTTGCCTTCCAGATGCACACCCATGCCAGAAGATTCTGTTGTGCAGCACACTACACAGAAAAACAGACACAGCCCCTAATTGCAAGAGATAAAAACATCTGGCTTAACATCCACCTGAGCTTTTGCACTCATCTGCTCAGTTCCTTGTTTTACATAATTTGGTTAATGCGGTTAATTATCAGTCATAAGATTTCAGAAATTTTCTATCTATCTCATCTTGCAGTTAGTATATGCGGAAGGAAAATGGTAGAGATGAGAAAATAGGTCATCTGCCATCTGATAATGCTGAAGAACTGCAGAGAGAAATTTCTTCCAAAGCCAATATGGTAAACATCATCCTGGAGATGGATGATGATACTCAGTCTGGGGAAGAGGGATTTATCTCTGTCTGGAAAAGTAGGATCACAGCTGCTAAGCCTTGTGTTATGGGTTCAGGTTTTGGTTCTTCTGTGTAAACTGGCGATAAGGCAAAAGAATAATGTTGTATTTCTAGCTTCTCTCTGAAAAATCATAAAGGAGCTGATGACAGGGGTGGTTTTGGAAGGGAATTATGCATAAAGCACTAAACAGCATGTTTAAAAGAAAGAAACATGTAACCATTCCCCAGTCTTCTAAGCGAAGAGAGTAATCCAAAAAGTTATAAGGCATAATTATGCTGGGCCCCCTTTCTGGATTTTCTTTCTACCCTGATTTTTTTTTTTTAAGTGATTCATGGAGGTGTATGTTAAAAATGTCCCTGAAGACGACAGAATTAGTGAGTGCCTTATTTTAGATGACGGAAATCCCTCTATTTTCACATTTCAAAAAATCCACATTACTGTCTCCAAGCAGTTGGCAAGTCTTTTTTAAAATGTACAAATGGGGGAGGGGGTCTCTGTTACACCTGTAATGAAATCTTAAGAAATCCACTCATACCCAAGAAGAGCCTTCTTTAAAATAAATAAACCCTCTTTGCTCAACCTCCTTAGACTTCTTGGTACCAAATACATAGTATGGTGAGGACACATTTGGTCTGAAAATTCTACCAGTGGCACAGACTCCCTTTGTCTCTGGGATCACTGTCCCTGATTATTATGGCACACTGAACCCTCTCACCAGGTAACCCACCCTATGGCTTATGAATAAGGAACTCTGGTACTGGTGATTCTTGAAAGGGCATGTTACACAGGAAAGCACCACTCTCTCTTGATCCTAGCTTAACTGCACCAGAATGCTCTCTGTTCAAGCAAAGGGTCTTAACTAGCAATTTGCTGTTCAGAATGCTGCTTGCTCTGATCCAACACTACTTCTCTGATTAGCTCCAGCAAATCTCACAAGACCTCAATTCTAGGTACATAGCTACAGGAAAGCAAGTTCCCGTAAATATCTCCAAACATGCAAAGTAGCCACCATTGTTTTCCTCTAGAACTATACTCTCCTCTGGGCCTTGGCCCTGCTCCTAGCAGTTATGGCTGCTTAAGACAGGAAGTAGTTATTCCTGATTAATTAACCTGGTATGAAATTATTGACATCTGACATCTTAAAAAATTAAGCAGCCCTTTTTTAAAAATCTACTTATTATAGATGTAGCTCATTCTAACAAACTTAAGCACTCATGAAAAGTTCTGCTAGCTGCTTAACCATTTTCTAGTTTCCTGTTTGCTATTTATATAACTGACATGTATTTGTATAACGCATTACATTGGTCTAAGACTCTCTCAGTTAAGGAGGCAGGGAAACTGATAAATTATGTTTATGTGTACATGTATGAAGGGAACATTTTGTTTGTTGGTTTCTCTCCTCTAGTATAAGGGGGATCAAGTACAGTGTTACCTCGGGTTACATACGCTTCAGGTTACATACGCTTCAGGTTACAGACTCCGCTAACCCAGAAATAATACCTCGGGTTAAGAACTTTGCTTCAGGATGAGAACAGAAATCATGCTCTGGCGACGCGGCAGCAGCAGGAGGTCCCATTAGTTAAAGTGCTGCTTCAGGTTAAGTACAGTTTCATGTTAAGAACGGACCTCCGAAACAAATTAAGTACTTAACCCGAGGGACCACTGTACCTAGGTTATCTGAACAGAAGTATTGATAAATCTCTAGCTAGAATGGTATTTTGTTGTTGGAAGCATTTGGGCAGTGGGGGGTATAGTTAAGGACAGCAGCCAGTGCTTTCCTCCATGTTTACTTGCTGACAGAAGTAAGATGGGTGGTGAGCAGGGAGAAGCTATGTTTTAGTGCTGGCACCTCCTCTGTGGAAGGACCACCCGAGATGCTCTTGTAGGCAGTGGGCAAAAGCTTTTTCAGTGAGTCTGCCATTTTAGGTATACCGTTTTTAATTTTTTTAAAAAATATATTATACATAGAAAGATCTACAATACTAAGAAAAAACAAGCATTAAACAATAATAATAACCATTTACAAAAGGACCTTACATGATGCAACAAGTGTTTGATTTCTATTAAGGAGCATACTTGCAGAATTAGTACAGTGCAAGTAACTGACGCTAAAATACACCTCATAAGACAACATGGTTGTGCGTAATTTTGAACCTTGTTATTCCACAATAGAATGAACAGATACCATTTTTCAACAGCTTGCCTGCCTTCTCTGTCTTTTAGCTTTGCTAAAATTGTTCATTGTTTTCCATGGGCTGCTCTCATTTCTGCCACAGGTAAATGGAAAATGACCTCTAAGAAAAATGGAAAGCTGGCTAAAGTATGCAAATCTAGCAATGAAGTCCATGGCTGGAGGTTGTTGAAGCTGCAAATTGAGCATTTTATGCTGCCAACATTATGTATCAAAGGTCTAGTTTCTCAAATATAGTAAGCCCATGAAGTAATTCATCTGGAAGTAGTCTTTAACTAGTATTTTCCCCATTTGTTTTCCTCATCCGTGGCTGACCTTGTCTATTTTTCCCCTACTCTTTTCCGTACAATTAATACTAATGCCATTGCATTAAAATAAATAAATGTAAAATCTGATGTGTATTTTTTGTATTTTCTTTCTTTTTAAAAGATGTAAACCCACTCAATTAAAAATAAAGTTTAAAAAAGGGGAGATGGAGAGAGGAAATTGAAGGAGGGGCTCAAGCAGGTTAAACCGTTTTTGTTATCATGTATATGAATGTCAGGATCAAGGGGAGGCGCACTGTAACATCAAAAAAGAATCCTTGCTATATTGCCTCCTTCCCCCAGCTATAGAGAAATATAGTATTATCAAGTCAGTGCTGGTAGTCTTTTGGTACTAAATAAATGAGAATTAAAGCTTCTGCTAGATCATACCAAGGCTCATCTAGTCCAGCACCCTGTTCTCCAAGGGACCAACTAGATGCCTACAGAAGACTGCAACTGAACTCTCCCCACTTGCAATTCCCAGCAACCAACATACACCAGCATTCTGCCCCTGACATGGGTAGAACACAGCCACTGCAGTTAATGAATACCACAGCAGTGTATGGTTCAGAAGGATAGGAAAGGGAGGGGGGAGTAGTACACTACTAGTCTCAAGCACCTCCACAAGGTTTTCGTTCCAGCCTTTAGCCCTTTTGTCAGGGCTGTAGATATACTACTGCATTTCGTTCTGAGGATGGTAAAAATACATATATTCATGGCACACAACTGATATCAAGCTGTAGAGACTTTATCACATCAATTACAGTCGAACCTCTACTTTCCACCGCCGCTTCTTACGGCAAACCTGGAAGTAACCGGTGGGTTTGCAGCTGTTTGCACATGCGCAGGAGCAGCGATCACCGTTTGCACATGCACAGAAGCAGGCAATCACCGCCCGTGACGGACCTCCGGACCAGATTATGGTCACAAATAGAGGTTCCACTGTAATTGTGAAATTTAGGTCTTCAACTATAATGGACAAATCACATCAGTCCTGATTACCAGAACTACTACTAAGAAAGTAGTTTGTAGACTTAAACCTTAAAGTAGACTGCCAAATACAGTAAATAAATGCTTACTGGCATTTGTTAGGATAACTGTTATATCAAGAAGCAAGCTGCTCAAACAGAAGCTATCTTTTTTTTTTTACTTAATGTAAAAGTTATTTTTTTACAGTACCCAAAGAATTACATTTTTAATTTCAGTTTCACAAAATGACCAGGACTTAATTTAACATATCATGCAGCAGGTATTACTGAAGTTGTATCAACTTTTGCATCACTGACTCTATTTCACAAAGCTTACTGTTAAAACCTGTTTCCACATACATTTGCTCACAAACAAGTCCCACTGTGGTAGGGCATGATTTGAGATTAAGCATGCAGTCCACCAACCACTACACAGCCTCCCTATGTGCTTTTATTTGGAAGCTTTTGTATTGTCACTCTTTGGTGAACTGCAGCCTAAAGCTGCAATTCTGCAGTTACATACATCCAGGTCCCTTTGAAATAAATGAGGCAAATATACACACTTTTAGGACTGAAAGCTAATTTGCATAGGGGGCTTCAATGAACTTACAAAGGGATGCTTTAGATGTTTGCCATTTTTACATATTTAGGTTCAAATTGATGCAGGAGGTGTGATCCGCAACTTCAGAGAGGCCCAGATTAAATGCTCTTCAAATCCACACATAAAAAACAAAAGACCACACACACACACACAATCATTTTAAGTGAAGGATTCTCATCACATAACATTCCCAAACTTTAAAACAGTCCTTCTTGGAATAGTTTTATTCAGTATTAAGCTGTGTTTCAAAGAAAAAACCCTCATGCTAACAACCATTTATAGCTTTCATTAAATTAACAAACAAAAGGCTATCTTAGAATAACAAATGTTTAAATATATAAAAATAAGTTTAGAGTTAAGGCTCATATTCCAGCTGCAATTTTCAGAAGTACCTAGTGATCTTGGCCATGCAAAACTAAGCACCTAAGTTGCAACAATGGACCAACTTACTAGAAACCACAGGGATTCATGATTCAGCCACTAAAGTATTTTAATATGCCTCATGTTAGGCAATCTAACGAGTCAGTTTTGAAGATCTTGGTTCATATCTCCTGGCCACTAAAGTAATTTCAACAGCTAAGAGAGAAAAACTGTAATTTTAATTAGGTCAACAGAAGAGCAAGTTCAAATACTGTTTGTTCTTCAGCAAAAAGCCAAATGGTTGCCATGACATTAAGCCATGTTTGCCACTGTTTATCTGTTTTGTAGATCTCTTCCCTTATGAATTCTTGTAGATCAATCATCTTGATGTGTCTGTCGCCTGCAACGGACATCTTTCTGGGAAATATTTGACATATTACACATACGAATTAGCTTAACGAGACCGCAATACCACGCTCCAAAATTACTTCTTCTTTCAGTTCTTACAAGTTTAAAAACTCTTTTCCCAACTCGTTTGTTGGGGGAGTTTCTGTTGAAACACAAGGCACAATTTGGGAGGGGATATTTCAGCAGAGTGATTGTCTTAAAATATAGTCTACAAAGTTCTTCAAGTCAACAAATTAAGATCTTTGCTTGTTCTACTCATGCAACATCCTCTAAGTAATCTGCTTCACCACTTAACTGAGAAATGGTGAAATCTTGTGTGAAGTCTTCAAGCTAGGAGAAAAGAAAATATTAAAATGTTAACTGATGTTTAAAATCCAGTGTATTTTATAGCTAAGCTGTTCTTTAAAACATTATCTTCTATTAAAAACTCCTATCAAGAAGATCTCAAGTACTTTCCTATGAGCAAGAGGCAACACACCACTATCTATCTATATGGGTTGCCATATTTTAAAGAACAAAGAAGAGGACACATTTGCTATGATGACTCTACCTGTGAAAAAGAGGACATGTCCTGGGAAAAGTGGACATATGGCAACCCTATGTAAGTCTTAGTGAGTTCAATGAAACATATTCCTAGGAAAGCTTGTATAGGATAGCAGCTTTAGTGCATTAAGTTTCCAGTAAAATAAGGAAGGAGACCATATTTTAAAAATCAATATTTAGAAGCTTTGTGCCACTGCTGATGCTTGTGTTCATTTTATTATTGTAATGCTACCAACAGGGCTTCCCCTTCTCTTCTTCCCTACAGCATGCCCCTAAAATCTGCTCCAGAAGATTGGGAGACTCTCTGCAGCAGATTGTGGTGCAGGATGGAGCAGATGCAGGCATAAGGAGAAGAAGGGGAAGTTCCACTGTGTTTGCTGGCATGATGATGGATTTCATCCATAGTTGGGGAAATATATTAGCAATTTCATATACTCAAACACATTATTCATTTCTTTTCAGTGAAGATTAAAAAATGAACTTTTACAATATATACTTGCTACTGAAGCAAAATGAAGAATGAAATGGCATTTGTTAATGTACAGAGAGGCTACAGAATACTCCTGAGGTAAGAGAACAGTGATTCAGATCATACAGATAATTCTGTTGCCTGAACTGGAGACTTAAAAGTATTAATCTTTATTAAGTGCACATGAGACTGTTAGTTACTTGGGAAAATCTCAGTATGTTTCAGAGTCTGCCACCCCTCCCTCCCTTATTTTGACCACATGGAAAAAGCATGTGTGAGCTATACTGTGCTATGCTTCTTGAAATATGTAGTATCCCTGAAACCATAACCTCCACCTCTCATTCTCCTTCAAATAGAGAATATACTGCAATTATTAAGGAGATCTTACATTCAAATAAATGAAGCAGAGCTCAGTTCACACATTACTCATTCTGCACAGTAAGGAGAAAGGGCAGGGGTTGCTAATGTGGTACCATCCAGATGTTGTGAACTAGAACTCCCATTCCCCTTTGCCTGCCCTTCAATCCCAATCCCCCTGCCTGGTGTTCCAATCAGTGCTGCAAGGCTAGGTCTGAGAGCCATCAGTTAAATGTCCTACAGTATCCCTGATGTAGTGTTGTTCTGGGGCACTGTGGGGTTGAAATGCTGATTCCCAAACTCAACCACCAGGCACTGTTTGGACTACCCCTGCTGCAATCAAGTAAACCACCTGGGGAGTGAGGATCCCACTAAAAGTAGGTGGCCCACTAGGTGGCACTTGGCAAGGGTCCCTTAAACACAGTTGCAAACAGGTATAGCTATTGTTTGGCTTAACAGTTTCTCACAATAACAATATGTTTGCAAGCAACCTTCAGAATACAAAAATGGGATTCTATGCAAATAGCTTTCTACTGAGAATGAAAATGGATACATGCCCACCCCGATGTAAAGTATAATATACGTACTTTATCACTAGGATTGAAGTCGTCTAATTCTACGGAAATGTCATCTATTTCTTCACCAATGCTGGCTTCACTTTTCTCTGACCGATGACTAGTACTGACATGAGGAAAAGTTAAAAGATGGAAACAATAAAGCTCTATTCTTTAATGTTAAAGAACACCTTATAAATTAAAATATCTACGAGAAACATTTCTAAATACCTAATAAATAAAATGTTGAATTTCAAAGTTTCGTGTGGGCTAAACTGCTTAAAAGATCCTACAGTAAGGTAAATTCATCAAATACCAGGAGTCGTTACTTCAAAGTGCCAGTGACTTACATGGAGCTCCCCACATCCCACAAAGTGATTCTATAGAGAATTGTGGGTGCCATGTGATCACTTAAGGAAGTGTATATTTACTTGACTTCAAGAACCAACCAAGACAGCTCATTAAAAAAAATATATTTTCACACATCAAAATTGGAAGCACATAATTGGCTGCGTTCATGTCACAGTAATCAATGGCTAATAGTTTATGTTGAATATGTAGATAGCTTTTACTCTACTCCTTTCTACTAGCAAGCTGGAGAAAAACACCATGATCCTTGGCTTAGTGTTACATCTGAACCAGGGATCAGGGTCTTGTTTCACTCCAAACAAATTATTACCTGAAGCAAAGGTTTGTGCAGAGTGAAACAAACATGATCCCCAGCTCAGACACAACACTAAGTCAAGGATCATGGTTGGTTAACAAAAAGGAGCAAACTGGAAATTATCAGCATGTTCACTAGCCATGACTTTCCATAATGTGTGAACATGCCCAGAGTATTAGAACGTCAAGAAATTAATAAAAGAGCAGTAAATAGTTTGAAAATGCTTGTGTGGTGTATAGCTATATGGAAACACAACTTTTTAAACCCTTTTTGAAAAATAATGGGCATTCTTTTTAACTTATATCAAATGCAAATAAATGCTTGAAGTATACCACTCTGAATTTTCTCTTACCTATTGAAGTCATCAGCATATTCCTCTTCATCCCCTGCTTGTAAATTATTAAAATGAAGGATTAGAAAACTTGAAATTACATACAGTATTTAATTAGAAAGATGTGTTTGCTATCAGCCTAGTTTAACAATGGAAATAGGACCATGAGGATTCCCCTCTGAAAAACAGTAACTGTAGAACAGTTTTTAACATGCTGCAAAGCATTTCATCAAACTTATTACATTAATCTATGCATAGAAATAATTTTTATCTTTTGTCTGAACAATTACCAAACAAGATGTGGCAATAAAAAGTTCTTAATGGTGTCCTTCTGAAGAAGAGCTACTTGCCTAGTTCAAGTGATCCAAATTTAGAATTCATCATCTTTACATCTTTCAAAATTGAGTTTGCATCTGTAAAACAGAGGTTAGGAAGATCAAAAGTGTGTAACTGCTTCCTACAGAACCTACTCAAAATGCATGTTAACCAGATAGATGACAGAGTGAAAATGTGAAGTTGCTATGTTGGTAATAAGAGCAGCCATGCTGATTTTCTATGCTCATGTTCTCATGTCAAGATAAGACAAAAACCATGGCTTACTATGTATGAACAACAACAACAACAATTTATTATTTATACCCTGCTAATAATAATAATAATAATAATAATAATAATAATAATAATAATTTATTTATACCCTGCCCATCTGGGCGGCTTCCAAAAAAATATTAAAATACAGTAATCCATCAAACATTAAAAGCTTCCCTAAACAGGACTGCCTTCAGATGTCTTCTAAAAGTGTGGTAGTTGTTGTTCTCTTTGACATCTGGTGGGAGGGTGTTCCACAGGGCGGGTGCCACTACTGAGAAGGCCCTCTGCCTGGTTCCCTGTAACTTGGCTTCTCACAGTGAGGGAACTGCCAGAAGGCCCTCGGCGCTGGCCCTCAGTGTCCGGGTAGAACGATGGGGGTGGAGATACTCCTTCAGATATTCTGGACCGAGGCCACTTCACTACTCCTTCCTGCTTGTACTGGAAGCAGTTGCAGTTGGTGTGAAGGCTGCACTGCGCACCTGGCTTCTGAATAGCAAGCAGCGGTACTGCTTTCTGAGCAGGAAAGGGGCAAGGTGTGGGGAGCTCAACACTGTGTGGGTCCAGTGGTGGATCCAATCTGACTCTCCTGCTCCCCCCCCCATGAGCTCCCTATGCCTCTTGGCTCCTAGTAAGTGGGAGAGGTGTCTGCCAGGTGGAAGCCAGGTGCCCCGCTGACTGCCATTGACTGGGAGGAAACAAAATATGATCAGTAAGCCAAGAAAAAACCTTGGCTACAGACTGTGTTTGTTTGTACTGAAATAAACCATGATCCCTGCTTTAATGCCAAGCCAATAATATTGGTTTCTTTCATCCTAGCAATGAGTAGGGAGAAGAAAAAGCAGGTGAGATTTGTTTATGCACAGTAAGTCATGATTTATAGCTTATTGTGATATGTGAATGCAATCTTCATATAATACTGGAGAACATACTTGCCAATTCATTCTCCTACTTCCTAAAAGGTGACTGTTGCAGTTGAAAACTGATAGCTATCCAAGAAATATAGAATGAAAGTGTGCCTAAGATGTTATTTGATTGTTTTGCTGATTGAACAGATTCTTTTTAAAAATTGTAATCTGCTTTGGGTCCATTATAATAGTCAGCAGATCATATAAAAGAAAGATGCATGCTATATAAATTAGAACCTATGTACAAGAAAAGTGGGGGACGCAGAAATTTGAATGGATTCTATACAGAATGGGTGACTAGCCTGTGGCCTTCCAGGTGTTACTGCACTGCATTTCCCATCATTCTTGACCATTGGCTATGCTAGTTGATGGGAACTGGAATTCAACAATTTCTGCAAGTCCACAGGTTAGCTTTATAGCACCTGAACTGGTTGTCGGGAGTAACGTGCTGCAACCCAGCAATGCACAAGAACACTACGTCACTATTTGCCAACTAGTCCTGGTTGCACAGCATTTATCACAGCTAGGTACCTATCCTCTTTTTCTGGTGCAAAATAATAACTTTAAACTGTTTACAACAACACCAGAGTGGCAATGATCTAGCACAAAGCTAAGTGAAGGTATGCTCTTGTAATGCAAGATTATTATAATATTTAGAGCAAGCAAGCGTAATTTCTCACTCAACAACTTACTGTCAGACTTTTTTAGAGGAGGTGCTCCAGACAAAGAGCTCAGACCAGTCTTTATAGGTGGTACATCAGAAAGAGAAGCATTTCCTTCCTTGATAGAGTCATTCTTCCTTTAAAAAGGAGGGAAGGGGGAGAGATACATCATTTTTTAACTGCTTCAAACTGAGTCATGAATGCCAGATGCCAGATATGGCAAGAAAAGCTCTGCACACAAAGCCTCTTCTGTGTAACTGTTTATGTCATGTGATGTTTTATCAACATAACCCAGAGGAAGAGATTCAGATGTAAATATAAATATAAACTGTATCAACCATGTTATGATTTTGAATTCAAGTAAAATTTTCTTCAGAAGCAGACATGGCATCAGAGCTGATTATTCCTTGAACCTGTATAAAGTAGTATGCAATAACAACCATTTGGCTGTTACAATTTTTCCACTTGCCTCAAGGAAAATATTCTGTGCACAACATACCATTTGCACGTGTGCAGAGCAATCCACCCGCCCTCCTCAATACATCAGCTTGTTGTTCACTTTTAGACAGGGTTGAAGTGTCTTCTGCTTTTCTCTCCCATCTAAGCTGGACTCTGCAGGCTGCCTGCTGGTGGGATGCCTGGAGACAGCAGTTAGCAGAAAGCCCTTGAAACAGAGCATTCCAAGACTAGGGAGGGGCTGAGCTAGTCCAAGATCTGCTTGATCAAGTCTCACTTCTGTCATGCAGTGACATTGAGTTTGATCAGTGTTGGCTTGTGTTGGAGGCGGGTTTCGAAGTGCCATTTAGTTTCTGGGACAGCTTAGTTGATGCACAAAGCTACTTTTAGACAGAATATTCTGAAGCTCTGCTGCATGCAGGGCTTCATCCATCATTCTCTAAGTTGAAGCACTGGTGTCCCGACACTGCCAGCCTTTGCAAACACACTGAAGCCATTATGGTGTCATCATCACAAAATACATCTGCATATATAAAGACATGAATATAAATATTTCTGAATTACAGGGTTCTATTGTCAAGTAGGAAATATATTTTCTTATTTTTGAAAAAAGTGATTTTTGTAAATGGGAGAAACACAAGGGCAATCTATGGGCACTGAAACAAACTGTTCTTCTACATTTTGTGCAAAACATGAACCCTCTCTTTTATTTATTTTAAGGTAGAAAAGTGCAGCATCCTGCAGCCTAAAACGTCTAACTATTTTATTGTCAAAAGGAAACATTTATAGTTGTAGTTCATTCAATTTACCAGTCATAACTTTGTTCTGGTTTTGGTATGGGATCATCAAAGAAGGAATCTCCCTCTGCAGCATCTTCTCCTACTGCTAGATTATTCTTTTCTTTGGTATCTACATCTTTGTTTGGTTGAGAAATTAGTTTTGTTTCATTGGGTAAGGAGTGAATGCTGCCTTTGCTCTTTGCTTCTCCAGACAAGATGCTTGTATCACTATGACTTGTTCCAGTAACCTAAAAAACAAACAAACCATTTCCTTAAACAAGTCATATAATTTGCTTCCCTTGAGCTATAATCCATTTTTGTATACAAAAAAAGAACATACAGTAGTACATCGATAGTCATGTAGGCACAATGTCACTTCAACTTCAACTTCAATTATCTGTTAAATTGATTGCAATGTGTAGACAGAAATGCCAGTTTCACAATCTTGTAAAGAAAGAAGTTTAAAAGATAAAGGTTTCCCACTTATTTATTTTTTAAATATGTGTATTCCACTGTAGCATTAAAAAAAAATCAAAGTATGTTTACAGCAATAATGCCATATAATAACACCATAAAAAGTTAATGAGTTATTATAGTTATTAACCCGTAACAGTTATAGTTATTAAAGTTTTGAGATGTTTGCTACTCACTTGAGCCCCAAATCAATTTTAAAGTATAATCCTAAAACACACTTACTTGGCAGCTTCATTTTATATGGGATATATAACCCTTACACTGCATGAGCATCCAAGGCAACATAAAAACATTATCTAGAAGAAGTATTAAGTACCATCCTAAAGCCCAACGACTTCAATGGAGTTAAATCCAAGGTTAAATAGATGTAGGACTTCAACCTAAAATTACCAGATTAATAGAAGCAAAATAAATAAAATGCAGTACTCAATAAAACAGCAGTATCATTTTTCATTCATAAGACTGGTAAATTTATTTCCACATCTCCACCAACCATTTTGCCCAAGCCTGCATGGAGTCCCACCTCATTATCAGCCTGATGGGTCAGGACATTGCCAGCATTCCAAGCCAGCACTCCACACATCAGCATAGGCAGCCACATGCTTGAGGTGGTAGACTGGGCTTCACCATAACCTTTCAATCGATGTTGAGCTGGACAATCGTATTGGCAAGGCAGCTACAGCAATGGCTCACCTCTCCAAAAGGGTATGGGAAAATGTGGTGCTAACAACCAATACCAAGATGAAGGTCTACCAGGCTTCTGTACTGAGTACACTGTTTTATGGAAGTGAGTCATGGGCAACTTTCACCCGCCTGGAGCGATGCCTCAACGCCTTCCATTTGTGCTGCGTCAGGCAGATTTCCCGCATCACATGGCAAAACAAAATGTCAAAGAAAGATGCGCTCTCCCAAGCCCACATTCCCAGCATGTTTGCAACCCTGTCTCTGTGACATCTACACTGGTTTGGTCATGTACACAGAATGGAAGATAGCAGGGAGCACTAGGCCTGCTGGCAGACCAATTCGGTGTTAAAAAGATGTCTGCAAATGTGACGTGAAGGCTGGTATGGGAATCCCTTGCAGACAATTGTAGTGCCTGGAGACAGTCAGGTCATGTAGCCATAGTGGTGACCAGAGGAGGAATGACCACTTTAAGAAGCAGAGGGAAGAAATGCCATGGCACACCTATAGCACCAAAACCAGATGACTTCATCTGCCCCACCTGTAATAAAATATGTCTCTACTGTATTGTTCTCTACAGCCACAGCAGGAAACTCTCCAAAGGTACACTCTTCCCAAGACAGACAGATGCCAACAATATCTGCATAAGGAGTGTCAGCGATTACTTTTAAATTCAGGTCCCTTACCCCAATATAAAACATATACAGTACTAGAGTTAAAAATTTAAAAGGTGTGGTATCAAAAACTCTTCTTCGGGCTCTCACAATTCAACAAAACTACAATTTTTTTAGAATAGAATTTTTGTATTAGTAATCTGATTAATTTTATAGTTAAGCATTTATGTCAGTTTCATTCTAACCAGTTCTGAAACCAATTTAGTAGTTCTAGCAGGTAAATTGCCATTAACCGCTCATCTAGAAATTTCATCTAGATTTTGAAGGCTGACTAATGCAAATTTCCATATAATCAAACAAATTACAACTTTGGATGAATGACTTAAAAACTATTCTGAACACTTAAAATGTGGTATACAAATACTAAGCATTACTATTACCACTTCTCAGTAGCAGCATCCTAGAAGGATGATATCCAAACCCTTGTCCTTCCATAAAGATTTACAGGCTGAAAAAAACTATGCAATGCAAACAGGTAGGCACATCATTCCCCAAACACCTGCTATATAGTTAATAGCAATATTGGGGAGGGGTTTTAAGGTGGGTTTTAGTGCAGTTATCAGAGGGTAGGAGTGCTTAACCTTTACCTTCCCCCCACCTATCATTCCTTCCCAATTCTTCAGCTGGGGGCCTATTTTTTATCTTTGATCTGGCAATAAGGGGGAAATGGCCACTGAAAAGGTTGCAAATGAGAAGGCAGTGGCCACAGCTCAGTGCTAAAGCATGTGCCTTGCATGCAAAATGTTCCAGGTTCCACCCCCGGCATATTCAGGTAGGGTTTAGAAAAACCCCGATTGAAATTCTGGACAGCCACTGCTACACAGTGTAAGCTGTACTCTGCTGGGTGTACCAATTGTCAGACTCAGTATAAAGCAGTTTCCTCTGCTTATCTGTCCAACTGATATATTTATTAAAATATTTCTATCTTGCCTTTTCATTAAAAACTGCTCAAGGCAGCTTATAGAATAGTGGAGGTGACATAATGAATCCAGGGAAATATAATCTTGAGAACAAATTAGAAACTAATAAAAAATAGAAAAGCATCACAGCGTGGAAGAAAGGTTAAGCACCGCTGCACACATGCAAATGTCCCCCGCCACCCCACCAGCATTCACACAATAGGAGGCAAAGACAAAGCTGGGGACTGTCTAGTTTCATCATGAATACACACCAGTGAAGCTGGTTCAGAGTTAGGTCACATCCACCCCATGCATTTAAAGCACATGGCTTTCCTCAAAGAATCTTGGGAACTGTAGTTTGTTAAGGGTTTTCTGTGTATGAGTGTGTCTGCATGTGGGTAAACGTCAGTTCCCACAATTCTTTGGGGGAAGCCATGTGCTTTACATTACACTGCAGATGTGACCAGTTGAAAGTAAAAGCTGCTTTCAGAATAGAAAAAATGCTGAAACACTTTAAAAAAGCAATCCCACAAATGCCTGCTAGCCCTCAAATCATCTTATGACCAATGACACAGTATAGTGTTTCAAAAAGAACTAAAGGTCAAGTGCAGTCATCCATTACTCGGCCTTTAAAGAACCTTATGGTATTTTCCTATATGCACGCACTGGAACCTCAGTTCATAACCCAAGGCCTGCTCTAAGTGACTCTGCCAACTGAGCTATGCGTGAAAATACTTTTTTTTAAAAAAAAATATTTATTACTTTTAAAGATTACAAAAAAGGAAAAGGAAAAGAAAAGAAAAGAAGACAAGAGAAAAAAGAAACAAAAGAGAAAAAAGCAATACAATACAATATATAAACTATATAAAACACAACCTAAAGACATTAAACTAAACACATTAAACTAAACTAAACAAAATCCTAACCCTAACCCTAAATAAAACAAAACAAAAACAATTTAAAAACATACATCACACCTTTTCCATACTCTATCTTTCATTCCCTTGTTTCCTCGACCTCCTCTCACCTCCCTTTTTGTATTCCACTTCTATTAATTGTTTCAGCAAATCCTTTCCATCTTTCTCTGTTTTCTATCGTATTGTAAATATCTCAACATATTTTTAACCTTATTTTCCATTAAGACTAAAGTACTTATATATGCTTAACTCCTTATAACATTTCTGCTAAGGCCATAAAATTTCATTCCACCATTTTTCTATCACTCATTAATTTTACTATATATATATATATATAAACTTTAAATTGTCCAATCTTCTTCCACCATCTCCTCTCCCTGGTTTCGGGTTCTGCCAGTCCTTTCCGTCCATATAGTCCATCAACCTGGAGATCTTATGTCCGAGGCTCTTAACTCTTTTCCAGGTCCCTTCTGCGGGTCTTCTTCATATTATTTAATTCTAGAGAGCAGATCTCTGGAAGACTCCAACCTGACAATACTTTTATTCCTTCTGGACAGGTCAGCCACATTTCCATGGTTGAAGCTAAGATCCATAAAGTGTTTCAGGACATGTTTCAAGATTCCTCCAAATCCAAAGGCCCCCAGAACTTCAATCTCCTCCAGACCCAAGTCCATGTCCCAGAAGTCAGTTAATCCCTGCATAGAGGGATCTTTCCAACTTTCCATCTTCAGTCCAGTCCTCAGAATCTGACTTTTTCTAGATTCGATCATAAAACTTGTAGTCCTCAATTTTCTTCTGTAGGACTGAAGATCCCGCTTGTATTGCAGTGGTGCCTCGCAAGACGAATGCCTCGCAAGACGAAAAACGCGCAAGACGAAAGGGTTTTTCGGTTTTTGCGTTGCTTCGCAAGACGATTTTCCCTATGGGCTTGCTTCGCAAGACAAAAACGTCTTGCGAGTTTGTTTGCTTTTTTCTTAAAGCCACTTGAAGAGGCGCAGTTGCGACAGACCGTGCTTCGCAAGACGAAAAACATCGCAAGACGAAAAGACTCGCGGAACGAATTAATTTCGTCTTGCGAGGCACCACTGTACTTTAGGCTCAACAACAACAGCTTTCTCCTTATCCTCCACAATTTGTCCTGCCAAAGTAGATTCCTGTACCAAGTCCTGAATTATTTCTGTGTTGGTGCTCACTTTTTGTCCCATATTAATCGCTTTTTGTCCCAAGTTGTCAATTTTAAAAGCCATGTCATCCCTCTTCTTATGAAGCTGTTTCAGCGAATAGCTTATCTTGCATAATACAGTCACTATGGCTTCTCCTGTCAACATTTTTAAATGGTCCAAGGTCAATCTCTGGTTCTCACAATTTCTTATCTTGCAGCTGGAGATTCCCCAGTTACACTCCTGTAATAGTTTCAAAAGCTCCCTCTAGAGGGAAACAGTCTCCACTTGTATCAATCCTTTCAAACACAACTCAAGCCATAAAGATAGTTTCAATTTTCAGTTACTTTTCCTCCTTTTTAAACGCAGAAGAGGACAATGGAAACAGTATCTTTCTCTCATTTAGCTAGCTGTCAAATACGTTCTGTTCACAGTCAATGAACTCTCCCAAAACGTCACTCTTTCTGGCAGCCCTTTTCCAGGTTCAGAGCAGTGGTAATTTGATTTTTCACTCTCTCCTGCAGGCTCACTAGGTCCAAAATTTCCCCCCTCTTCTCCTGCTTCCAAGGGGGGTTTTGTAATTTTAACCGATGGAAATTTAATCCTTTGCCAAAGGCTTTCCAAGACTTTAGCTTGTAACGTCTTTGCTTCAATCTATTTACAAAAGAGGAAGGCGGACTTCCTGTTTAATACCTTCCCGTTTCGATGCCAAATTAAGGTATTTAAGGATCCAATTTTCCGTTCTACTCACGGGTAGTTGTTTAAAGTCCAATTGTCCACAGGAAAAAGTCAGCGCTCTCCGACAACAGCAATGCGGCTTCACTCCGTGAAAGAAGCAGTCAGTTCGAAGCACCGCGCCACTCACCCCACGTCGCTCTGGATCCCCAAAACAGGGTTTCCCCGCGAGTAGGGGAGGCGCAAAAGGTGCCAGCCGAATCCCAGGTTCACAAGCTTCTCCCGCTTGTGATTTCAATGGGTCTCCGCCTTCGCCGTGGCGGTCAGACCCTGCTTTTCACGGAGCACGTTCCTCCCGATCGGAGGAGCTCCGCCATTGCCGGAGGCGCCAACCCGGAAGTCTATGAAAATACGTTTTTTGCTAGTAGCCCCATGATAGTTGTACGGTCTCCCTACAGAGACTTTGTTGGTATCTACTGTAACATATTTTTAGTGCCAGGCAAATACATTTTTATTTTCCCATGTTTTTTAATTTTTGGGTTATTTTACACTTTGTAGACTTTATCCCTTTGTTTTATATGATTTAGTGCTCCAGTTTTTGATTCTCTGCTTTCTATTTTGGTGTGATCTGTCCTTAGACTTGATACCTGTTTTTATTATCTGCTTTTTACCACATTTCAATTGTAATTGTGTTCATTTTTTATCTTGTTAATCTCCCAATAGCTTCTGTTACAGGAAGGCTTATAGACTTTATATGCAAATAAATAAATAAAATAAATACACTACTTGATGGTGTAGTCTTTGCCTTCTCCATTCCTTCAGGACAGGGTAAGGAAGGGAATATGATAGCTATCTCATAGGAAAAACAGCAAACCACCAAAAGCACCCTTTCCTATCTCTCTTCATGCCTTCTGGACTGGCTTTCAAAAGATGCACAAGGTTGGGGGTGGAGCAGAGGAGCAGCAGTACTGTATTCAAGTAAGTGAAACAGGAAATGGGTGGCTATTCCCTGAAATCTTAATTGCAACTCTGCCACAAAGCTGTTTTTGTATAAGGGACAGGTCCAAACCCCCTAACAGCCAAATTGAAATGTTTCAGATAAAGTAATTCACTCAAGATTATCCAAGATATACACTCCATTATCTCAGCACCAGTACACACTATGTTTAATGAGCAACCACAGGTAAGTCAGCCCTGCTCTGCCTGGTTGGAATCCTAAAGGTTCTCCCTTTATGCAGGGAAAGTTAGATAGTCCTCAGCTGCTTGCCTGCCCCTCATTTTGATGGGGGGAAATTATCGGGTCCTCTATCCTCAGCAAAGTGAAGGTCAGGCAAATGCTTCAAATTTTAAAGTCATATTTGGTATGTAGAAACATTCAGAATTCCAAGTGGGTAGGAAAGGGTTTAATTTCATGAGTTAATGTGTGAACTGGCCTTCAGTTAACCAAGAACTAACAATATACAGTAGTAACATTACTGAATGAAATTGTGTCAAAAAACCTAATTGTTAAAGTTTTGGAATCCAAAGATGTGACCTTTTGATACAAAAACTGCAAGGAGAGTCATAAAAAGCAGGAAGGAGGGCAGGCAAGCAAGCACCCGCTCCACAGAGATAGGTAAAGCTTATTAATAAGCTTTGCATTAAATTTACATAATGTAATTAATATTGTGCCTTAGAGTCTGTGTTACATCTACATATTTGTGGAGTTAGTTTACCGAATGCCATGAGTCAGTTGCAATGATTTTTAGTGCAAGCTGCTCTTTCTTAAAGGTAGAACTACAAGCACCTGTCAGTTTCTTCTCCTCATGCATTTTACCTGCTCAGTTGTGTCCAAGCACCTTTTCTGTTTACGATGTCCTTTATACCTTGGTATCTGAGCACAAGAATAAAATAACGGCACAAAAATGAAAACAAATTATATGTGGGTTATGCTATGTGAAATCTAGATTATTGAGTTAGATCTATGCTATCACTCTAAAAACCCGATTAAAAGCCTTGCCTACTACATTCTCTTTCTGCTTGACCAGTAGATTACTTCATGAGCTGTCACCTCCCACCTACTTAAAAATAATCACAGGCTTCAAATGAAATATGGTAAGAGATGTGATGAATGAGTCTGATAAATTTCATAAGCATTATAATCTACAAAATGTTCTTTCCAGTTTCTTGCCACAGGAAAAAATTCTGTGTTCCACCACGCTTTGCTTACACTGCCCCAGCACACATGTAAAATTTTAGCATTCATATTTGGAAGTGAAACAACTATTTTGAGTATGGCCTCTATACTTGGATATACTTTTGGAATAGTACAGGAAATACATTCAGTGTTACTAGACAGAAGCTACCATTTCTCCTTTTAAGAGAGATGCGTTTTCTACTTCTACAGCATTTCATTACCTAGTCTACCTTCTAGATAAAAGATCAGAGATATGAAAGCCTGGGTCACGGGGAAAGAAAAATTGGAAACTTTGGGAAACTCTGAAAAGAAGCTCTCCTGAAATTTTGGAATGAGTGAAATGCTTTAATACAGGTTTAATTTACAAAAAATGTGCACTAAGAAGATTTACGTAAAATAATCTAAATAATTAGAGAATACTTGTGTATACTGTACCTATAAACATTCAAATGTGTTATGTATTGCTTAACTCAGTATTCAAATACACAAAGAGATTGTAATACTGTGATTGTATGAAACCATTTTGTATATGCTGTTTACAACAATATTTGTGGTTCTATTTTCAATGTTTATTTATTTCTCAGATGGCAAAAGTTCTGCACACACTGTTTAGGTAGCATGCAGTGCAGTTCTCTTTCTTGAGTACTGGGTTCATTCACCATTTTGCTTGCATAAAATTAAGGCATTTATACTTTTGATGCTGTAAGCTACACTAATCAAAGAGTGGGTTTTACATATGAGTAAATGAGCATTGGATTAGTTTGCAAGTTCCATAAAAATGCCAAAGAGTACAATTTCATATGCTAAGTTATAAAAGGTGATATTTTGTTGTGAAAAGTAATAAAATATATGTAGATTTGATAAGGAAGTATTACTACTTCAGTTTCCCCCTGAGGAAAACAAATTGGTTGCTTTACATTAAGCAGTTGGTCCCTTACCTTTCCCGCCCCGATCTGGCCACAGTGATCCATGCGATGGTCACCTCCAGGCTTGACTACTGTAATCCGCCCTACGTGGGGCTGCCTTGAAGCTGTCCCAGAAACTCCAGCGGGTGCAGAATGCTGCAACGAGGCTCCTCACAGGGTCTCTGCCATGGGAGCATTTTCACCCAGTGCTTTTTCAGCTGCATTGGCTCCCGGTGGCATACAGGGTCAGATTTAAGGTGCTGGTTTTGACTTTTAAAGCCCTTCACGGCCTAGGACCCTCGTACCTACGGGATCGCTTCTCCTGGTATGCCCCACGGAGGACCTTAAGGTCCATATATAGTAACACCCTAGAGGTCCCGGGCCATAAGGAAGTTAGATTAGCCTCAACCAGAGCCAGGGCCTTCTCAACACTGGCTCCAGCCTGGTGGAACACTCTGTCTCTTGAGACCAGGGCCCTGCGGGATCTGATCTCTTTCCGCAGGGCCTGTAAGACAGAGTTGTTCCACCTGGCCTTTTACTCAGAATCAGTTTGATTCCCTCTCCC
Organism: Podarcis raffonei; assembly: GCF_027172205.1. Lineage (NCBI taxonomy): Eukaryota > Metazoa > Chordata > Lepidosauria > Squamata > Lacertidae > Podarcis > Podarcis raffonei. The sequence continues at coordinate 74,443,249 of NC_070604.1, read as the reverse complement.
TTTTTCTTTTTCCTTTCTCCTCCTATGATGAGATTGCTCCCTAATTGTTTTAATATTGTATCTTAATCTTTTAAATTGTATTTTAATCAACTTCTTTTTATTATTGGTTGTTAGCCGCCCTGAGCCCGGTCTTGGCTGGGGAGGGCGGGGTATAAATAAAAAAATATTTTTATTATTATTATTATACAGGACAATTTATTTATCTACTAGGAAGACTGTAAGCACTTGGTAGGATTCAAATGCCTTGAGTCATGTAACCTCTGCTGCTATGTACAGAATTCTGTTCACAGATGTGCAACTTGTGCTTACAGACTCAGACTGAAACCTTAAATGAGACCACAGCCAGTATGCAGATTTTACAATTATTACTTATACACCTTGAACAAAGCATTTTCATTTTTCATTGTGGGAAGTCATGCCAGTTAAAATAGTTTTAAACTAGTATAATTTAGCAAACCACAAAGTTCTAGCATGTGACATCAAAATCATATTCCAGTTTCTCAACACAGACAGTACCATTATGAGTCTCCTTTTGACCATCAGTCATTTTTAGCAGTGTTCAGAAATACATCATTTAAAACACACAAACAAAAACAAACACTTTAGTATTGCCCAGCAGCCTAACAAAAAGTAGCCATCAATTGTAATCTTCTTACAAGATTCAAAAGAATCTTCTTACCACTATCCACAACAGTGTCCTCACAAAACAACACTAAAACATTTTGTCTTTAGAAAAACATTACTAGCACATTGTTAAGTTTAATAGTTCCCGTGATCCCAAATGATTAGCCAAGCACTGGAAGTAAGTTCTGTATTATTAGCTATAAACATTTAGAAACCTTAAAAAAGTGACTTGGGAAAAACAACTGGAGTGCATTTTTGTGAATATACTGCCACCTTGCTTTCAATATTTACTCTTCAACAAACTGCCTTTAAAAACGAAAACAGGTATTGTCCAGATTTTAACTTTGGATCACACAAGGCATTGTGCGGAGAACAGTTTTCACCTAGATTTAAGAAAGGGCCAATTCATCCAGTTTATCCTCTTGCCCCCAATAAAAGAAGATTCATATGACATGATACTGTGGGAATAATCCAGGTAATGAAACCCATAAAAGGAACTCTCCAAAGCTAGAACCAACAGCTGCTACTTTAAGTGTTCCAAGAAATTAACAAAGACTTTGGGCTGCATGACAAATTGTTAACATGTACTTTCCAATGTTGTAATGTATGCAAACAGAAACATTAAACAATGCATTGCACTAGGGAGTCAGGCTTGGCAACAGCTTTCTGAGACATGCATACATGGTGGAAAATGTTATTGATGCCGAGTGACATAAAACAACATTAACTTACAGGAAGGCACACATTACTGTTCAACACATCAGAGTGTGGTTGGGTTCAGGGCCCCACTTCACTGATGAAGTAAGTGGCAGAAGTTCTCTCTGCAATGTTGTTTCTACATATAGACAAAGTCATCTCTGTTCTCTGTCCTACAAGCAGCTCATTCAAGCTAAAACAAAGGTACCTTTTGCTCTTCGCCATCACATCAGTAGCGATGATAGCTACACTGAATACATAATCTCTCTGTTTTAACCACAGCTACTGCAACTGTTTAGCCGGTAAGAGGATTTTCTCTGTTCCACAGCAACACCAGCAGATGTCTTACCAGTTCATGCCAGTTTTTTATTGTCACCTACAAAACAGATGATTTCTATGACCTGATCGTCTTATTGCCCTCTGGTATTTTCTCTTGCAACCCCAATGCTCCCCAAAGAGAGGTGGAAGAATCCTCATTTGTACTTAAATACTTTCTCCAGCAGATCAAGAACCAAGCACCTGGCCTCTGGAAATAGAATGGTGGACTAGATGGGTAAGGAGCCATCAAGCCACCTAATCCAGTATCCTGCTCTCATAGTGGTCAACCAGATGCCTAAGGGAAGTACGAGGCTTCTAGCAACTGGTATTCAGAGGCATACTACTTTTGATCCATTCATCCATTCATTCTTTCAGTTAGTTTACCTCTGTCCAGTACTTCTCTATGTATAGCATTCTTTATTCAGTCTTTATTAAAATAAGCAAGAATCTGGTTAAGAAACATGAGTCTCTTGGGACAAGGTAGAAAACAGAAAAGCAAAGAGGTTGCAAAGAACAACTCTTCTAACAATGTATGAATAACTCTTCTAACAGTAACTCTTCTAACAATGTAAAGCTTTATTCAAGATAATCAAGGGTGAAATTTCTTCTTAATATTCTGCTGGATAGTCAATACCTCCTTTTTTGTATTGGCACACTCCTTAGAAGTGTTTCTAAATAGAGATTGCTTCTTTTGAGGCTCCCCATATTCTTGTTCTTTTGCTAAAACTACTAGAAACACAAAGCCAATCAACAACAGTTAGTCTTCTACCCGCAGACATGTATCTCATTAAATCTGTTTGCTCCTACAACCAAGGTTACATAGAGTAACACTGATACAAGCCTTCACAAAATCAAACTTGCTGCCACCACGGTTCTTTTGTTTAAGTTGTAATTTGATACTAGGAAAAAGAAAAAATCAACACTACTAAAAATCTAACCTTCCTTATCTGATACAAGGAACAAACAAGAACAAATATGAAAATAAACAAGTCACATATGGTCCATATGGTCTACAAAACTAATTTCCCCAGCAAGTATGCCAAACTCTTGTTAGTACAGGCTTGCCCAATTTATTAAGTAGCAAGGTAAATACAGGTAACTCAATAAATCCACAATATTCAAATCAGGCAAGCAACCTTAAGTAAACAAAGCTGGTACAGGCTGCCCCCAACATTAAGTTTCAATGACCTAGTTTGCAGATCACATTAAACCACAATTTAAAACAAAAGTTTCTGCAGTGCTCCTTCTCTCTCCTAGCATAGACAAAAGAAGCTAGAGCCTTGATTGTTATATCAGCTGAACCTGTGCTTGTGGTTGGTTTTCACCAAACAAACCATGAACAATAAGCCAAGCACAAACTTTGGTTACACTTGTAACCTTTTGTTTCCTTCAGATAAACCACATGCCTGGATATGAATCACATGGCCATCCAGACTTTGGCTTGTTTATCTACAGCATAGCAGCAGGAGTGTGGGAGAAAAGCAGTAGAACTTTTCAGCTATTCATGCTCTGCTTCTCAAATGAAGTAGCAACAAAAATTGTACATCACACATTGTCATTCTAGTTTTATAATATCACATTCCAACTTCTTTCTAATTTATACCTGCATCCCATCAGATTATTCATTAAACAGTTATCTGCCTTTATCATTCCCCAATATCTTACTTCCTGTTTAGAAAGTCAAACAGGGTCTATTATCAAAATGAAAGACTTGATAGACAAGAATGAACAGAGAAAAAACTGAAAGTTGAAAATCTGCTTCTCAAATAATATTAAGCTTAATTCCAGTACTCTGACTTACCTTACTTGGCAATGAGTGTATGTTAGATCTTCCATCTGATGATTTTGGAGGAGAATGTATACCATCAGATATTATAGGGGCTACCTAAATAATAGTTTTAGAATAGAAAATAAACAATTTTAAACACAGCAAAATTTAAACATTTAATTTGCTTGTCATAGTTTGTTTAGCATGCCTACATCAAGATAAACAGTTTATTAAGAAAGTTAGTATAACTAAAATACTACACATTTTCAAAATCCTTACCTCTCCAAAGTTAGACACTCCCTTCTTCTGCTGGCATCTTCTGATCACTTCCAGCAGTAAGGGCCCTTCTTTTGTAGCTTTAGCTTCTATAATTCCCAAGTCCCGTGCTAAATTCTCTCGAGCCTCAAGCCCATTTAACTAAAAATAAGCATAAAGCATTCCAGGCCATTAACACAATATATTTTACACAATTGTTCTTTCTCAAATTCAAGATTTGACAGCTGACAGAAAAAGAAATTGTCCCTAAAGTGCATGAGCATGACATTCAAGTTAAAGTTCTTAATATCTTCCCCCCATTTATTCAAAAGCAGAACCAAAGGTTTAAACAGTGTTCCATTGTATTTTGGGGGGAGGGGGGAAATCAGATTAGCACTGCAGTCTTATGCATGTCAAATCAGAAGTAAGCCGCACTGCATGCAATGTCTACTCCTAAGTAAACATGCTAATGAACTGGAGAGATGATGCAGAAAAATGAAATTGGGGACAAAATTGAGGATGGGACAATTTCAAGCATTTTGGTCAAATTACTGTGTTATAATGTGTTATTATAATGATTAAATGTGTTATTATATTATGTGTTGTTATAAGAATTAAAATGAATATAATGTGTTATTCTCTAATGTGTTGTTATAATGATTAAAATGCTTACTTACTGTGCTTGATTCAGGCTGAAAGACAGCCAAAGTAAAATCAAGGTTGAAGAATTGAAGAAATTCAGCAACCAGACTAGCCACCAATCGACCTACAAAAAGAAATGAGCCACATTTGGTTTTCCTGTACAGCATTTGCACTCACTATTAACGTTTTCAGTTGAAATGTGAGTTAAGTGCTACTGTTTACAAAACAGGTATGATATAGTGAAAAAATGCTTTGGGCATTCAATAATGAATTTGTTTGTAAATAAACAAGTCTTCCTATAGTTCATTGAATTTCTTCAAAAATTGCTCCCAAACTGGCGTTCAAAATTAAAACCTAAATGTACAGTAGTGAGGCTGGGCGGGGACTGGACGAAATTCTAAGCAAGGGAACCCTTTTCATTGCATGGTTATTTTGAAGGTAGACAAGGAAAGGAAGATCCAGTATTAGTGATACTACATTTGAGAACGGGAAAATAGGAAGAATGGAGAAATAGGTGGAGGAAGGGCTAGTACTATGTAAGTCATATACTCTGAAACACTCCTTTATGAAGGGCTACAAAGACAGGGAGGACTTCCCTTTACACCAGCAGTGGGGAACCTCTGACCCATGGGTCTAATGTGGCCCAATATGGGTCTAAATTTGGCCTTTAAGGCAGTTCCCCACAAACCAGACCCACCTGCCTCACACTTGATGTCATATACAAGTTCCTAAATGCTTAAAGAGTTTAGATTTTAGGTCCTGCGCACTTATCAAAGTTGACTCATGGGTTGGGGGGGGCAATCAGGGATCTGATCCATAGACTAGATTCAGTTCCCCACCCATTTTACATCTTCTAGAAACTAAAGTCTTATTTCGGACAAACACACTTCTGTAAATTCCAAATTACTTCAGGCCTAAAACCCTAGCAATTACTGGTTAGCAATTCAACTGAGCACATTTCCCTGGAAATATCCATTTCCCAAATGTGGCAAATAATCACTCTGCAAACTTGCTATAACCTACATTTAAATATGAAATGCAGTCTTGTTTCCACTGAGGTTGCTGAGACTGACCTTTAACTGTAAAACTATGTCGTTCACTTGAGTTTGGGTTTTATTATGAATAAAGGATTTATTAAGCCTTTTAAATCTTCAAAATATTTTACAATCTTTGTGTTCTTTACACAATACAACAATCGTGATAGCTTACTATTCCTATTTTACATAGGCAGAAGCAAGAATGATTTGCTCAAGAACATACAGAAAAGTACCAGGTCCAAGTACAGCTTTTAATCCATTTATTAATTCCTGTTTAGTTTCCCTTCCTCCAGTTTTATAATTCAAAGGTCTGGAATGAGCAAAACTTTCACTCTGAAACTGCTTGAAGTTTTATGCTTATACTTGCAGCCAACAAAAGTATAGCAAAGTGTAGAATTTGCAGATTCTGTCAACCAAATGCTGACAAGATGGAATTTGAACTAAATTAAGAGGGATGATGCAAAGTTAACAGAATTTGGAGAAGCCCTTGTTTGGGAAAATTCTAGCATAAAAAAAAGCAGAGATTATAAAAAGGGCAAAGAAAAAACAGAAGGTAAGCAAGTAAGAACATCAGACACAGTTAGCTGCAGTGGCATCAGTTGTAGATGAGGCCTTTAAAAACTCCCTGGACAACAGACTGCAGAATGTTCTGCCTTCTACATTAGTGAACCTTGCTCTGAATTAACCAGAAATTGTCTATGGCTTGCTTTTATCTATGGAAGGACAGGCTAACCCCTGTTTGCTGTACATCTACTTCCCACTGCAATGAGCCATCTTTGAACAGTACTGTAATGATATCTCCTGTTGTGATTTAAGCCTGCTTACATCACCAAAGAACCACAGAAACTCCCTCACTGATCTGCATCAGTGTCCACACATTAATTGGGAATATATATGGTATCTTTAACTAGCAGAGACAGAGCTTACCATCTTTTGTATTTAAAAACTTTTTCAAACTTTCATTTACCAGAGGTGTTTTGTTCTGTCAAAAAATGAGAAGAACAATTAACGATTACAGAGATATAAAACAGGTAGATAACAATTATCTATATATACATGAATGCTTATGCATCCTCATGGTGAAGCCAAGCCTATATCATACAGTACCAGAATTTGGCAGTGATTAATTTTGAATGCCCAAACCAAGCTGAACTTGGGTATTCTAGGAAGAAAAGAGCAGTATAAAACATTAAATAATAACCAATGCTCTGTTTTGTGCAACAATACACAAAGTTTGAAATTTCAGTTCTGGAAGTAAGTTGGCAGCAGAAGCACCATTTTATTTACTGTTGACTCATTCTTTACCTACTTGATGATGCCAAAGGCTAGGGAAACAACACCCTGTTTTTTCTGGAGCATTTGGCTTCCATCAGCTGTAGACTTTAAAGTAAGCAGAAAGCACACAGTGTTTTCCCCTCCTTCTTTCAATTTGCAGCAGTAGCCCTAGAGTTCGGCATCTCAAACTATACTGTCTACCTTGGGAGACAGAAACAGTTGGTTAGATTTTGGGATGCTTGAACAAATAAGACCCACAAGCCAAGACATAGGTGTAACACAAACTGCAACTCAGTGATTCTACTTCTACCTGAAGGCTGGCTTCCAAGGATAGAAATGAGGGACACTTGTTCAACTCCCTAAAACTTGTGTTGTGAGGTCACACAGGTTTCTATTATGCTTCTTAATGCTTTTTCACATCTATATGAAATGAAAGTTCATTGTTTTGGCAGCTCCTTACCTCTACTTTCTCTTGCTCTTCTAGTGCTAAAAATACAGCTGCTCGCAATTCTGCCTGTAACAGAGAACCAGCATTTGTATAAATGTATAGCATTTTGCAACTATATATTAAGAAAACTAGATACCAAGACAAACCTCACACAGAAGGGTCCAATTTATTACACAAAATGAAAAGAAAAGAAGTATTATATTCTCACTTGAAGTTTTACAAAAGTATGTAAATGCTTTAAATAATGTTTCAACACAACTGGAAATGGCTAAAAATACAGTTGACAAAGGATAATTTTGGGTAATGGATTGTAACTGGAGATAATGTAAAATACTTAACACAGAAATATTAGAAGCTAAGGTCACATCAACAAAGGCAAGTGGGAAGTCATTTAATCAAAATTGTATTGATTTGGTATAATTTGTGAAGCTTGGGTTGAAATTGCAAAAAGTAAAGTTTTTTAACCCACATGGGATTGGTTTCCTTTCTTCAGGCTCCATCTGTTGGGGGTCTTCATTCTCTACTGACACATTCTCATCCATAATTCAAATCCTACACCCCTTCTCTCCTACTCCATCTAGGGACATTCACTTCATGCCTACCCTCTCTACACAGCAAATTACCCAACTGTTTAAGAATCAGTGAACTGTCTCATGCTGCAAGGTGAGACTCTGCCACACATTGCATCCACTTCTGAAAAATGAACCCAAGTAATGACTGTGCTAACTTATCATTGTAGAACCCTTTTCTTGGAGGGTAATGTGTGTGTAATCCCAAAGAATGAGAGAAGTGGTCAAACTCCAAATAACAATGCCAAAAGGTCATTGGAAAGCATATATCCTGTATCTTGGGGAAATGCTATACATTCTAGCTAATATATGTCATGTAACTGTCTATGCCGCCTGTCTGACAGCAAACATTCTAACAACTATGTATTAAATATTAGTGATCCCACTTCTACACTGTAAAGAACAAAAACACAGACCAAGCTAAAGTGAAAAAGTCAATCAACAAACAAAAGTATGGCTTCAGCCTTCATTTCAGGGTCAGTGTACGCTCAGCTTGAGCTTTAAGTGCAGCTTATGAAGTGTAGGTGTTGACCTCAGATTAATTTAAAGGGTCAGTTTTTCGTCATTTTAAAACCTACAGTGCAAGTTTAGAAAAGTGCACACTGTGGTGTTCATAACTTATCTAGAGATAGGGTAGCAAAACCAAAGAGGGATTGGGAGGAGCTCCAAAAGGAACTCCCCAATATGAGTGAACTGGCACAATTTAAGAAGGATATTGACAAGCTGGAATGTGTGTGCAGAGAAGGGCAACCAAGATGATCAAAGGTCTGGAAACCAAGCCTTATGTGGAATGATTGAGGGAGCTGGACATGTTTAGCCTGGTAAAGAGGAGACTGGGACAGTAGCCCTGCGTCCAATATTGACTAAAACTGCCAATATTGTAATGCCTTGTTAAAAGTTTATGTTATGTTCACACTCTGAATACTTTGTGTAGTTCTGGTCACCCAATCTTTTTAGCAAAAGGTGAGAACGGGGAGAACGAAATGTTTATAAAATTACACATGCTGCAGAAAAAGCACGAAAATACATCCTCTCCCTTTCTCATAATACTAGAACTCAGATCGCCCAATAAAGTTTAATGGTGTCAGGACTTTTTCACACAGCACTGCTAAACTGTGGAACTTGCTTCCACCAAACGTAGGAATGGTCACCAACTTAAATGGGTTGAAAAGAGGACTGGAGCATAAGGCTATCAATCGAGAAATCAGTAAATAGTATGCCTCTGGATGCCAGATGCTGGGGAGCAACAGCAGGAAAGAAAGTTCCCACGTCCTGCTTTATGGACTTCTCAGGAGCACCTGGCTGGCCACTGCGGGACAGGCCTTTGTTCCGGGGCAGGAAGTCTCTCCGTTATGTTCTCCTGACCACTAACCAACCCTCTTATTGCTTCAGGAGGAGTTCCACGCATGCGCCACGAAGCAAAAGGCAGCGCGCGACACTTATGCCTAGGCGGCATTGTCCAGAGGGCGGGAATGACAGTTGGGAGTCCGTTAGCGCCGTTGGTGTCGACCCGCTCTCTCGCGAGGGCCGCGCCACCAGCACCTCCACGCACATCACGCCTCTCCCGGCGTCAGGCGGGCACACGCCGACGCACTTCTGAGGCGCTCCCCTCCATCCCATAAAGCCTCCGTCCCGCTCTCCGCCAGCTCCTCACCTTGATTTTATTCAGCACCCCGCTCGTCTCCAGCGTCTGCACGAGGAGATCCCTCAGCTCCGTGTCTTCCTCCGTCGCCGTCGCCATCTTGCTTCTCCCTGACAACCGCCTAAACTGAGCTAGTGACGAGACGAGCCCCCGCAGATTCGTCGCTCTGGGGCAAAGGGGGATATTTGCCGAGAAAGAGGCGGAGCGCAGTGGGCCAATGACTTCCTGACCGCAGTCGCCGCCCACTTTGGAGGAGGCTGACCAGCGAGCCGCGCTTCCGCGCGCGTCGAATGTGCGGGTACAAACCGGCTGCTTACGATCCGGCTCCGCGATTGGCTGGGGAGCGCAAGAGGCGGGAGGTTTAGAAGGAGGCGATGTTTCGCTAGATGGGGCTCTGCGGTTCTTGCTGCCGCTGAACGAGGCTGCCGGCGCAATCCTAACCCTGCCTACTCAGAAGTAAGTCCTGTTGAATTCAATGGGGCTTACTCCCAGGTAGGTAAATGGAGGTTAGGATTGCAGGCTCAGGCTCAAACCTGAATGGAAATACATAGAGCGGGGTTTTGTTGGTACGTTTTTTGCCCTCCGGCTGGCGTGCAAAATGGTAGAATATGCACTGCGCTTTCATAAGGCATAGATATGATAGAGTTCATTTGCCACACGGCTCTTCGCGGATTATTGTCCAACGAAGGTTCATTATCGCAGAATATAACTTGAGAAGAAAGGGCCTGCTTAAACAGAACTGCAAAAATACCAAAGTGCAAAACAATGAATATGTACATGAATTTGGAAGAAAGTACCAATCCCAAAATATATTTTGAACCACTAGGCACTATTTTTTGTTAAATGACTGGTATCCTTAAATGTACTGTAATTCATGAAGCATTTACTTATGCTCCAATCCTAAAACTACTTAAACTCAAGCTCTATTGGTTGTACCCAATGTTATGCCGCCGTATAGACTAAAGTCTAAGGCTGTGTTCACACTTCCGTTTACTGTGCACTTGTGTGTGCAGTGCTGGGTGTTTAATCTGTTCTTACATGTTGTCCAAAACACACTTTGTTGTGAAATATTACTGTTTGATGTACCTTACTGTACTGTTGCTCAATCCATCTTTACACCAATAAAACCTTTAAGGTAATTCATCTCCAGCTAAGTTGTGAACACGTTTGCATGCGTAAATACATCCCTGCCTATCAACGCCCACTGGTGTGTACACAAACAGAAATGAATCTGACACTTAAACTGTTGATGTCAACAGCTAGGGGCAAAGTGATGTGATGGGGGGAGCAACATATTGTCTCTAACACACCCATAAGTTCTAGTTAGGTGTCTTAAGGGCTGTATCCTGAAAATATGTATGTGGTAACTGTAATAGGATCAAGAGCTGAAGGTATCTTCAGAAATTATTTAGACTGCACCTGTCTATGAACACTTTATCTGTGAGCAACATGCACAGGATTGGGCTGCTTTGCTGGTTCCTGCATGCACCTGTTGTACTAATTATGGTTAAATCAGATGACAGTCCAAATAAGGAAGGGTGGAATTGTAAAATGGTAGATGCTAACAAAATTGGAAAGGGCTAGAAATGTTTATTTTATGACACAATCTTATGCCTGTTTACTAAGGAACTAGACTCACTATGTTCAGTGAGATTTACTCCCAGGTAAGTGTGCATATGATTGCAGCTTTAAGATTTCATTAGAGCAAGGAAACATCCAATGTAACTGTGATGTGGGGTGGGGTGGGGTGGGGGAATCTCACTCAGAGTGGATGTTACTGGTCAGCTCAAAACACTTTAGTGATACCTGGGTGTAAGTAACATCAGAATCAGCTTACCTTTTAAAAACCCTTAACCCCTTTTAAATTTTGTTCTGCTGAAAGCAACAAGAAGGGTACACAATCATCTTAGGGATTTTAACCTATGCTGAGTAATACTTCTAGGGCCAGTTTTTGCTGGAATTCTAAACTAGTCTGCTGTAAACCAAGATGTAATGTACAGTACTGTGTTGAGTGTTTATCATTGCACAGTGGCCCTGCCTTACAGAGATGAAATAAGCCCCCAAACTAATGCCGATGCCAAGCTTGTAGAAATGTGCATTGTACTTAGTGTGAAAAGCTACCCTAATATTCAATGTGATTCCTTTTTTCACATGAAAATTGCATGATTTTTAGTGTTTGTTGTTTCTAGAATTATGCTGCAGGTGGCACCAAAAATCTGTTCAGTACTTTAAAACTGCTGACTTCTGAAGCCAAAGACAAGTATGCAATTTAATGCTTACAGAATTAAGTTCTTAGCCTGAGGTACCACTGTACTTGTTTAGGAATAACCACTATTGAATTTCATAAGACTTATAAATAAGCACACCATGTGAGTCTTTAGCTTATGGGTCTGTCTGTTTGTACTTGGTAATTTGTAGTTTCACTATTATTATTATTATTATTATTATTATTATTATTATTAAAATTTGTGCACTGCTCTTCATCTGAAGATCTCAGGGCAGTTCACAGCATAAAAATACAAGAGAAAAAGACAAAATACAAAACAAAAATGTTTAGGTTTGGCATGTGTAAGCTTTCTGCTTTTACAGAAACCGAAGCACCCAAAGCCTTCAAACTCCAGTAACCTTTTGTAAAACTAGGAAGTAGTAAGAAAGAAAGAAAGAAAGAAAGAAAGAAAGAAAGAAAGAAAGAAAGATCCTAAACAGAACCACTCTTTTTTTCTAAAGGGGGTGGGGGTGGGTGGAGACCCTGAGATCTGAAAAGCCATCTGAGTATTTGTGGCAAACAGCAACAGAAAAAGAAAAATCTTTTTTATTATATGCAGGAGACAAGGGGAGGCATAGCAGTCCGCTCGCTGCACTTACGCAATGCCTCTTTTCCGTTGACTAGGCACGAACGACCCACAAGGGGCTCAGAGAGAGGCTGTGTGGGGGCGGGATTTAGTCGCCCAGCGGAAGTGCTGGTTCCTGTAGGGAAGTGAAAGCTGATGCCGCCCTTGCACCAGCTTTCTAGTTCAGCTCTTGGAAGGCAGGTACAAAAACAACCGGTTAAACTTGTGAGTTGATTTTTTTATAAATCGTAATCTCTTGAAAGATTGTAACTTGGAAGTAAGTCTCCCTGGTGCGTTTTTTTTGTTTTGTTTTTGTTTTGTTTTTGTTTTCGACTTCTAAGCAACTTAGAGCGGCAGCTGTAGAGCCGGGTATATGTTGATTCGAAGTAAGTCACACTGTGTTTAATAGGACTTACTTCCGATAACTAGTGGAACTTCGTACCTACACGATTTGGCATCTAGTCCTATGTACAAGTACTTGCGAATACGCAGCAGTGAACATAGCGGGATTTTCTCGTAGCCATAAAGACGACGCTGGGCGAGAGGCGGCAGTTGGAGGCTGTGGTTTCTTAGGGCTTTTCTCCTCGAAATCATTCCGGGCGTAGGGCGTTTGAACCCTGTGGGCGGTTGGGAGATTGTAGCATGTAACTCGGCAAGGATGACTTCGAGCAAAGGGGGTTAGGGAAGCAGCTGTATGTGTGTATTTGGCACTTCTGTTATGCGAGGCTGCCTCGGGTCAGGGAGCTGTTATGTTGCAAAGTGTATTGGCATATCCTGCGCATGTCAAAAAGGAAAGATTTTGAATTACAGTATTTTATAGTGAGTTGCATGGTGGAAATTCTAGGTAGAAGTAGAGGTTGGAGGAATTGTTTTTAGATTTGTGGCCTCTTTGTTCTCAAAACATTTCACAATATGCTTTTCCCAGAGCTGCTTTTTAATTGATTACAAGCACCTAGTTTCTATGCTTGGTTTGACAGTTTTGCATTGATATACTACTACCTTTCTTCTGTAAGGCAAGATATTGTCCCTAGGCATACTATGCAGCCTCTTGTCTAAGCACTGAGTGGTCTTAGTCTGGATTAGTTTCAGATTACTGAAATGTCCACATTATTGTATCATGTGCCTTCATACCACACTCATCCTTCCTATCCTATGACAGGTATTTCCTGTACCCTTTAATGAGTGTGATGTGAAGGGATCTTCCCTGCAGTTGTGTTAAGCTTTGAAGAGCTCAAAAATAATAGGAAAGATTCCTTCTCTACAGTAAGTAGCCAAGGTGCTCAGAATCTTTTGGCTGTGCAGAGCCAAAATAAGCCCTAGACTTTTCCTTTGGTTCTGTTGGGGAAAGTTGGGACAGGCTGTTCTTGCATTGGGCAGCCAAAATGCTCAAATGGCTCAGTGGGCCATCATGAAAAAAAGCCTTTTCTCAAAAAGTTGGAGTTGGAGAGCAGAACAGGGCCTCACAAGGTCAGGAGCTGAGGCTGCTTACTTGAAGATGAATCCCATTGCACACAACAGAATTCATTTCTGAATAAACATCTTCTGTATGATCTAGTTGAGATTCCTGCATTGCAGAGGGTTGGACTAGATGTCCCTTGGGTACATTCCACCTTTACAGTTCTATGATTCTCTGGATTTGCTTCCACTGAAGATGAGGAGTAGAGTCTTGTCAATAACAGTTTTTGGCTTGTCTGGCAAGGCCAGCCAACATTTGTGCCCCCCTGCTTCAGCCTGTAGACCTGTTCCTGTGACTAGAGTCTTGTGCTGTTTATAGCTGCGGAAGTGGTGCTTCTTTGTCTTGAGGCTAGTGCCAGCCATCTGTCATTCCCTCCTCTTGTCCCCTTCTCAACAGTTAGCTAGCATTTTGTGGCCACTAAGTATGCTCAGGCCTCATTGACCTGTTTGGGAGGTGTTTATTGTTTTATCCCACACTTTTAGACAACTACTGTCTCCCCAAACAAACAGCTTGCATCAATAAGAAAAAAAAGAGAAGTCACTGTCATTATGCTTATGAAGAGACACACAGAAAGAAAGAAAATTGGTGGGGATAAGTAGAGAAGGAAGTTCGCTTATTTAAGACTAGAACAAAATGGTGAGCTAAAAGAAGGCATTTGTACTGAATGAGGACCAGATAAATCTTCCCTTGCTCCTGTTCTTTCTTGAATAGCAGTTAGTCTCCTGCCACCCATTCTTTGGCTGATAAATGGAACAAAATGTCCTCCTCCTTGCTTCTTCAGCCCCAAGATAGCTAGCAGTTGAAACCAAGGGTTCTTTCCTGAAAGAGAGGAACTCAAACTTCCTTCAGCTGCTCATTTTCTGGCCGATGAATGGGTCCAGGTTTGTCTCCCCCTTTCCATGAGCAGCCTTATATGGACTTTGGTCCCCTAGACATTGGCCGGTGTATGCTGCTTTCAGTGTGTGCTGCTTTCAGCACTGTAGTCTCAGGGTAAATGTTGTAGTGTCTATAGTGTAATCCCCAGGTTTAAGATGATAATTTTTAAGAGAGGTTGCTTTTAACGCAAATAATAGAGCATTGTTGAATGTTTTAGAAACAGCAGAATGGGGGGGGGACCCTTCTAATTCTAGGGTAGTCAAGCTGGTAGGGAACTAAGATGAGAAATAAAGGAAGTTCAAGGAAAAGCACAAGAAGTGAGTGGTAGTGAAGAGGAATCAGAGTTCTGCTTTATGCATATATATTTTATTGTGTTTGAAGATGATTCTGTTTTGACTTGATCTGACTGGAGTTGGTTTTGTGCCAGGTAAGTTGATGCATGAACAGAACAGAATCAGCTTAAATACAAATACTCTCCTTTAATTGACTTATGGAGAGAGTTTTGGCTTTTTGTGATCTGTTGCCTACTTTTTAACACTATTTAATTCTCAGGGGTTTTATTTGAAGACATTTAAAGGAAGTTTTGAGTAGTGCTCAAATATGTTTGCATGCATTTAATGGCTTCAGCAAAGCCAGAAAATATAGAAGGCCCAAACCACTTGGTTTGTTTATAAGGCTCACTGTTCTCATGAGCCCTGTGATATGCAGTCTCATCAAGTCCTGTTTTTTCTCCCTTCTCTTGCACGCAGTCATTTTGCCAAGTTCCTGCAGGTTCCTTCACCTTTCATATTTATCCATTGCCAGCTCCCCACCACCACCACCTTATCTGGTCTCAGATTTATGCACACCTTTCTCACTGCAAAGGGAGTGGGGAACAGAGATCTGTGATGCTCCTTGGGATCCATTTGCATGTGGATATTTTACCTACAGTAACATTGGAATAAGCCCCCGTATAATCATGTTAAGATCCATGTTACTTCAACAGAGAGAAAAAGAAATCTCGCAGGAAACATTAGGAAGCCTAGCAAGGAAGAATGACATCCAATAAGATACTTGCATTACCACTGGAATCACTGAAACAGTTCTTAAAGGTTCTTAATAGTAATGTCACCTGTTTGTGGAATTAGTTTTCCTTATAAATAGTGTGTCTCTGCTGAGTGCTGTGTTCATATCTCAGTCTGCTGTCCAAACAGCCAGTGTTTATGGAGAAAAGCAAAGTGACTCTTAGAGGAATATATTCCTTTTTAAATGTGTTGTTTTCAGTTAATCAGGATAAATGTTATACTGCATAAGTTGGCCAGGCCACATTCTAAGGTTGGATTCAACCCACAGAGTTAGGCTTGGTTAAGTCAATTGATTTCAATTTGTTTAAGAGCATTTAAGTTTGTATTAGACTGCAGCCTTAATCACTAGAGTTCACAGTTTTAAAAATTGCAAAGGTATAATGTCACTGGGTGTGACTTTCTTGCACATTGCTGGAGCCAGTAATCACATTGTATATTTGAATTGAGTATATGTGTAGTTCTGAACTAATACATAGGACTTGTCTATCAGGAAATCTGGTATTTGCCCCCAATGGATACTGGAACAAATAAATTAGCAAATGAAAGGTCCTGATATTAGGATATGGTTTTTCTTTTGGAAAATCATGCACAATTTTCAAGAACTTTTGCAGGTTGATTGGCAGCACTTGATTTCTAAAATTTCAGTTATCGTTCATGGTATCGTGTTTTAAAACTGTGATTGAGAATCTGTGTCCCTCCAGATGTTGCTGCACTACGCATCCCATCACCATTGACCATGCTGACTGGGGCTGATGAGAGCTGGAGTCCAACAAAATCTGGAGGGTCAAAAGTTTGATTTCTCATTCACTTCTAACAGTTGCCTGATTGTGGTCTTGTGTTTACATGTTTTCTTTTCTATTACAGTCACCAAAAAGGAGCATGAATCCTATTACTCCATACTGTTTGTTTGTTGGGTGCTTTTGGCTTGCTATCTTTGGTGGGACTGCTACACATGAGCTGGAGGAAAAGTAAGTATTGAAACATCTTGTACAGCGAAGAAAGGCAGTTTTAATGACTTCTGTGCTCTGTGTCCTATTTCAGCCAAATACTATTGCAGGTGTGGATAACCTCTTTTCAGCCAGAGGCAAAAGTGGACAGAGCAATGAAGATACACTTTATCTTTTCTACACACCTCTCTCTACACACCTCTGGTTTTAGAATCAGCATTGCATGAAAATAAATCCAGAAAGTGGTCTACAAACTGACCTACCAAGTCTGGGGGTGGAGGGGATGTATGTCCATCTCGCTATAAATTATTCCAGTTAGGTGTGCCCCGCATTTTACTCTTAGAGTGTGTCTTTGTTAAACAGTAGTTCTCTAAGTGAGCTAACTAATCTCAAAAAACAAAGTGTTTCCCATCATATTGTATTACTCTTAGTTTAATTATTTTTAATAACCATAGCAGTCATTTTCTTCTAGTTAATTTCACTTTTGCTTGCCTATGTTTATTTGCTATCCATCACATAAGATGAACTATCTCAGGTTTTTCTCAAAACAAATGTGGTAAATGAATGCTTTGAACTACGGTTCACCAAATCTTTTGAAGCATACAATGGAGAACTGTGTTTGCAACTGGATATTTCTTTGTTGTTTCCACCACTGCAGCCCATAAGGTTGCCAAGGCAAGCTTCATTTTAAAATGAAAAACGTGTTTCTTCAGCAGTTTGAACAGTTGTTGTAGAAGCTTCAGAACAAACCTCGGACTTTGCTTGCAGTTTTCGGTTTATTTGGATCACAGCCTTAATATTCTTGGAGTAAAGGACCATAGAAAATGGCTCAAGTTATCTTATACTAAGCAGTAGAAAATCCCATTATAGTATTAGGTTGCTGTGTACATAGCTGGTAAAGGTAAAGTTAAAGGACCCCTAACAGTTCAGTTCAGTCACAGACAACTCTGGGGTTGCGGCGCTCATCTCGCTTTACAGGCCGAGGGAGCCAGCGTTTGTCTGCAGACAGTTTTTCCGGGTCATGTGGCCAGCATGACTTAAGCCGCTTCTGGCGAAACCAGAGCAGTTCACGGAAACGCCATTTACCTTCCCGTCGGAGCGGTACCTATTTATTTACTTTCACTTTTTGGCATGCTTTCGAACTGCTAGGTTTGCAGTAGCTGGGACTGAGCAACGGGAGCTCACCCCGTTGTGGGGGTTTGAACCGCCGACCTTCTGATTGGCAAGCCTAAGAGGCTCAGTGATTTAGACCACAGCGCCACCCGTGTCCTACAAAGCTGGTAGAACAGCACATTTTAACAGCTGTAAAAATTGATACTAAAGATCCAAAAAAAGATTCCCCAAAATTTCTATTGTTACTTGCTGCCTTTCTGTTCTTCAAACATCTTAAAAATATATTTTTTATGTTTCAGTGATGAGCATCCTCATAAGTGGGAAATGTTGTACCTTGTGCATCAGTGGCCAGTGACAGTATGTAAGGTGAGTTGTTAATAAAAGGTAAAGGTACCCCTGACCGTTAGGTTCAGCCACGGCACCTGTGTTATTAACACGCTGTTGTTAATAAAGGTGTGCATTTATTCAAATGTATACGTAGCCCTATCATAAAAGCTAGTGGTAGATAACCAATTTTACAGCAGCATAGAAATTTAATAAATGTAATTTAATAAATAATAATAATATTAATTCTTCTGTTCTTTTAACATCTACAGCAATTGGCAGGTTTAGCTAAGTTTGAATATTGGAACTATTTAGCTTAAAACTGTGTGTTTTTGTTTTAGCATAAAAACTGGCTTTCCCTGATAAATTGGTTGACTTGTTTTGTGCAGATGAATGAACATGATTGCAAAGAAGATCCACTATTGTACTGGACAATCCATGGACTCTGGTAAGGTTTTAACTCTGAAAATAATGCTACATTATATGACATTTAATTAAGAGTTTGGCCTAGATGACCTATATACAGTGGTACCTTGGGTTAAGTACTTAATTCGTTCCGGAGGTCCGTTCTTAACCTGAAACTGTTCTTAACCCGAAGCACCACTTTAGCTAATGGGGCCTCCCGCTGCCACCACACTGCCGCTGAACGATTTCTGTTCTCATACTGAAGCAAAGTTCTTAACCTGAGGTACTATTTCTGGGTTAGCAGAGTCTGTAACCTGAAGCGTCTGTAACCCGAGGTACTACTATAATTCCTTTTGGTCAAAGCCCGTGTATCTAAAGGTATATTATTGGAACCCCACAAAAAAAAGAAACTCCTTGGAATGTGATGCATCAGATCCAATGAATGGTGGTGGCCTTGAATTTGGATTCTCCAGGGATTGGAGCAGGATGCTTAACTGCAAGACCACTGAATGCTCAACCACAAACCTCGGTGGTTTTAGTGCCAGGCTGGGGAACCTTTGGCCCTCCAGACATTGCTGGACACCAACTCCAATAAGCTCCAGTCTGCACAGCCAATGGTTAGGGATGATGGGAGTTGTTGCACAACAGCATCAGAAGGGCCACAGATGCCCCACCTCTGTTTTAGTGGCATCTAACCCTTACTATTTTACACCTACTTTATGCATGTCAAACTATTAAGTACAGCAACGGCCACTTACACTACATCTGTTTACAAGCTAGTAGTGTCTTACATTTGACAAGACTATTACAGTAATCTTGAAAAGCAGAGACATCACCTTGCCAACAAAGGTCCGTATAGTTAAAGCCATGGTTTTCCCAGTAGTGATGTATGGAAGTGAGAGCTGGACCATAAAGAAGGCTGATTGCCGAAGAATTGCTGCTTTTGAATTATGGTGCTGGAGGAGACTCTTGAGAGTCCCATGGACTGCAAGAAGAACAAACCTATCCATTCTTAAGGAAATCAGCCCTGAGTGCTCACTGGAAGGACAGATCGTGAAGCTGAGGCTCCAATACTTTGGCCACCTCATGAGAAGAGAGGACCCTGATGTTGGGAAAGATGGAGGGCACAAGGAGAAGGGGACGACAGAGGACGAGATGGTTGGACAGTGTTCTCGAAGCTACAAACATGAGTCTGACCAAACTGCGAGAGGCAGTGGAAGACAGGAGTACCTGGCGTGCTCTGGTCCATGGGGTCACGAAGAGTCGGACACGACTAAACGACTAAACAACAACAACATTACAGTAACAGTATACCATCTCTGTTCATTTGGAATAATTAACCACCCTATCTTAAAATATTCAAGAAAGGCAACAAATTTAAATGCATAATCATAATATTTTTAAAATATCTTCATTCCTGTTTCCATTGTCCTCCACCTCTATGAGAAAATGCAAGTACGGATCAGCACCTCGTGGTTGAAATTGATGCATTTCTGCACATTTCATTATCACTGAAGTTTGTCCTATTTTTAACAAAGAAAAATCATTTATGTTTAGGAGATAGATAGATAGATAGATAGATAGATAGATAGATAGATAGATGGATGCTTGATAGACAGGTCAAGTTCAACTGGTACATGCTATTGGATCTCAATGCAGTTTGAAACTGCTAGGGAAGCTTTTATGTAGCTTATTTGTTTTTATAGTGATATACTGTGAAAGCTTTGTCTTAGGCATAATATTGTAGAAAAGGGATTCATTTTTTCCAAATGTAAGTTCAAATTGAAATATTATGTAGACCAGTTTCATCCACCACCACTGTTTAGGGGCATTTAAATTTTGTTCTGTTTATTCTCTCATAGGCCTGATAAAGCAGAAGACTGTAATAGAACTTGGCACTTTAACTTATCTGAACTTCAGGTATAAATTATATGAAAATGCAGATTTTGAGTATGGTTTTGTTTTTTGCTGTTGCCCCATCCAGATTTTTCATAGCCTGTCAATTGCTATTAGAGGTAGATATGCTATTTTATTCTAAATCTCTTTCTGTACCATCCCACTCCAAGGGTTTGTAGTAGATCACAAGACATTACATTTTATTTTATTTTATAGATAAAGTGTTTTTTCATTTATTGTTGTTGTTGTTTTGCATATTCAAAAACAGGAACAGAGAGCACACTTAACCCCCTCCCTCTCCCACCCCCTGCCCCACTTACAGCTTCATACCAAATACAGCATTTATAAATTAAATTAAGAGTAGATATGTGACATTCTACAAAAATAGAAGATTCAACATTGTTGCTCTGTGCCATGCGTGGAAGAAGCTTATGCATGAGATAACCACACAAGGTTTTTGTTTTGTTTTTTAATGCAGACTGTAGCTGAAGAGATCTGATGGTCCCCTGAGCCCCTTCCAAAAAACTTGCTGAGTAGTCCATAGCTTTTAATACTGGCATAGTCCTATGGCAGCCAGGAGCTGAAATACTGGGTTTGCTCCTTATGATTTACAGTCTGCAGGCATAAGTGTATATGGGGATGCTGCCATACCTGTGTTTGCTCTACAGTCTTTACAGCCAGGGATAGGGTCAGGTTCTCAGTGTAGCTGCATGTTTTATTTGGAGCTCAGTGCTGCTTTTTAGCTTATGAGAGCCTTTACTTACATTACTTACTTACTTACTTACTTACTTACTTATTTACTTACTTATAGGATCTCATGGGTGACATGAAGAAATATTGGCCAGATGTGCTTCATCCAAACCATACCTTTTTCTGGTGAGTTGTGCCACTTTTAAACATTTTGGTAGTGTTACAAAATTATTCATTTTCAGTTCTTTTTTCCAGAGTGGATAGACTCTAGACATCCATAGGAACTAGGTGAAAGTGAAATCTAGCACAGAACTTCTAGAAATTATTATGCCTTTGCTTTATTTCCCTTTTCACCCACACAAATCTCTGCATTAGATCCAGAGTTTCTTCTGCTGACAGCAGCAGCATCTGAAAAAGTGGACCATTGCCACCCATTTCCCCTCATGCTGTTCTTGGGTGTTTCCCAACTGCCAGATGGGCCTCTGCAGGAGAATGAAAGAACTGACAAAAATGCCCCCCTTTCTGTCAGTGGGACTGCACTGGATCAGAAACTTTGGGTAGACAGATGGGAGTCCTTCTGTTGGCAGAAGCCAAAGTCTGGATCCAATCCTCTGTAAGTTTGTAGGACATATGGAATTTTATGTCAGAGGAATATATGTACCAGATCTCAGTGCTATTTATTTATTTATTTATTTTAGACCACCTTTCAGGAATAAAATTCCTCCCAAAGCAGGTCACATGAAAAACAACAATAACATACAATAGATAAGATTTTAAAACGAATCAATAAAACAACCCCATATTGTTAAAACTAGCAATTCAATGTCAAATATACAACATAATAAAGAAATAAAGTCACCAAGGCCAGGCCACACAACTGAATCCTGAGCCACTGACATTCTCAGGCAGAATTTTAGATTTCTGCAACCTTATATTGTTTATTTGGGGGGGCAGAGTTTATTTCTTGCTCTAAGTCTGATATAGCAGAAACAGCATTTATTCTTTAGAGCAGTCCATCAAGCATGGTTGAGGTATAATTCCCATTTCTTCCAACTGAAGGTGTTTTCTGCTCTGTTTGAAACTGGACTGAAATACAGGCCAAAACTAGCCATTATGGGGAACATATTGCCGTCACAACCAATGTCTCCATAGAACTGTCTAGTAAAAATGATGTGTGATATAATATCCCTGTGCTCAGTGTGTTCTTTGCCCTGTACAAATGGCAGCCAATAAAGTGGAGTGGGCCCAGGAGTAGTGCGCACAGTGATAGTGCGTCATGCCATATGTCTTACTTTACGAGATGTTGGTTAGAGCTAGCCACACATCTCCCTTAATGGCAGTGTTGGGCCATAGTTGCAGCATCACACTCTTGATGGCTGCATACACAATTCCATATTGGAGCCCAAAGCTATATAATGTGAACATAGTGCAAAAGTCCAAAAACTGGTAGTGGAGAATAGAGAATGCAGCTTGCTGTAATGTGTGCTGCTTTTCTCTGTTCCCTAGCTGTCCCATTGATATGTCAGGAACTTACCCTAAATAAATAAATAGAATTTGTATGTTGAATGTGCAAAGTCCTATCTGTTTTCTATGTGTGGTGCTCCTCTTTCTCTAACCTCCTCTGTAACCTTGAAAGGAGGAAGAATCTGTACAAAGCTTTAGCGCTGACAACACACACTGAAAGAGAATATTGAACAATTAACCTTTGTCTTTTTCTGTGATGCAGTCAAGCTAGTGACATCGTGCTTCATATTTGACAAGTGGAAATCTGCTAGGAACAAGGACAAGATGGTTTTCTTGTCAACTGACAAATGAAAAAAAAAACAACCCTAGTTTTTCTGATATGCAGAAGCTTTCAGCGTTTGAGGTTTCCATAGTTTCCAATTTCATATGAAGCAGAGGAAGTAGAAATGCTATGTCTTTGAACTGAAGCATTCTACTAGTTTATCTCTTTCTGAGTAGCAACAGGTTCCTTGCAAAATACAGAACCAAACACCTGAAGAACTCCATTAATACAGAAAAAGATTCAAGAGTATTCACGCATACAAGTTTCTCTTCAATATGGGGAATAATTTGGAACCCAAAATCACAATGGGAAAATATCCAGCAGGCTTCCACTTCTGCAGCAGCACTTCCCCTTCCTCTCCCCTTCCTGCATTGCCTCCTAATCGCCTTTGAGGATCTCCCAACACCCTGGAGCTGATTTGGGTGGGGGTTATAAGGGTTATATAAAAACTAAACTATAAATATAAGGGGGAAAATAATATTATAGGAGCAAGGTATAGGTAACACATTTCAGATATCTGTTTGGATCCAAAGTTAAATTAGCACAAAGTTTTCATGAAAGGAAAGCTCCCCATTTTGCCCTAATCACCCATCCCTATCAACACATGCTCTTTCTTCCCCAACCCCCCCAACACCATGGTGTATAGTCTCAGAAATTGTAAATCTACAGAGTGTACATATATATACCAGTGCTACTAGTTGTGGATATATGTTTGTGAAAATGTACATATTTTGCAACTATCCAGTATGAAGAACATCCCACATTCCTGAGAGGAAGATGCATGTTTGGGTAGGAAAGATAAAGAGTTGCAGAAGGGCAACCAGGGCCAAATAAAACAGGATTGTTGCTGCTTACAATATCCTTTCTGTACTTCAAAAATGCAACTTTTTGTATCATTTTGTCCCAAACTGAAATTTGGATTTTTCTCTCCTGAAATGGCATCTCTTAGGACAGGCATATCCAAAGTCTGTTTTGGGGACCTAATCCGGCCCGCCCCTGTGGCAGTTTATTTCCTGGGGTAAAATCCTTAAAAAAAAACTCAACTATTTCAATCCTAGAAAAAGGTCAACAACTTTGGTTGGCCCTTTGGTTGGCTCCCACGGCCCTCTTTGAAAAAAGTTTGGATACCACTGTCTTAGGAAGTGCACCCATAGGAATCTGCAGAAATTTTTGTGGGGAGGGGGCAGAGTAAATGCACCAAACAAATGAATAAAATTTGCAGAACTAGCATTAGATAACAGTTCTTCAGTGTCTGGGATGCTTCCCAATCTTCAGGTTGAAGGGCAGAGTACAAAATTAATAAATAATAATAATAAAATAATCACACCTATGCTAAAATTGATACTTGACCACCCCCCCCCCTATAACGTAGCAATCACTTCACCAGGGAAAACAAGCATAAAGAATTTGAAAGCAAACAAAGAACTTTCTTCTCAAGAGTCTGGCAATGACTTCACTTCGTCTAATTGGCTAGATCCTAAATGTGAATCATTGCTCTGGCTTCATTCATTGGTGAAAAACACCAGTGGTGCCTGCAAGTTTTCTGGTTTCTCATACCACAAATGAGGATGGTGCCTGCAAGTTTTGCCTCATATGTCAGGTTCTACAGTTGCTAGACAATTACTTTTTATAAAAACGAAAGCTGGGAATCTAGGGATTGTGGTTTAGTGGGTGGGGGGGAGAACAGCCTCGCTTGCCCTCTTCCTACATTGGGAGTATACTCATAGAAATGAACATTGTGATTGAGACTTCTGAAATGTTTAATGATATGAAGAATGAGAATGCTTAAGGGGAAGAGTGCTTTGAGTTGGAAATTTAACCAGGTTCACATTTGAATTTTTCTTCTGAAATTTTAAGTATTTTTGCTATAGATTTTTTTGTAGACCTCTGAATACATCCAAATCTAAAGATGTAACCCAACACTTTTGTTTTCTTTATGTAGGAAGCATGAATGGGAGAAACATGGGACTTGTGCTGCTATGCTGGAATCCCTTAATTCTGAGGAAAAGTACTTTAGTAAAGCTCTGGAGCTCTATAAAAGAATTGATCTTAACAGGTGGGGAAATGGATTTCTTTGGAAACCTCTGCAACATACAGGCATTCATCAGCAGCTATATTTGCTATAGATAGCTGTCAGGGAACTGACATCGGAGATCAACGGAGAGGGAAGACGCTCCGAGGATGCAGGGGAGGGAACTAGCAAGGAGAGAGAGAGAGCTTCCGCTGGGGAAGGAAACCAAGGTGACACCAGGAAGAAAGGGGAGGCTGAGAGTACTTCGGAGGGAAGGCTCCGAGACTCTTCCAGTGAGATCAGTGGGGAGAGCGCAGGACCTCCGCTTGGCACGCCTACTCTGCGCAGAAGGCTTCCGCGCAGAGAAGCTAGGCGGAGACTGGCTGTCAAGGAGTTTTTATGTTGGAAGAAGTTCAGGAAACGCCCACTGACGGGTTCTGCCAGTGATTAAGACAGTCGCGTTGTAAGGCGCTGTCAAACTAGGGAAAGGTTTAGCTACACAACCCGCTTGGAGCAGCAAGGAGTTTTACGCATAAGCAACCCCAATTCCCATTACAATAGCACTCCACGAATGTTAGCAAGCCACTGCTTTCCAACAGCCAGGACTTTCCATTGATACAGTATATGTCTATATAACTTTAAGTGTTAATTATTTCTTTATGTGGGCCAGAACTTGAGTTGCCAGTAAAGTTCAGGGTTAGTAGAGAATATATTTTAAAAATCATAAGAACTCCAGTTCATTCTTACTGAAAGCATCTGTTCTGTAGGTCGCTGGCAAACAAGTAGCTACTGAACACAATGCATTTAGATATTGGGGATCAATATTTTGAGGAATACCAACAGCTATCAAAAATAACAAAGAAGCTTGTGGGAAGATAAGGAGAAAATTAAGTGCATGGAAAAGTAAAGTATAGATAGAATCTAAAGTGCTCTGGACAAGTTTCATGTGGGTTGCTAGCCACACCTCTAGGGTCTCATCATCATCCTACCCAAACCGAGGCTAGGATATCTTACCTCAGTACAAAGTGAGAATATTGGCCATCTATAACACAGTTGCATGTAGTGAATTTTTCCTGTTCAGTGCTAGATGAAATATGTCTCTTTTTCAGTTATCTCTTGAAAGTTGGGATAACACCAGGCAGTACCAGTTACCAGGTATGAGGAGAAATTGTTTTGCATTGTTCTATGCCATTGTTTTGTTGTTGTTTTTTAATAGGTCTTTTGGTGTATTGTTTTAATTCTATTTGTGTTTGGTACCTTTTTAATTATTAGCGTTCTATGGTTTTAGCTTTCTCTATTTTATCTGTAAGCTATCTAGCGCCCCTGTCTGGGGGAAAAGCAGAGTATAAATAAATACAGAGTAGTACCTTGAATGGCCTGGCTCCTGAACAAATCGGCTCCCAAGCGCTGCAAACCCGGAAGTAAGTGTTCCGGTTTGCAAACCTTTTTCAGAAGCTGAACGTTCAGTGCAGCTTTCACTTGGTTGCAGGAAGCTCCTGCAGCTATTTGGAAGCCGTGCCTTGGTTTTGGGAGTCAAAGGGACTCCCAGAACAGATTACATTCGAGAACCAAGCTACCACTGTAATAATAGTATTAGTAAACTGTTAAATGTTACTATTGCATCATAAAACAAAATTTAAATATAATTCTTTGTATTTCTTTTCCATAAAGTTTTTTGTGTAAATATTTGTTGAAGTGGTATTTTAACTCTTTCAACTCTTTTATGTTTTAATCCCTAGCTGGCAGCCATCAGAGATGCTCTTATAGATGTTTATGGTGTAACACCAAAGATTCAGTGTCTTCCTGGAGAAGAGGTATCTGTTTATTAATCTTAGTCAACCTTTCTCTTTTAGAAATATTGTTTTTATTATTTGACATCTTGAAGTGGGGATTGCCCCCAACTTTTGAAAATAAAGATGTCTTACAGAATTGTATCCATTATGTTAACCTTTCAGCCCACTCTATTCCTTGATGAAAATCTGTTAAACAATTTCTCAACATATGTTGGAGGGATGTCGTCCTCAAATTTTGTTAAGATCCAAATTAATATTCACAGAACTTGAAACCTTCCGAATCTGAAATGATACATTTTAGTTTATGTTTACTTACCTCTTAGTCATCTTGACAATATAACTTTTTAGTCTAATAACAAAAAATTACATTATAAAATCAATATTATTTAATATGAAAAAATGTAGTATACCTATATCTCATTAAATGCAGCAATTAGCACTTGGTTTATCAAGATTGTGGCTTCATTGCACCCAAATGCCACACAACTGATTAACCAATAAAATTTCTCTTTAGTGTTTAATATTTCTCTTTTTCTAAAAATGTCTATCGTGGACTTTTAAAACAGAAGCTCCATTTTTGGTTTATTTTCCTACCAGGGTCATATACAGATAATTGGCCAGATGAAATTCTGTATCACCAAGGAGTTTACCCTGAGAAACTGTACAGAGACAAAGACTGATTCCTCTACTGTTCCCGAGGATCATTTCTACCGTACAGAAGATTTGGAAATATGCAATGATACACTGACATATTATCCTTCACATCTGCATGAATGAAGCAGGAAGAAAGTGAAAGTACTTTTTGAAATACCATTGAGATTTAACAAAGCATATTACATTATTTAGAGAAAGAGCCATATTTTTATCCCACAAAGATACTTACTGTAATACTTCATTTGAAATTTTTGAAATCCTACTTTCTTTGGAACATGTGCAAATGACAGTATTGGTACTAAAGCTATATAAATGGAGAAGATTCATTCTATGGAACAGCTATTCTTTCATTTGGGCAACTAAATTATCATTTTTATATTTTAAAAGGGGGCTTCATAAAGCTTAGCTTTTCTTTTTTGAGGAGTTGTAACTACTTGAAAGTGTTTTCACTAAAGCAAAATTCTGAATTAGTAGGTAATTCTATTAGGAGTTTATGGAACAGCTTTCACACTGAGAGCCAGTGTGGTATAGTGGTTAAGAGTGATAGACTCGTAATCTGGGGAACCGGGTTCGCGTCCCCGCTCCTCCACATGCAGCTGCTGGGTGAACTTGGGCCAGTCACACTTCTTTGAAGTCTCTCAGCCTCACTCACCTCACAGAGTGTTTGTTGTGGGGCAGGAAGGGAAAGGAGAATGTTAGCCGCTTTGAGACTCCTTTGGGTAGTGATAAAGCGGGATATCAAATCCAAACTCTTCTTCTTCTTTATGTTTCAGAAAGGGCATGAAACATTCCCCCCAGCCCCTCTCCCATTAAGCAGTTCTGCAGTTTGAATATTGTTGGCAACAATGAAGGTGCAATACTGATTGCTTCCTTTCAGAGAAAGTGAATCTACATAGTTGGGAGCTGGTCAAATAGCAAGCTGCTTCTGGTCTCTATGGCAAAAGCAGTGATGTATAGCTTATCTTACTCCAAAGCAATGCCATTGGCATCAGCAGAGTGACTGTAGAACAAGTATGTTGAAGCTTGAAATTACTACAGGCAGTGACCATTTTAGATGTGTCTGATATGTGCGCAAGCACACATGCGTGCATCGCGCTGAACCCAGAAGTGACCCAAAAACATCACCAAAAGGGGTGGGGCAGGGGCGGAACAAGGTGTTTTCAGGCATTTCCAGTGATGTTTCAGATGTACGCGATTTCACGTAAGCGCATGGTGCCTTGGAACACAATCCCCATGTAAATTGGAAGCTGCCTGTGTTCAAACAAACATGGCCAGTACTTTTTATAGAAATGTTGGCTTGGGCCTGCAGCAGTTTATCATCTCACATTCCATGAGGGTACTTTTTCCATACACACACCCCAAAAAAAAGTCGCCGGAATTTCATCTATGGATCATAATTTTTAGCACTGAAATGAGTTTGACAGGATTCAGGATCCATTTCTCTGTATCAGTGATTACATCCAGCACTTTCAAATGCATGGGGCAAAGGTTTGTGCATAAGTTGGAGCCTGTCACTTCAAGCACTCTTCTGGGAAATGTCACTTTAAAAAAAAAAATACTCGTGTTGAGAAATTATGTGTTACCTTGTCAGCTCTTCTTTTTTTCATATCATGGTATACTGGACTGGTTCTGTGGGATGGTAATTGGGGGCACTGTGCTACAGTAGTTCAGATAGTAGCACTGGGAGAGTGCTTTTTGATCCTCTGGTGGTTACCTTATCAGGACAGTATTTGGTCTCCAGGGCTATTTAATGTCTATATGAAGCCACTGGGAATGGTTGTTAGGTGTTTGGGGGCAAGGTGCTATTAGTACACTGATGACATTTCAGCTGTGTTTCTCCATAACTTCTGAAGTGGGGCAGGCCATGCGGGCCCTAGGCCAGTGCCTGAACACAGTAATAGAATGAATGGGGGGGGGGGACTGAGCTTGAATCCTGAAAAGATGGAGGCACTGTTGGTTCCTGTGTCCAGGAAATTGGGCAATTTCCTTCCCTGGACAGAGTTACACTCCCCCTGATAGCTCATATGCAGTCGGGCGGGGTGGGGGGGTGTAATTCTAGATCTAGCTTTGCGAGTTCAGGCACAAGTAGCCCCAGTGGCTAGAATCACCTTTTAGGAGCTGTGCCTGGTGTGACATCTGCAACCATTGGAAGAGCTTTACCACCATAGTTCAGGCAATACTGACTTAAGTATTGGATTAATGCTATGTATTCTGTGGAACATCCTTTGTGCTTGGCCTGGCAACTGCTGTTACTGCAGATTGCTACAGCATGGTTACTGGCAGGAGTGAGAGATCTCTGCTCAAAATGTGCTGTGCACTGGTTGCTGAGTTGTTACTGAGCCAATTTCAAAGTTTTACTATTGACTTGGGACCTGTGGGGTCCTGGTTTACTTACAGAATCGCCCTATCCATATGTACCCACTCTACCTCTTTGAATTGCGAACTGGCACTGCTACAATTGCCACATAATACTCATTCTACAATTGTAAGAAGTTTATCTTTTGGTGTGGCACAACTTGCACTCTTGAACTCCCTACCTGTTGACATCAGACAGGTACCTTTGCTGTACGCGTTCTGGTGTCTGCTTAAAGCATTTAGGCAACCTCCCCCCCCTCCAAAAAAAGCACATAGATATTGATGTGCCTTAATCTTTTACTGTTAATTTCAATTATCTTTTTAAAGTTTTTAATTGCTTTTATTAATAATTCTAATATTTCTTGTAAACCACTGAGTTTTTATTATAATCAAGCAGTATATAATTTTTTGATAGATTTTGTAAGCCAGTAATCAGTGCCTTAAATGAGACCTTTCACAGAAACATTGATTCCTGATTTGTCTGATTAGTGACTAGTACCAATAAATCTACAATCTACAAATTACTGTTTTTCTTCAATAAAATTGTTCAATGCCATTTCTTCTCTTTAAGTTTATTAGCTTATATGCTGTTAAATTAAAACAATTTGATGAACTATTGCAAGTTGTTCATTTGAAGGAGCTTAACCACCCTTTTGCAGATGGTCTTTTTCCTCTTATGAGCTTTAATACTGTTATAATAATAGTACCACATCCCCATAGACTGTTTCTTCTCTAAAGGTAGAGGATAATCTCGATAATTTATTAATTTATTTGTTTAAAAGTATTTCTAAACTGCTGACTATTTTTAAAGAAACTAAGTGGTGTGCAAACAATGCAAATCAACATAAAAACCTAAAACATGATCTAGTCTTAGAGCAGAGAAAGTCTGCACCAAAAATAAAGAAATAAAATAC
Source organism: Podarcis raffonei (assembly GCF_027172205.1). Lineage (NCBI taxonomy): Eukaryota > Metazoa > Chordata > Lepidosauria > Squamata > Lacertidae > Podarcis > Podarcis raffonei. Next base: position 74,412,860 of record NC_070604.1, on the reverse strand, counting down.
ATTGTTACAGGACATCTGAAGCAAATAATTGATGTTATTCTGATAAATCAGTGAAGTGGACTTTAAGTAGGTGCGGAATCATTGTAAAACAGTGTCACCGACTCATAGGAATATATCGTCAATAGTATAGAAAACATCTGAGAGTGGCAAGTTTGTATTTCCTCACACACACACACCCCCCCCAAAAAATAAGGTCATCCATAAGGGTGACCAGAACAAATTTTGTCACCAAATGGCTGAACCCAAGCTGAAATGGGTCAGCTTAATCTGTTTTCTCCAAGAGTGTCTGCAGCTGAAATACTGCTACCTTCTCAAGCATCTTGCTCAGAAAAGGCATTTGTGACTGAACTGGTTAAGTATCTCATGCTCCAACAATGACTTTTTTTAGGAGCAGTCACACTTCTGCTTTCCTCAGGGTGTCATGCACCATCTCATGTAAATATACATTACTACTGGTCTCACACTGGGTAGCTCAAATAAGCCATGCTGGGCAAGGATTGAGAAAGTATGCTTTGGCCTGAACCATGACAACAACCTCGTTCAAGTTCTCAAGCCTCATTAACTGAAGCTGATCTCACCAAATCATGCAGTATGTTGCAGCAGATATCTCAACTGGCTTTGTAATAACAGCAGCATTCAACTCAGCATGGAGAGCTAGCAATAGTTCCTCATCGAAGCGCCTGGCAAACTTGTCACAGCAGACCCTCAACATTTCCAACACTCCATTCCCTAGGACAGATGTCAGCGGTCCTCCTGCCATGTAGAATAGTGTTTGTGGCCTTGATGGCCATACATCAGGTGTGACTTTACTCTTAACATGTGTCCAGTTGCCTAATACAATTTATGTTCTAGCTGCCATCCAACCTGCATTATGGCTTGAACCTCCCTGGTTTTAGGCTCAGGAGCATTCTGGCTTCATCACAAATCTCATGCCAATACAAATGAACGTTAATTATATATTAATATAAAAAGCCAAAATCAGTTTTTAAAGCTCTGGACATTTAAAACACCTATATTTTCCTCTTCTAAGCAGAGCCGAAGCTAGGTGCATCCAGATTGTGCCCCCTAGCCATGGACAAATTAGCTGTTCTTTCTGCCTCCCCTCCATACCCAGCCACCCAGCCACCCATTCAATTCACCCTCTATTTAAAACCATTTCTTATGAGGCAATAATCAATATATTTATGGACATATATATTTTTCTGATTTTGCATCCCCCAATCGCCTGTGCCCCTGGCGGGGGCCACCTCACCACTCCCTAGTCACAGCCCTGCTTCTAAGGACCTCAGAGTCATACATATGTTATTGATGTCTGTTTTATAATCCTGTCGTGAGGAAGATTATGGTGAGAGATTAAACCCTGGGCTAGTCTGCTTAAATCTCTTACAGGTTCACAAATCAATAAGGGAATATTAGCTGTTCATTTTATGTGTGCCTATCACTGTAATAATAATCTGCTGTCACTCAGAAGACAAAATAATGACTAAGTCTTAACCTTGCAAGAGATATGGTAACCTGTTGTGGTTATTTGTTAGCAGAAAATTGCCTGCACTTAAATTGTCACTGTAGAAATTAGGTTTTGCTAGACTGTTAATAATCTTTAGCTCCCTTGCTGTTAAATGCCTGTCTTTTGGAGAGTGTTGAAATAGTACTTCTAATACACTTCTGCAAAAATTCAATAAAATTCAATTTTTTAAGGAAAGAATCATTTTCTTCTTCATTAAATGTTTAGGTGCATCGCTATAGAAATAAGGTGAGATATTACCATAATATGTGGTTTAAGAAACTTCCTGATGGAAGAGTCTGTCTCTAAAATACAGTTTTAATTGAACTGAAGTACCATGAACAGCAATGATGGCAACATGTTAATAACACTAGATATATTAAATATATATTTCTTCTCTGTTTTGAACTGTAAAACTCTTGTATAAGAAGCCTCCTAAATTAAATGCAGCCTGGTTTAGCTGCAAAGAACAGTTTGTTTCTGGAGTACTGAAAGACACACAAAGCTCTCAAGACATTTTGGACAATATCATTATTCTGATTCTGGTACTCTACAAGCAGAAAATATGAGACAGCCAAACGCAGAGGTGCAAGATGAGTAAAGGTACGTATATAGTTAAGACTTCTTATGCTAGTGATGGGCAACCAGTGGCCATTGGACTACAACTCCCATCATCCCTGACCATTGGCTATGCTGGCTGAGGCTAATGGGAGCTGGAGTGCAACAACATCTGGGGGGCTCCATGCTGGTGGCAGCTTCTGTAATTGTCCAGCTGCGTCAAGACAACAGAATAAGATAGTATAACATTTTCTTACTCCTGAGGAAGATTAGAATTAAAATTTGTTGGACATTTCACATGCTTTAAGAAAATGCCTTTTAGTGATGATATATTCAGGTTTTTATATAGAAACAAAATTGCAGAGAGAACTATCGCCAAAATATTGCTGCAAATCATTCCACAACTGGAGTGCGTTAAAGTAGTGTGCTATGTCAGGGAAAAGGAGATCACCTGCCTGTGGAGTACAATAACAAAACAAAAACCCTTGGAGTGTGTATAATATTCTGTAAGCAGATACAGTCATACCTGGGGTTACAGACGCTTCAGGCTGCGTGTTTTCGGGTTACGGAAGCGCCGGAAGTACCGGAATGGGTTACTTCTGGGTTTCGGCACATGTGCAGAAGCACTAAATCATGCTTTGTGCATGCGCAGAAGCACCAAATCGCAACCCGCACATGCACAGACGCAGCACTGCAGGTTGCGAACACTGCGGGTTGCGAACGTGCCTCCCACATGGATCATGTTTGCAACCCGAGCGTCCACTGTACAGTCAAACCTCGGTTCCTAAACAACTCTGTTTTGGAACGTTTTGGCTCTCAAATGCCGAAAACCCAGATGTAAATGCTCCGGTTTTTGAACATTTTTCGGAAGTCAAACGTCCAACATGGCTTCTGCTTGAGTGCAGGAAGCTCTTGCAACCAATCGGAAGCCGCGCCTCAGTTTTCAAACATTTTGGAAGCCAAATGGGCTTCCAGAACGGATTATGTTCGACAACCGAGGTTTGTACAATAGAAAGTAGTGGTACAAGAAAGTGGAAGTAAATATTGTTGCCATATTCCTAGCTGCTCCAGGTTGTTGTTTGTCAGAGTGAGGTGTCCATCTCAGGCAACAGTTTATTGCAGGTGGGGGCGGGGAGCAGGTACAGTGGTACCTCAGGTTACAAATGCTTCAGGTTACAGACTCCGCTAACCCAGAAATAGTGCTTCAGGTTAAGAACTTTGCTTCAGGATGAGAAGAGAAATCGTGTTCCGGCGGAACAGTTTCAGCTTAAGAACGGACCTCCGGAACGAATTAAGTACTTAACCCGAGGTACCACTGTAATGGCAGTGAGGTGTTGGTGGCCGTGGCAGTGTGTGCTGTGGGACCTGCTTATTGCTCTCAGGTGGCCCTGTGTTGAAGTAACTTTCAGCTGTTAGTCCAGTAGATGGAAATAGGTGACCAAAGTCCATCAACTTTGGTCAGCCTTACAAGAAGGTATACTTCAGCCCACCTACACATATATACACAGCTTAGTATAATGTAGAAGAGGGAGACTTGGGACCCCTCTTGTCAATGGATCCTGTTTTTCTGTTGAGTGTTTTTAAATTTTTTCTAGGGTTGGTTAATCTCTTGCGTTCACAACTCCTGAGAAGCAAAAACAACAACCGCCTGAATTGAGTCTTCAAGATTGTTTATTTTGGGCAGGGGGTCTTTGGTGTGACTTGTGTTCAACCCCCCAGGAGAGCAATAAATAATCTCCCTTTCTTAGATACTTTCATTGGGGCAACAGAGAGAGGAAATTATGATACACATTCTAAATGTACGTTGCAAAGAGCTCTTAACCTTTTTCCAGGTTCTTCATTTTTCTCTGTCGTATTAATTGCAACATTGTTATTGCAATTTGTTCTTTGAAGCAGTTTTCTGTGCTGGATCAGAGGATGCTGAGCTTGGCACCTACGATGCTTTCAGAGATGCTTTTCCTTGTAACAATTGGAAAATGCCAAAAATTCTCATGTTGCTTTCTTCTTTTGATCATTGACCTCATAACACACTCATCTGCTATGTTCCTGCTTGCTTTTCCTTGATGAAATTGTAATGTGTGGTTTTTTTTTAAAAAAAAGGTTTAAGCATATTTTAATTAGTCACATTATTGCACAGCAGTTCTCTTGCCACATGTGGGAGTGAAGGTATTGTCTTTTAAACATAATTATTTCAAAATTGCACATGAAACCCCACACTCTGAATGCAAACCTTTGGTGATGTAGGTACTTTTAAAGTGTGTTTTGGGGAGAGAGTAAAAACCACACATTTGCCTTTTAGGTTAGAAGCCCCTCTGTTCTAAACGTAATATTTGACAATAAATTGAGTGGGCACATATTCTCTTAATCATTCTGTTAATTATTCAAGGGTATTCATTGGCGCCCGCAGAGGAGAAGGGAGAGAAAAAAATTCTAAATGCATTTATGCATTTATTTTAATGTTCACAAACACACGCACTTCCAGCTAGTCAACAAGAAGTTTAGCGTGATCTTTGAGATCAGTCCTATTGACAATGGCTGCCACACTCAAACTCCCTGCATTTTCCTGGAGCGAGTGCCTTTCTGGGCCAGTGGACAGCTCAGATAAATTTTGCTTGTGATCACAAGTGAATATTATTCAATGATAGAGCCAGTCACCAGAGTTCTGCAGTCTGTGAAACTACATAGATGCAATGGAACTTAAGGTCATATACAAGAGTTGCTAGGAATAATGGAACAGCACAGGGAAACCAGACCTTTAGCATAAGAACAGAGAAGTGCAAGAAATTGGCAGAGGAAGTAGATGTGGAACATAAAATGCCTAGACAAACCAAACAACAGCAAACACACACACACACACACACACACCCCAATTATCCCAACCAATCCACAAATGAGTTCAATCGGTGGTCCATCTACATTCCCTACAGCAACATCATATTGTGAGTTTCTTCACTTCTGTTCCTGTGTCAGCTGGTCACAGCATGATGGTGCCTCATTGCAAGGTGGACATACTACAATATATCTCTCATTCAATCATTGGCTGAGTCTCTCATGGGTTGCTATATGAAGACCTTGAGGGAATTATTGTATCCAGAACTGCATGGGCACATTTTCCCTAGAGGTAGCAGCCCCTTAAAACACTGCCATGAGAGAAGCTGGGGGTCAGAATCCAACAACATCTGGAAGGCCACAGGTTAGCTACCGCTGCTAGAGCTCAATGCTGGAGTAGCAGTAAAACACTGGGGAAGAACTGGAGATGAAGGGAAATTGTTCAGTGGTCTAGATCATTTTTATCTGTAACATTCCTCTAACAGAGCTTGATTATATAACAGTGCAGTTAATACAGTTGATTTCAGCAGCAATTGATGGAACATCCTTGTGAGCAACTGGGGAGGGTAATTGTAATTATTTTTTGTTATTTGTAGGGAGGGTAGGGGAATTCTGTTTCATGCTTTCTGACTTCTGAGCAAAACATTTATTACACTTTTTGTTTATATAGAAATGGAGCTCTGAAATATCGAAACAAGCTGAGATGTGGACCTGATTTGCTTCCTCTTCTCTAATATTTAGATATTCTTCACTGTAAGAAGCCCTGAAAAATGTCATTCTTATATCTACATATATAGAGGCATATTCAGAAACACTAGCACATTAAATAAGATTCCCTTCATTTTCTCCGGCTTTGCAGTGAGCCTCAGTGATCTCTCTGGATCTTCTGAAGGCTCCTAGGGCTGTGGAATTTTCAAGCACTGCTTTATTAAATGCTATAAGAAAAGCAAGTCTTTTCAGTAATCTGGAGGAGCTGTTTATACATTAATGCTTACTCTGCATTCAGTGTGCTCCTACTTCTAGTTTCTTAAGCTGCATACACATAATGTTAGCCACAATCCGTTTTGATTCTTCAGTATCTTGAAAAATATGGCTGTTTGATGCACTTTCCCCCCTTAAACTAGCTTCAATCCAACTAGAAAACTTGAGCCACATTCACTTAGTACTCGAACCAAGTGTGTACATTTGAGACAGTTCCTATGCATGCACAGGTGAATGCACATCCAACAATGACAGCTTTGGGAATAGGTGTTCTGGGGGGCTTGGAGAAACCAAACAGGTCATGTGCATTGGGTGAAGACATCCCTGTCCCCACGCTAATGTGTACAACACCATGCCAATGCAATTTGAAATGCAGTGCAGGAGAGGGCAACCTTGCTGCATTTTAAGCTCCAATGCATACATAGTCCGAGTCTGGCTGAGTGCAGGTCTTATATGATAACTGATGTGAAAGCTGTTGAAGACAACTCAGCTGAAAAACATCCAACAAGTAGACATTTAAAACAATTATTACAACTGAATTAAAAAACAGAAATGTAGGTTCTTACTCAGAAATGTTTTGCTTACTAAATTATAGCATGGTGTTCTGTGATTCAGATGACTGTACAGTTAGTGTTACGATGGGGACAATTTTACCTGTTTCTCTGTAGGTTTTTCATATTTAAGTCCAATGTTTCATCTGTTTTCTTGGACTTCGAGGACAGCATAATTCTAATAGTTTAAAAAAATGAAAATCAGGACATTCTGTTCCTGGGTGCATTTATGTTTTGGATGCTTCTGTGTGAAAATAGCTGTGATCAACATTACTGTTATATAACAGGATTTGATACATCTGAATATCACAATTCATTTAATGGGGGGGGATTACATTTTATAGCTATTGGGTATGAGAGTGACTGTTTTATAAGTGGGCTATAGATTAAGATATTAGCATACAACCCAAACTTAAGGATGTGCATTACCTGATTTATTTCCCCACACCAAACTCCAATTCACTGAAGCTGTTATTTGCACATGTACAATGGCTGCCTGAAATGTACACACTGGCCACTGTTTTCTAATTGGATGGTAGCTGGATTGAGGGAAAGCACATCAAACAGGAGTATTTTCCAAGAAGCTACAGGATACAGATGGATTGTGGCGAACGTCATGAGTATTTGGCTGCAAACAGCAGTGGTGGGAGCCTGCTTGAGCCATAGCAAATGGTGATGTGTACACAGCCTAAGTACCAGAGGTCAGTAGGGTCAAATAGCATGATCCAAACAGGCTAGTGACCAGGTTCTGGAGCAAGCAGGCAAAGATACAAAGGGCCAGAAGCAGATGATGTGATCTAATATGGGGTGCTGGTGTTTAAGTACTGGAGGAACAGACAAGGGTGAGGAAAGCATCTGTTAGCACTTTCTTGCTCAGGAAAAGACATAATAAGGCTAGCAGGACCTCTATTGGCTTCTGAAATCACCCAACTCCTTCTGGGCTGACTTTCCTTCTCTCTATTACTGGTGGGGAATAGTGGTGCATATTGACCTTGCTTGCAATCCCCAGATTGACCTTGCTTGCAATCAGAGAGGTATGGGAGCGTTGATAAAGCAACTCTTTACCAAACAAGTCTGTTGACCTGCCTGGGCTTGTTTGTCAACCTGTTTATGTATGCCCACATATCCTGCCCCCACATCTCTATGCCTCTCTACCTTTTAGGGTCTCTGGTGTTGTCTATCCCTGGGGCTGATTTTATTATTTGGCTGTTCCTCTTCCTTGCTGGCATTTAGGAGACTGATGAAGGCTGTTTTATTTCAGAGGGCATTTGGCTGAACTTCAGTTGAAATTCTTCTAAGCTGTGGAAATGAAGGCTTTAATTCCCATTTGGTTGTTTATTTCATGGATTTTTTGTGATGGCTTTGCTTTTTGAATTTATTTCAATAAATGGAGAACTATACAAATCAGCAACCTATACATTTAATAAATAGCCTAGAGTCTGGACAATGGTATGATCTGTGAAGATGTGATACATGCAGACAGTTAGTATTGCTTGATGATAGGGGACTAATAAGGACATGCCAAGTATGAACAGATGCCTTTTGCAGTGAGTTCTGCCCTTGGAACCAACTCTGAGCCTGGCAAGCCCCATACTTGGACCTGCCTTAGAGCTTAAGAGTTGGCAATTCTATGAGATTTATTCTGGGGGAAATCAATTCTAGGGGGGATTTATTCTGGAGGCCATTCATTTAGAATGATGCAAGGGTTTAGCTATGACTTTCCAAGACTGGAGCAAAAGACCAGGCATTTTACTGAATAGAACAATTTTCAAGAGGGACATCTGGACTTTTCATTTTATTTACCAAAGACCTTTAAAATGTCCTTTCCTAGTCCATAGACAGAGAGCCAGTGTGGTGTAGTGGTTAAGAGTGGTGGACTCGTAATCTGGTGAACTGGGTTCGCGTCTCCACTCCTCCACATGCCGCTGCTGGGTGACCTTGGGCTAGTCACATTTCTTTGAAGTCTCTCAGCCTCACTCACCTCAAAGAGTGTTTGTTGTGGGGGAGGAAGGGAAAGGAGAATGTTAGCCGCTTTGAGACTCCTTAGGGTAGTGATAAAGCGGGATATAAAATCCAAACTCTTCTTCTTCTCTTCATATGCACAATTGAATATGTTACAGATACAAGTTTACCGAAACACGTGAAGTATCAGCACATAGATAACAAATATGCTACTGATGACACATATTGGATGCTGCTAACAATGAAAAGTCATGGAGGAAACCATTATTTATGAACACTTAATTAAGCAGAAAGGCCATATAGTCACACAGCATTCCATACTAAAACATGTTAGGGGAAATCAATGGAACAGTACATAACACAGCAGGCAATATCTGCAGCAATCTGCAGGGCCACTTCTGGTGGATGCTCTGCAAATGCAATTAACATACAAAAGGGCACTTAATGTGTTTGCAAGAGGAAATTACCCATTGTTACAAGCAAGTAAGCAAACTAAGCATGATGCTTTCTCAAAGCATCAAAATAGGTGTCAAATAGAATTGCAACTAGGTTATGAAATCAAATTACATTATGTTCTTTGGTTAACCCTAATGATGGTGCATAACTCATCTCCAGGTTGGGGTAGAATTGCAGCTTCCAGGTGATGGTGGGGAAGCTTTCCAGAGCAGGTACAGAATGTGTGGCTTTCTGTGAGACGTTTTCTGGAGCTACATTAGAGGTTGACATGGTACAGCCCTGGTTCCTCCACAGCTGTGCTACATTTTAGATGCCACAATCCATTCTAGAATTTTGTTGGAGTGAAACATATCAAATCTGTGCCAGTTATGCTTCCACATTTTTCTGGAATAGCTGTGCTTTGTTCACTCACTTTTTATGGGGCATCTACATGACATTATCACCAGATCACCATTCCCTTGTGCTTTCACTGTGGTTCCCATGTTTTTTCAGACTGCAGAAAATCAAACTCTGGGGCAAAAGAACCAACTGGTAGTATAAACCCTTCTGCAGCTCAGTGGCAAAACACACATGCCATAGGTCACTATATTCTGCAGAAGAGCATATCTCCTTCAAGTCCCACAAATTTCAGAAGCCCACGCCACAATAACTCAGAGCAGGGCTTTCAATGTGGCTCACTCTGTTCTATGGAAGAGCATTCCTGTCGATATAAACAGATGCCCACTATCTGTACTTTCTGAAAACAACTGAAGACACTTTTGTTTCCAGCTGGGTGAAAAAAATCACCACCATTTTGTATTGTTTTTAAAACTATTTTTAGCGTTTTTTATTGTGTTTGTAAATGCTTTCTTAAAACTGATTTACCAAAACACACTGCTTTTCCAGTTGGTAACATTTTAGCACCATTTTTGTTTGCTGTTTTTCATTTTGGCAGATCCTTAAATTAGCACTAAAACACTTTTAGCCAGCCTTTTTAATTTTTCATTACACAATAATACATAAATCAGAGGAGGCTAATGGGCAGTTCAAGAGCCTATTTGATACATCCAAACCACTTGAAAATGCTTACAAGACCCCCAACATTGTGGCAAATGCGTAACAACTTTTTTGTTTTTAAAAAACAAACTGCTCTGCAGTAACAGAGTAATATACATTTAGTAGCATTCCAGGGCAGGGTGGGATGTTTTTCTTCTCTTTGTTTTTGGAGAGCACGGACGACAACCACTTCATGTTTTCCAACTGTGGCTATGCCATGCCCTTTGAGGGTGGGTGGAACACAGCAGCATAGATGCTGTACATACACAATATGCTGAAGCATGGAAAGCCAAGTGCAATTTTGCATATACAGGTTTTGTGGTTGTTTTTTTTTGCATATACAGTTGCATATACAGTAACTTTCAAACTTTCAAAACTTATGAAAAGGACAGAGGAAATGGTGTCCTCCTGCCAGTGGCAACATTGTGCTCATTGTGACAAGAATGGGATGGGGGGGCGGTGGCTGCAAGGTTGGGGGGGCTAGGGGTTGCACACAACACACACCTGCAGGATTGCCACCACAGCCTTATTTATTTATTTATTTATTTATTTATTTATTTGCATTCGTTGAGTTTACCATTGTAGAAGTCCAAAAGAGGCGTATCTCAACTTAATTTGAGCTTGATCTTATGCTAAGTTATCAGCAATAATTTCAGTAGTGGGCCTTATGAGTGGGCTTAACACAGAGCTGTTATGAGGTGGATTACCAAGCACTGAAAGTACTATATGCATATTTAACAATTGATAAGCATCATGTTGTTGGAAAGCCATCAGATACTCACCATAGCAGAAGGCTCAGCAGGTGGATGCCCAAACAACCAACAAAAATAAATGGAAAACAGAATACAAGATGATAATTGAGCAAAAATCAAACAACGTGTTAGGGAAACTCTTTAAAATAATTAATCTGTAAAACGAGGAACTTATAGTATTTATTATTGTTGTTGTTATTACTGTTATTATTTAGGCTGCAAATGCTTCCCTCAGAAAGTAGGCACATTATGTTATGGTTCCTTGAATAGAAGGGTCAATAGGGAAATGCATATTTAATTAGCTATTCACTAACTTAAGAGTCACAGTGACACAGCAAAGCAGGGATGCACTTAATCCTTCCCTCCATCCTCTGCATTTGTCAGCAGCCAGTAAGTAATATCATCATGACATAAGCAAAGCCCTGGCTAAACTGTACATTGCTGTCTCAAGGGGAAACACAGAAAAGAACAGAACGGAGAAGGCATCAATCATTTGTGCTTAAAATAAGCTGCTTCTGAAGTCATGATAACTTTTAAAGTTCTAGCTCTCAGGGCAAGCAGAATCCTGATTTTGTAACACCAACATGGGCACAGCGAGAGAGGCCAGGGGGGCAGCTGTTTCCCCTAAATCAAGAAAATAAATAAAGCTACTGAACTAAGAGTAGACATAATCAGAATATTTGAAACTGAAATGCTCGCTGACGTCACTTGGATGATTTTGTGGTGCATTCTAGCGACACAACTGGCAACCAGACTTAGTGGTAGGTGTGGCTTCCGCAAACTGACCAATCGTGTCACAGGTAGCTCGGTTCTAGAACAAGACAAGTGGGTGTCCTGACCCCTCAACATAAATCCTGGCCATGCCCATGTTTCACATGTTGAGAGCCAGTGTGGTGTAGTGGTTAAGAGCGATAGACTCGTAATCTGGTGAACTGGGTTCGTGTCTCCGCTCCTCCACATGCAGCTGCTGGGTGACCTTGGGCCAGTCACACTTCTCTGAAGTCTCTCAGCCCCACTCACCTCACAGAGTGTTTGTTGTGGGGGAGGAAGGGAAAGGAGAATGTTAGCCGCTTTGAGACTCCTTAGGGTAGTGATAAAGCGGGATATCAAATCCAAACTCCTCCTCCTCCTCCATGTCTGCACAAATTCTAGCATCCAAGTATACTGTACTTTGTGGCTAAACAGATATCTGAAACTGCCCTTTCAATATCCAGAAACAATTTCCGCTGTACTCTGAGCCAGCTACCAAGAATAGATTAACTTCTATATTTTATCCGTATAAAACTGATTCAAGTGTAAGATCTGAAAGGCACGTGAAGTCACCACCTAGCTGAAGTTAATCAGGTTTTACCTGGCAAGATGGGAGGCCATCAAGGAATCGCAGGTAGGCTCTAGGGTCCCATGATGGAAGAAAGGCAGGATTTAAGCGGAAGAAAATGAGACATTTTTCATTAGGCATAGAGAAGCAACAAAATATTTGCTAAATAAAACAATTGGTGTCTCAGTGCCCTTGGGAAACGATTGCTAATTTGTCCTAGAACTGTTATTACTGAAGAATAAGTGAAGAATTGGTAATTGCCTTGCAGTTGTTTTGTCCTCATCTTTTAACAACTTGATTGGAGGTACTGCTGCAGTGCATACCAAGTGTTTATGAAGCACTAAGCATTTTGTCATGAGCTCAGCAAACTTGGTGGTTCTCTCCCCGCCCCACCCCCATTTTACCTTATAAGTTATTTAGATGTTAGAAACCTTTTTCAGCTTCCTTAAAAAGCATGGGAGATGTTCACAACTGAGCAGACATCTGCGTTAATTCTATTGCAAAAAGATAGGTCAACAAGGTTCGATCATTTAAAAACGCGTTGTTCAGGTTCTTTTAGCAACAATGATCTACAAAGACGCAGCTGATAACTTTTGGCAGACCCTTTGATTGAACTCTAGTGACACTGGAATTGGTATTTACAGCAACTTCATGCAATCTTGCATAAATGTTGATATATACTACATTTTGGTCTATACTACAAACAGTGTAGAATACACCCCCCTGTAATATTGCTGGCTCAGACAGTTTGGGTGGGCATGCTGCCCTGTCCTTTAAATCATCTGCACCTGGCGGCAGGTCACATTTCTGTTCCATTACTGAAGGTTTGCGTGTTCCTTCTCTCTAGTGCTGGACTGCATTTTTCACTCCATTTCTTATTAAAGTGGAGCACAAAGTCCATTTCTCTCCATGCAGTGATGGTTCCCACTGATGCATGGGGACTGGATACTGTTGGCACTGTAGCATCACTAGCGTGAGTATACAGTAATTGAAGGGAAACTAGAGGTGTGTGTGTGTATATATATATATATATATATATATATATATATATATATATATAGGAATGGCCTTGAGGGGAGTGCATGGACTCCCAGAGTGGTAAGGCATCCCAGGCAGATGGGTGGGGTACAAATAATAAAATTATTGTTATCATCATCATCACCATTATCATCAATATACAGAAGATGGCAAATAAGATGGGGGAGATGAGAAATAAGCAGACCATCCGATGTAGCTGTTTGCTGATCTCAGTCTCCAAGGATGCAGGGCTTGCCTGTGGGTATTGCCAGAACAGGGAAATATAACACACCACACGGCTCTCTCCCACCTCTGCAAAAGGACAGAAGCTGAGGGAATCACTGTTTAGTCTGGAGTCGACAGACTGTTTCGTGTTTGGGCTGCTTCTCCCTCCCCACTCCTTTTTATCTAGCTCTCCTGCAAACGCACGGAGGCTTTTGTCTGCCTCCTGCGTCCTGACACATTTGAAGCGAGCTTCCCTCCCTTCTCGTCCCCGCCCGCCTCTCTCGCCCCCTTCTTCCCTCTCCACAGTCAGGGGCTCCCGGCTTGGCCCTTCCGCCTTCCTCGGGGCGGGAAGCAGAGGCCCCGCGCGACGCCTCCCTGCAGCCCGGTGCGGCGGATGCAGCAGTTGCTATAGCAGCCTCCGCCTCGCGCGGCCGTCCCCTCAGGCTCAACTTTCACCCGCTTTTTTGTGTGAGAACGAATTGGGAGGGAAAACACACACGTAACGGTGGGTTGAGGGAGGAGAGAGGGACTGAGGTAAAACGTAGTGGAGTTGAAATGCTGCTAAGGAAGCTGTTCTCCTGCCAACAAAGTCAATTTGCAGCGCAGGGCTGTAATTACCGCCCCCCCCCCCGCCGCCCGCTTCTCTTTCAGACGAGCGCTGTGAAGCAGAAGCAGCGGCAGCTCCTCACAGACTCTCCCCGGGCAGCTTAGCGGCTGTTCCAGAAGCCATTGCTTAGAGAGCCCGCGCTCCCGCTCCCGCCCCGCCGCCAGGCGCCCTCAAGTGGAGAGGCGCCTTCCCTCGGGACTCCTCTCTTCTTCGGGAGCGGGCCATCTTCCTTCCCGCCTTTGCTTCTGCTCCCCCCTCGTCAAAGCTCCTCCAGCGCGCGCTCTCCCTTGCTCCCTTGCAGACAAGAGAAAAGTCCTCAGAGATGCCAATTGCCCATTTACTGGAGCTATGGAAAAAGATAGAAGTGGAAGTGGAGCCTATGGAAACGGAGGTGAGCAGCCTAAGGCAGCGCGCGGCAGCTCCCGAGCGCCTTGCATGCAGGAGCAAAATGGGGCCAGGGAGCCTAAGGGAACTTATTTGTGTGTGTAGTGGGGGGGGGGGAGACTTCTCTGAGCCCAAGGGGAAAGAGTGAACACCTGTCTGGTGAGTCGGACTTTAAAGATGTGTATCTATTCTTCCCCCCACTCTTTGCGTGACGTATGCAGAGCCACTTGTTGATACACTGCGAGAATGGGAAGGGGAGGAAGGAAAGGGAGCCTTGTGACTAGTTGTTCACAGGCACATGCAAGAAGCGGCTCAGATTTAAGGAACTGGCACGCGCTGTTTGCGAGCTTCTGGCCTCTGCAGTGCAGGCAGGCAGCTTCAGCTTCGCAGGATTTCTGCATTAGTCCTCGGAGAAGGCGGGAAGCAGCGCGGGACCAGCACTACGTGTGCGATTCACAAAGTTGGTGCCTTGTGTTCATCCAGCACCAGAGACAGCTGCATGTTGTTCCTCTAAGTTGCCTTTTTGTGTAGGGGCTTGCCTTTCCCTGCGACCACAAAGAGATGGCCCTTGCCTTAGTTAGGATTGAGGAACTCATAGGATAGCAAGGCTTCTGGCCCTTGGGGCAACTGTTTGGTGTAAAGTTGCCTGTACTGGGAGTGGGGCAGTTTGCATCTTTTCCTCTTGTTGTGTAGCACCACTAACAGGTGCATGGACAGTTGCCATGCATATGTGCCCTCGGAATTACAAAGAGTTGTGATCAACCCTCTTCCTTAAGAGTAAATAACAGTGAACAGTAAATATCCAGAGTTGATAGTTCAATTTCCTTTTTCAACAAGTGTGTGTGTGTGTGTGTGTGTGTGTGTTGCCTTCTGTCACCCTCCACACACAAAAGAAGAAACTAGTGTTTGGTTCTTTTTTTATGCCACTTGTTTGGGAGACTGCACTTCATTGGTGTCTCTGACAAAATGCAATACATTCAGTTGCATGTCCTCATGACTGTTCAGTAGTTTATATGAAATTACCTGTTTCTCTGAGCTATCAGCATCACACAAAGCTACTTTGATGACCTGAAAGTTCCTTATCACAGAATGCTTTTTAAATGGGATGAGTATTAACACCTAACAGTGCAACAAATTAATAATAATGGGGCTGCATCTGATACCTGAACTTACAATAGGTGCTTGTTATCATGGGTAACAAGTTGGCTATGCTACAGCATCTTTACTATGGTTCTGCAGGCAGATATACTAGCTAAAATGTTCTGAAAGAGAGGTGGATGAATATAAATTTCTCATCCCTCTTATTTTGGTAGCAGCCATAGAGGACTTTACCAACTAACCTTGGGCTTGTAGATGTCACTGTTTGATGTATAAAGCAATTGTGCACAGCACAACTCTAGTGAGATTCTGACTGAGCAAGTGATCTCAAAACCACAATATTCCTACTCTACAGCAGTTCAGTGGAATGTGATGGTAACACTGTAGAGAATACAGGATGGCAGCCTGAGTATTTCAGGTTTTTTTCTGCTTCACTCATTCATACATTGAATGGTTGAAGTAGCCTTGTCACCATAGCATTAAAACATGTATGAAAATAAAGCAAACAATAATTGGGCAGGGGGAAAAACATTTTTAAAATAATGTTAACAAGCCTTCAGTATCTTGTGAATATCAGATACACAAAGCAGTGCCATTTAGCTTTTATTTTATAGGGTTTCAAAGGAACTGGTTTATGGGTGTCTGTGGACTTTAAGGTTCTTTGGCTGGGACAGTGAGCACCACCACACAATGTTGGTGGGTTCCATCTTTCATTCTGCTTCATCTTATTTATTTAAAATCACCATCTCTGACTCAAAAACATTAATGTAGTTACACCTCTCATAAAATGGTATATGACACCTGCTGGCACTGCATGATGATGTATGTATGCATCATAGCAGACAGACACCATGTTAGAAGAGATATCCTGTCATGTGAAAGAAAAGGGATAATATTCTTCTAAGATGATGGCATTGGCTGTTTACAATTTTTTTCAGTACTAACATTAAAATACTAGATTTAAAGCCACTCAAAAAAGGTTTAATCTGTTAATCTAATTCATTAATCAAATGTAGCATCCCTAGTCCTATATCCCTAGTGAGATATAGGATTCAATTGTTGGGTCAAGAATTTCCACAAATATAGAACTTGGGGGGTATAGTATTGTTGTGTGTACTGCATGATCAAGGAAATCTGCAGTCCTGTTTTACAGGCAAGAATGAGACATGAATGGGGTATTAATTTTAACATCAGAATTCAGCTTCTACCATTATTCATATGATATAATACCTTCTAATGAGCTATACCTAAGCAACAGATGTGGCATTTGGGAGGTTTGTCCTTTTAAAACCCTAGCCCAAATGGTATGAGCTATGTTCAAAACTGGTTGTGTTTTATGTTCTTCCTCAGAGAAAGATTTTGTTGTTTTCCAAAATACAGTCTGTCTTGATTTCAAGTCAACAAGATTATTCATAATCTTGTAATGTTAATTGAACAAGTCTGTTCTCGATTATTCACCCATACTTTTGCATACCCCCCCCAGTAATTATTCAGACATAAACATGCTTACTTAGGAAGTGATTCCCACCAAAAGGGATGAGACTTCACAGTAAACATATTTTAAGACCTTTGGATGTTTCCATACAGGGGTTTAGCACTGTAAACAGGTTGTTGAGATATCACAAATTGATCATTGGTAAACAGTTTGGTTTATTTATTTATTTGATTTTCACTGGAAAGGGTAGGTCTGAATTACATGTGGGTGAAAACATGGGCTGGCATTTTGACAACAGTGTTTTGTGGATGGATGCTGCAAAAAACGTGCATGCACACAGAATGCCCACCCCACAATAAATACCCATTTGGAAATACCCTGTGTATCTTTTCACTCATGCTGCTTTCTCTTTATTTTTATTTTTATCTCTTATCTTCCTTTGACTTGATTGGAATATTTTCTTAAATAAATGCATAAATTACAGTCTCATGCACATAAAAACAAACTTCTATTCAGTACCTTATACTGTGCTTACAAAAGAAACAGGTGTAGATGTAATATCATACCATATCCAGGAGGCAAAGATTGTGCACGTATCCCAACCCCTACAAAAAGTGTACACTCCACTAACGTTAGTTAATTTGTTAATTATTCCATACATTCATTACCCATCCTTCACAAATGATCCTAGTGTGGGTTACACTGTATTAAAACAGTACAACAGTAAAATACACAAAATACACAAATAATGAATCACTGAAACAACAGTGCAACCAGTAAAGCTATTAAAAAAGGATGAATGGTAATCAGACATTTTTAAAAGTCTGGATAAAAAACTATGCCCAAAGCTTCTTGGGTCTGGGAGCCACTGAGAAGACATAGGGCTCCCATATGTCTGGATCTTCCGGGACATTACTGGAATTTCAAAGGTGGAATTGATGTCTAGGGGGAATTTCCAAAAGGTAGCACTTTGTCCTGGATCTTAGGCAAGTCAATCGAAAAATCGCATTTTTAGGAGTGTCCTGGTTTTTACTTTTTGAAATATGGCAACCCTGTCTTATGTGGTGCCATCCCATAGACCTCTGAGGGCACTGGTATTTCCAATGAGGTCTCCTTTGCCAATGTTTATTTCCAGGCTGGTTTATAAAGAATGAGGTGATCTTTCAGGTATTTTGCGAACCAAGCTGTTAAGGGCTTTATACAGTATGTCAGTACCTTAACTTGTCCCTGAAAACAAATAGGCTACCAGTTCAGTTCTCTCAGAACTAGTGTAATATAAGTCCTTTTAGCTGTGCCAGACTGTAGTCTGGCAGCTGCATTTTGCACTAGTTGTGCCTCCAGTCATATTCAGGGGAAGCCCCACAAACTGTGCATTGCATTAATTCAGTCTAGAGAACCCAGATCATAGATCACAGTTACCAGGTCATCCCTTGATGGCACTTTCATAGAATCATAGAATTGTAGAGTTGGAAGGGACCCTGAGGGAATCTAGTCCAACCTCCTGCAATGCAGGAATCTCAAGTAGATCATACATGACAGATTACTATCCAACCTCTGCTTTAAATCCCCTAAGGAAGGAGAGTCCACAATGTCCTGAGGTCTGTCAAACAGCTCTTACCATCACAAAGCTTTTCTTTTGGTGCTGAATCACACTGTTGATACTAAGACCTCTAGATACTTTTCTCATGCACTACTGGCAAGCCAGGTGTTTCCCATCTTATATTTGGCAGCTGGTATTTCCTGCCTAAGTGTTGAACCTGATATTTGCCCCTATTGAAATTCATTTTGTTAGTTCTTCAATACCAAGGTCATCTTGAATCCTGATTCTGTCTCCTCTGGCATTGGATACCCCTACCAGTTTGGTGTCATATGCAGATTCGATGAGCATCCCCTTAATATCTTCATCCAAGTTGTTTATAAAGAAGTTGAACAACAACAGGCCTGTGACAGAACCCTGTGGCACCCCACTTATCACTTTTCCTCAGGTTGACTAGGAACCATTAGTGAGTACTCTTTGTGTTCAGTCAGTCAACCAGTTACAAATCCACCTAACGGTTATCTTGTCTAGTCCACATTTTACCAGCTTCTTCACAAGAATACCATGGGGCACTTTGTCAGAAGCCTTACTGAAATCAAGATGCAATATGTCCACAGCATTCCCCTGATCCAGCAGGCTAGTAAAGCTATCAAAAAAAGAAATAAGATTTGTATGGCATGACTTACTTTTTAGAAACCCATGCTGAGTATTAGTAATCACAGCATGTTTTTCTAAGTGCTTACAGACCCACTGTTTAATTATCTCTTCTAGGACCTTTCTTGGAATAGACATCCAGCTGACCAGTCAGTAATTACCTGGATCTCTCCCCCCCCCCCCATTTTGAAGATGGAAACAACATTTGCCTGCCTCCAGTCCTCAGGGACCTCACCTGTTCTCCAAGAATTCTTAAAGATTATAGAAAGATGCGCTGAGATTACATCTGCAAGCTCCTTTAGTACCCTTGAGTGCAGCTCATCAGGCCTTGGAGATCTGAATGTAAAATAGCCAAGTGCTCCCTTCCTACCTCTTTCTTTATCTTGGGCTGCAGTTCCTTCCTTGCATCATTTATTCCGTCATCACCATGTTAGGCACTGACAGGCCTTTGATTCAGTCTTATTCAGCAGGGTCTTCTTATGAACCATGAACCAGTTATTGGCTCTTATCCTAATCTACCTCACAAGGATACCGTTTTGAAGAAGGGCAAGATAAAAACATGACACATAAAATACCGTAATATTGCTATGATCACTCACCGATTCTGTGTTGTTTTTAGCCACTGAATGAAATGAAATCAAATATCTTTAATACGGTCAGTGACCAGAAAGCAATTCATAAAAAAATATGACATTAAAAGTAGTATTGTGCTACAAATAACAGTAGAAATATGGTCAGTTCACAGAATTGGTGCTTATATTTATGACCAGGTTTCCTCTGGCGATAGGAATAGCCTTAGTATCCACTCACTGTTGGATAAAGGTTTTGTGGTATAAGTTGCATAGTTAAATTCCCTGGTGACGGGTGTGGCTAGGAGGGTTTCGATGAGAGGAGTGGGAGTACCGGACACTTTGAATAGGCGAGTCACCTGCAATCCAACCCTTTGTAGCCTGTCCTTATTGTCTGAAACTAGTTTGGTTGTGTGCCAGTCTCTGAATGTTACCACAACTCTGTTTAGGTCCTTGTCTGATGGCAGAAATTTAACATTAATGATGTTTTCTGCTGGGACGAACTCTCTAACGGCTAATTCAGTTTTCTTGAGAATATAGATTCTCTGTTGTGCTGGGGAAAGGAGATCTTTGTGCATGTATACAGGTAGGATGATAAGTTTTTGTTTATTTAGAATTAGATTTCTGCGAGAGTATGTTCTTTTAGGAGTAGTTTCTTGCTTAGGGATCGGGTTTTCCCTTGATTTTCCCGCGGTTCCATTCAGGAGCGCTAGTTGCTCTGTTGAGTTATGAAGCCTAGCCTTATGGAGTTCCTCTGTTGAATTGAAAAGCCCAGCCTTATGGAGGTTTTTATTTGGGCTTGGGCTTCGGCTTTTATCAAGGGGTGGCAGAACTGGGTTAGCTGGGCTCGTTGGATTTGAATTCTCTAATAGCTTAAATAGTCTTGTGAAGTTCGTTTTCTTTGTTCGAGATGGGAGCTTTGTCTTCCTTCCCATTTTTACATTCTTGGGCTTCTTCTCTTTATTCCCGGGACACTTCCCCTTTGAGAGGGGTTTCTTAGGGTCAATTAAGTTTCCCTTCTGGTTTGCTTTGGTCCTAGATGTTTTCCTTTTTTCCACATCGTGTCAGGTTTTATTTTCATTAATGCTGTTATCGTTTGGTGTGCTAGAGAGAACTTTATATGAATGCAAGTTGTCTATTCTCCTAGTTATTTCAATCAGGGTGGTAAGTAGGCCCAAGCATTCTGAGAGGAAGACTTTGATGTGTCCCAGTTCTCTGCCTATCTGCAACTTCTGTTCATTTAACAGATCATTATATAGCCCTGTTAGTATGTAGGGGAGGCATTCCGAGTCCAGATATTGGGCTCTTCGTCACAGTGTGAAACCCCATCTTCTCCCCGGGTCTGGGTCTTTGGGAGGGCTCATCTGTCTCAATTACTGGGTTTTCCTCTTTTGACTCTTGTTCCTGCTCCAGCTCCGGTTGATTCACTGAGGTTTCATCTTCTATGGCAACTTGTTTTATTTCCGTTGCCAGATTGACTCCCACCCCTTCTTCGTCTGTTTCCATAAGCTCCCCGTACCTGGTGCGGTCTATGGACCATTCGTGGGGGTGTCGTTTGTCAGCATTATTTATTTTGTCTGTTTTCGGTTTAAAATATTGTGAGATTTTCACCTGCCTTCCTCTTGTAGAGGGTTCAGCCGCTTTGGTGAGGGGGATTCCCAGCTCTTTATAGCTCTGTCTTGTGAACACCATTCTCTAAGTTGAAAGCTTCCCTTATTGGGCACTTTATTGTAGAAATAAAGGTAGAGGTAAAGTTTGGAAAACCGGTATCCAGGCTGTTGGATCAGGGAGCCTCCCTACCTTTCCCTCTTTAAGCCTTAACTTGGGGCGGGAGGGTATTCATGGGGGAGTTCTTGGACTCAATGGAGTTCAGCGGTTTCCTCTGCTTCTTTGGCTGTATTTCAAGCCAATCCGTCGTCCGGGAGCTCCAAGGTTGTAAGTCAGTGTAGCAGTATCAGTAAACATTGCGACGGTAAAACAATAAAACAATAAAAGAATAAACTAATTAAAACGAGGCGACAAGACAGCCAGCCAGTAGTCTTTAACGTCCTTAAGGTGCAGTTTTGAGGTCTTGAAGAGGCTAAAACTAATAAAAACTAGTAAAAACGCTTAGTTAAAGTCGGAGGCTCTGATTAGGCTGCTACCTCCGTCACCATCTTGGCCTCCCACTGAATGAAAAAAATCCCGTTATATGCAATAATGTTACGATAGCGGGGGGGGTTTTTTGTTTAAAAAAGAACAATTTATGTATTTGATGTGCAGTTTAATGGTTTCTCAGATTTACAGTGTCTTCATAACATTTCTCCTCTCTTTTTAATTACCAGCCGGCAGCAGAAGATGCCAGCGTGGATGAGGGCTTGGATGAGTCTACAAATGAGGTAATTCCATTTGTTATGCCCACTTCATTAAAAAAAATAAAATACTGAAGATGCTTAGCATTGGTTATGTTTTTAGAAATCTTGAGGATTTCTACTGAGTAAACATGTATATGTGAGCAAAGTCTCCAACCAGGATAGTGAATTCATCAGGGAGCTGGACTTGCGGGTTTTGTACTTGGCTCTGGATGGCAGAGACTGAAAAAGGATCTTGTTGGTACACTACCCCCCCTGCAGCCCAACCACTTCCATGACTGAGCTAGTGGACAGGGGTCTCTGGTGTGGCATTGGATAATCGTAGGACACAAGTGCTGAACGTCTTCAGTATCCATTCAATCCTGCTTTGCCTGTCCAGCGCAGGACTTCATGGTTGTGTGGGGCTTTCTCAGTACACCATACATCCAATGCATAATGCAGGTCATACCCTAGTTCTGGGTTTTGTCACACAGGGGATTGGGAAGGATATGTTGGTTCTGGGGTGTGTGATCCGTTGGCATGCACAGATCACTTCTTGGTGAGGTTTGGTTTGGGTGTGACTTGCACACCCTGCAGGGGAGGGAGAACAGTTAAGTTGAAGGATTTCTGAGCACTCGGGGGGGGGGGGGGGACTTTCCAGGCAGTATGACAGATGCTTCTGTTGAAGCCCTAGTTTTACTGTGGAATAGTAAGATGGAGAGGGCCATTGACATGAATCCTCAGGGAGTCTGAGAAGTTCACTGGGTTTCTGAGGAGCTCCAAGCGATGAAACAGGCCAGTTAATGACTAGAGTACAAGTGGCACAAGAGGTACAAGCACACAGCCCTGCCTAACCTGTGGCAGTGTCACTACAAAGAAAATATATCTGCCTGCTTCTGTTGCATCCTATGAATTGTCCAGCACTTCATCATTAACAATGGACCATTCAATAGCCTGCTGTGAAAGATTTGTGAGGCTCTGTCTACCTGTTAGAACAAGAAGTCACAGTGCTGCTTGGCTTCATTCAAATAAGACTTAATAAAGTAAGAGGGTTAAGAAGTGATTACTGGAAATTAAGAATGAACCAGCATTGATAAATAATGCATTTTCTTCATTTGGATGATTTCTGAATACATATTTTTGTAATACGCCAATAATATATGAACTTTCATCAAGGCTGGCAGTAATCTCCACTCCAGTCAGAAATGCACTTTTGGTACTTGGAATAAATTATGCAGATCATGGTTTGCATTAGTTTACATACCAAATTCAAATCAAAACTCTCTTTCAAAATATATTCCTCTCTGATGAGTTTCAGGTGGCACTTAAAAGCATTCGTCTTTCACATAGCCTTTGGTGAGGCAGATAAAGGATGTTCTCTGCTACTTAAGGTTTTTAAATGTCTTATTTTTGTCTATTCTGAGTGTTAAGCTATTATGCTGATATTAATTCTAGGGTGCTTTAAAAAAAAGTAAGCTGCCTGTTGTACACCTTTATTTTGGAAAGGCAACATCTGAAATATTACACATTAATAAAGGTTTCAAGGTTTCAAAATGCTGAGCCTCTTTCAGCTCAGTCCTGTGCATCTCTCTACTCAGCAATTAAGTCCCATTGAGTTTAGTGGGGGTTACTACCAGGTGAATGTGTGTATGATTACAGCTAGTGGTGCCATCAACTCAAGACTTTGGGGCAGGCAAATAAGCCAGATAAACCCCAAATGCAGCAGGGCTGGCTTACCACATTTTGAAGTAAGTGAAGCAATGCATATTACTGTACTATATAAATAGTGCCCCTCATAGTGATGATAAGTTCTAGCCTTTTTTAAAAAAACAATAATGGGCAAATCATTGGGCATCTACCCAAGAACTCTTAAAGAATTCAAACGTGTCCTCTTTTTTTGGTGATGCATAACTGGCCACCAAAGCCTTCATGAAAACAGACCAGAATGACAAGCATTCTTTTTTATTTGGACTGGCCATCTGCACAAGACTATTACAGCTAAAAAGTGTGGTTGTAATGAGAGATGCAGCAATTGCTTAAAAAACAAATCAAAAATCAAAACCTTCACAGTATGAATTTAATCTACAGGTGTTTTAGGTTAATGTTTAATTAGAGGAAATACAAAACAGGTCAGGCAATATATGTCATGAAAAATATTCCATCCTTATGAATAAAGACACACGCTTTTCCTTCTCGTTTCTGTTGTCATGCCAACAATAATCTATTCAAAACAATTCTCTGCTTTTGGAATATACTAAACTCAAATCAACACTAGAAGTGTCCTTGTAGAACACTTAGGCATTTTTCATTTACAAGCTAAGGAAGCCTAGAACAACAAATGTCTGACCTATTTAATCATAATTTGATACTGACATTTTAAAATAACTTTAATGATTACATAGATGAGAAGAGGTGGTGACCTATAATCAGTCTGTTTTCTTCCCCCACCCCATGCTCATTTCAAACAACTGATATTGGTCAGGATATATTAAGCATCTACTGACCTATGTTCCCTTCCATTATAATGTCAGCTGCTGACATTTCTACTCAGTTT
The DNA here is from genome assembly GCF_027172205.1 of Podarcis raffonei. Lineage (NCBI taxonomy): Eukaryota > Metazoa > Chordata > Lepidosauria > Squamata > Lacertidae > Podarcis > Podarcis raffonei. The sequence continues at coordinate 74,388,504 of NC_070604.1, read as the reverse complement.
TCCGTTGGGGCTATGCTGCTGGGACTTCTTAGTATTACCTTGATTTGACATGATAGAGCTGTCTATACTGTTGCCTATGCACATTAAACTAATTGACTTCAACTAAATGTGAATTTACTGCACATCTTGCTTGTGACATATGCACTTCTGGGAATCAGTGTAAACTCTTGACTTTCAGTGTAAAATAATTCTAGATTGAACCATATTCACATACATATCTGGTATGGTATGGTTTATTTATATACCACTTTTTAGTCCAAAGCCCACCAATGTGGTGAACAATGTTAGTACCTATCAGGGGAGGTTCCTTTGCTGGTCAAAGTGGGGCATAACTCTCTTAAGATTCTAAGCCCATCCAAAACCACCAAAGCCACCATCCAATCTTTCTTCTGCCAACCACTACTAATACATTTCCACTGACTGAGAGGCTTGCTAGATACTTATGCCCATCTCCTCTTTTTAGCTCATGAAGCTTATTTCTGGACCCCTCATTAATGAAGGTTAGACACTTTTCAATTTAGTTAGGCATTAAGTACTTATCCAATGGCAACACCTTCATGTCCACACCTTTGCAAGATCTTGACGTGGAGCAAGTTCCATTTCCTGTAGCACAGCAGCCTCTGGAGGCACAGCAATGTCCTTAACTAGTTTGCAGCAGCCTCTGAATTCAGCAGACCACACTTAACATGAGCCTGTGGTTTTCAACTCAAGTTCAGACATTAAAAAACCCCTCATGTTTTCATGTTATGTGTGAATTCAGTTTATGTATCTTACAAATACTGAACTCTGGAAAGTCTTATAAAGCTAAAGCAATTACCTAGTTACAAACCTTAGTTTATCATAGGGGGCTAACAGAAGTTCCGTTGGCACAAGGATTTATGTTTGCACAGTGTAGATTTCTCTTCCTTCCCTCTCCTTGTGCACCCCACACCCTCCACAAATCTGCAGAGGATTGGGAGAAGCCCCAAGACAGATGAGGCATGAGGAGAGGAGAGGGAGGGGACGTTCTGGTGTGCAGGCAAAGTCCCTTGTGCTAATGGAACTACTTTGTTGGATACCACCTATGAAGTTTAGTTAACTAAATCTGCTAACGTGTGCATATGAGGAAGACCACTGCAACACATGTGAACATCATCCACAAGAAAGAAAATATTTTTTCTTTATATTGTCTTTGTTTTATATGAAGTGCATTTTTGTCATAGCAGGTATCATCTAAGAAGTATTTTCCGTTCTCTCTCACCCAGTAGAACAGAACTTTCCAAACTTCTCACATTGGTGACACACTTTTTAGACATGCATCATTTTGTGAGACAGAATTTGGTTTTACTAGCAAACTGGAGATTAAACTAACCCTTTTCCAGGAGTGTAGGGAGAGTTCCCGCGACACACCTACACACTGCAGCCGACACACTAACACGTCGCCACACACAGTTTAAAAAGCTCTGCAGTAGAGAATGTTTCTTCTAAGACCTCTCACTTCTTTCAGATGCCTTTTGAAAACTGTATTGTTTAGGCAGGCATTTGCAATATGGTTTTTCTCTATTTATTGATGATTTATTGATTTTTTAAAATGTTATTTTTATGGATGCTTTTATGTTATCTACAGCCTTGATATTTTTTAATGAAAGTGTGGATTATAAACGCACACAAAATAAATAAGTAAGATAGTGCTTGCCATCTGCATTGATTGGGATACTTTTAAAATTGGCAATGCATTTTTAAATTACCTTGGAGCACTTTTTAAATCCACACTACATCTGCACTCCCTCTAATATTGAACTAATAATGAACATTGTGATTGCCAGTAGAACTGGAGCCAAAACAAGAGGGAGCATTCACATCCTCTAGGGAGCCCTAAAGTTTGTAGAAGTAGATTTAAAAAAGAAAAATGCAAAGAGGATTGAACATACTCAGTATCTGCATAATATTAAGGAACGGTTGGAAAAGAAAATTGAGTGTGGGTATGGAAAGCCTTGCTTCATTGCATTAAAACAGGTGTGGGGAACCTTTGGCCCTCCAGATGTTGCTGAACTACAACTCTTGTCACCGCAGTAAGCATGGACAATGACCAGAGCCGATGGTAGTCATAGTTCAGCAACATCTGGTGGGTCAAAGGTTCCCCATGCCTATAGCTATAGCTTATAGCAAGGTTTCCCAAACTTTCCCCAGCTGTTGTTGGACTACAGTTCCCATCATCCCTGACCACTGGTCCTGCTAGCTAAGGATGATGTGAGTTGAAGTCCAAAAACAGTTGGAGAACCAAGTTTGGGAAACCCTGGCATATATTATAATTGAGGAGGGCATGGATGACTAGCTAGAACCCTGAACAGGAACATTCATGTTAGGGGTGAAGAGAATAGACATTTTGTTGCAGGTCCCAATTATCTAACAAACTGATGGACTAAACATTGTAGCTGGAATTCAGAGTATTTTTAAATAATTGGCATAAACTGGTAATGTTTACAAACAGTATAAAATTGCACTTACAATATAAAAATTACACTGTCTCTATTTTTATGTTCCAAAGTAAATAACATTTGAAGCTTTTAGGATGAGATTAATAATGTTCTCAGTTTACTTTTCAGCTTGAGTTACATAAAAGGTTTGAAGTTTAACTAAATTATTACAGCTTATCAACTCTAATTTGTTCTTGAAATTGAATTTTGTGAGGCTTTTCTATTTTAATTTCCTTGGGTCTATTTTCATTCACGCATGCATTTTATTTATTTATTTAATTTCTATACCGCCCTATACTCAAAGGTCTCAGGGGAGTTCACATAAAATATCGAATACATAAAATCAAAACAAAAATAACAACCCGATAAAAAAAACCCACCCTCTTGTTAAAGCAATTGCAGCGGTGCAATTGCTGTCTGTTAACTGGAAGGTTGGTGGTTTGAGGCCACCCAGGGATGGCTGTGGCAGGATTCCTGCATCGTGGGGCGTTGGATTAGATGACCCTTAGGATCCCTTCCAATTCTACGATTCTGTGATTCTATACACCAATTGTGAACATATTTTCCAAATGTGTAGTTTGGATCCTGATGCTTACCTCCAGGGGCAGCCTGTCCCATTTCATGAAAGAGGAATGTGCTATCTCCTGCCGCCACCCCCAGTTGCCGCATTTCCTGCAGCCATGCCTCACCCCCACCCCACCACTGCCACCACCAAAAACCCCCCAAAACCCTCTTGCCAAAATTTGTGTATACACACACATAAATAATACTTAGAGTAAGTTGCTTCCAATATAGGCATATGGAGCATAACCAAGGGTTAGTCATTTTCAGCAGCCTCTATGTTGGGGCTCTAATGTTATTCTGACCCCCAAGTTCCATTCATTTCAATGGGACTCATGTTACCCCAAACATGCTTATAAGGATATAAGTGCAACTCAAGCCACTCGGAGCTGCAACCTACTGTTTCAACATTTAAATGCCCGCTGACAACTTTTCGACTCCACCAGGCAAATAAGAATGCATCCTTCCACAATGATTAATTGATGTCTGTTTTTTACTGTATGGTTTTTACTGCCTTATTTTATGTTTGCTTTTGTTGTGAACCATTTTGATATATTTTATAAAATAGCAGTATACAGTGGAGCCTCAGTTGTCAAACGTAATCCATTCTGGAAGACCATTCAACTTCTGAAATGTTCGACAATCAAGGTGCAATTGCCAGTCGGCAAAATCCATTGAAAAAAATGGAGAAACATGCCTCAGAAGCCGTTCAGCTTCCAAGGTGCATTCGAAAATGGAAGCATTCGCTTCCAGGTTGTCGGCATTCGGAAGCCGAAACGTTCGACTTCCAAAGTGTTCAACAACTGAGGTTCCACTGTATAAATATTTTTATAAATAAGTGCTAGGAAGCTACTCCTGTTCTATGAACTATGAGGAAAGATTTACTTAAAATGCAAATCCATAGATTATAGATTTTGGAAACAAACAAAAAGCTCAATTTATTTCTGTATTTTCCTTGGACTAGATGACCCTCCAGGTCCCTTCCAACTCTACAGTTCTATGATTTTTTGAAGTAACAATGTAATTGCCTAACAACTGAAAAAGAACTGCAGGAAACAAGTAATAACAAGAAAATGAACGTGCAAAGAATATCAGTTTCCATAGATCTAGTCAAACACAACAGTGAATCATCTGGCAGTGCATTAAAAGGCACAAAGTTCCCTTTCTGGGATTATTGATGAGGTAGTTAAAGCATTTTTCTGTGTTTAATGTTCTGCCTTGGATGACACTGTCACATTCTGGGCTTGATGAAATGTTTGTTATATATGTTTAAATAAGAAAGTTGCTGTAATTAAAATCAAAGGGGTTGATCCAAATTAAATCATGAGTTGGAATCGTTAAAATCAACAGGACTTACATGAGTCATCATGACTAACTTAAGTCCTACTGGTTTCAGTAGGTGCACTCTAAACTAAGGTTACCAGACGTCCCCGTTTCCCGGGGACAGTCCCCGGATTTACAAATCAGTCCCCATACAAAATCAATTGAAGTTGAAAAGTGTCCCTGGATTCATTGAAAACAATCTGGTAACCTTACTCTAAACATGACTCCTGTATGCATACAATGCAATGCCAGGAAAGCAAAGTCAGACAATTAAGAATTAATGACTAAAGTGAGACAATGAAGCTTTAATGACAACAACCATTAATGTGCACCAGAGCCAGCTTAGCCATTAGGCAGACTGAGGCAGCTGCCTCTTGTGGCAGAAGACCCCAAGGCAGGAGCACCGCAGTCACACCACCTCCTTCACCACTAGTGCAGAAGTGGCAGCAGTATTGGCACTTATTTTGGGCGAAATTGCATCCAAAAACATTGTAGAGATCCTGCCCGAAATTGGTCGGCAGAGAAGCGAAGGTGGCAGGTATGGTGGCGGCAGGGCACTTCCAGGATGCTGTGCCCCCAATGTGCACAGTGTTTTATAGAGTAACAATAAAAGTAGGCCTGGCATCAGCACTTGACAGTGGTGTAGTGGAGGGAGAACCCTGAGGAGTACAGCTCCAGAACTTGTTTCAGAGCAGGAATGATTATGTTATCCGTGAGAGTGACACTGTAATTGAATCATAGAATCATGGAGTTGGAAGGGACCCCAAGTGTCATCTAGCCCAGCCCCTACAATGCAGAAATCTTAGCTAAATCCATGACACGATGGCATCCATGACAGATGGCTATTCAACCTCTGCTTAAAAACCTCCAGTGAAGGAGAGCTCACAACCTCCCGAAGGAGTCTGTTCCACTGTCAAGCATCCCTTACTGTAAGGTTACCAGATTTTTTTCAATGAATCCGGGGACATTTTTCAACTTCAATGAATTTTGTCAGGGGACTGATCTGTAAATCTGGGGACTGTCTCCGGGAAACGGGGATGTCTGGTAACCTTACCTTACTGTCAGAAACGTCTTCCTGATGTTTAGTTGTAATCTCCTTTCTTGTAACTTGAAGCCATTGGTTTGAGTCCTACCCTCCAGAGCAGGAGAAAACAAGCTTGCTTCATATTATTGATGGACCTTCCTTACACTGACAACTGAAAAGTCAGAGAATACAAAAGAAGCTGAATGCTTCTTTCTGTTTCTTTGTGGGGATTCTTACTGCTTGCTAATGGTAACACTTCTTTGCAAGATTGTATGCCTTTATGATTAAAACATACAGGTTGCATGTCTGTGGGCTGAAGGCCTTTGGTTAAAGGTAAGAATATTCACATGTTGAACCTCTGCAGCCACAAGACTTGATCAGTGATGGGCACACATATCTCCCCAGGTAAAATGCAGCCTGCTGACAGTTGCATCACCCTTTGTTGGGCCACAGAAACCGAACAGCCAAGTGGCTTCAGTTGGCAACGCCGCTGGAAATAAAATTCACCAGATGCCATTCAGAACTGAATACCGTATTTTTTGCACCATAACACTCACTTTTTTCCTCCTAAAAAGTAAGGGGAAATGTCTGTGCGTGTTATGGAGGGAATGCCTACGGGTGGCATGCCTACGGATTTTCCTCCTCTAAAAACTACGTGCGTGTTATGGTCGAGTGCGTGTTATAGAGCGAAAAATACGGTAGCTGCTTGACTTCTTGTCCAAGAAGTACCATGGCGTAAGTTTCCTTGCTTGCAAGGGATAGGGAAGAACTGGCAGCTGCAGCACTTTTGCTGACTGGCAGGTGGAAGTGTTCATGGGCACTGGAGGGCAGTCAGTGCAATTACCAGGCTATGAAAAGCAGCCTAAAGCTGGAGCTGAGCCCAACAAAACTTGAGGTTCCCGTTCCAATGAACGTACATAATCTAAAATTCAATATGGGGAGACAATAGAGGGAGAGGAAGGAATATTTCTAACTCTGTAAAATGAATCATGGATTCCCGACTCTTGAAGATCTCATTAAAAGCCCCATGCCTCTCTTTATAATTTTATTTTATTTAAATAATTTACATACCACTTAACTACAACACTCTCTATGTGGTTTGCAAGGATACAGTACAAAAAAAGTAAATATCAGTTAAAGCTATAGTATAGAATCAAATTCCTATTAAAATGCCTGTTGGGATTTTAAAAAGCCTTTTGGATGATCTCTTTATTCAGAGTTGCTTGTCAGAGTTTCCTCTGTAGGGTACTCCTGACTTTATGTGGGGGTCATCTGAATCTAGAGGTAGGCCTTCTGCTGTCCAACCACTCTTCGCAGCCAGTGCCTCTGGGTGCAAGTGAGCTCTGAGAACACTGTGACTGCTTGGAAATTTACTGCCTAAGTAGAAAACTAGTTCCTCACTTATTGCTTAGCTCACATACGGAGCAAGCGGCACTGCCACCAAGCGGCATTTATTTAAAAGGCACAGAAATTGTGACACTTTTACAACAGGGTGAGCTGCCAGGAAAAGCATGGATTTCCTTCATTAAATATCCATGGTATCATGAGTGTCTTTTCCACCCTGGATGTGTCAAGAATGGTACTTCAGATCCCCAGTGTATGCCCCTTGGTCTACCAGCACTGCGGTCTTATTCATGTTTACTCAAAAGTATGCCCCATTCAGTGGGGGGGGGGGCAGCCTTGCAAACAGGACTTGTTTGTTTCCTCTGGAAAGTAAAGGGTTACAGCAACAAACAATTGAGCATGCACAAAAAACAATTGAGCATGCCAGTCATGCAAACTAGGCAGGGATAGTTTGTAATCAATCTTGGTTTAAATTGTTAAAATATTCAAGTTTGTTGGATGGAAGTCAGGGCTCAAAATGTACTTGGGGGCTTGCTAGATTTGATTTATGAACTATTTTTTGAGTTTTGGCGGCACCATGAGGCCTGAAGGCATATTAAAATAATGTATGTAATTATATGAATTAAATTGCTTCTTCGTTTATTAGGGAAAATGCATTGCAAATATCTAAGAAGAATAAAAGTAAGAATAATAGAATCTTAGAGTTGGAAGGGAGCCAAGGGCCATCTAGTCCAACCCCCTGAAATGCAGAAATCTCAGCTAAAGCATCCACGACAGATTAGCATCCAACTTCTGCTTAAAAACCTCCTAGGAAGGAGAGTCTGCTCCGCTGCCGAACAGCTCTTACTGTCAGAAAGTTTTTCCAAATGTTTAGTCATATTCTCCTTTCTTGTAACTTGAGAAATTGGATTATTTATTATGTATTTTATGAATTTGGGGGACAGAATAATTGACATTGATTTTTTAGAGTTTCATTGTACAACCTTATATACATCTACATATGCTTTTATAAATGCATACACTGGTTCCTTGGCTTACGAACTTAATCCATTCCGGAAGTCCGTTCTTAAACCAAAGCGTTCTTAAACCGAGGCGTGCTTTCCCACAGCAGCAGGGGACTCAATTTACAAATGGAACACACTCAACAGGAAGCGGAACATGTTCTTATTCCAAGGCAAAGTTCACAAACCAAAACACCTATTTCATGGTTTGCAGTGTTCTTAATCCAAATTGTTCATAAACTAAGCTGTTCGTAAACCAAGGTACCACTGTATATGATTGCAACCTTGACAGCATAAATACTCACAAGTTGTTTTCAGCAGCATGGTAACCTGATATTTCAGCACAAACATGACAGTTTTAACATCTTATATTTTTGTGGAGAATAGTACTCTTAGTGTTTAAAAAAATGTAAATTACTAAATTGTAATGGGTGGGTATATGGTTTTGTAATGAAACTATTCTTTGCTTGCAAAGTCTGTGATCTAATTGTGCAGTAACTTTACCTGACAGCAGAGGTCTCTCTTGTTTATCAAAATGAGAAACCTCATTCTGAATAAGCTATACTGTATTACTTTAGCTTTATAATTGCAGCTCCTCTCTTTCCTCAAGTGACCTTTTATTTTTGTATTGGAGCCCTGACTGAGGCCTATGGGGGTAGGGATAGGATTTTGCACTCCTTTTGCAAAACTTTTTTGGCCTCTGGTCACTCTTTCTAGTGTGATTTGCATAGCTCTCTGTTTAAATGCACAGTGCTGATTTTGTCACATCTAATGTGGCTCTAGGCTGACCTGTTTCCTAAACAACCTAGATTTAACCTAGCTGAGCAACAATCTCTGCCACAACATCAGGTGCTCCCAGGCATATAAACAAACCCAAAGGAGACACAGATATCATAGAAATGCTATACTTGGAATGATCTCTCTCAGTAAGGCACCGGTAAATGAAATTGGTCAAACACAAACAACTTACCATATTTTTCGCCCTATAGGATTCACTTTCCCCCCTCCAAAAATGAAGGGGAAATCTGTGTGCGTCATATGGGGCGAATGCAGGCTTTCACTGAAGCTTGGAGAGCGAGAGGGGTTGGTGCGCACCGACCCCTCTCGCTCTCCAGGCTTCAGGAAGCTATCAGCAAGCCTGGGGAGCCCGCGGGAGTTCTCGCAGGGCTCCCTAGGCTGCGGATAGCAGCTTGCTTCCCGGAGCGCGGGGCGCGCTGAAAGCAGAGCATCCCGCGCTTCGGGCAGACATTGGGCAGCCCCACAAGCTCGGGGGACAGCGGGGAGGCGCAGCGCCGCCATCCCGCTGTTCCCTGACCTGGTTTGGATTCCCCGACCTGGTTTTGGGGGGGAAATAAAGGAAAAAATTATTTCCTTTATTTCCTCCCCAAAAAACTAGGTGCGTCCTATGGGCCGGTGCGTCCTAAGGGATGAAAAATACGGTATATAGAACATATATATATATATATATATATATATATATATATATATATGCATTCCCATCATCATTCTGATTAGGGTATGCTGCAAGCAGAAAATATGAGAAGACCAGATCTCAGGGGTACAGGATGAGTTAAGGCATGTAATGAAGACTTCTTAAGATAGCGATGAGGAACCTGGGGTACTCCAGGTGTCATTGGAATACAACTCCCATCATCCCTGACTATTGGTCATGCTGGCTGGGGGGTAATAGGAGTTGGACTCCAACAACATCTGGAGGGCCACAGGTTCCCCATCCCTGCCTTAGGAGACCTTGAAGAATGAAGACGTTTCTTTGAATTCTATTCCAATCACAGTCTGAGCTTCAGTGGCCTTGTGAAAGTCCTTCGCTTGCCCAGATTCCTCATATTTATTATTTATTAAATTTGCATACACCCTTCATCTAGAGATCACAGGGCGGTTCACAACATGTGTAAAGTTTTATCAATAACCTATATGAATGGGTTGTTATAAGTGTACACTAAGAGTGCTAAAGAAATGATAGCAAGGCAGTATAATATGCACCCAATACTGCATATTCATTAGGTTTCTGGTGTAGAAAGAGTTATGGGATGTTTAGGTAAGTCACTCTCTTACAGCCCACACAGGGCTGCTATCCTCACAGGGTTGTTGTAAGGATGTATAGATTAAAGAATTGAGTGCAGTACAAAATGAAATGGAGAAAATAAATCATAAAGAACTCCAAACTTTCTTTTCCATCATTTGAGTGGCTTTCTTTTAGGTCAGATTTTTAAAGCACAAAATTCTGAGTTCAAAGATGCCTGAGCTGTACTGAAGAAATTATTGTGTTTGCATGGGGGACATAGATGGCATGTGTTATGACTGTTCACTCTGACATTTCAGGAAAAAGCTATTGTCTGCTCTAGTAACCATGAGGGAAAAGCAGTACAAATTCATACAGCCGCCTAAAACAATGTTTCAGAATCATAGAAGATAACCCCAAGGGTCATCTAGTCCAACCCCCTGCAATGTAGGAATCTCAGCTTAAGCATCCATGACAGATGACCATCCAACCTCTGTTTGAAAACCTCCAAAGGAGGAGAGAGATTTTTTGCAGGTTGGAAAAGGACAAGGCAATGCACTAAAAAGTGTGGTATAAGGATTGAATGACAGGAAAATGCATAACCTCCTCACAAACAAATCAGAATGAATACTCAATAAAGAGTGGACATTGTATAACCTCCATACAAGTTTTGTGCAGGCAAATCAGGATGAACGCGTTATAAGCAAGTTATGTGGAGGAGCATACAAACAAATAGCTTTTTCATCCTGTTCTCACATTTGGTCAAGCAGGTTTGACGGTGCTTTTTTTGAAGAAATATAACACCTGTTTTGAAAGTCAAAAGTGGGATTAAAGTAGCAATCCTGCTTTCTATTTTTATATGTTTTGGTTGGTGGTAGAAAACCATCTAATATTGATGCTAAGCACAAATCACTAGTATGACTACTAGCTCTGCACTTTTAATATTCTGTATGTATGCAATATTATGCATATGAGACTTCAAAGAAACTTATCTCGTATTTGAAGAGATGCATGCACTGAAATGTTCAGACAGTTGCAATAAAGTACTGGTAAATAATAACTGTAATCATTTGTTCTTTCGTGATGCTGCTAGGCAGCAACCCACAAAGTGGCCACTGGCATCAATGTTCTGTTAGTATACCATATACAGGTACTGAAAAAAGTCCACAGGTCCAAATCTCTGTGCAAAATTAGAATTTGAGATCACCCCTCACACTGCTTTTTATAAACACCCTATCCACCAACAATTCTAACTTCCCCACCAATTTTGCAAGATTGGGCACTCACATATAAAATACAGACTTCACTTCCCTTTCTAATTTTAGAAAGATGTGTTTGTATTCCTTATGTAAGTCTCAGTAATTCATCCAAAGAAGAAGTGAAAATGGAAGATTATTTCATTGTGCTTGGCTGACTCATACAGACCGCTCACCATTAACAGGTGTGCTGTGGCAAACTGCACGCAGTAGGCATAGCTTGGTATCTCTTACTGTTTTGGATACTGAAACAGATTCTTCTGTTGCATGGGCTTTTAAGGAGCAGATGTTGAGAGAGGTGGCTCATCTCCTGCCTTTTTTTGCTTACGCTCCCCTTTCTAACAAACAATGCGCTTCCTTTCACAACTTCTCAATTTATTTTGATGCAGACACAACCAGGAGGCTTTTTCGTTACCTTCTTCTCTCTTTTTAGCTGGTAAATAGAACTACTTGGCACCATCCAAAACCAGAGCTGAGCTACCACATGTCTCCCGGTATTTTATCTGAATCAAAGATTACTTCCAGCCTAGCCCTTTGCTTGTAATCTCCAGCTGTTTGGGAGGGGTGCTGTTTTCTGGTGTGACGTACAGGGTTAAGCAGATAACCAGAGAAGATGAAATGTGCCTGTTTCTCTGGGCAAAATGGATTGAAAATCCAACCGATGCCACCTTTGTAAATGCTGAATAAAAATGATAAAGCTGCCTCACAAGAAATTCCAAAAATTGTTCATTAAAAAGGTAAGTTTCTCAGTGGGGTTTTTTGTGCATGTTTTTGTTGCCTTGATCCACTAAAAGTTTTGACAATTGCTTTGGTTTGATGTGATAATAAATACAAAGGCTCAGAGACATAGAACATCATTCACTCAATTTCTGCAGCATGTGACATAGTGCAAAACTGGTTTATTGCTTGCAAACATAATCCCCCCCCCATTCCGGCTAAGGTGTATGGGGAAATAGTATGTATTCCAATAAAAGTAATTTTTGTTCCTTTTGACTGTAATGCCTTTACAGAAAGATGGTACATAATATTCATTTCACCAAGTGATATATAATGATAGAAGAAGAAATGTAAGGGGAATCCCTGGGAAGAGAAAGGAAGATTACACTCGTTTTAGTGTTTTATTGGGGCATGTTCCTCCGATGTTGGTGGGTGTGCAGGAAGTAAGCAAGAGTAAAAAATGTGCAGTAATTATATTCAACTCTGATAGATAATTGCAGGTGATTTAACATGGGGATTAAATTGTGCCTTATTAGTTACTATATCTGGAACTTTGTTACTCCTATAATTGCCCTTTTAAAATATCTTAATTTCATGCAGAGAGAAGTGTGCACTATTACTGGAAAAAGTTTTTTTAAAGCATATATTCTTCACATTTCCATCTTCATCTTCCTGTACTTGATGATTTCATGTTATTTTTTAAAATATTGTAATAACCATGGCAGGTAAGACAAGGTATGAAGAGTTGGCAAAAACTTTGAAGTTTGGGCCCCTTTATGAGCATTTTCAAGTGCCACTGAGTAAGCAAGGAAACCTTTGCAGCATCCATTTAAAGGACAGCTTATGCCCCTGCTGAAATCTATTATTTCTTCAACCCCCTGGCACATACATCCATTCCTGTTAATTCAGGGAGTGTAAGTTTCTGTTCCAAGTACACAACTGGGGTTTTTGTTTTTGTAGAAGCAGGATACATGGAGTGCAATGTATCCAAACCATAAAAAAGCAGAGGAACCTGTATACACAGAGTAACTAGAAACAATGAAACTGCACCAATGATATCAATCATTGACCCCTCCCACATTCCATCATGGACAAGACGTCATTAACCATATACTTTAATCTCTTCATTACTTAAATTGGCTGTTGTATTGTTGAATCTCTCTCCCCCCCCCACTAGCATTTTAAGAGACTTTAGTCTCTTCTTTTTCTCCCAAGGAGCTGGTTCATCCCCCTAATTAGTGTCACCATCATCACTACCAATCTCTTAGACTGCTGTTGTATCTGCACATTAAAGTTTGAATTTTAGTGAATTTAAACGCACAATTTGGTGGTCCTGGGATTGACTTGGGGTGGCAGAGATTAGATAGAAAACAGGAAATTTCTGGGCACAGGAAAACTAGGGGGATGGGGGATGGAGAGAATCAGCACTATATTGGATCAAGGCCATAATATATAATCATGGATATCTCATCAAACAGTCCCACACATTTTGATTGCTGGCATTTATAACGTTCAAAGCATGTAGATAACATTTTTAAATAGTATGCATGAGAAGGGAATATTTAATTCTTCACCCTTCAAATTTTAATTTTGTGCAGTCTCTGATATGTGTAGTTTGTGTTAGTGTGGCTCACTGCTGAGCAACTGTTTTGGTCAGATAAAGGGAATGTGGGTGTAACAGAAAAACGCTCAGCATTATTCAGAGTGGAAAAAGCAGCTAGATTATTGGTGATGCTTGGTGTCCCATAGCAACCTGTTCTCTTGTGAAGAGGTGTATCTATGGGCTACTTTATAATCACACACTGGGATATATATTCATCAGGGCCCTGTTCACACTATGTGGTTTGTTTGTTTTTATCAGACATGCTAGAAGGGAATAATTTTTCCCCCTTTCCCCAGGAAAAAAAGACTTATTTATGCCAGTCCAACATGAAATAGCATAAATATGCAGCTGTGTCATACAGCCACACTTTACATTCAGACATATACACAGAGTCTGTGTAGAAATATAACATTTCAAAGCCATTTCTTCTACACCATCCTAGCATCGGTAATCCCAATTTGCTTTGGAAGCAGGATAAACATACTAATGTAAGGAGCCAAGGGTGAGTCTACAAGTGAGAATATCTGAGGCCTGGGACACTCAAGGCACCTACTTTGGTTTGAGAGTTCAAGTAGGCTTAAAATCCCACAAAGGAACTTCTCATTTCCTCAGCTGCTTCCACCCGCAAATGTATCTCTCTCCTAGCTCTTGTACCAAGGTGTTATGCTCATGGCTACTCTTCTTCTATAGGGATCTTTTCAGTGCCACACTCCATCCATAGAGGTAATGTTAATCTGCCTTTCCATGATTCAAAATAGTGACAGGAGTCAAATTCAAATTCACAATCCTTTATTAGGCATATCACACCTCACATTAACAAACAAACATCATATACAGACTGTATAAAATACGGGCTCAGCGAACACAATTTATCCCAGTCCTATTCTTAACTCCAAAAAATAAATCAATGTACATAAATAATATAATACAACACAGGAACATCACCTACCATTAAAACCACTAAGTCTCTTTATCATGGCCCATTCTTTCTTCATGGACAGCACTTAAAAATTCAGCCGCTATTAAAGTAATTTGATCATCGCTGTCCGCCAGCAGGTCCTGAACAGTTGGTTGTGTAAAAAACTGTCTATTAAATTTTAGGGCCTCAAAGTGACAGGAGTCTCTGAGTAGTTCTGTGCTCTCAGCACTGTTGTGAATACCCTGGTATGCCAGGGTATTGTCTGAAGGCAACCCCAAAGCCACCTAATAGCAGATGGCCTACTGGGGCTGTGGGGCTCATCTGACCTCCAGTTGGTTACTCAACTGCTGCTTACGAAGAGGATTGGTTCTGTTGCTGCGTCTGCACCGTTCTGACCCCACTCCTGTCTCCTCTCCCAGTAAGTAGCAGCACAAATGACTGGCATTCAGGTGAGGACTGCCACCCCATCATGCTACCCACCTTACTAAAGCTAAGCAAGTCTGAGTCTGATCAGTGCCCAGCTGTGTGGGTGACTGTCTTGGGTTCCATGAGAGGATAATAATAATAATAATAATAATAATAATAATAATAATAATAATAATTTATTATTTATACCCCGCCCATCTGGCTGGGCTTCCCCAGCCACTCTGGGCAGCTTCCAAAAGAATATTAAAATACTGTGATACATCAAACATTAGAGCTTCCCTAAACAGAGATGTTATACAAATGTAATGAAATAAATAAGCCATTTATGTTATAAATTGTAACTTAGTAACTGCATTAAGGGAAATTTTTAAAAGCCGGCAAGAAACACTTGAACTTACCGGTAAGTGTTATAAGGAAGGACAGAAAAATGATTGATGAAAACATATTTTCATTTTTTAAATTGGAGGGTGAAAAATTATGAAAAATGTAAACTATGTTGTTGGCTGTTTCTCATTTGCATTTATGTAGTGCAGCTAATATTCAGCCAGCACTTTATAAATATGCATATCTGAATGTCTTCTCTGAAATGTTAGAAAGGGGAGGGGAATAACCTTATATATTCCTCCTCAAGAATATAGGAGGATTTTATGTTGCCGGATTATTGCTTTGTAATAGCTTGTAAGAAATAATCTCCATCTGATCTGACTACTATCACCAGTGGAAGTTTTTGTCCTTAGAGAACATATGCTTGAGTCATCAATACAAGGGGAAGGAGGAATGAAGAGAGAGAGAAAAAGAGAGATAAGCCTTCCATTGCTTTCAGCTTTATATATCTGTTAGACGTCTCTGAGCATCCACCCATTTCATATGAGAATCATATACATGGGCAAGGTATTTCTGTTCTATTGAAATTGATCCCTTTTCTTGTTTTTCCACAATTGCATGAATGTGGTAGAATGAAAAACGTTTCTACTAATTTCTACTTAAAACTGCTCATATGCTTCCTTTTGCACTTATTTTTGCTGTTTGTCAGTGCCTGCTGCTTCTTGTAGCCATTTGTGAGGTACTTGTTTATGTGTGAGAGAGGAAGAAAATCTGAAGAGGAGAAAAGACATAGATAGATTCCTATGCAATTCTGATCCAAGTTTTGAACATGAGTGCAGTTAATTCTCTTTACCTGGTACTCTGAAATTAAAGTGAGGGTTGTAGGAAATGTTGGTTTTAAGATTTAACTCGAGTTAATATGATTCAGCTCGCAACTATGTAAAAGGGAAATGTGCTTCATTCGTGAAGAATTATATATGATTTATGATTAGCGTCAGTATTTAAACAGCAAAAGTCCTCAAAACTGCAGATTGCTTAATTGTCTCATTAAGCCAGGCTAGCCCAACCATCTAGGCAGGTGAACTACCTGCCTGTGGTGCCAAAATTCCAAGGCTTTCTGCTTCACCTGCCTAGGGATTTTGGAGAGACAGAAAAGCCACTGCCTGTACTTCTAGAGGTGGCAATAAGACAGCCTAACAGCTGGTGGGCTGGGTGATATGCCCCATATTACAGCCAAAGACACTGAGAGCTATCTGATCACAGATGCAAAAAGGAGGATGTAATAATGTAACAGAGATTTAAAAGTGAAAATGAAAATACTACATTCATGGAAGAATGCAGCCGCATAACTTTTATTTAGGGCTGGTTCCCACAACATTGTAAGACAAACTATGGCTTACTGAGACTGCAAGCATGTGGACTCCCTGAGAGGAACTCACAGCTGCCTTGCTCCTCCCCAATCCTTTTTACGACTCTGCCATGCCCAACCAAGCCAAGGTTTGTTTTGTGTGTCTTCCAAACTAGGACTTGGAGTTAAGTTCTGTCCTTACTAACCACAAGCTGTAGCTAGCCTTGGCTGCAGATCAGAGAGAACTTAACCACAAACCTCTTTTCAGCTTCACCACAAAGCATGGTCTCAGAGTTTGGCTTTTAGGGTTCTGTGAACCAGTTTAATGTCCTGTCTGCCTTTCTTCCTGTCTTGGCTCTTATTTAAAATCCCACTATCATTGCTAATTTGTTATTTCTGCACCTTATATGAACATAGGGACTATAACTGCCTAGCAACAAACAGTATTCACTTTCAAACATCAGTCTTATTCACTGTCCTAAAATGAATTTTTGAATGCATGGCTATCTCTGAGATTAGGATCAAGCACAATATTTTGAAATTGTTATTATGTGTAGCTTCTTTATGATATAAACAGGATTATTCTTGTTTGTTTACAATTCATTCTGTTAGGATTTAGGATTTCAATATGCCTGCTTGCCTTGAGTAGCTTTGTGTGTGGAGAGAGAGAAAAAGGATTTCAGGGTGAAATTAGTCCTTATATATATTTTATATATATATTGTTTATACTATTTGAATCCAGCCATTCTCACCATAAAATGGCAGCTCATATTCTCCTGGATTCTTAGGGTACATGTTCATAGTAATTGAGTATTTGCATTCATTTTCAGGACCTAACACTATTCTCATTACTATCTGCCTGCACCTAACAAATGGCTGATGCTTATGTGAATATGCACACATCATATTTAAAGTACAGTCACATGTTTCTACTCAAGGGTACATTACATATCCCTGAATGAAGATGATTGTGTCCATCTTTTAGTAGTTGCAACATTATATATAGTAGGGGTGGCTAAGATGCGGTCCTTTGGATGTTGTCAGACTCAAAACTCCCATCAACCCAGCCAGCATGGCTGATGGGAGCTGTAGTTCAACAACACCCATAATATCCATATTGGCACAGATTAGCTATCTCTGCTCTAGAAGGATCAAAGTGTATATGCAAGAAAGTTACTGAGGTTGCAGTCCTATCCCTACTAACTGTCAGGGATCTAGCAATAAGCCCAGTTGAATGCATTGGGACTTCTGAACAGATATATGGAGGTGTTGCTATAAGACATTTTCAAAGGAGGATATTTGGTGTGAGAAATAATAATATATATTATTTTGGGGGGGTTCATGTTTTCTTTTTTCTCTCAGTTCATCTAATGTCACCATTTTGTTCCTAAGCTATTAGTAATAATTTGTTTTGGTAATTTCCAACCCATCTCATTTTGTGAGTAGCCTGTTATGTTTTAATGGTCCACATAGATGTGTATGTGTGCCTGGACAGATTTAATTAGGAAAAAGCTTTTAGCAGGAACCCATGAACTCTGTTGCATCATCTGAATTTTATCCAGCTTCCTTTCACTGCATTTTATGGATAATTTACACTAAGGGCTCGTCCACACTTTGGTTTGGTCCACTTTCTCCGAGAAAACCTGCTGTTTACCACTGAATTGGAACAAATGTCAGTGGGACAAAAGAGAAACCTCCCAGACCTGTGCCAAGAAGTCAAGGACCAAACAGAAGAAATTGCAGGACAAAGGGAAGTGTGGATGAACCCTAAGCAGGCATTTTGGTTATTCTGAGCCTGAAAGCTAGACCTTTAAGCTAACTCTCCTGTGCATCTGCTGCTGCCATCCTGTTGGGAAAATGCCTCAGACATATAATGCATTAGATCAATAAGGAATTGCTGCCTAAGTGATGACAGGTACTATATTTCTGTCCTCATTTTATTTAAAGATGTTGGTCTGAAAAGAAAATGATAAAAGTAAGCAATTTCAGTACCTGGATTCATCTCTGAAACCTTTTTCAGATACCAGCCCACAAGAGCTATAGAGAACTGAAATACAAAATGTCTCTTCAGAATTGTTACTCATTTTGGTGCCTCCGTTTTTGAATGCCTTTCTTTAGAAAGGTTAGGCCTTATATTTGTCTATTCAACACTGTCATCTGTCACTGAGAGAAAAGTATTTTCCCTCTTAGTCAAACCTACTGGTGTTATGAGGGATTTCCAAAAAAATATGCCTGGTAGCAAGTAGTAGGTCCTCTGTGTGGAGAAAATGGAGAAATGCTGCTGGATGACAGAAAGAAAGTGGAACTGCTCAACACTTACTTTGCCCAAAAGGAAAGGAGTGCCTAATTTGGTGATAACAGAATAAACAATGTAAGGGGGGAGCTGCAGCCCAAGATAAAAAAGAGGTAGTAGGGAGCATTTGGAAGTGAATTCAAACCTCCAGGGCCTGATGAGCTGCACCCAAGGGTACTAAAGGAGCTTGTCGATGTAATCTCAGAGGCTTTGTCTATGATCTTTGAGAATTATTGGAGAACAGGCGAGGTCTCTACAGACTGGAGGCAGGCAAATGTTGTTCTCATCTTCAAAAATGGGGGGGGGGGGGAGAAGACCCAAGTAACTACAGTGGTACCTCGGGTTATGGACGCTTCAGGTTACAGACGCTTCAGGTTACACACTCCGCTAACCCAGAAATATTACCTCGGGTTAAGAACTATGCTTCAGGATGAGAACAGAAATCATGCTCCGGCAGCGTGGCTGCAGAGGGAGGCCCCATTAGCTAAAGTGGTGCTTCAGGTTAAGAACAGTTTCAGGTTAAGAACAGACCTCCAGAACGAATTATGTTCTTAACCTGAGGTACCACTGTATTGACTGCTGAGCCTGACATTGATGCCAGGAAAGGTCCTAGAACAGATAATAAAATGGTTGGTCTGTCCGCACTTAGAAAAGGATACTGTGGTTACAAAGACCCAGCATGGGTTTCTCAAAAACAGGTCATGCCAGACAAATCTCCTTTCTTATTTTAATAGAGTTATGAGCTTAGATGATCAGGGGGTTGTTGTGGATGTAGTGTATCTTGATTTCTGAAAGGCTTTTGACAAAGTCCCCCCATGATATTATTGCAGAGATGCGGGTAAAATATGGACCGGAAGGGATAACAGTTAGGTGGATTAGTAGCTGGTTGACTGACTAAACCCCAAGAGTGCTCACCAATGTTTCCTAATCATCCTGTAAAAAATGACAAGTGGGGTGCCATAGGATTCTGTCCTGGGCCTGTTGTTGTTCAGCGTCTTTATAAATGACTTGGATGAAGATATTGAGGGGATGCTCATTGAATTTGCAGATGACGCCAAACTGGGAGGGATAGCTAATGCCGCAGAAGACAGAATCAGAATTCAAAATTACCTTAACAGATTGGAGAACTGGGCACAGCCTAACAAAATGAATTTCAATAGGGACAAATGTAAGGTTCTGCACTTAGGCAGGAAGAATCAGATGTGCAAATATAGGATGGGGGACATCTGGCTTACTAGCAATACATGAGAAAAGGATCTAGGGGTCTTGGTAGACCACAAGCTTAACATGAGTCAACAGTGTGATGCAGCAGCAAAAAAGCTAATGTTCTCCCAGCCCTCAGGTTGGATCCCTATTACTCACATTTCCCGTTAGATAATATAATATTACTAACTTTGTTCTAAAGTTACAGTGTTGGCTCATCAGCATAGCACTTCTTTAGCATTTGTTTCATCCTCCTAAGAGAAAAATAAATTGTGCCTGTACTTATTTTCCCCTGACTTATTTTTTAAAGGAGATGTAGCCAATTTTTGTTATTATGGCATTCCAGTGCATTTTGTCTTGGCATTCAGAATGATCTCCCATCAGTATCACTTCTTCTCTCATGACTTAATATTTTTCCATTATATGAGAGCACATTTGTCCTTTCATGCAATCTAACAAAATAACAACCCTATATCCCAGTAAGCTGGAGAAAGAGGTACACTGCCAGTACACCAGCACAATTGCCTGCCATATGCTACAATCACCCAGCCCAGAACAGAATGGGGAAATATGCTTCTCTGCAAAGCATCAAATGGAGCAACAGCAGCCATACCATGGCAGTGTCCCTACCAGTAAAGGCCAGCATGACAGTGTCACAGAGGAGATGAGTCCAAGTTGTGGAGATAATGTGGTTGAAATTTAGAGGAAGTCTCCCCAGTTATTTCCCCTCTTTCCCTCTTGCCCCATCAAGCACATACCACCCTTGAGGTATTTTCATGTATCATTGTACAATATTCTGAAATCCATTGGGACAAAGGACAGTTGTTGTTGTTGGATTACAACTCCCATCATCTCTAATCATCAGCAGGACTGGCTGGGGCTGATGGGGGTTGGGAATCCAATAACAACTAGTGCTGGGGTGGGAAGCTGTAATGGGAGATAGCCTCCTCCTATGTCCTGCTGACAGTATAATATAATAAACACAACAATGTATTTACTATACAATAAACAACACTACACTACACTACACTACACTACAATACAATACAATACAATACAATACAATACAATACACAACAATAAAATGGAGAGGCAGCAAATTATAAAATGACACAGCACCTTCCACTCTGAAAACCACTGTGGCATAGGCAAGAAGACATCAGCCACCGAAGATCATTGGTATTCTGGTCCTCAGAAGTTCAACTTTGCTTATACCATCCATTGTTAACAACAACAACAACAAATTTATTATTTATACCCCACCCATCTGGCTGGGTTCCCCCAGCCACTCTGGGTGGCTTCCAACAAAACATTAAAATACAATAATTCATCAGAAATTAAAAGCTTCCCTAAACAGGGCTGCCTTCAGATGTCTTCTAAAAGTTGGATAGTGTTAATTTCTTTGACATCTGATGGGAGGGTGTTCCACAGGGCGGGCGCCACTTCCAAGAAGGCCCTCTGCCTGGTTCCCTGTAACTTTGCTTCTTGCAGTGAGGGAACTGCCAGAAGGCCCTTGGAGCTGGACCTCAGTGTCTGGGCAGAACGATGGGGGTGGAGACGCTCCTTCAGGTATACAGTTCTGACCATGTGATTTATTTGACCACTTCCAGATGGCTTGTTTGTTGAGCATACATCCTGATTTGTTTGTGGTGAAGTTATGTGACATTACTTCAAGTGTTATCCTGCAGTGCATTTCTGCATTATTTTCCTTATTGCAGTAAGTCAGATTTAGGGTAAAGTGAATTTGTTGTACAAGAGCTCCCAAACAATTTTAATTACACAACCTGAATTTGCCAATGTGATTGAATCCCACCCCCCAAATAGTGACAGTCTGGAAGCACCCATGGAGCACAGCAGTGAATTTTTAGCCTTAAGTCTGTAACTATAAATGCTAGCTTATGCACATTAGTGCTATATCCGTAATTGCTTTGACAGCTGGCTTGGGCTTTCCTATGCTTCCAAACTGTAATACAGTGTAAATGTTAATTGACTGTACAGTTTCTGAACGATGTAAAAATTCTTTTAGAACATTATTATTATTATTATTATTATTATTATTATTATTATCATCATCATCATCATCATCATACCTATAACCTATACCTGGAGTTCTCAGAGCAGTTCACTCAAAATATAAAACAGCAATATACATAATCAAAATAAAAACAATAACAACCCAGTAACCCCCCTCCCCCCCAAACCCACATTTTAAAAGAGCATAGGATGTCAATCAAATCCACCAAAGGCCTGGTTAAAAAGAAACGCTTTTGCCTGGTGCCTCAAGGTGTACAGTTGTACCTCAGGTTAAGAACTTAATTCATTCTGGAGGTCCGTTCTTAACCTGAAACTGTTCTTAACCTGAGGTACCACTTTAGCTAATGCGGCCTCCCGCTGCCGCCGCACAATTTCTGTTCTCACCCTGAAGCAAAGTTCTTAACCCGAGGTACTATTTCTGGGTTAGCAGAGTCTGTAAACTGAAGCGTCTGTAACCTGATGTACCACTGTATAATGAAAGTGCCAGGCGAACCTCCCTGGGGAGAGCATTGCACAGACAGGGAGCCTCTGCAGAAAAGGCCTGTTCTTGTGTTGCTCCCATCTGGACCTCTCTAGGAGGAGGCACACGAAGAAGGGCATATTTGTCATTGGTTGGTAGTTGAAATGCTACCTTAAAACTGTAAACCTGAAGTAATGATAACTATCGAAATGTATGTTGGCAGTTTTATAGTGCTATATTAACTGCCCAGCAGAACAAAGCTTCAAAATACATATAAAATCCTTTAATTCTTTTTAAATCCAGGCAAATCTGCAAGACTCTGAGTAGTCTTTTAAAACTGTATCAGAGAAGTCACACATGGAATTTTGTCAGCCTGATAGTTCTTCATTAAGTGTTGGCAAATCTATTCTTCTCTATCACTATAGACACTAAAGTTGCATTCCTTTTATTGCTGACTCTCTTGTAATTAACTATTACATATACCCTAAGATCACCAATTTCCTACCGATGGTGAGATTATAGTTTCAGCTGTGTAACAGCCTTGAGATTCAAAAGCATTTCCTATGATTAGGTATTGCTCTATGTGGAGATGTAGCTCTGTGGACTTCATATGCAAAAGTTTACTGGTTCAATTCCTGGTTATAGACTCCCAGGAGAACAGATGCTGATGCCTGGAGATCAGCAGCAAGATACCTCTAAGTAGTGTGTGTGAAAGCTATCAGTCTGTCTGTCACACTTCAGTTAGCCTTGACTGCTTGCACAAAAAACAAAGTGCTCTTACATCAAAGTTGCCCATCACCAAGTTCACACTTTTAAACTCACAGTTGTAGAATAATGGGAGCAAAATGATTTGGCGCTATGACACATGTGACACAAGTCAATGTCTTCTTGTTGTTATGTGATCTGTGTTCCTTGGTTGGGGCTTATAGACACCTGGTGTTTTGCTGCGATCGGCTATGGTGTCAGTGCCAGAATATTCTCTTCTGGTCTGGCTTATCGTCTGTAGGAGATAGAGGGAGGCAGTTGCTTGAGGCTCTCCACTGGCTCTTTTTCTTAATTTTTTTGGTGTAAAGTTTTCCTGGAATCATGGGTACAACTGGGAGTGACCTGAGCAAGCTGGGTTGCAGCAAGTCCTCATGAAAGTTCCTAAGCATTTTAGTGGAAATTTCTCCCAACAAACATATTTTTACGCAGCTTTTGACTAATGTACACGTTTCTGAAAGCAATTTATCCTATATTTTCATTTTATGCACACTTCCCCCAACATATACATTTTTGAAACATTGCTTCAGGTGTGTGTATGTCACCTTGAGCTCTTTGGATAAAAAGTGGGATGTAAATGTAATAATAATGAAATAATTCTTTAGTTGGCAAACTGCATTGCTAAATTCAGAGGTGTGCAAATTTTGAAGGATAGCTATGCTTTGGCTCGTGTCTTAGTTTGAGAAGTGTGAATTAGGTGGTTTCTCAAGAGCCACTAGCCATGATGGCTATGCTCTGCCTCCACTGTTGGAGGCAATAAGGCTTCTGAATACCAGTTTTTGGATACTGCAGGAGGGAAGAGTGCTCTTGTGCTCCGATCCGACTTGCAGATTTCCCATAGGCATCTGGTTGACCACTGTGAGAACAGGATGGTGGAGTAGATGGACCAGTGGCTTGCTCCAGCAGGCTCTGCTTCTGTTCAAGAAAATGCAAACAAGATTAAATTTCTCCCCCATTCCTGGAACAAACATTGCATTCTGATTTCAATCTACCCTGCAACACTCAATCACTCCCCATTTCCTTCCTTAAGCCGGTGGTACCCCACAGGCATGGGAGTTCCACTGGTGCAGCCGTATCATAACTTTGGCATAAGTTTGTATTCTGCCAGCCCAAGGAAGATTTCACAACCGCTCTGTCACAAGAGGGCATAACTCCAGGATAAGATGGTTCTGCTAGACAAGAATGCTGTGAGCTGAAATAGTTGTTAAATAGATATAGATGTGTATTAGACAATGTTTGTAGTTACTCATGTGAAAAAGAATTTAAAATGTTGCAAAGTATTAGTTGAAACAATATTTATCTTTGAGTATGTGCAGTTGGCTTTTGACTCTACGGAGATTAAAAATAAATAAATCCCAGTGGAACATCTATTTCTTGGTACAGTTACTGGTGTTCAGTCGTTTTAGTGTGCTTTTAACACTCACTCACTCCTGTTTGCTTTTGAGGGAGGTTTAAATGTGTGCTTTGATGCCTGATTTATTTTAAAGCTATGTGTTATGTCCTTTTAGCAGTCACAGACAGATTTAGCAATGGTGCTATTTTAAGATACGATTTATACTGCAGCTTGGACTGATCATTATCATCTCCTTCGTCATTCTACTCCTTCTCTTATGAGGGTAGTATTTGTGTGTTCATTATGCATATCAGGTTAATTTAAGGTTGTGTGTACAACACAGGCTTTAAAACTAGCTTAATAATTCCCTCTTCCCAGGGAAGCTGTAGCTCTTTGTGAAGGCCTAGGAATCTCTCAAAGAACATTCCCTGCACCATGGTTGGAAAACTAATAACAGTAAAACTGGTAAAATACCAATATAGGTTTCATATGCTCTTACCACTATGTTTAAGCCACCTTAAATTACTCAGTGTGGTGGGTACTGCTGTTTGGTAAACTGTTGGTTTGGTACAGCTCATCACATTGATTGGGTGGTATTAATTATGCCAGGGATAGGCAGAAAGTAAATTGTAGTACATTGGTGGGTTATTAGCCAATCATAGTTGGCTACCTAGTTCCTCACTAGTTGTTGGGATTGTTCTAAAGAATGCTGGATCTTGGTTTGATCCAGCAAGGCATTTCATATGTGCTTAAGAAAGAGGAAAGACTAGGAACCACTTAATGCAAACTACTTGAATTTTAACTGATGAAATCCTAAGTATGCTTTCCAAATGTCACATATTGATGGACAACAGGGATTATTATCCCCCCCCCCATCAATAACACCAAATCAGCTTTAATTGTGTAACCTGAATTTGCTAGTATGTAGTTGAATCAATCCATAATAGGAACAGCTTAGAAGTGCTGGCAGTTAAAAGAGAATGGGAATATTTACGAGAGATTTTTGTACTGTGACTGACACTCTCCATGCTAGATTATTATTATTACATGGGTTATACGTTTCTCCGAAACAAATAATTTGGATTGTAGTGGACTATTATCAAAACGTTCCCAAACATTATTTATACAATATATAAAAGTTAACACTCTCAGCAATCAATGAAAGTCCTCTGCAAAAGCTTCCATGGGCTGATCATGTTCATTTCATCTTTGAATCATGGGAAAAACTCTTGACAAACTAAAGAGATAAGTATCTCAGGTGTTTAAGTGATAACTGGCAATTGGCTTGTACAGTTGGAATGGTTTATAATTAAGTTTATTGCAGATTTTAGTAATTTTCCACAGTACTGTGTTGGGGTATTGTTGGTGTATAATGTGCACTTAAGTTGAACCAATGCTTCAGGGTGATAACACTGGCTAGACTTTGCTTTTTGAGGATCCGGATATTTTCTTCTGTTTCGATGTTTACAAAGTACAAATGCACAGCTAACTAGGTTCAGAGTGCCAGAAAAGATTTCTGTTTGTGTAACAAAAATGCTCCCACATAGAACACCCACACAATATATTATCAAATATATATATTGTTTCCTTTTATGCAGCGGATGTACTGGAAGCCACAATAGACATTTCCTCTATGCTACCATCGTTAAAGAAAAATGCTAATTAAGTAGTATTTATTCTATTATCATGGATGAACTGATCTGGACCCTGCAATCAGCATCTGAGGCTCTTCTTTGTGTGCCTCCTCCATGAGAGGATGACAACAGGAGAAGGGGCCTTTTCTGTGGTGATTGTTTGTGGAATGCTCTCTCCAGGGAGACTCACCTGGTGACTCATTACATATCTTTAGGCCCCAAGAGAAAATGCTTTTCTATAACCAGACCTCCGGCTGATTAACATTCTGTGGCCTTTTAAATGTGTTTGTGGGAGGGGAGTTATTTGTTCATTTTTGTTTTATTATGTTCTCATTTTGTATTTTTATGTTGTGAACTGCCTTGAGATCTTTGGAAGAATGCAAATTTTTAATACTACTACTACTAATAATAATAATACCACCAGTTTCAGAAAATAGACTTTAATTTAATCATTTAATCCCAATATAATATGAGTTCAGGGTCTGATGTTTTTATTTTGTTCATTATTAAACACTTATGAATATTGCTTTATCGAATAAGACTGAAAAGTCTGGTTAGTTGCTGTAGTCTGAATCCTTCTCCAGACTGGAGCCTTCTTTCTGCTGGAGCTCAACACTCTGCTGCAAATAAACTGGATTCTTTTTTTGGAAGCCACATCCATTGACAATTATCAGCAGGTGCTTAATAAGCAACAGACGTATGACAGCTTATTTAAATGAATTGATTACCAAAAAATATCACCTTCTTCACCTTTTCCCACACAATCCCCGCCCCCTGCCAGCAATAAGCATAGGGAAATGCGCTTGAGTAGGCTAAACATGCCAGTCTCCCCAGCCTTAGTACATCAAACTTACAAGACATGAGCTGCAATTCTAAAATTCCCTTTCCTCTGGAAGAGAACACCCAGTGGGCAACAAATAAATAGCAGGTGCATAATGACCCATCTGGGTGAATTATTTACAACCCTTCCTACTCCACACATTACCATCTGATTACATAATAAACAGCATGAAATTCTCTCCTTGGGGACCAGTTTATTCACACAAACTATTTCACTGGCTGCAGACATGCATACTAACAAGCAAGTCAACAGACCTAGGTAGGAGTCTTAGGCCATTTCTTGAAAGCCTCTGGTGGTGTGGTTAAAATAACAGTGGCATCGCATGGAGAAGGGTGGCGACCCCAGTCACATTTTTTGAGAGGGTGCATTTTGCTCCATGCCATTCTGCCAGCTCTGCGCCACTGGACCCCTGCTTGCCTGTGGCCCTTGGAGTATGAGTCCAAGGAGCGCACTCATGCTGCCCTGCCAACCCTTCTCTGCTTTGCGATGCTGCAGGGCTGCATGAGGGGGATGCAACAGGCATGGACCCTTCCTGTTCAGGGCCCGTGCCTGTTGTGTCCTCCTCATGCAGACCTGCAGCATCCTAAAACAGTGTGGGGCTGGCAGGGCAGCATGAGTGTGCCCTTTGGGGGCCTGTTTGTTGCGCCCGCCAAGGGCCACGGGCAGGCAGGGGTGCAGCGTGGCCCTGCTTGGCTCTGGTGGGTGGTGGGGTCACTCCAGTGGTGTGGGCTGCATGGGTTAGACACAGGCTTTGTTCACCCTCCGCACCTCAGCCCCCAGGCACATGCTCCATCCCGGGGGGTGCATGTGCTTGCCCAGGAAAATAAGTGCCTAGTGGTGAGCAGAAACAGAAGAACTCCTCCTTATGCACAGCAACCGTCACACCAGCTAGATTTTAAGAGATACTTTGTCATATGACTTGATCGTTATACTCAGATTCAAGATTACGTTAACTGATTGGAGAACTGGGTCAAAACTAACAAAATGAAGTTCAATTCACAAATGTCAGGTTCTGCAGTTAGGCAGAAATAATCTGCTACACAAATATAAGGAGGAACACCTGGCTTACCAGTGTTACATGTGAAAAGGATCTAGGGGTATTAACATGAGTCAACAGGGTAATGCAGCAGCCAAAAAAGCTCATGCTATGCTAGGCTGCATCAACAGAAGTCTAGTATCCAGATCAAGGGAAGTCGTAATTTACAACTGGGATGGACTACCTGCACTGCCCCACTGACCTCTGCTAAAAGGTGTGGTTAAAGAAGCAACATACTGAATAGAAATGTTACCTCTATAGTATCTTCTTTTAGTGCCCTGCTAAGGTAAAAAGGCACTAAAGGAAGAGACACCTAATTCTAACGCCTTCCAAGACAATTAGAAAGGCCCACACACTCTTACAGAGGTTCAGGTTCACTGCCTTGCCACCCACAATTGAAGTTGATGGCGCTGTGGGGCATGTGCGAGTGATGATGTTATGCGCATATGTCCCGCACTGTGCTTGCACTATGCAAACATGACATGTTGATGTTAGTCATGCATGTCACACAATGCGCTGTGTTGTATACATGCAATGGGGTATGTACGAGTGACATGGGCACACCATGTGGGCTGCACGATTAATGTAAGCATGTTGCGTGGTATGTGTGTACAGCCACTGCAGTTTTTTGTGGGAAGCAGCCCCCTGCTTGAAATTTTTTGGGGGCCCTCAGCCCCCTGCCCTCCCAGATGGTATCTATGCCCATGGCTACTAAAGAAGGGGCATTCTTCACAAATCTGACATGAACCCTGTACTCATGTTCTAAAATCAGGATGCCAACACCAGTGACACCAATACTTGCGATCCTGTTGAATAACATTATTGTTAGTGCTGTGAAGCTCTTGAATAGAATGTCCTTCATATACTATTAGTATATGTATTCTGAATCAATAATTCAGATCCATTATTTCAGCTATTGATTCATAATAATTAAAGGCATGATAAGTTTGCTCTGTGTTTGTTTTTAGCTTCCCAGGTTTTACAGGTCTGCTTTCACAAATGAATTATTTAATGGTTTAAAAAATAACTTTCACTGTGACATTGTGAAGTGTTGGATCAAAGGATTAATATTTTTTTGCTGTGGAATTCAGCAAAAGGACCCTAGTTGGTTCATAACATCGGCTGTTCAAGAAAGAAAGCTTTCAGTATTTTTCAGAGATGAAGTGTTTTAGTCAATGATTTTAGTCATAATGATTACGCAAAACCTGTTGATCATGAGCTCTACACATTAAGTGTTTGCAACGTGGTCCTCTTGGATAGGGAGCGGTGTGTGTATCCCTATAACTTTCACTGATCTCCAAGAGAAGAGGAACATTTTTATGTCCTGGCAGAAGGAGTTGTACATGAGGTCAGATCCCTTGCTGGCAAATAGATCAAATCTAAAATTCCAGTCAAGTGAGAGCTCACTAGTACAGCATAGATAAAAACATAGTCTGGAACTATATTTTGCATTTCTGCCTGAGAAGCATGCCACTCCATAAACCCTTGTTCTTTTGAACAATGCAGCTATGTTTGGAGCCTCTTGGACTGTCTGTATCTGAAGAAGTGTGCATGCACACGAAAGCTCATACCAAGAGCTAACTTAGTTGGTCTTTAAGGTGCTACTGGAAGGAAATAATTTTTTTGTTTTGTCCTCATTATAATGACATGTCCGGGATAGATTCACCCTCCTCACTATAAATCTTTCTCACCCAATGTGGACAGGTGAAGATGGATGGTTTGCAGTAGCTAAAAGATTGAACTACAGATTAGGAAACCCTCAATTTAGATCTGAATTGCTTTCTTACCTCAGCCATGAACACATTAGGTAACAGCCATCCATACTCCCCAATCCTTCGATGCAACCCTAATATCTGCAACATAGGGATAAGAATGCTAAATTGTCTTGCAGAGTTGGTGCACAGATTTAAAGAAAATAATGTAGGAAGTACTTGGAACATGCCACACTATGCTATTCATTCTTACAGATTTTTAGCTAATCAGATTATTTGATCCAATTCTTTATTTCAGATTTCATAGATAGTATCTGATCACGTTCTTTTCCTAGTTGCATCAGCAAGAGAATCCACCTCAGATTGATGTTATCTATATATCTATATCTATATTATAAAAGACAGGTAATGTTTAATAGCACTCCTACACATAGTTTTGGAAGTGTAGGATTTCTCCATTTAAAAAAGGAACAAAGCCAACTAGCTTTAGAAAAATTTACAAAAAGTTTATCTGTAATGCTTAAGTAATTATCATGAGTCTATCTATATTTCTTCACCAGAGGATTTTTGGTGGTGTGTGTGTGGAAATGGGAGAGAGAACAAGAGAAAAAGAGAGGAAGAGATATACATTTATACTTACTGGTTTACCATAACTTCTACTGCACATGGCCGCAAATAGATATCATTCTAAACAAACAGTTAATTGCTTTCTTTTGGATGACATTTATAACCAGCTGCTGTTTATTTAGCATTTGACATGTAGGAGACTTTTGGATAGAAGATGCTGATAAAACCATTAACTCAGTACACAAGCTTATATGAGTAATAATTCTTAATTTGGGGCATGTGATTAACAAAATCCCTGTGATTTCTACAAACTGTTTAAAACTATCTGCAACTTTGCATACATTTTCATGTTACTAATGTGATACTTACGCTTAAAAGAATGTAGGGTTTCTTTAGGAAACCACTGAAATGTCCATGAAAATCCGGACATATGGCAGCCCTAAAGAATGGTAAGTTTCCTTTGGAATTACAAGGAGGAGGAAAACAACCATGGGCTGTTCCAACTGGAGCTGAAATCTACTGAATATTGTAGTATAGTTGCCAAACCAGAATTAAGTGAAAATGAGCCCCAGGAAGCCTTGGGCTTCATGCTCTCCCATTCCTACCTCATTGCAAGGAAGGGCTTAGAAGTTTTCACTTCCATTTCCCCCCTGAACCATAGCTTGTCATATTATCCAAAGCCAACTAAAAGTGGCCTATATTAACTATGGTTTGTTTGAAACAAGCCAATTTCAAATCATGGCTTAGCATGATGTTCAGATCAGTGACAAGTGAGGACAGTGGATTTTGTGGAGTGTGTGTAAACATGAAAGTGAGCCGTGATTAACTGGCTGGATCTGATTTTGGAAGGGATGTGGGCTGTCATCTGTTCTCAAGGAGGCAATAGTTAGACTTCTGCAGACTCATGCAAAAAACCTTTGCCAACCTGGCTATCTATATTCTCCAGCCTCTTCATTCTGTGCAAGGTGACTGAGCTTATGTCAGGATTGTGACTCCAAGCATTCCTAGGTCAAGCAATCTTCCTTGATCAATTCCAGTCTGCAAGGTTATCTGCATCTGAATACCTGATACAGGGGAACCACTTCTTGTGGTTTCTCCTATATCATTTGGTGGCCTTTGAGGTTTTGAAACTGTGATTTTATTAAGTCATCTGGAAAAATCTAGGTGGTATCTTTGGAAAGGCTTTTGATTGATTCCACTTAATTCCTCTCAGGACTTAGCCAGAGGGTTGCCTGTTTCACATCACAGCAATTACAGCGTAGTCCTGGAAATATTTAAGATTACATTTCAAAGAAGTAGCGAGTTTTAAAACAATTTGTTGTAGTAACGGGAAAGCTCTCAATTTGGATTGGGACCAGCAATTATGAATAAAAGTGGATAATACATGTGAGGGGAAGGGAGTGCCAGTCCTATTGTGTGACACACCCACCCATTCCCTGCTTCCCACTGTAGCAGTGCAGTATGAATGAGAAGGGCGGGAGGGAAGGAAGGAGAGATACCTTCCCCCTTCCCTTTCTGCCACCACTATGCTGCAGCAGCTAGGAAAATGAGTGTGTGGGTGAGAGTATAAATGGAAGGAATTATTTTGTAGCTTATGTTAGAATGCATACCAGAGAAGCACTCAAAAGCTATAATATATGTACAGGCTAGGCCAAATATCCCATCCACTTCTGCAAGATTCCCTCTGTGAAAAGAGGGATAGTTGGAGGCACTGAAGCATGAGTGAAGAGGGGAGAAGATTTTAAGAAACTGAGCAATATATACTTTAGTACATACCGTTTCCCCGTATTTTTATATCTTAAGAGAATAATTGCACTTTTTCCCCATTAGGGGAATTCTCTAATGTTTGTCTATCTTACATGATATATTAAATTATATAAATGAAAATGCTCTCATTTCCTTCATTCTAGACCAGCTGAAATCTCCACATAAGGCTTCAAGCCAGGGATAGTGATTAGCCAAATGTCTTTTGGTGATGATAATATTCCTATTCATCATCTCAGATTATGTCCTGAGAATATTAAACATCAGTATGTGGGGAAGCCCACACCTTCTTTTTGATAGGGTTTTGGTGTTTTGTTTTGTTTTTTGTTATTTTTATCATAGTGTTTGATGATCAGGCCACTATCACAGGTTTTGAAACTTAAATTAATATTGGTCACAAAATCATAATGTGCTGGTTATCTCACCCTTTGTTTTATTCTGGTTGTCAGACTGAGCTGCTACTAAAATGATAAATCTCGGCTCCTTTACTGCCTCATCTTTTCATCCGTCTTCCTTCCTTCATCATTTTTATAGATGTTTTGGGACTGTGATTATGAGCATTCAGAATACAATGAAATCCCTTTCATTTGCAGATTTGGATGGCAGGAAATCACTCTACGATGAAAATCGGTAGCCCTGCCTCCAGACAATTTGAGATGATTTGTGGTGGTGAATCTGCAACTTTGATTTAGAGCTGTTTTCTATTCCACGGATCAAGTGGATTAGTAGTAGCCCAAATTATTTAAAGCCTCATTCCTCATGGCATGACAATAGGCAGCTGAGTGGAATTTGCACAAATTCAGCAAGTTTCTAATCCTGTACAACATATTTTGGCTGGAAGAGACTCATTTAATTACTACTAATTTTGCTGTCTTATGTAGTCAGCCCCTAATTTGCACATGTATATAGCCTATATTAAAGTTTACAAAATAGCTATTTTCTTAAGACTGCTCTCCTATCCCCACACAGCACACAAGCTAAATGCACAACATCAATGAAAAGTATAAACTTCTCTTGATGCTAGGTCAGTCTTTAACCTAGGCATAGGCAACCTTGGCCCGCCAGATGTTTTGGGACTACAGCTCCCATGATCCCTAGCTAATAGTGGTCAGGGATGATGGGAATTGTAGTCGCAAAACATCTGGTGGGCCGAGGTTGCCTATGCCTGCTTTAACCGTTCCAAGAAAAATGTTGCTATGCCAGTACTAAGGGTGCTGATCTGTAGATCTCAGTGAGGTTGGTATGGGAGAAAATGCTCCTTCAATTGATTGCCCTTATGGGGCTGGAAAGGAATGTTCCATGCCAGTTTGAGCGAGTTAGAATCTGATAGAGTTTGAAGGGGTGCACACATTGCTTTTTTCACAGTGCAATCTGCCCTTGGGGAAGTTCGATTTATTATTGACTGTATTACCTTTGGATCAAGTTGACAGAGTCTTTGTGGTTGTTACTTTTAGTGTAGCAACTCTAATGCAGGGGTCAAGCACCCCAAATGTTGCTGGACACTCCAGTGATCCCTAATGATCACTTGTTATGCTGGCTGAAGCTGAAAGGAGTTGGAGTCAAACAGCAGCTGGAGGGTCACGGGTTCCCCACTCCCGTTCTAAAGCAGCAGTGAAGGAACATCAAGGTTAAGGATATGCAAAAGATGCTGGACTCCTCAGCGAGTTATGGGTAGACAGAGTGCCAGCCTAAATCCTCCATCTTCCTCCAGATTTTGATGGAACTTGGAGCTTTCCATGGTGCTGCAGTCTCTGGTCTGCCTTTCCTTATGGGGTCCCTTCTGTAGACAGGTCAGAACAACAGCATTTAATTCAACTTTTAAAACAGCAGTCCTGTGCATGGTTACCTTAGTTCTGTTTATTGAAGTGAGAAGTACTTCAAATACAATACACACAGGATTTGACTGCACAACTATATTAGTAATTCTATCCAAAGCACCGACGATCTCATAAATTATATACTTGTGGGTCCCTGTCTCTCTTCATTTTCAGTTTCATGAATAAGCTAGATGAGAAAGTGCTACATCATAATGCATACTGCACCCACTCTTTCTTAAAGAAAAAAGAGTGGTTAGTGCAATTTGGGATAAAAAACAACAGCCTTCAGATTTATTGTATAGCTATTTCTGGATCTTTACAATTGCTGCTAGATGCTGTAATTTTAGTTACATGCACAAAATTCAGCATTATGTAGGCCAGAGGTGGGGAGCCTTTTTCAGCCTGATGGATGCATTTCCATGTGGGCAGGCTCTCAGGGCAGCATTCTAGGTGTATGGGGACCAGAGGCAAAAGTGGGTGGGACAGGAACTGATGCCCATACTTTTGTTGAGTAGTGCATACATTGCATCAATATAGCACCCATTTGTCATTCAAAACATAAAAGGATGTGGTGGGATTGTTGGGGTCCCCCCTGAACTTTCTCCTGCAGCTCCCACCTCACACCCAGAAATTGTGACTTTTTTAAAAAAAAATTGACACTTAAGTTGCACTATCCAGAATGCAACAGAAAGGAAGCATCCTCTTGCTAGCCAAAATCAGAAGGCTTTATATACCCTTCACACATCCGAGACACAAACTCTATCAAAATTTCAGTGCTTTAAGTTGCTTCAAGTTGCTTTGACTGACTTTCTTCACACTTTTGCTTGATTTGGAAGGCGGAAGTGCAGGGGAGCATCACCACTGGTCCTTAAATGAATTTTTCTGACTTCATTGAAGACTCTTGGGCACTGGCAATGATTGCCGAGTGCTCTGGAAGTCCAGGGAAGGAGGAAGTCTGGCAAGAAATGCCGTAGTAGCGGTACACTTTCAGACAAATATGGCAATGCTAGGCATATGTCTGAAGTTTGTATCCCCTCCACAAAGCAAACTTGAAGTCAAGAGTACTTTTAATGTTACATAGTTCACATCAATGGCTTCCAGCTTCATTGGATTATGACTAATGCTAGATGGTCCATTGATCCTTTTATTCCAAGACTCCAAGTGAGATAAAACAGAAGGAAACCAAGGGAGAAGCTTCATATTGATCTATGCAACATTTCACGTTGTGAGGGCCTTTGGTGGTAGTGATTAGGCACAACCTACATCTGGTTATGCTATTCATTGAAATGGACATGACAGAGTATAGAACAGGGTTCCTGAATTGACTCAGAGAACTGCTTAAAAAAAAAACATTTTTAGTCATTCAAGAGGAGTGTATTAATCATGAGAATACATTGTTATAATTTTAATGCAGCATTTTCTAAATTAATTCTCTCTTAACCTTCTCTGTGCACGAACACAGATCTCAGCTTCTCTATATTAACTCTCCTTTATTTTCACCACCCTGTAGTATTCTTCACTCTATACATCAGCATATGTTATTATTTGTATTGTATTATTATTACATTTATATCCTGTATCTTCCTCCAAAGGGGTCCAGGGCAACACAGGTCTATACCCCTATCTCAGTTGCTTCCTTCTTTTTCCATTTTCCTTCCTCACATTTTCCTGCGACTCTCTAGAGATGGCAAAGAACTGCAAACAACTAGTATCTGGAATCTTTATGAGGAGCATAGGGACACAGCAGGCTGTCTTATACCAAGTAGAGATTTTTTTTCCACTCCTAAATTCATTTTTCTACATCAGTTTGTGATTAGAAAAAGAGAAGCTCTCATGAACACTCATCAGCATTTTTGAGTTCATTTTGCCCAGTATATACACGTTTCTGTGGAATTTTGTTTTTGTGAAACACACGTTTGCAAAGCAATCTTCCCCAATGCAATGCATTCTTGTATGCTGTTTTCACTGATACGTTCATTTCTATGAACACTTTACCAAAGTATATGCATTTTTGCACACGTTACTTGGCTGAAGAACTGCACTGCAAAATTCAGAGAGGTGAATTTTGAGGGATGCCTTGTTGTGGTTCATGTTTTGTCTTGGAAAGTACAAATTTGATACCTGAAAATGAAAACTGAACCAGCTTCTGCCCATCCCTAAAACCATTGACCCATCTAGTCCAGTATTGTCTATCATGTCTGGCAAAACCTCTCCAGGTTGTCTTCCACCCCTACTTGGAGATGCCAGAAAGTGTACCTGGGACCTTCCGAATGCACATATGCACAGATAGTTAGAGAGAGAAATGATTTAGATTGCCCAGGCCTGTTTTATAAGAAACAATAATGTGTTTATTTACTAATTTATTTTCATTGTAAGGACTGACCCATGGAAAAATCTGTAGTCTAACCAAACCAGGAAATGGAACCCCTGAATCTGCTAGAATTAATCACATCACATATTTATTAGAAACTTGAAAACTCAGCAAGGTCTGTCTTAGCCTATTCACATGATATGAAAGAAATCCTCAAACAGCAAGGAAGAAGGGACAAAACTTAAGGATGTGTTGGTCTTGTTTGCACGTTTGAAGCCTACGCTGTTACAATACAGTCTTTTATTTCCAAATACCATGCAAGACCTGATTGTTTTGGAACTTGTTTCCAATGCACGCATTCAACACAAGCCTTTGATAGGTGAAGAAATAATAGAAGGAGAAGGTAGCTCTTTTCACATGGTTGGAAGCCATGCAGGCTGAATGCATGGAGCCTGCTTGTGCCTGTTGTTCTTACTCCTGACCACCACACGTTCAATGGTTCTGTGATGGCCTTGATGCTTTAAAGTGTTTTGTTTTGGTGTTGATTAATGATTTCATGGGCAAGGCTGTTAGGCATATGTGCCTTTGTGTACATTCTGCATTGAAGGAAATCTGCAGTTATTTTTCTTTAATCAGCCTATGTAGAGGAGGTGGCATATATACTGTTTACTATCTAGTTCTCAACCATCTTTAATATGTTGGGCTACAAACAGTGTTTTTACTTAGGGAACCAGTTTCCATTTTTGAATTCTCATAGGGAAAAGTGGCAGATTCATGGTGGGAATTGTGCTGTTAGCATCAAATATTACTCTTCATATACTACTTCCTTCTCTTTATAGATTTTAGTGAATAAACTGGGAATTTATGCATGCTGCTTGAAAATGAAAGGGTTCCTCTTCTCCTTTTACATCTACTTTGATGTTTATACCAAGGTTGGGTTAAAAAAAAATTTAAAATGGTGCAAACAGCCCAAGTATGATATCTCCAGGAATATCCAGGTGCAATTAGTGTTCCTAGATCTGACGCTGGAAAAAACACCATGTGTTTTAATGAGAGTAGATCCTACACAGATGTTAATTGCAAATCTACTTTCAGTGATTAAGACTGAAATTAGAAAATGCGACCTCTCTCTCTTAGCAGGAGGCAGATTTGGATGCAAACGCTCTCATTATTTGCTTAGCTGGGACATCTGTCTGCTGCATGTATATAATTAATGTTGCCAGAGAGTGTGCGGCTGCACATTCTCAGTGCAAAACTGTGGGCAGATGTGCTTGCTAAATAGAGGTTCTTAATGTCACTGGATTCTAACAAAAGCTGGTGTCTGGCATGGAATAAGAGGAAGCCAACTAATGAAAAATGACCCAAAATATGATATCTCATCTTAAACATTTCAGCTGGATTCTCTCCAGTTTTACGGACATCATGGGATGTCATATATCCTGATATTCCAAGAAAATGAATAGGAGACTGCTATCTACTGTTTGTGGGAGGTGTTTTTCCAGTTCTATTTTCAGCTTAAAAGCCAGCAATTTTCTACTAAAGTTGGTCTCTCTTTTTTTAAAAAAAACAACCTATCCTGTCATAGTTATTGCAATCTGGCATTGCAATAGAGTATAGGTACTACACCAGCACCTGCAAGCTTGTTCTGCATTTCAGAGTCTGCAATAAGATGGCATTTTCTGTCCGGATCTTTTGTTTCGTGTGCTTCCCACACATCATAGTATCTTTACCCCTTTCCATTTGGATGAAATCTGACCGCAAGGTAGAGCTTGTGGCTATGCCTCATCATGTCACTGCATTGCATGCTTGGCGTGCAGCATAGCGTAGCAGTAAAACAGCCCACATCCAGAAAGTGCTTTAGAAAATGTGTTAATGGTGTCAGCATGTTAAAATATGTAGTAGGCTTAAGAGAGCTGTGTAGGATGGTTAAAGCACTGCTGCATTCTTTTTCTGTCACCCTCAACACAGTTTTTTCTGGTATGGGTACCTGCTTTTAACATGTGGACGTGCATACAAATAAAAAAGTGACAGTGTAGCTCATGCTCTGCAATGGGCCATTTGGATTATAGGCATTGCCAAGATGCTTGGTTTTGTTTTTTTAGTAGTTACAAACATTGTGGTGTAAAGCTTGAACAGCAGACCTTTGGTTCAGGGTTATTCCATATGAAGAAAGGCTGTAGCTCAGTGGTAGAGTATCTGCTTTGCATGCAGAAGGTCCATGGGTCAATCCCTGGCATCCCCAGGTAGAGTAAAACCCTGTCTGAAACTGTGGAAAGGCATTGTTGTTGTTGTTGTTGTTTGAATTTATATACCACCCTATACCCGGAGGTCTCAGGGCAGTTCACAGAACAATCATGGTCATTTGCTGGGAGAAAGCATGCCAGCAACATAGCTAGCTAGATGATGAAGTGATACCATGGTTCCTAGGTCAGTGGTTGGCAGATGACTGAGCAGGTCAAACGATGTTCCACCTGGCCCTATAATGAAGCTTCAGACTCTGGTGTGATTCCTCATTCTTTGCAATATGTACCCTTAATGACCAAGCTGCTCAAAGGCTGCCCAGGCTGCCCAGTGCTTACTTGGCCTTTTAGGGCTCACAGGAGTTTGGGAAGAAAGGATTCCACCATTTGCTGCAGTTTGACCCATGGCCCCTACTGCCAGACATTTTCCATCCCTTCCTTAGGACTCTTGCCTCTGTCCCTGCTTCGTCATCCTCCACAGTCACTCAGTTTTGATTCCATATGTAAGCTGGGCTGGTTGCTTCTCAATTCAGTGCAAATCATATTCATATTTCTTTGCTTTCAGGCCAGTGAAGCAGGACTAGTGATGTGAGGTGAGAATATTCTCCGGAGAACATTCTTGAGAATGTTCTCTGCTAGAAAATTCTCTGGAGAATATTCTCCACAAACAGTAAATTCTAATGTAAGAACCAGTTTTACAAAAGTGGATGCGGTGGTTTGGTGGAAGGGAACATGCTTTGGTTCAAAGCTTAACAGAGTAGCTGTGAACATTTTGAATATGCCACTAACGACAGCTGCAACAGAACGTAGCTTCAGTACTTATGGAGTTATTCATTCAGCAAAAGGAATAGGTTTACTGTAGACAGAGCAGGAAAGCATGCATATGTAGCTCATAGCTTACAACTCCTAGAAGAGAACACAGCTTCTAACAAGCTCATTGAATTTTACACAACCATCAACTTAATTCTATCATCTCGCAGATGATCAGTGTGGAACTGAAAGCTCTGTTACCAGTGGAGACATAGATGGTGACTTATCCTCTTAAGATGTTTGAGGAGTCAATATAAATTTATAAACATTTGAGACTTATTACTCAAAGCCTATTTTTTAAAATAAATTTCTTTCTTGTGACAATTTATCAGATATAATTTAAATAGGTTGTGTGTTACCTTACTTGTCTAAGCAGATAGTAATTTGCGTTTCTGATGTTATGTAACTTGTCATTACTGATTATTTGTGTTTTATTTTCTGGAAATAATAGCATTTATTTTTAACTTTATATTGATTTTATTAGTGTTGCACTGAAAATACTGTACCATGTAGATATGCTTATTAAAGAACATACTCATGTAGCAGACCTGAGTATTTTTATATTCCTTTTACTTTAAAAGCTGTATTTCATACATACACAACATAATTAGAGTTCAAAGCTGATGGTAAATATATGGTTAGTGACAGACTTAGTCATTTTCAGTTTCAAGGACTTCCGGGTTAGCGCCAACGACGAATGGCGGAGTTCCTCCAACCGGAGGAACGGGCTCCGTGGAAATTGGGTCTTCCCACCGCGGCGAAGGCGGGGGCCCACTAGAAATCCCAGGCGGAGAAGCCTGGGAACGTGGGGTTCGGCAGAGCACCAAGAGCGCCTCCCCTACTCACGAGGAACCCCTTTTTTAGGGCTCCGGAGTGAAGTGGGGTGAGCAGCGCAGTGCTGCGAACCGATCGCTATTTCCATGGAGGAAAGCCGCGCAGCCATCGCCGGAGAGCGCTGACTTTTTCCTGATGACATTTGGACTCTAAATCAAGTACCCGTGAGTAAAAACGGAGAATTGGATCAAGAAAATGGCAAAATTTATGAATTAGGCATGAAGCGGGAAGGTTTAAACAGGAAGTCCGCCTCCCGTTTTTTGTATACAGATGGAAGCAAAGACCCTGCAACCTAATAGCCTGGAAAACTGCTTTAAAATTGGAAATTTCCTGCATTTATAACTAATAAAACCCTCTTGGAAGCAGGAGAAAAGGGGGGGAAATATTTGACTGTTCAATCCTGCAGGAGGAGAGTAAAGGAATTTAAGTTTCCACCGTCCCTAACCTGGGAATGGGGTGTCGGGACAGAAATTGTTTGAGACGTCCATTGATTGAAAGCGGAGTATTTTTGACAGATAGCTAAAGAGAAACAAATTAACTTCAACGCTACTTTCTGTGTATTTTTTTTTTTAAGAAACAAAGTATCTGAAAATTGAAAGGACTTGAAATCGAAAGTAATCTTCTTTGGTGGATACATTTTAAAATTGGATACAATAGAAATTGTGTCCCCTAGAGGGAGCTTGTCAGTCTGTTGTCACAGTTTATTTGTAGACAGCTGCGAGATTTGGATTGTGGGACCATCCGCTTGACCTTCAGAAATGTGTGGGAAGGAAGATTTGGTGTCTGCCCTTGGCAGGACAAATGTTTTGCTGGAGCAGCTGTGTGATAAAATGAACTTGAATCATGAGAAATTGGATTTGATGAATGCAGTGGCCAGTGAATATGATTTAACAGAGAATAAGGATAAAGAAGCTATACAGCGATCAATTCAGGAAACAGGCTTAACAAGGCAAGTCCAAGGGCAGACGAAGAAGGAAGAGGTAGTGATTACTCCTCAAACAACACAAATGGAGAGATCTAAAGTCCTGCAGGAACAAAAGCCACTGCGTTGGAAGATGGAATTTGGAGAGTGCTGGGAAGTGTTTGAAATCAAGGAAGCTTTTAACTCTAGTGGGACCATGAAACAGGTGAAGAACTATTTTTTGGATAAGGTTCCTTTGGATTACAAAGATGTCGACGGGGAGTGGGACTGGGGGGAAGGGGCCAGTCTGACCAAGGAAAAATGGAAATTATTACCGGGTAGAACCCTCCGGAGACCCACTCCCTAAGAATCTAATAATAGACAAAGAAGTGCGTAAGCACAAACAAGAACAAGAAAATCTCCAGAAGGGGCCTAGAAGAGACTTAAGGGCCTCGGACATTAGAACACCAGATTGATGGACTGGATGTATTGGACAGAAAGGACTGACACAATCCGAAACCAGGAAGAAGGGACCGTTGGATAAAAATTAGAGATACAAAGGGAAATTCTTTTGTTAATTTTGGAATCAGTGTAATATAAATATTAGGGAATATGCTGGAAAGGAACTAAATTGGCTTTAGTAGAAATGATTTAAGGAATATGTATGAATATGATGTAAACTTTGAAATTTTAAGATTTTTAAGATAAGATAAGGTTAAAGAGATTAAGGTAAATTGAACAACAGATAATATTAAAAGATAGCAAGTTTATGTTGAATCAACAAATAAGATAGATTGTTAAGATTAATTATCTAAATTAAAATTGGGAAACATGGGAAGAATTTGCTGGAATAACAATTTAAATTAGAATACAAAAAGGGAGGTGTGAGGAGGTTCAAGAAATAAGCAGATGAAAAGTTGTAATCTGAGATTTGTATTTTTCTTCTTCTTTTTTGGTTTTTTCTTTTGGTTTTATTCTTTTTGGCTGTATTTTTCTGGTTTTTTTTTGTATGAAACTTTGAATAAATATCATTAAAAAAAAAGAATTTTCAGTTTCAAGTTTGGTGCAGAAAAATCAAAGAATGTGAATTCACTGCATTGCCCCATTGAATAAAATTATCTGTTCAGTTTTTGGTTGCCATCTGAACAAGTTTACCCATGAATATTATGTATATTAATATACATAATATACATATATATTAACATATCATATCATTTTCAATACATTAAAATTATATCATTTCCAATGCATTAAAATGAATATTCTCTTAT
Organism: Podarcis raffonei; assembly: GCF_027172205.1. NCBI lineage: Eukaryota > Metazoa > Chordata > Lepidosauria > Squamata > Lacertidae > Podarcis > Podarcis raffonei. Next base: position 74,346,359 of record NC_070604.1, on the reverse strand, counting down.
TTTAAATGAAAATTCTCTAATATTCTCATTAATCTAGGATATTCTCGAGAATATTCTCCAAAAGATTATTCTTGAGAATTTAACATCACTAAGCAGTAGTCTTGCTTTGCCTCTATCCTTGGTTTATGGTGTATTAGTCACACAAATAGGTCTGAGGTGAGGGAGAGGAATGATGAAATGGCTGCTTATATCATAAAGGCAGAGGCAGCTCCCTAAATCAAAGGAAAATAGCAGCACTCTCTGGTGCAGTTCCTGGAAGAAAGGGGTCTTCAGGAGTGCCCTCAGGTGAGCACTTTCCCAAATTAACTGGCACTTTCCCTTCCCTCTCAGCTTTAAAGGTACCCCTCCTGCCCATCCGAGCAAATCAGTTCAGGGGAAGAAAATGGACAGGTTCGTTTGGCCATTATTAATATTGACAAATTGCATTGCTGCATAATATAAAGACAGCATGTAATCATTGACTGCAGTGCAACACAGTTTAAAGTGCTCTACAATGCAGTGGATTGTAGGTACGATCCTGGTCCCCCATACCTGAGAGTAAGCTGCATTGCATTCAATGGTATTTCTGAGTAAATGTGGTTAGGGCTGAGCTTATAAAAGGAAAAATACTGGTGACCCCAAAAAGGAGACGATAGTATCAACTTGTTACTACCAGTAAAGGGTTCACATCATCTAGAGAATCAGTTCTTTTGCAGGTGCATCATAATTGTTCCCCCCTCCCCCCAGCATTTTATCAGTGCATATATGTGGATCAGACTCAGAAGGGGCGTAAAAATGAAAATGAATTGAAGGAACAGAAAGTCGCAACTCACAGTACATGCTCCAAATCCAGAGTTAACTTTCAAAATTCTCCTGAATTCTACTAGAGGATTTGAACAAAGGGCAGAGCAAACCAAGGAGTGGAATGTGGGAAGTCTTCTCACCCCTATATTTTACAAGCTTTGATTAAAATTCTAGCGTTTGCCATATAACGTGGAAAAGGGGAAGTCTTCTTACTATGTAGTAGCTGCCATATTGTTGTTTTAACGCTCTAGGCCAGGGGTAGCCATTGTAATGCACTCTAGCTGCTGTTGCACTCCAGCTTCCCTTCATCCCTGACCATTAGCCATACAGTCTGGGGCTGTTTGTAGTCCAACAACATCTTGAGGGCACTCCTACTCTAGACTAATGGAGATGAAGGCAGGCAGCAAACGAATTCTTGAAGTAGAGGAAGACAGCAAAGGTCATAAGTGACTTTGTGGGTCGTAAGAATCAGGGCCATCATGTCCAATAATACATGTTGCAACCAACTTCTGTTATTTGCTGTCTGGAAAATACAGTAAAGCAGTGTTTGCACTGTATATATTATATATAACAATTCATGTTTTTAAGTTGTCAGATTCTTTAAGTGAAGCATTAAGGCTATGCATTGTGTTGAGTAACTTGAGGAATTAAGGCCTATTGGAAGTGCAGGATTAGGCAGCCAGCGATCTGCCATTAGATCCATGCATTTATTTCCCCCCCCCCATGCTGTTCCCCTCACCCTGTTGTTTATGCAGTTAGTTATTATAATCTCTCCATCAACAGGTTCGCGGCATATTATTTTATAGCTATTAAGCAGCACACTTCCTGCTGAACTTAAACTTGATAATGCCTCAGTAGCAATTGCCTAGTGAATGGCAGGAGATATAGGACAACTTGCTATTTTTGTCTTAAGACTCACAATTTATCATTTTGTGATTGAAAGCCGTATTTTTTCCCCCACCCACTAGTACCATATCTTAGGGGAGGGTTGTAGAAGGGGCGTGTGGGAAGCAAACCCACCAACATTTCACTCCGCTACTTCCAGATTCAGGAGAAATTGAGAGATTTGTCTTAGCTGCAGGGGAAATCGTGGGGCGGGGGGAGAGAGAGCAAGAGCCCCCTTCAGAGCTGGGGATTATGGGGGGTGGGACCTTACATTTTGTTTTGTTTTTTAATCTCACAGCCTATTCAATAAATGAAGACAGGCACACTCAAGTCCATTAAATGAATGGCTTTAGGTGCACGTAACTCTACAGGAGTTCTTGCTGTGTCAAGATGGTTGCTAAAACTGTGCTCTTGATAAAGGATACCCCCACAAAAATGGGCTTACAATAAATTGTATTTTGTAGCACCTGGAGTCCCCCCACCCCCACTTTTTGCACCTGTCTGCATAAGAATGGGATGTGAGACTACATAGAAATCAAGATAATTATTACTTGTTAGAGCCTAAGCCTCACTGGCATAAGCGAGACTTCCTTCCGAGTAAAACAGTTAGCATTAAACTGAAAAGCTGCCAGCCATGCTCACTCCTCTGATTAGATCAGAGGTTTTCAACTTTTGGGGTCCATGGCTCCCTTGACTAACTGCATTCTTTCTGCGGCACCCCTATGGGGCTCAGGAGCCCAGCTATGGCACCCATTGCCTGCAGAGATGGCAGCCCCTCACACTTTTCAAACACCCTCCCTTGTGGAGTGTTCCCTCAGTCTGCTCTCTTCTCCCCTCTCTTTGGAAGTCCTCTGGGCAGCTGCAGCTGCTGCCCCTGGTCTCTGAACTGCCCCAAAGATAGGTATCTTCTCACACAGGGGTCTTGGTAGCACCCCCTGGCCAGCCCCAGAGGCACAATTCACCTAGGGAGCTTGTAGTCAGAGCTGCTGCAACAAGTAGTGTGCAAGTCTTTGGGAGGCAGAGATGTGATAGGGCATCAGAGGAAGGGAGGGAAGGAGAGAGGGACAGAGGCCAGCACCCCTGACCATCATTCAAGGCACCACAGGGCACACTGGTTGAAAACCGCTGGATTAGATATATTGGGGCTCCTCCAGAGAAACTACCTGTTTGCTGAACACTCATCCTGATTTAGAATCAGAATTGTAGAGTTGGAAGAAACCCTAAGGGTCATCTAGCCTAACCCCCTGCAGTGTAGGAAGCGCAGCTAACACAAAGTTTGTGCAGAGTTTCTATGGTGGTCTTAACTGAACTTCCATTCTTACTTGTTTGCAGGGCAGTTGTACTACCGTGAACATTTATCTTGATTTGCTTGCAGGGTGTTTATACATCTTCCCATCAATTGTTTATTCATCCCACACTTTTCTGTGCATTTATCTGTCAGTCTGTTAACCGCAAAAGTCTCTGTTTTTCAAGTGGATTTGTTGCACTAGGGCAGTGGAACACTTTTAAATGTGCATACCTAAGTTTACGATATTTTGCTGAATGCCTCCTGCAAAATAGTGACAGTCGGGAGGCATCCTTGGTTTGCGAGGATAATAATCTAATTACTAACTTGTCTCCTTGCAACCACTGTAGAAAAGGTTCCCCTAGAGATGTTGGGAATACCTTCCTTTAGCAGCCAATTTACACCTATAAGGAACAGAGAGTTTGCCATTACAAAATGCCACTCTCAGACTTGAAAGCCATCGTGTCCTTCCTCTCCTTCCCCAGCCCTGCACACTTTAGTTCAAAGCCAACAGCTGTGTAGCTCTCTATCCTTTTGCCATTAGCCATTTGCTATATCATTCTCTTCTCTCAGTGGGTGTGGAGAGGCAGGGAGAAGCTGAACTTTCCAGTAGTAAAAACATCTGATTTGCACTGATGCTTTTGGGAACAAAGTTCAAAGGAGAAATGTTAACATTTTCTTTTAAGGTATGTTTTGTCAGTTTCTTTATTATAACCTGGTAGAAACATAACTGCTGATGATCACATACATTGTTGGCATACCATTTTGCTTTGCTATAAAGTGAAAGAAATCAAGATTATAAAGGCTTATATATAAGTTAGTAAGCAATAGTTATATGGTGTCTGTTCTAGAGGTTTTGCTTGCATAGATATAGTGAAACACACACTCATAAGCTGTTACTTTTATAACTGACCATTGAAGGATTGTGTTTACCCTAAGACTACTCTGAAAGTAGTTGGTGTGCCGGCTAAACTGTAGCAGTTGTGAGTTTGCTGAAATATGTGAAAAGGCTGTTCTGTATTTGGCATTGTTCACAAACTAATTTAATTTAAATCCATTTGGCCACTTCCTTTCTTTTCCTTTCCATTAAGACAAGTTCGAAGACAATAACTCTTCTTGATCAAATGTTTGCAACTCAGGAAATATTAAACCCTAGATGTAAAGAAGTGTTTAGGTTTTGCTCCAAGGTATTAAACTGAAGAATTCACTTGCTTTTATCAGACAGTCCAAATGCAAGTGATATACACTTTACTGAGAGCAAGTCGCATCAATGTCAGTGTGAATTAGTGTGCTCAGAACTGCAGATTTATATTCTGATCCTATCCAATTCAGGCTGTGTACACATTGGCAGCTTACCGCACAGTGAGGTTGCTTCCCCCCACTGAATATTAAATCACATACCAGGGGGTGGGGGTAGAATATCTTCACCGAATGAACATTACTTGTTTGGTTTCTGTGCCCCTGCAACTCCCCCAATTTCTATCCAATGAAACTTATATCTATGCATGTGCTACCATGTGCAATGACTGTCTCAGATATGCATACCTCATGTTAACTGTGGCTTATGTTTTCAAATTGGATGGAAGCTGGTTTGAGGGGAAACACACCAAACAGCAGTATTTCTCAAGAAACTACAGGATAGATATGGATTGTGGCTAACATTGTGTGTACACAGCTTCAAACACCAGTAGTGGGTGTACCCTGGAGCCAGAGTAAATGCCACTGTGTGCATAGTCCTAGCAGTGAGATATTTCAATAGGTAATGTAGATTACATTTTGCAGCCTTAATCTTATGGTGATTATTTTTGAGCCAAATTTTCTCCCAAAATATTAGGCAGGCGTTCCTCAGAGTTAAAAAACAACAACCCACAAACAAGATCATAATCCAGCTAAGAGTTACAGCATTCACCTAAGCATCTTTGCTCATAAGTAAGTCTCATTGCTGGAAGCGAAAGGAAAGTCCAATGCTGTAAAGAAAAATATTGCATAGGAACCTGGAATGTAAGAACCATGAACCTGGGTAAGTTGGAAGTGGTCAAAAGTGAGATGGCAAGAATAAATATTGACATCCTGGGCATCAGTGAACTAAAATGGACGGGAATGGGCGAATTCAGTTCGGATGACCATCACATCTACTACTGTAGGCAAGAATCCCATAAAAGAAATGGAGTGGCCCTCATAGTCAACAAAAGAGTGGCGAAAGCTGTACTGGGATGCAATCTCAAAAATGATAGAATGATCTCGATACGAATCCAAGGCAGACCTTTTAACATCACAGTAATCCAAGTTTATGCACCAACTACTGGTGCTGAAGAAACTGAAATTGACCAATTCTATGATGACTTACAACACCTTATAGAAATGACACCAAGAAGGATATTCTTCTCATTATAGGGGATTGGAATGCTAAAGTAGGGAGTCAAGAGATAAAAGGAACAACTGGCAAGTTTGGCCTTGGAGTTCAAAATGAAGCAGGGCAAAGGCTAATAGAGTTCTGTCAAGAGAACAAGCTGGTCATCACAAACACTCTTTTCCAACAACACAAGAGACGACTCTACACATGGACATCACCAGATGGGCAGCATCGAAATCAGATTGATTATATTCTCTGCAGCCAAAGATGGAGAAGCTCTATACAGTCAGCAAAAACAAGACCTGGAGCTGACTGTGGCTCAGATCATCAGCTTCTTATAGCAAAATTCAAGCTTAAACTGAAGAAAGTAGGAAAAACCACTGGGCCGGTAAGATACAATCTAAGTCAAATCCCTTATGAATACACAGTGGAAGTGAGGAACAGGTTTAAGGATTTAGATTTGGTGGACAGAGTGCCTGAAGAACTATGGATGGAGGCTCGTAACATTATACAGGAGGCAGCAACTAAAACCACCCCAATGAAAAGGAAATGCAAGAAAGCAAAGTGGCTGTCCAACGAGGCCTTACAAATAGCGGGGGAGAGAAGGCAAGCAAAATGTGAGGAAGATAGTGAAAGATACAGGAAATTGAATGCAGATTTCCAAAGAATAGCAAGGAGAGACAAGAAGGCCTTCTTAAACGAGCAATGCAAAGAAATAGAGGAAAACAATAGAATGCGAAAAACCAGAGATCTGTCCAAGAAAATTGGAGATATGAAAGGAACATTTCGTACAAAGATTTCCATAATAAAAGACAAAAGTGGAAAGGACCTAACAGAAGCAGAAGACATCAAGAAGAGGTGGCAAGAATACACAGAGGAACTATACCAGAAAGAAATGGATGTCTTGTATATCCCAGGTAGTGTGGTTGCTGACCTTGAGCCAGACATCCTGGAGAGTGAAGTCAAATGGGCCTTAGAAAGCACTGCTAATAACAAGGCCAGTGGAAGTGATGGTATTCCAGCTGAACTATTTAAAATTTTAAAAGATGATGCTGTTAAAGTGCTACACTCAATATGCCAGCAAATTTGGAAAAACTCAGCAGTGGCCAGAGGATTGGAGAAGATCAGTCTACATCCCAATCCCAAAGAAGGGAAGTGCCAAAGAATGCTCCAACTACCGCACAATTGCACTCATTTCACACGCTAGCAAGGTTATGCTTAAAATTCTACAAGGCAGGCTTAAGCAGTATGTGGACCGAGAACTCCCAGAAGTGCAAGCTGGATTTCGAAGGGGCAGAGGAACCAGAGACCAAATTGCAAACATGCGCTGGTTTATGGAAAAAGCTAGAGAGTTCCAGAAAGACATCTACTTCTGCTTCATTCACTATGCAAAAGCCTTTGACTGTGTCGACCACAGCAAACTATGGCAAGTTCTTAAAGAAATGGGAGTGCTTGATCACCTCATCTATCTCCTGAGAAATCTCTATGTGGGACAAGAAGCTACAGTTAGAACTGGATATGGAACAACTGATTGGTTCAAAATTGGGAAAGGAGTACGGCAAGGCTGTATATTGTCTCCCTGCTTATTTAACTTATATGCAGAATTCATCATGCGAAAGGCTGGGCTGGATGAATCCCAAGCCGGAATTAAGATTGCCGGAAGAAATATCAACAACCTCAGATATGCAGATGACACAACCTTGATGGCAGAAAGTGAGGAGGAATTAAAGAACCTTTTAATGAGGGTGAAAGAGGAGAGCGCAAAATATGGTCTGAAGCTCAACATCAAAAAAACGAAGATCATGGCCACTGGGCCCATCACCTCCTGGCAAATAGAAGGGGAAGAAATGGAGGCAGTGAGAGATTTTACTTTCTTGGGCTCCATGATCACTGCAGATGGTGACAGCAGTCACGAAATTAAAAGACGCCTGCTCCTTGGGAGAAAGGCGATGGCAAACCTAGACAACATCTTAAAAAGCAGAGACATCACCTTGCCAACAAAGGTCCGTATAGTAAAAGCCATGGTTTTCCCAGTAGTGATGTATGGAAGTGAGAGCTGGACCATAAAGAAGGCTGATCGCCGAAGAATTGATGCTTTTGAACTGTGGTGCTGGAGGAGACTCTTGAGAGTCCCATGGACTGCAAGAAGATCAAACGTATCCATTCTTAAGGAAATCAGCCCTGAGTGCTCACTGGAAGGACAGATCGTGAAGCTGAGGCTCCAGTACTTTGGCCACCTCATGAGAAGAGAAGACTCCCTGGAAAAGACCCTGATGTTGGGAAAGATTGAGGGCACAAGAAGAAGGGGACGACAAAGGACAAGATGGTTAGACAGTGTTCTCGAAGCTACAAACATGAGTCTGACCAAACTGCGGGAGGCAGTGGAAGATAGGAGTGCCTGGCGTGCTCTGGTCCATGGGGTCACGAAGAGTCGGACACGACTAAACGACTAAACAACAACAACAAGTCTCATTGCTTTAAATGGGACTTGATTTCTAGATGAGTGTGCTTGTGAATGATGGCCTTAGGCATTCTAACAATGTACTGGATTGTGGCCCATCTTGTGTCTACAAACATTAATAAATTTCAGAAGAATTTCTTTTCAGTAAGGTAACCTACTGTTCTTCAGCAATCTTACAAAAGAGAACCTCATTAATTACAGTTTATCCACAGATGGCTTTGAAAAGAGATTCTGGTTTTCCATTCCAAAATTGCACAGGTATTGTCATACCAAGCCCTTACCTGTTTCTGAGTAATGAAACTCTTACTTTAACAAAAGAAAACAAAAAAGCTAACTTGAACACTGTACAATAAATTCTGCCGTACAAAAATGTAGTATGTGTGTGTGTGTGTTGAAATTAAACCATGCTTAATTATAAAATCTCAACAAAGGAAAATTTGCCATTTTGTGAATGAAGAAGCCGTCATAGAAACCCGAACTGTATAACAGGTAGGTCAGGCAGTGTTTTCCTAGTCAGTTGGCAACCTATTCCAGAGTACGTGGTAAACAGAAGCATTCTAACTCTTGAATGCAATATTTTTCCTGTTGGTAATTTCTAATGTATACAATGAATTATGCTATAGAGCAGCTTTCTTCATCCTCCTTCTCTACTGCATCTACTACTGTTTTTATTGTTTTCACAGCGCAACAAGGTAGGATATCACTCTGCAGCAAAGTCAACATTGCATCTCTATTGCCAGAAGAAACGATACAAAAAACCTCACACTGCACATGATCTACATACTTATTTAAAGTTACACTGTCTAATGGTTGCACAAATCAAATTTTTGTTCCACCTGTGAAATTACCAAGGGTATACTTAATTCATCGGAAAAGATGTCAGAGACTGTCAAAAACTCAATGTGGTTTCTTGTCAGGTCTTTCCACACTAGTACAATGCTATGCAAAGTAATCAGACACCAGGTCTTTTTTAATATTCTGCTCTATATTCTTTCCAATCTATTTCTCCAGCTAGTTGGATGATGAGGCAGACATGTAGCAGATGTTGAAATCTCCTCTGCGTCTTTATTGAATAAAAAAAATATATATAAGTCCTTTCTAAGTGGACAGAAATAGGTCTGAGATAAATTGAATAAATTGGAGCATATGTGGTTATCATGGTTACTTGAGATGGGTATGGAGACTGTTGACTGATTGGATTTCAACTACCACAATCACTTTAAAAATCTCCTATCCATTTAGAACCCCAGATTGTCAGAACATGTTTTTTCCCCCTACAGTGATTCTATCTAAGGACAGATGGATGAAGGTGGTTTTTTTAAATCGCCAAATATATTACTAATATTTGATAATTAAGACCACATATCTCCCAAAAGAAGATAATTCTCCTGCAAGTCTCAGATGAGAAGGAGACTGGAGGGAGGGGGTGCAATTCCATACATTAACATTGATCTTAGAAGCCAAGCCTGATTTGGGTCAGTTGACTCCCCTGCCTCCAGCAGTCTCTTGGGCCCCAGTGTTGAAGAGTGTCCCCCATCTTTCGAGCCTACATTTCAAAGGACAGCCCATTATTTGAAGGCATCCTATATTTGACGTGTTGCCAAGCCACAGCAATGCACTCCCCTGGAAGTGAAATCAGGGAGAGGGAGACAAAGTCAGGGTGGACCAGCAGAGCCAATCCAGTGCACCTGCCAGCACACCTGTGTAGCCCCATGCTCACTGTCACCTCTTCTGGGAGGCTAGTGCTGCAGCTCCATCCCACCAGGTAAGCTGCTCCTGCTGTCTGGTCCAAGTCCAGTTTAATGAGCCTTAAGGAGGGAGACCCAGGGGGCTGGATGTTGCCCATTAACAGGTAGCACCCTGACAGCAAACTAAACAGGCACAGCAGACTAAGCATGGGTCACAGGTTTTCCCATGATTGTGAGCTGTATGATTTTCTATTTAAATTTTAGTCTGAATTTACACATGTAAATTAGCATGTGTAAATTTTATTGAAATCTGCATTCTCTTTTGTCATCCTTTTTTTTAAAGAGGGGGTGGGGAGCAGGACATACAAATGGATGCTGGGGCCAGGATGGGGCATTTCCTTTTGTGAACTGCTTTGAATCAAGTTGTCTTAGGTTCCAATCCATAAATAATAGGGGGAAAGATCTTAAGTAAGTGAATATGATGTTCCTACTCCTTGGTGTGGTGCCAGTCTGGCAGGTGCATTACAGAGCAGAATAAGGATCTGCATGTGGGCACTTCTAACGTAGTAGTTCTTGCATCTACAGTATATATCAAACTGACAGTTTTATGAGCGAGGCACTCTGTGTAACCAAAACGGAAATACGGATACGCCTAAGGGCTGCCTCCACAAGTGATTTATCTGCAGTAACTACGTAGCATGAATTGTGATGGCCAGCAACTTGGATGGCATGGGGGAAAAAATTAGACAAATTTGTGGCAAATAAGACTATCAATGGCTACTCAGGTATCAGAAGCTGCATGCCTCTGAATATTCATTCGTTGTTGGAAATAACATGTGGGAAGAGTTTCAGGTTGGCCACTGTGAGAACAGGATGCTGAATTAGATGGGCATTTGGTCTGATCTGCTAGGGCTCTGCTAAAATATCACCTGCGGTATCAGCATCTGTTTCCCTAAAGAATTGTTCCTTATAACTTCTCTGATAAGTGAGCCTCAGCCTACAGATGACTTACAAATAAGTATCTGCCTCTTCTCTTCCCATTCCATCTCTTTTTTTGTGTCCTGTCTATTAGGCTGTACCATGTACAATACAATCTTATGCATGAATACTTGGAACTGATTGTGGCCTAAACTCTAACGCACTGTGGGTAGGATAATTTTTAATGCTTAATAATAATCAAACAGGTAAATTTGTGTTCTTGTTATCATCTGCCCAAAAATGCTTAAGGTAAGGCTTATGTGGGTGGAAAGTGGTTTTTAAATATCCCTTTAAAGTTTAATTTAGGGCATTTTGTTTTTTAAGAGGCTGGGAAAGCAATGCATGTTATTCCTGCAATAGCAAACCACCAGCTATGGACTCTCTGAGCCATTGGGGATCTGCTTTTCACAGGCTCCTGAATGTGTATGGAGAGCCTATATGGCATTATGGAGAGGAAGGGTGGGATATAAATTCAATAAATTGTTGTTACATCAAATTTTTTGCATATGATCTCTGAGTAGGTAACATGAGTCTCTCCACTTTTGAATCCTGAGAGCCAATTGTTATTCCTTGCCTTAAATCACAAACATCTCAAGGCAACTTACAAAGGCATACAATAAGACTTAAACAGAGTAAAGGTGATAAAATATAGATATCCAAAAGTTAAATCACCCACACTCTTTCTTTGCTAGGACAGTACTGAAAAGACCCTCCCTCCTTCTTGTAGCCACTCCTTGTACTATAGGAATGCAGTTCTCAGCCAGAGCCCACTCTTAAGTTATGTGCACCCTTCTCTGCTTGTCGCAGAGGGAGATTTCCCCCCCGCAACCCATAATAATTCATGCTCGTCCTCAGCATGCTTTGTTCAATCTAGATTGATTGTAGATCTTGCTCGCCTGACAAGTAGTTGGGCATGGTTGCTTGGTATGTGTTTGAAAACGCTTCCATTTATTAGATCACACATTTGAAAACCCTCCTTTTGTGATCTTGGTGTTTGTCCAACTACAATGTTATTGGGTAGGTGTGGATACACCCCTCCATTGCCAGGACCACATACATCTGCTTTCAGATGGACACACTGCAGGGCAATGTAGAATTGATCTGTGATAAGGGTTTATTTTGGGGATGAAACCCGTTTGTCATTAAGTGCTTCTCAAGGGCAAAAAATATGCAATAGATCTATATTATTTATGGACTACATAGAAAAAACAAATAGTTTCCATTTCCCCCCAAGAAAAATATGTCATGTGTACAGAGTCTTAAGTGTGCCTTTGGGCACACAGTGGATATCTGCCTAGGACTGGGGCATGCCTAGAAGGAGCAAACCTGACATGTTTCCATACTGGCCATGCCACTCTAGGTCTTCTGGCTCTCCTCTTTTCTCCTCTGACCCTACAGATACTCATGAGCACATCTGAGCCTCAGTCTAATTGTGGAAACGGGTTCAAATAATGCACTATAGAATGGCATTTCCTTCTGCTTCTTTCTACTGCATTGTACACACTACCATGTGTGTGTGCTTTCTATCATTTTTAGCCATGTTTTCTAGTTCAGTAAGATCTTAAAATTGCTTATTGCTCTTCCAGGTTTTGTTCCATCAGGAAGTTGTTCTCTATTTCTCCATTCTGTTCCTTAATACTAATATCACATGTGACTGTACAGACCCTTGCAAACACCACCAGATAAAATGCTAAGAACTTTTATTTATTAGAAGATTTGCACATGGTGGTTTATTAATAGCGTTATTAATTATAGCTATCCATCAAATGGTAGTCTTTATAGCCAATATTTTCCTGATTGATTAAGACTACACCCAATATTTTTGATGGAAAAAGTTACCACTTTCAACAACTTTTGCTAATCAGCTTCCCCTCACCCTGTGATTGATTTCAACCCTTGACATCAGCCATGGAGACAGGGTGTGGTGCCAATCAATGGAGTTGTGACATTCTCCAAAGATGAGAACTTCCTTGAACATACGTGTCTTATTCCAAGCGAAAACAAATCAACGAAAGCTCCTGTTTTGTTTTGCAGACGTTATCTTTGATTTCCCCCTATTCTGCCTGGAGAAACATAAAACTGGTCAGCCTGTAGCTCTAGAGTTTTTCATTAGTTTACTTTAGAAACAATTGCCCATCTGGAATGGTCATCCTGAGGTCACTTTTATTAGGAATCTTAAATCCCACGTTACATTGAAGGCTTCAGCAGAGGTAGGAGAATTCCCAGAAGAACTTTCCTATTGAAAACAGGACTCTACTTTAACAATGGAGTTATGATGCAAAAGTAAGCTCTCCATGGCATATTGTGCCAGTCTGAGCTAAATGACCATACACTGAAGCTATTGCTGGATGCTGCCCATTGACTTGCAGGGGTCAGCACTGTTCCAGGACTACTAAACAAATTGTCTTCTGCTGCACAATCTTGAGAAAGGCATCGTTCATCATATCGTGCTGTAAGTTGTTTATTGCTGAATACAAACTTCCTGGATTCTATTGCACAGGCACTCGCAGTGGTTGTCTTCTAATGATTTTGATGAATTGTAATCAAAAATCTTTATAGGGATATCAGAAGCTACTTATGCTGAACCCTGCCACCGGTCCATCTAGCCTAAGGTTACCAGATGCTCCCATTTCCCGGGGACAGTCCCCAGATTTACAAATCAGTCCCCATACAAAATCCATTGAAGTTGAAAAGTGTCCCTGGATTCATTGAAAAAAAATCTGGTAACCTTAATCTAGCCCAGTATCTTCAACACTGGCTGTAAACAGCTTTCCTGAATTTCAGATAGATCTTTCCAAGTCCTACCTGGAGATGCTAGGGACTGAACTTTCTATATGCCAAGTACATGCTCTGTCACCAAGCAGTAGCTATACCCCAGAAGCCACACTGTTCTGTACTAAAATTGCCAGCATGTTATTTACCCCTGACCCCCCCCCCCCATATCTCTCTTTATGCATATCCATTTATTGATTTCTCTCCCCTCTCCTTCTGTGGTGGTAGAAGTTCCTCTGAGGGGAGTCAATTAATTAGTTACTAGCATGAATCCCTAATCTCAGTTTTTTACAATGTAAATTGCTTCAATCATTGTTTGTCTGTAACTACATTGAAGCAATTTCCAATTTAATTTATTTTTGGCTTGTCCCTGTTTATTGGAACCCTGTTGATTGGAACCCCATTACGTATACCTTGGGTATATTTTATTGTCTGCAAATAAAGTCTGTGTAGGTCTTTTGCTCGGATATAAAACAGTCTTCATCCTCCTGCATAGGCAAAATCTTCAAATTTACAATTTCCATTTTTTGTATTATATTTGTATTCAGTCATAAATCACACCAGATTTGCCAGATCAAAATAATAGTAGCAGCAGCTTCAAAAGTGTACATTAATAATAATAATAATTGCAAAACAATGGACGGTTTTAAATTGTATGGGATCAAAGACTGTAGTGCCTTTCTGACCACAGAGAGGCATTAAAACTACTGTTTCAACAGCTGGAGCCAGTTTGTCCAGGAATTCTTTAACAAGACTTAGGTAGTTGTGATTCCTGTATTGCAGGGGGTCAACCTGGATGACCCCGGTAGATGACTCTACAATCTTATGATTCTAAGACAGGATGGACACATGCTGTTGTCCAAACACTTTAACAATGCCCTCAAGTGAGGTAATCAGGAATTGACCCAATAAGATGCTAATTACATATGAAGATATTTCTTGTGTGCACACATTCTAGTACAGTAAGTGGTGCATGAATATGATGGACAAGAAGAGTTGTATTGGGGTTTCATGAGACTAGAACTTATAATATCTTTCTGTCTTTTCATATATTTCTGGCTGGGTGGCAAATGGCAGTTGACCAGCATAATCAGCTGAGACAACAAAGAGGAGTGCCTATAGGTGTCATAAGACATAATTAGCAACTTTCACACATGATAGATTCCTCTTTTTAAGGCTGAATGATTGGTGGCAGTGGCCTCTGGGAACTATCTTCAGTGTTCTGTTGTCATCTACATGTATCTGACCATCCCAACTGAGTCATAAATAAGTCATCAGAGAAATTCAGTGTCAGTGTGGGAAGGAGGCATCTCCATATTGTAACCTTTTAGCCTGGAGACGGAATATTAGCAAGAGGGAGGTGCAATATTAGTTTGGTGGAACAAATGTGGGGAAGAACTTTGGAAATTTTAAAACATTAAAGAAATTCCCTACCCCTTCAGCTAAGATAGACAGAAATGTTCCCATGAGAAAATGCCAGCATAAGCTTCCAGAAGAAGAAAAAGAAACCTTCAAGTTCCCCATTCAGTGGAGTGGCCATTTTGGCAACTGTTACTGCTGGATCACGGAAACTGTGGCCCTGCAGACTCCAGCTCCCATGAGCCTCAGCCAGCACGACCAGTGGTCGGAGAGGATGTAAATTAGAATCCAAGGACATCTGGAGGGCCACAGGGTCCCCTTCTTTGCAACAGCAACAGCTCTTTGGTGATACCAGTGCTCATTTAGACATTGAATGTCGCAAGAACATAATAGCAGCAATGTTTTATAATTTATGTACCTGACTCATTTCAGAGCTTGGTCCTTTGGATGCAAATGTCAGCTGGCCCCCCAAGTGTTGCTCTTCCACCCAAACCCTTTGGGCACTCCTTTGCATTTTTAACATCCCTTTAATATCACTGCCATGCAGACTATCAGGATGATTAAAGAGGATGGCTTTTAAGTGCCTCTAAGTGCATTTAAGGTGAAACTGTGGTTCTGAAAAGTCAAGGTGGTGGTATGCAGCTGGTGAGTACTGGAATGTGAGCTTGTATGTAGAGATCAGATGGAATCTTTTAGTTCTGTAGCAAGGCAAATGAAGAAATCTGATGTTTCAAGGTCTTGAGTGTTCTCTCTAAAACTGAACCAATTTTTTTTCTTTGTGGGGGCGGGGTTGGTTGAAACTCTAGAAAAGTCATAAAGGAGGAAAGACATTCACAACAGCAGTTAGAAATAAAGGCTTGGGAAGCTGCGTCTCTTCTGCAGCAGCCTGATATGACTGACTGACTGACTGATTGACTGACTGACAGGAGAAATCTCCCAGGAGAATCTCCTTTGTCGAGCAGCTCATCTCTTCCCAAATCGGACCAGGATAATTATAGCTCTCCCTCGCTCTGCTGCAGTTTGCAAGCAGCTTAGGGCGGGAGTGGAGTGCAGCAGGGCGCCTGCTTCCACCGCGCGATCCGGGAGAGCCAGGAAATTGACAAAAGACCTGCTTTAACCAAGAGGACAACTAATAGGCACATTTAATATTTATCTCCCATCTGCAAGGGCTGGGGATTTGGAGCTTATAATGCGGGCAGCAAGAGCCCGGCTCCGATTGGACGTAGTAGCGGGACCGAAGGCGAGGGAGGGGCGCGAAGAGGCAGCGAGTTGGGCTGGCAGTTGCAGCGAGGAAATGTAAACACCGGCGGCGGAGGCGGAGCGAAAAAGGCGCTTCATCTGCTCCGGGCAGCGAGCCGCGGGCGGCGGGGGCGCTTCTGGAGATGCGCCTCGGAGGGGCTTAGCTCTCTTTCTCTCTCTCTCCCCGGGACTGGATGAATCCCCGAAGCGACCTCCCTTCTCCTGGCTGCCCAAGTGAGGAAGGCTCGCCCTCCGCTTCTCCTCCTCGGATGGATCTAACGCGGGAGTGTGCCGGGCTGCCCTAGCCGCGCGCGGCCACTGCGGCTCCTCGGTCGGCTCCGCTGCCTGCTGCCCTTCCAGACGCCGGGGCAATGGAAATGAGCATGAAGAAGTTCACAGTGCGCAGGTTCTTCTCGGTCTACCTCCGCAAGAAGTCTCGCTCCAAGAGCTCGAGTCTCAGTAGATTTGAGGTAACCAAAAAATAATAATACCCGGCACGGTCTTAACTTCACCGGCGTCTGACCGAATGCTCGATGTTCCAAGTTCCAAAAGATAGTTTTTTCTCTCTCTTTCTCTCTCTTGGGCTCATTGCTGCGGAATTTGCTAGTGACGTTGCTGGTGCAAGAGTCTTAGGACAAGGGAAAAATTGTGTGATTTTAAAAAAATGGTTTCATTTGTTTATCAAAAGTAATTTCACTTTCCAGCTGAAGGGTGGAAGGTGGTTTTGGGGAAGTAGACCCCATGGGGAAACCATTTTCTCAGTTTTACAACGGTTTCCCTAAAGGTGTGGTCTCTTACTCATTTTATTCCACCCTCCTTCCAAGGAGCTCAGGGTACTTCTCCTGCCCTGCCCCCAAGTAATCCTCACAACAACCTTGTGAGGTAGGTTAGGCTGGGAGGCTGGGAGTGGCCCAAGGTCACCCAGTGAGCTTCATGGCCCAGTGGAGAGCTGAACTGAGTTCTCCCCAGTCCTGCTTCCAGACTTTTAACCACTCTGTATGTTCCCACGGTGCTGCAGTTTTAGCCTGTCTACAGATAGTGTCCCCTCAAGACCTCTCTTATTTGTGCATGGTAGGGCTAATGTAGGTTTGTGCTTCAGGGGGAAATAAATAAGACTTCTGTGGAATTTGGAAGCCTTCCGAGTCCAGTGGCAGGCAGCATCTCCATCCTTTTGGGTCATGTCAGTCTTTGAAGCTAGTGGTGCATCTGTTCATTTTGCAACTAGTGTAAGCTGGTACAAGAGATTGTAAAGACTGCTAAGACCCAGTTTCACATATATTAGCATAAACGGCATAAAAAATCTACAGCACAAAGCCCAGGAGCAAGTCCTATGGAGTAAGGACCCAAGTAGAGTATGCACAGGATTGCAGCTGGACAAGACATGCCAGTACATGCCTACTGACATGTCAGTACATGCCTCAGCAAGTTCAGTTGAACTTTCTCCCAGGTAAAGATAAGTGTACAGTGGTACCTCGGG
Organism: Podarcis raffonei; assembly: GCF_027172205.1. Lineage (NCBI taxonomy): Eukaryota > Metazoa > Chordata > Lepidosauria > Squamata > Lacertidae > Podarcis > Podarcis raffonei. The sequence goes on along the minus strand of NC_070604.1, from coordinate 74,329,079 downwards.
TTAAGAACTTAATTTATTCTGGAGGTCCATTCTTAACCTGAATGTTCTTAACCTGAGGTACCACTTTAGCTAATGGGGCCTCCCACCACCGTCGCGCCGCCGTGTGAATTCTGTTCTCATCCTGAAGCAAAGTTCTTAACCCGAGGTACTATTTCTGGGTTAGCGGAGTCTGTAACCTGAAGTGTCTGTAACCCGAGGTATCATTGTATCTTAAACAGGGTTGTGGCTTTAAAAAGGTTTTCTGCTCTGCTTTTCCAATTCCTCTCTCTTGATCCCAACTACTGCAACTGAGAGTTTTGCTAAGGAACTGTGTTTGATTCTATGGAGGTGTTCCTTGCTCATGGTCACACTGTTTGAAAATGGATTTTCTTTTGCTGGTCTCTATAAGCTGTGGGTTAAACCACAGAGCCTAGTACTTGCCAGTCAGAAGGTCGGTGGTTCGAATCCCCACGATGGGGTGAGCTCCCATTGCTCGGTCCCTGCTCCTGCCAACCTAGCAGTTCGAAAGCACGTCAAAGTGCAAGTAGATAAATAGGTACCGCCCCGGCGGGAAGGTAAACAGCGTTTCTGTGTGCTGCTCTGGTTCTCCAGAAGCGGCTTAGTCATGCTGGCCACATGACCTGGAAGCTGCACGCCGGCTCCCTTGGCCAATAAAGCGAGATGAGCGCCACAACCCCAGAGTCGGTCACGACTGGACCTAATGGTCAGGGGTCCTTTTACCTTTACCTTTATAAGCTGGCAGCCTTGATAAGTACCTGCATTCAGACAATGCAGTGCTGCATTTCCTCTGAGAAGAAACTATTCTTCCAAGAGAGAAGTGAACCTTCAAGAGGAGGGGGGAATGTTTAAGGGGAATTAAGAGCTAAAGGAACTGGGAACACTGAAATTTTCTGTGTTGGGGTGGATCAGATTTCTCTGTTCTTTCTTGATGCTGCTTTCTGGCTCTCCACTTAGAACAATATATCTGCATTTTAAAAGCAATTGAAATACAACATAAAACAAAGGATTGCTAAAGTTAAGGCAGGGAAAGCCCACCCCTAGTGGTCAGTATTGAACAAAAATATCTTTTAACAACATTAAATAATGTAAAACTATTTTCAGAACAAGCAGAATGTGCACCTTTTAATTTTTGCTGATCTTAGCAATGCTGGCATGCTTCATAATTAAAAATGCAAAAGCTACCTTGGGGAAACCATGACCATCCACACCTTCCTTCACAAAGGCGCACGTACGTCTTTGCCCCAGTTGGACAGCTGCTTGATGGAGTTGATGCCAAGTAAATGCCAGCAGTTTTCAGAAGTGGACATCTTCTGAGAAGGCTACCATATGGATTCAGGGCAAGTGAATGGCAATTGATCATCTATTTTAGCACCCAGTAGGGTTCAAGAGGTGAATGAATGAATCTGTTTATTACAGTCACTGACCAGAGATGTTCAAGAGGTGATTTTTTAAAAAAGAAAGAAGTGCAAGAATTCCTTCTACTGTACTTGACTGTGTTACTTAGGAATACTTTGTTACAATAGTCTTTAGTGTTTTTGTTGTCACCTGATTGTGGCAGTGGATTCCTCACCCTCCACTGTGGTGGCTCCAATGCTCTCAGTCGTTTTTATAGTAATGTGGGATAGAAATATTGGGAACAGATAATAAGCAATGTGTTTATTATTATTATTATTATTATTATTATTATTATTATTATTATTAATTTATTTATACCCTACCCATCTGGCTGGGTTTCCCCAGCCACTCTGGCCGGCTCCCAACCGAATATTAAAAACACAATACAGCATTAAACATTAAAAACATCCCTAAACAGGGCTGCCTTCAGATGTCTTTTAAAAGTCAGATAGCTGCTTATTTCCTTGACATCTGATGGGAGGGTGTTCCACAAGGCAGGCGCCACTGCCGAGAAGGCCCTCTGCCTAGTTCCCTGTAACCTCACTTCTTACAGTGAGGGAACCACCAGAAGGCCCTCCGCGCCTACAATTCTCTGTAGGAAAAAAGTTCCATGTTCAAATGGGGCTTAGTTCTGAGAAGACATGTGTGTATAATATTACTTATAGTTTAGTTACTAGGTGGCACTGAACTTAATTGTATTTGTTCCTGAGATCATCCTACATACGTGAGGACTGGACAGTAGTTAATGTAACACTAGTTTTGTTTTGGGTTTTTTAAGATTGGAGGGGGGGGGGTTAGAAATTACAGTCCAGTTAGCTTAATGTCTGTTCTGGCAAAAATGTGTGGAAATCATTATTAAAGATAGGCTGAGTGGATAGGTGATAAAATGGCAAATGCAATGCAATGCAAACATGTGCAAAGTGATACATGTACAATCCTAATTCCACCCATAAGCTCATGGGGTCTGAACCTGGTGTGTCTTGACCAGGAATGAGTCCTTGGGGTTGTAGTGGGTAGTTCTATGAATATATTGGCCCAGTGTGCATCAGCTGTGATAAGGGCAGATTCCATGGTAAGGATTATTAGGAAAGGAATTGAAATTAAAACTGCCAATATCATAATGCTGCTATACAACTCTGTAGTGCAACCACATTTGGAATACTGTTTACAGTTCTGGTTGCCTCACCTCAAAAAGGATATTGTAGAGTTGGAAAAGGTTCAGAAAAGGGCAACCAACTTGATCGAGGGGGTGGTGCGACTCCCCTGTGAGGAAAGGTTGCAGTGTTTAGAGAAAACACAAGTAAGAGTTGAGATAATAAAAAGTTTACAAAATTATGCAAGGCATGGAGAATGTGGATGGTAGTTTTTCATAGTGCTAGAGCTTATGGGCATCCAGTGAAGCTGAATGTTGGAAGATTCAGGACAGATGAAAGAAACTACTTCACACCACACATAGTTAAAACAACTGAATTTGCTCCCTATCTGGATCACATCAGAAGAGGGTTAGAGAAACGCATGGAGGATAGGGCTATCAATGGCTACTAGCCACAATGGCTCTCTTCTTCTTCCACAATTGCCTTTGAATACGAGTTGCTGGGGATTACAGGTGGGGAAAGCAAGGTTGTGCTCAGTTTCTGCTTGTGGGTTTCCTATAGGCACCTGGTTGGTCACTGTAAGAACAGGATGTTGCACTAGATGGACCTTTGGCCTGATCCTGCAGGGCTCTTCTTATGTTCTTTTTGAGTAGAGTTGGGAGTTTCCTCTTGCTGTTCTGTTCTCGTTTAAGAGACAATGAAGCTCTTGTCTAGCTTCCTGAATGGTGTTCTCTGTAAGCCTTCTGTGACATGGTGTCAGAAGTCTAAGTTTTAAACCTACGGCAAGCACACAAGCAATATAACAATGAAAGCATTTAAAAACAATTCCAAAACAGATGCAAACTGGGAAAGAACTTCACTTAGAAGGCTTGTTGAAAGAGGAAGGTCTTCATTTGGTGCTGAAAAGACAACAGAGACAGTGACTTTCAGACAGCATGCACAAGTTGTGGAGAAGTTCAAGGCATTGTGTGGTGGTGGTGGTGGGTTGACCAACAAGAGAAGTACAGTGCAGGGAATATTGAAAAATGGGTCAATTTGACACTCTGTGTCATACCCAAATAGTGCAAGAAGTAACCGCTACATTGGACAAGTATTTTTTATTAGGCTTTGTATTTTGTAAAGACCCTGACCCTCCATGGAGAATAAACTTTACAATTTGTGGGACAACAGTTAATTCCAAAATGTGTTGGTGCCATTGTTATTTCAAAAGATTCTGGAACTCTTGCATGAGGCAGAAACTGTTTTACGTAGCCCAACAGGTATCCTGTTCTGTCTTGTATGCCTTGCCAGACAAACAAGCTATGTTTAGGGGAGCTTTTAATGTTTAATAGATTATTGTATTTTAATATTCTGTTGGAAGCCGCCCAGAGTGGCTGGGGAAACCCAGCCAGATGGGCAGGGTATAGATAATAAATTATTATTATTATTATTATTATTATTATTATTAGAAGCAGGTCACGTTCACCATGTGTGTGATTTGAGAGCATAGCCTGCATGATTTCTTCAGTCATGGAGTAGCTGCCTGGATGAGACTAATGAAAACATTCGGAGAAGTAGAGGTCTTCGGAGACAGTGGTCAGCTAAAAAGTGATATTGTTTTAAGACCTGGTGTCAAATCGTATGGTGTTAAGACATCATACAGAGTCCCTATTCCATTGGTAGGCAAACTAAGGCCCAGGGGCTGGATCCGGCCCAATCGCCTTCTAAATCCGGCTCATGGATGGTCCTGAAATCAGCATGTTTTTCATGAGTAGAATATGTCCTTTTATTTAAAATGCATCTCTGGGTTATTTGTGGGGCATAGGAATTTGTTCATTTTTTTTTCTTTTCAAAATATAGTCTGGCTCCCCACAAGGTCTGAGGGACGGTGGACCGGCCCCCTGCTGAAAAAGTTTGCTTATCAAACCATTTGCAAAATGCAACTATTTTTCCTTCTGCCTACCTCATCACCTGCTCAAATTCTGCCCTTCCCTTCTGATATTCTGGCATTTTGTCTCTGCGCTCTCTCTCTCTCTCTCTCTCTCTCTCTCTCTCTCTCTCTCTCTCATCTCAGGGAGAGGCTTTCTCCATTTGCTGTCCAGCCCAAAGAATCTTGGTTAATGGCCTTCTTAATGGGACATAACTCATTTTTTGTGCTCTTTTAATGGTGCATCTCTCCGGGCAATTCAGGAAGCCAGCCTGGCTTAGAAAACAAAACAAAAAAAACCCACATGGTTTATTTTTAACATGCTAAATTGAATGCCTGGCACCTTCTCTTAATTCTAACATTTACTAAATCTAGGACACATGGGTGTCTTGGACCCACAAACTCTGGCATCCAAAGTCTATAACAATATTTTCCAAATTGGATGTCTTAAGCAGGCTTAACCAGAGCATTAAATTGGCTACTACTTTGTGGGAGATTTGTTTTCAATGCTTCCTACTTGGAATCACACAAGTGCCTCTGAATTTTTTCAAAGGAAGGTGGCAGAACTGCTTAGATACATAAAAGGAGTTATTGGGCCATGCCCAGCACTACAACTCCATTGGCAGAAGTTCAGTGTGTGCAACAGAACCTCTTCCTCTCCTGTCCCCTCCAGCCACCCTGCACACCCCCAGAATTGGCTTTGAAAGATTGTGAGACCATCAGGAGTGGATTTTGGTGATGCACAGTGGGAGGAGAGGAAACAGAAGCCCAGTGGCACCAGTGTATCTCCACTGGCACAGGATAGGAAACAACCCATTGTCTTCATGGACTTCATCCTAATAATTGGCATGCCAGTGGAAGAAGATAACCAAGCTCAAGTCTTCATAGCAGGGCGAGGAATTGAGAAACAGTTCTGAATTCTAGGAAATCTTTTTTTTTTTTTAATAATATTTTTATTGAACAATTTTTAATATAACAAAAACAAAACATACATAAACAAACATCAGACAATAATAAAACATAAAAACAAGTACCATTTCATAACCCAATTTGTAAACCTTACTTCCTCGACCTCCCCTTACTTCCCGTTTCTGTATTCCAAATTCTTACAGTTATTCAGCGAAATCTTGCCTTATTTTATTATAAATTTATAATATTCACCCTTATTCTCTTTATCATAACCCTTACTGATAGTAACCATTTATTTTAATCCAACATCATTCTAACTGTCACCAATTTTATAATGTTTCTTTAAATACTCCTTAAACTTTTTCCATTCTTCTTCCGCCGCTTCTCTTCCCTGGTCTCGGATTCTGCTCGTCATCTCCGCCAAATTCATATAGTCCATCACCTTCATCTGCCATTCTTCCAGTGTGGGTAGATCCTGTGTCTTCCAGTACTTTGCAATGAGTATTCTAGCTGCTGTTGTAGCATACATAAAAAAGGTTGTATCTGTCTTTAACACCCCCTGGCCGACAATACCCAAGAGAAAGGCCTCTGGTTTCTTGGTGAAAGTATATTTAAATACCTTTTTCAGTTCATTGTAAATCATTTCCCAGAATGCCTTAATCTTCGGGCACGTCCACCAGAGGTGAAAAAAAGTACCTTCCTTTTCTTTACATTTCCAACATTTATTATCAGGCAAATGGTAAATTTTTGCAAGCTTGACTGGGGTTATGTACCACCTATAAATCATTTTCATTATATTTTCCCTTAAGGCGTTACACGCCGTAAACTTCAGCCCGGTGGTCCACAACTTTTCCCAGTCAGCAAACATAATCTAGGAAATCTTGTTATTCTTCCAAGTCAATGAGTCAGGGGGGATAAAAGAAGCGAAACTTCCAGAGTTCATGTTGGAACAGCTTAGAGTGCAGGACAGTGTTAGAAGCAGCCTTTGGTTTTAGCATCTATGGTTCTTTTCCTTTAACCCCATCTCATAGCTCAGTAAGTTTGTGAAAGCATGGAGAAGGGGCAAGAAGAGAAATGGGCAAACTGTGCCAATGCTTTAAAAGCCAAGGCAAAAATTTCTACCGAGCCAACATTTGGTTTGGATATTTCTGAACTGGGGATGTTTGGGGAGTTAGGAGAGAATCAAAAGTTATTTTCTATCCCTAGTTTGAGCCACTTGCCTTATGGCTGGTATAATACATAGCTCAGTCCTATGTTAATTAAATTTGAACTTTGCAGAGGAATGCCAGTAGACAGTATCATTATGATTCCCTGTTACTCCACAGTTTTACAGTATAAGCTGCAGATTATTGCTTGGCTTCCACCCTGTTTGATTTCTGCAGAGTCTTAATGGTGATGTCAATGCAGCATTCATTAAGACTCTAAAAAAATTAAAACTCCAAACAATGAGCACATAGTTACTTCACTCTGTTACATTGACTTGCATGGCACCCACAGACATTTGAATGGTATGATGCCCAGATATACACAATGTATTCAATTTATTTTAGCACGAGAGACCCTGTGGCATCTATTAGAGCAAAAGTAAAACAGGGACTATTAGAAAGCAAAAAGGAAGCCAGATGCATATGACTAAAGACATGCTCATTCAGCATTGTGGTCTAACCAAAACAATAAACTTTAATACACATCTGACACCAAATCCATGAACAAATTTGCAAGCCAGGGAATTAAAATTCTTCTAATTTTTATAGGAACACTGCCTACATATTCTGAAACTCAAATGTCTGAAAAATCCCAGGGTGTCTAAAAAATCTTTTGGACATATCTTTTCATAATTGGCATCTTGCTTTTGCAAATGTAATGTGTTTGTTTCCATTTTCCCATTTCCTTCATGGCCTGTGAGCTGATCATATAAATTCCACTACGATAGATGTATGATATGTTTAAATAACTGGAGTGCAGAATTGACTTAACCTGACTGTGTATATCCAATTCTGCATTTCTGATCGTTTTCAGTGATTAAGTGGCAGCGTTGCCCAAATGTTGGCCTATTTTCTCTTTACTTTTAAGCAGTAGTGGCTTGGAAACCCAAATAAAAGTTGTAGCCCAGGGCGGTCCAGCCTTTCAGACCAAGCGGGCCACAGGAGTACCTCAACACTGAACCCAAGGGCCACAAATTGAATTAAATTTCCATTTCGTAAATTAAAGTGTTTGCAATATAGTTAATGTTGTTTAATATACACTATATATAATTAAATACAGAAATAATAGATTTAATATGTTTATTTGTTAAACAGCATTTAATACACAAACAGATGTATGTGCTTTCATTAGCAACCCAACATTGATTCACTGTCAGGATAAAAAGGTGGGGTATAAATAAATATAAGCTCCCCGCTTACTTCTCAGAGACAGCAGCACAGCCAAAGGGCCTCCCTTGCAAGTCAGGCCAGGCATGGGGAGAGAAGCTGCTGTCCCAGGAGCACCCACACTCAAACCGCCCAATCCCTGGGAAGCGCTTGCTCATGCTGCCCTGGGCAAGGTTGGAGGGTGAGGAGGGAGAGGGCTGACCCATTTGGCCTCATGGGGTCTGAGTGAATCATAAGAAGCACCATTTGCTGTTGGTTTTCTTGCATGCCTCACAAGAACAGCAAGGTACTTTAAGACATCTTGAATGTTGCTGAGAGCCACATGTGCAGTGGCTCTCCAGGATTTGACTGGAGTTTCCCCCAGCCGTACATGGAGAAGCTGAGGATTGAACCTAGTGTCTTCTGCATGCAGAACAAGTATTCTACCTCTGAGCTGTGACTCTTTCTAGGGAGGATGACAGAGAAGAAGAAGAAAAGTCCAAAAGGTATCAGAAAAGGATTCTTGGATTTTTACAGACACTTATATAAAAGAACAGAGAAGAATAATATGAGGAAGACAGAAAGGTATTTAAAAGAAAAAATGGTGCAGAAGATCCCGACAGAAAAAAGAGATAGGCTGAACGCCCCAATAGAAATCGATGAAATAAAAGAGATTATAAAAGAACTTAAAAGAGGGGAAAGCTCCAGGGCTAGATGGATTTACAGCAAGATATTACAAAGAGATGAAACACATCCTGTCGTTACCTTTGAAAGAAGTTATGGATAATATTCTTAAGGAAAGAGAAATTCCGGAAACATGGAAGGAAGCATTTATTACATTTATTCCGAAACAAGATTCAGACTTAACACAAGTTAAAAATTATAGGCCTATTTCATTACTCAATACAGATTATAAAATTTTCGCAAGTATTTTAGCAAAAAGGTTAAAAAAAATATTGCAAGAAATCATACATAAGGACCAAGCGGGTTTCCTACCTGGCAGACAGATGAGAGACAATGTAAGGAATATAATTAATATTTTGGAATATCTGACTGCCAGAAATGAGAAACAAGCTATGTTAATATTTGTGGATGCAGAAAAGGCCTTTGACAATATATCTTGGGATTTTATGTTAAAAAATTTAGAATATATGGAGGTGGGGAAGGAATTTCTCAATGGAATAAAAGCAATCTATACTGAACAGAAAGCTAAATTAATTGTAAACAATATGATTAGGGAGGAAATAGGGATATCTAAAGGTACGCGACAGGGATGTCCACTTTCGCCATTGTTATTCATCATGGTACTGGAGGTCTTTCTAAAATCACTAAGAGAAAATGAGGCAATAAAAGGGGTTGCAGTAGGCTGGAACGAATATAAGGTGAAAGCCTTTGCCAATGACCTGGTCATAACGGTGGAAGAGCCTTCAGAAAGTATGAAAAATATACTTATGGAGGTAGAGAGATTTGGCCAAGTGGCAGGATTTATATTGAATAAGAAAAAGACTAAAATAATTGCTAAGAATATGGAGCCAGATAAGATAGAAACTATACAGCAACAAGCAGGTATAGAGGTGGTAAAAAAGGTAAAATACTTAGGTATTTGGATAACCCCCAAGAATATAGATTTATATCAGAATAACTATACACCAGTGTGGAATGGGATAAAGAAAGATCTGGAAGTGTGGGGACGAATGAAATTGACATTCTGGGGAAGGACCTCAACGATAAAGATGAGCGTGCTGCCAAAGCTATTATTTTTGTACCAAATGATTCCAATAATCAAGGGGACTGGGGTCTTTAAGGAATGGCAAAGAGTGATTTCAAGGTACATCTGGCAGGGTAAGAAGCCAAGAATTCAATTTAAGTTATTAACTGATGCGAAAGAAAGAGGAGGCTTCGCCCTGCCAGACTTGAAGCTGTATTATGAAGCCTCATGTCTTTGTTGGTTAAAGGAATGGATAAAATTAGAAAATACAGAGCTGTTAGATTTAGAAGGATTTGACAACAGATTTGGATGGCACGCGTATTTATGGGTTGAAAAGAAGAAAATCCATAAAGGTTTTGAGAACCACATTTTCCGAAGATCGCTAATAGAAATATGGGAGAGGTATAAAAACCTACTTGAAGTAAAAACTCCACACTGGTTGTCTCCTTTAGAGGTTATGAGTGTTAAAAAAATTAATATGAGAAAGAATTGGATTACATATGGAAATTTGATTATTAAAGAAGGGGGGAAATGGAAAATGAAATCTTATGAAGAAGTGAAAGAGTCGGTATATGATTGGTTGCATTATTTCCAAATAAACGATATGTTTAAAAAAGATCTTAAAGAATATGGATATGCAGAGAAAGATTCTAAATTTCAAACAGAAATAATAAATAATGAATATAAAATCCTATCCAAAATGTATAAGATATTGTTGGAATGGCATACAAAAGATGAGGAAGTTAAATCAGTTATGATAAAATGGGCCAGAGATATTGGTTATAATATACAATTTAACGACTGGATAAAACTATGGAATGAAAGTATTAAATTTACTGCATGTACTGCACTAAAGGAAAATGTTTTGAAAATGATATACAGATGGTATATTACACCAGTAAAACTTGCAAAAATGTACAAAACATGTAAGAAGTGTTGAAAATGTAAAGAAAAAGATGGTACATTTTATCATATGTGGTGGGAATGTAAGAAAGTGAAAAGCTTCTGGGAGTTGATATATATTGAGCTGAAAAAAATGTTGAAATATACATTTGTTAAGAAACCAGAGGCTTTTCTTTTAGGAATTGTTGGTAATGAAATAAATAGAAAGGACCACAAACTTTTCCAATATGCAGTAACAGCAGCAAGAATACTACTGGCCCAGAAATGGAAACAAGAACAAATACCAACGTTGGAGGAGTGGAGGATGAAGCTGATGGACTATGCAGAACTTGATAAACTGACTGGGAAGATCAGATATATACGAGATCAAAAGTTCATCGAGGACTGGGGAAAATTGGTTGAATATTGGGAATGTATAAGTGATAATGCAATAACGCTAGTGGGATTTAGAGAAGCTCTGTAACAGAATAAGAAATATTGTAAAAAGGCAAAATAGAAGTGGGGGGTAGGTATAAAGGCAATAGTAAAATTTGGAAATGTGTAATTAAAGAAGTTTGAATTTGGATGACTGGCAGAGAAGCCGAAGGAAGTCAAAAATGAAAATTTAACAGAAATTGTAATGTGGATTGAATGTATGGAAAAGTAATAAAATATAATTTAAAAAAAAGAGAGATCTCTTGTGCTGGCTGACATAACATTAGAACACCACATCGGCACAGTACGCATCTGTGTATTTACAGCACAGCCGCAGGTCTGATGAAACCACTAGCATTATAACAGAAGCCTATAGGATGCTGGCTTGGAGCCACAAACTGAACAACAACTCATCAATGCGTGCAACTTATTCTTAAAATCCAGCGTCATATCTATTAATCCTACATTCTGACCAGTATGATTTTTAACAGACCCTCTCTATTAGTTTTCAGTGATGGGGGAAGCTCACACAGGAGGCCCTTGGCGGTCACCCATTTAAAAGTGCCTGGCAAAACTGCTGGTGCTCAGAAAATGTTAGCATGGTCGCAATTGTGGATTTAAGATTTCTCTTCTTGGATGCTAACAGGATAAAGGAATTACACTCTGGTTTACATTGGCTCTGCAATCCAGCAGACTCTGAAACTGTAATCTTGCAAACACTAAGAGGAAAATGAAGCAAGAAGTAGTTGCCAATTTAAATCTGAGAACAATAGCTAAAAGATGTGTCATTTCCTTCTCAAGCAAGATAAATGGTTTAGCGCAGCACAGGGGTCACAATATATACCTTAAATTGAGGGAGATTTGTGTGTAGTTCCACATTGCACAATTCCTTTTTGCATTTAGACAAACATGCGCCAGACCCAGCCACCCTCAAAGGAGTACAAGCTAGTGAAAAGCAGCATATAAAGCAGCATGTGGGGTCCGGTATAGGCCAACATTTTACTGGGCCACTTTTTACATGAGGAAAGGCATGATCCAGCTTGTTTTCCCAAAAGGAGATACATTTGTGATGACTCACAGGTGTCTCAAGATGTCAGGAAACAGCAATTGGGAACAGAAAGCAGCTATACGCCAGCTGGCTCCACAATAATGGAAGCAGTCGGGCACACGCCAGAACAAACCTAACAAGATATTGTACTTAAAAGGACTATTTAATATATATGCCAACATTCTGTCATACTCTAGTGCATGGGTCAGCAAACTAAGGTCCGCAGGCCGGATCAGGCCCAATTGGCTTCTAGATCCGGCCCGCGGATGGTCCGGGAATCGCCGTGTGGATCGGCAGCGTGCGTGTTCTTTCCCTCTACCTCCCTCTTCCTCACATGCCGCCGTCGCTGGTGCCTCCTCCCTCCCTCCTCCTGGCTTCTCCCCACCCTGCCTAGAGGAGGAAGGGGGCTGGGCTTTGCTGGTGCCAGCAGCAGCAGCGCTCGAGCGGCCGCCATTTTAAGCAGCCCCTCACTGGAGCCCTTTTGCGCACCACTCATCGTCCTGCCGCCACCAGCCCCTGCCACTTGCAAGACACAGGTAAGCAGCCACCAGGGCTCGTGGTGGTCTTGCATCATTCCCCCCCCCCAAATAGTTTGGCCCCCTACAAGCTCTGAGGGACAGTGGACCGGCCCCCTGCTGAAAAAGTTTGCTGACCCCTGCTCTAGTGTGATCAAGAAACAACTGAAGACAAGGCTTTGCAAAGAGGAGCAGGTTTAATTCTCAGTTGTGAGAGTCAAAGGAGTCACTAAGGGCAGGGAGCAGATTAAATGGGTGATGCATGTCCTTATACTTTCTTCCATATAAGTGAATTGTTGATATTCACTTCTAAGGGGGAAAGCTAGAAGACTTATATATCATGTTACAAAAGCCCGGCGCCTATCCCTCTCTCTGCCAAGCCGTGTGTCCCTTTGGAGAATAGAAGACATGGCGGAGACTGTTGTGCTTTAAGAAATAATGGTTTTATTCACATATTTACACCTTCATTCTGCCTGGAAGGGGTCCAGATCTTACATCATGGCCCAGAGTATTGCAGGCAGTCCTTCCTTCTCCCTTGCCAAGATGAATCTCTTTTTTCTTCCCAGAAGCCCCTTGCCCTCCCCACCCAGTAGTTACCCTGGCAACCTTCCAAATCTCCAGTCTCTGGTCACACCTGGTGCTAGAAGTGCCACTGTCTTGTTGACGACCTACAAGGGCTCTCTTAATGGCCCTAATTTGGCCAGGCTACCTGGGAATTCCTTTGCAGTTTATATTCTCCCTTCATATCACCAATAACCCAAAATCCTAGCATTTATTAATTTTAGTATTTAGAGGAACACCCCCAGTTCTGTAACTATATGTACACACACACACACACCGGGGTGTGTGTGTGTGTGTGTGTGTGTGTGTGTGTGTATATATATATATATATATATATATATATATATATATATATATATATAAAACCACACATTTTATTTCCTTTTAGATTTACAAAGAACTCATACAAAAATACATCGTGTAAGGACTGGCTAAATAAGTTACACTGAAGTTATAGACTAGATATAAGGCAGAATGGCTGATGTGGTTAGATTCATTTGGCAAATCTGCACACGCATTCTCTAAGCACTTCTTAATCTTAAACAACCATTTAATCAGACAATGACAGAATTTTGCATGCAACAATACAGCCACAATAATTAGTACATTCCATTATGTTTTCTTTCTTCTGGAGAGGCCAAATTAATGGTGCTATCTGTTTCTCTGGCATTTTATTTCTCTAGCTGTTGCAGATGAGAATACTAATTCTTTTCTCATTAACAATATTTTTTATTTAAACTTTCTTTTATCTTAACATTCAGCTTGGTCTTCTGCAGAATAACTTGGAAAGAAGTGCTACTGAGTACAGTGGCATTTACTCCCAAATCCATGTATGTAGGACTGTAGCAGCTATTTCTCTTTTTTACTTGGAAATTCCAAAGCCAAGTTTATTTATTATAGAATAAACTGAACCATGAAGTTAGAGGAGTCTAGTAAGCTGCCATGTATAGTTCCCTGCATGGTGAAGGAATTCCAGATCATGAGCATTCCCAACAAATGACTGCTTGGTCCCTGCATGAAGACCTCCAGCAAACGAGAGCTACCCTTCACCTCCCACCCACCACAAACTAGTGATCAAATTGCTCTTACTGTTAAGATGGTTCTCTTGATGATCAGCTGATATCTACCCTGTAACCAAAGTCCATTAAATCTATTCCCACCATTGCACTTGACTCAATGCTGCTGATATTTTAGTCACTTTTTTTGTCTAACATGTAAAACATCAGATTAAAACATCTTTGCTGTCAACTCAAAATATACTTTTTCAGATTAACAGATAGCTTTGAGTTGCAATTACTAAAGTGAGATGGGATTGTTAGGGACTTGGGGTTGGAGAAGGGTGGGGCTGGATTTCTGAGGTTAGTCATCTAGCATTGCCCACCATATTATTTCATGTGAACGAAGGGGTTGGTTTGAAAACATGGGTACGTACCATATGGGCATCATTCTACAATACTTGTATTTTTCATCCAAGAGACTCCTAGTATTGTGAAACTTCACTTGCTTCACAGTGTTTTGTACCTGCTGTTAATTTGTGCTACTTAATGAATTTTCTGCACAGTTGTTTCAACAGCCAGAACACTGTGCTATGCAGCCTCTAAAGCTGTTTCTTAATTATTTAGACTGCAACCCTAAATTCCCCACCCCCAGGCTTGTGCGGCTTTACAAAGTGGGTGGGGGCCACTCCCAAATCCACAGCCCTGCCACACATGGCAGCTGGGGTGGAAGTAGGGGAGCAGGCAGAGCCCCAAAAAATGCAGGATCTGACAGATTAAGGGCTGGATCAGCCCTGCCCCCTCCCATCCCCGGAAGGATCCCACCCACAGTACTTCCACCTGCACATTCATCAGGTGGAAGCAAGAGCTCCGCACCAGCTGACACTACCATCCAAACCCGGCACAAAAGGAGTTTGGAATGCTCTGCCATTTACTGTATTTTTATCTTTTTCTTCAGACAGTTGTTGTGAATTCCCCTTGTGAATGTTCTTTCATGAATAGCAGTTGGTGGCTCTTTTTCAGGCAAGGGCCATAGTTCAGTGGTAGAACCTCTGCTTTGCATTCAGAAGGTCAAAGTTTTGATCACTGGCATCTCCAGGTAGGGCTGGGAGGGGAACCCTGCCCCAAATCTCGGAGAGCTGCTGAATGTTGAAAATATAGTGGTACCTCTAGTTACTAACTTACTTCGTTCTGGAGGTCTGTTCTTAACCTGAAACTGTTCTTAACTAGAAGGGTGCTTTCGCTAATGGGGCCTCTTGCTGCTGCGCTGCCGGCACACGATTTCTGTTCTCATCCTGGGGCAAAGTTCTCAACTCGAGGTAACTCTTCCAGGTTAGCGGAGTTTGTAACCTGAAGCATTTGTAACTTGAGGCGTTTGTAACTTGAGGTACCACTGTACTAAGCTAGATAGACCAATGGTCTGACTTGGTATAAACAGCTTCCTGTGTTTCCACTGAATGGATTAGCTGCATGGGAAAGGGTTTCCAGACAGCTACCAGAAACAATGAGGAACATGTAAAGCAACCCTGGAAACTAAAGGGAGAATGCAGTGGAACCTGTAAAGATGGGGGGGGGGGAGGCAATAGGAAAAGAGGCACAGCAGTGGCTTGTATAAGGCAGCTTTCTGTGTTCCTTTGGCCAATGGGTGAGGCCAGAGTGTCCTTGCTTCTGCACTTCCAGGACAACTGGTGGACAGAGCAGAGTAGTTTTTTTGAAGCAAGGAGAAGGGGAAACTAAGTTCCATGTAGCTGTCCCTTCTTGGGCTGATGGTTGAGACTGGGAACTCCCTCTTGCCCTAATGTCCTTCTCATTGTTCGTTGATTCCTTGGCGTCATGGCAGAGGCCACTGCAGTATCAGGGAAAGGAGTAGCTTGCTTCTCTATGGATCCACCATATTATCAGGCTAAGGTTCTACACAACTGGTTATAAATAGGATTCTTTGTAAGGAAACCTCCTCTGCTGAGTCTGATATGACAAGCATATTTAAAGGTAAGAACCATGTAGGAGGAATGCATCAGCAGCTATGGATAAATCACTGTTTGTAGTAAATTCAGTTCTATCTCTGGTGTTGGATCTGAACTAAGCTAGATCATTGCTAGAGTTGCCTTAGCAACCCTTATTTGTTCAGGCATGTATTTTGGTAACAGTACCAACAACTAGAGTTTAGCGGCAGGAGGACTTTCTGAAGCAAAATAAAGCTGGCAAGGGATTTCAATGGCTATATCAACCTACTACCTGCAGCTCTCTTGACTGTTTTCCTGACTTCTGGGAGCTCAAAGATTAACCAGTGGTTCCTGCTCTTCAGATTCTCCAGAGATTGAGTTTTCCCTCTACCATGCTGTAGTGCACATATGTCAGTCTTAAGCAAGATCCATGACTCCCCAGTTCATGTGCTGTCCCCCCCCCTGGGAGAATGCTTAAATAGGGCATTTGAGGTATATCCCATTGAGTTCAGCAACTAATAATACAGAGTTATGTCTGCTTAATCAGAATATTGTGAACGTGATTGCTGAGTCTTTCCCATTAAGCACATGCAGCCATGACCAACTGAACCTTTCTTTGTAGGTGTGCATTCAGAATTTAAGCTTTTTAAGTGCTGTATAAGTAAGAACTATTGTCAAGCTGTCATTGAGAAACAAATTGCTTCTTTCCTTTTGTGAAACCCAGGATTCACTGATGCAGTGGTGTCTAATTGAATTTTTATAGTGCCAGAACAATAGCACTGACAAACAATAGTTCTCAGAGTTTTGATCTGTCACCCATGCATCTTAACACATTCTCAGCTGTTCTTCAAGCTAAGGAGAAAGGACTGATGAGCAAATGATATAAGGAACAGCCTTTGTCTAAATCAGTGTATCCTCTAGTGTTTCAAACAGAAGTCCTTTTTCCAGCCTGTTTCTGTGAGATGCAAGATTTCTTCTTTGGCAATTGCTCATAGCCGAATAAGATTGACTTCCATGAACACAGTCTTAACAGTGAGTCCATAAGTGACTGTAGAGGCCAATTCTGGAACCACACATCCTTCCACAGTGGGGGCATGGGTTTCTGGGCAGGAGTTGATCACGGTGAGGGTTTGCCAAGCATGCCTTCTTCTTAGAATGTTTCTCCCTTTCGTCCTAAGTTTGAGCATCTTCAAAGCCCATGGCACCTTTGGTAAAGGCTGTTCTCCAATTGTAGCGCTCACAGGCCAGTGTTTCCCAATTGTCAGTGTTTATACTACATTTTTTTATTTGCCTTGAGAGAGTCTTTAAACCTCTTTTGTTGATCACCAGCATTGCGCTTTTCATTTTTATGTTTGGAATAGAGTAGTTGCTTTGGAAGAGACAATAATAAGGCATCCAAACAGCATGAACAGTCCAACGAAGTTGTTGTTGAAGAATCATTGCTTTGACACTGGTGATTTTTGCTTCTTCTAGTACACTAGCATTAGTTCGCATGTCTTCCCAAGTGTAATGTAAAATACAATACAATAGTACAATAGCTTTCTAAACAAGCATTTTGGTTTCCCTGCAAATGTCCTGGTCCTCAAACACTCTGTGCTTCAATCGGGGGAAAGCTGCACTCGCAGAGCTCAGGCGATGCTGGATTACGGCATCAGTGTTGGTGGAAAGATAACTGCCCAGGTAGGAGACGTGATTGATACTTTCCAATGTTACACCATTGAGTTGGATTTGTGGTGCTGCAGCACTTTGGGTCTTTGGATGTTGAACAATAGGCGAAGCTTTTCATAAGCTTCTGCGAAGATATTTGGGGTGGTTTGGGGGTCATCCTCTGAGTGTGCACATACTACGTAGTCATCAGCATACTGAAGCTCTATGACGGAAGTTATGGTAAACTTACTCTTTGCTTTCAGCCTACTCAGATTAAAGAGCTTTCCATCTGTTCAAGATTTGATTTCTACGCCAGTGAGGAGTTTCCCTTCTACAATGTGTAGGATCATGGCAATGAAAATAAGAAATAGAGTTGGGGTGATAACACAACCCTGTTTAGCACCTGATCCCACTGTGAATGGTTCATTTTGAGAGCCATTGTTATCTGTGATTGTTGCTGTCTTGGAGGAGCCGAAGGATGTTCAAGACAAGACAAATAGTGGGTTCAATGGTCAAGAAGGTGGTTACTCTTTTCCTTTAGACCACATAAGCAAGGCTGTGGGCAGGGCTTGTCATTTAAGCAGCCCAGGACCTCCATACACACTGCCCAGGCTTGCACCACGGGGAGGTCACTTAGGTGCTGCTAACACAATGGTTTGACTTCACCCCCAGAGGTGCACTCCATTGTCTCTTGAGACAGATGGATGGCAACAACAACTAATTGAATTAATTGAATTAATGTTTGTAGAGGTAGATTTATCAATTCTCCTTAGCAATGTAACTCAAGGATAGAACTCTTTTGTTATGAGCTGTGTTCATCATATTAGCATGTTATGATATAAATTCTTTTGTATCATATTTGTATTTTGTATTTTGTCTTCTTTCTTCATGTTTGGTTTTTTCCAATTTAGAATTGAATACATGGACATTTGATTAGGGTGACGAAATAGGATGCTACTGTGGCAGTTTTGAACTGGCAAAGCTGAATCAATTTTATTGACTCCTAATTTCATATCATTTCAACCCCCTTGGCATCTTCTTCTTATGGGTTGGATCCAGGAACATAAGAAGAGTCCTGTTGGATCAGAGCAAAGGCCTATGTTGTCCAGCATCCATTTTCCACAGTGGCCAGATAGTTATCAATGGGAAGCCTATAAATAAGTCATGATGGCAGATGCACCCATGGTTAGGAGTGCTAAGGGGAAGGGGAAGCATTTGTTCTGTTGGGGTAAATGGAAAAACATTGCTTTTATTTTTAATTATTTGTGTGTAATGTTCAAAGTCCATATACAATGAGTGAAATTTATATTCCAAGCTTCAGAAGCAGTAATTTACAGGACAAAAAGTGCAACCCACAGTGTTGCCCAGACGTGCAGAGCCAAACTTGGTTTGCCAGCTCTGTTAGGCCACATCCATCTTCTTCTTGCTGAAGCCACTTCCGATTTGGTAAAGAGAGCCTCTGCCTTAGAGATGTGGAAATAGCTCACTAAAGAATTGCTAAGTAGCTGGTCGTGTGCAGTTTTGAACAAAATGTTCATCATTTTCAGCATTTTTAGGAGCTCTGAGGTGAAGCAAATTTGATCTAGAATAGATGTTCATTATCAATAATTTGTGATTGAGGTTGGACTCTCATCATCAGAATATTGGATTTTGCCTGTGAAATAGGAGCCAGAAAGATGTGTGCTAGCAAGTTATCACGAACAAACTGGAGTCACATCAGCAGCTAAGCTATTTCACTTGAAATTATTTATGATTACTTATTGGATGTTGTTCAGGCAAATGGTGAAGTGGGGGGATATGATTGTGGGTGTTTCCTATTGATGAATGGATCTGTTCTTATGAACAGTAAGGAATCTTTTTAAAGAAAGAAAGAATTGCATAGTTCTCTGGCTATTGATCAGCAGCCAGAGAACTTAGCTTTTAGTGAAATTGCATTAGAGGGGAAAGAGCGCACTTTGACATAACCTTTCTGTTGAGTTCTTTAACTGCTTTGAAATGAAACCCCATTTATTTTTATTTATTTAAAAAAAAACATTGGCCAAGCTCTTTTTTGTTCAGTATATTTGTTATCTTAAAAAAAATATGGAATTCAGTTCTGTTTGTTTGTTTGTTTGTTTTTAAATGCTATTTAAATCTATTTTACAAAAGCATTTTGTTTAGCAGGAGCATATATAAAACTGCAATTAGTACAAAGATCCAAAGAATCCATATTTCCAATGTCTGTCACTATTAAAATCAGAGTTTTGACAGCCCTGAAAGGATACATTCAACCAAGTATATACATTCCCAGTGATAGTAGCTGTATAGAGTGAATCCATATATGAACACGGAAATAACAAATAAATCAAGCGAAGTAGAAAATTCAGAGAAAAGAGAACATAAGGTCATTTCAGCAGATTTGATTCCAGATCAAGAACCATTTTTTTGCATAAAGGAAAGGATGGTTTAAGACAGGTATGGGGAACCTCAGACTGAGGGACTGAATGCAGCTCTCTAAGATTTTCTGTCTGCCCACCAAGACTCTCCTAGGCTCTGCTCTCTGCCTACCTTGGGTGCTGTCGCCCTGTCGGAATGTGAGCTTGAACTGTGATAATTTCTCTTGTTTGCCTGGTTGGAAGAAACTTCTGATTTTTTTTAGCATAGCCTATTTGTACACATGTAAGTCACATATGTTGCTTCATCTGCATTTTGCCTCTGGCCTTGCCCACAACTGTCATGTGACCCCCCAGAAGGCTTCCACAAGGGAATGTGTCACTCAAGCTGAAGATGGTTCCTCATTCTTCCTGATTTAAGGTGAAGTCCTTATTGCTTTGAAGTCAATGGTGTTTTCATTTTGACAGCTGTGAATTGTAACAATCTATAACATATTGTCAGTTATATGCAAATTTCTGGATTTTGATTTCCAATTGATTATTGTTTTTCCTGCGCCGGTGAGGTAGATGAGAATCTAGATGTAGATGATCAAAGAATTATAGAGTTGGGAGGGACCATGAGGGTCATGTAGTCTAACCCCCTGCAGTTCAGGAATCTTTTGCCCTATATGGGGCTCGAACTGTGATCCTGAGATTAAGAGTCTTATGCTCTACCGGCTGAGCCATCCTCTAAGAGTTGCTACTGTTGTAAAATAATAATAATAAAAAAATCAGGTTGCAACCCAAATTTCATATAATATCAATGAATCCTTCAGGATACTTTTCAGATCTTTCCTCTCAGGAGCCGCAATTGGGGAATGTGCCCACCCCTCGGCTTGCCCCTGATAGGGCAGTTTTGAAATTCATGATGAAGGCTGGCCAGGGAGGCCTTCCAATAGCCAGTCTCCAATGGCAAAATCATTTTGCCACCCCCCACCTTCTGACCAGGTAAGTGGCCATTATCCGCCAACTCTCTAAACCACATTTTAAAGGGGAGATTTTATTACTGTCTTATATTAGAGATAAACTCTAAGTGCTAGGTTTTTTTTATTTAAGAGTGCAAGGAAATTACATATTCATCAACATGTCAGTCAAGGTGAAGGTACGCAGGATTTTGCATAAATGACACAACACAAATGACTCTTGAGAGACTGCATTATAAAATGCAAGAATTCTGCAGAAATACAACCAATATTATTCTTCTCACACCCTTTTTAAAGTCCCTACACTGGCCTCTTGTCCATTCACATATCCTGCTTCCCTGGCATTTATCTCCCAACCCTCCTATCCCAATATATCCCTTTCTGTGATATTCACTGCTCCTGTTCCACCACCCATGGTCATCTGAGGGACCCTTTATCCTTCTTAAATGTATCTTCCCTTTCTGTCCCTAATGTCTAGAACTTTGTCCCAGAACAGCTACATGATACCAGAGCTCTTTCTCTCTCCCTTCTTCAAAACCTGTCTACTTCATGAAGACTTTTATCTTTTTTTCCTCATCTTCCATAGAAATGAAGCCTAAGGAGTTATAAGTAGCATCTTCTCATTTACTTCACCTTTTGTAAATGGTAACCATTGGGTCAGTTTAAAATAAATGAAAACATACTGGCATGCATGCTATAGATATAGATGTATAATGCTATTATGTTAATCATCTATACAGTTTACAGGAATAGTCTTAAGATATTTACTATGGATCTTTTTGGCTGCTGCAGAGAGTTATGCTGTTCTGTAGTTGCTACTGTAGATTTATGAACTGAAGCAGCAAGCTTCAGTAGTACTGAAGCAAGCCGTCAAACTAAATTCAGAATATTTGAAGTCAGCTATCATGCCTCTCCTTAAATCTTCAAAGCCCCATTGTGCCTCTGGCTTGCGAGGAGACCCTCTCTGGAGCCTGTAAGGATGTCCCCTTTGGACTCTGGGAGAGTCTTCTTGTGAGCCAAATGCACAGCTGAGGCTGGTCAGGTCTCTCACCCCATTTCCGGAGCCCAGATAAGAGCTGCTAGAACGCTGTTCCAGCGTGTTCTAGCTGAAAAAAACCCCTGGAAACACAGATGCCATTTTTGTCTGGAGCTTTATAGTAAAGATTTGTATTTTCCTAATATTATGAAAGTGTATGTATGAATAACTTCTTTAGGTCTAATTAAATCTCATCTGGGATTATGGAAAGTTGCATTGGTTTGCTTTCAGACTCCAGCTATTATTATTATGTAAGTTCAATCTGATTTTTCTGATGGTTCACCTCAGCTGTCCTATCCTTCTGAAGCAGTTTGTTTGTTAATTCAATAAAGGCAGCACATTGTGTACATTCCCAGCCCCCCACAGGGTGAATATTGACATGATGCTGTTAAATTGTTAGTAAAAATGAGCACGCAAACTTCTTCAGAGAATGGAAAGATTGTATTATTGACCACTCTGCAGATCACAACTCTTTAAGCAAGCAGTTTTAAGTCATTTTGAGAATGTTTTTTAAAATGTTCCTTTTAGGGGGAAATGATTAGAAAACACAATCAGTATTTTTCATCCAGGCTTTTGCATAGGATACAGTTTTGGTGGATGGTGACCTTCTGTTACATACAGTTTTATGCCCAAAGCACTTTTTAAGCACTGGCAATGATTAACATTTGAGCAGTGCTGTGACTAGCGGCTCAGGTGCCCATGAGACGGGGTGAGCTGGGCAGGGTGTGCTGCGCAGAGCCTTTATAGAGTCCATCCACTGCCTCCTCCGCAGCTATAGGGTGTCTGAGGGAGAGGCGGTGGGCAGTCGCAAGCCCCACACTGCCGTTTTGGGCAGTGTGGAACCTGCAGGTGCCCGAGTCACTGTGTCACTCCTAGGAGAAACACATGGCCCAGGCTCGCTGCATTCCCCCCACCCCGCAGTGTGGTGCCCAGTGCACATAGTCGCTGCCCGCCCCCCCCCCAGGTACGCCTCTGCATTTGTGTTAAATTGCTAAGCAGATTGTTTTGCACTTCCTTTTGCCTTTCCTCTAGTTATGATTCTGTTCTTCCTTCCAAAACCCCCAACGGTCAGCGTTCTCAGAGATTATTCATGTGGTCTTTGACCCTCATCCTCCCCACAATACCCTCTATTTAATGTTATCATATTGCCTTTTTTACCAGGATGATAGGAGTACATTTCAAAATTTGACTTCCTTCCCCCTCTTTCTGTGGTTCCTTAACTTATTTTTAATATTTTCTGCATATCCAAATTAATTTAATTTGATCATTTATTCGTCTACTTTAAATATATGCTCTTATAAAGCTGCAGGTTATTACAATAATCCTACCAATGTTCTTATCTGTTTAAAATTTGTAAATATTCAATAAATCATTTCCATTCTTTTATAAACAGTTTGTTATCTTGATTTCTTATTTTTTCAGTAAATTTCGCCATTTCTGCATATTCCATAGGTTTTTGTATCCATAATTTCATTCTTCTGAGGCATAGTTAAATAAACAACACTTACAGGAAAATGCATCATAATCCCCTTTCCTTTTCAGCTCTCCATCCTAGTCTGCTTTACAGTTGTTAATTTAAACACACATGATACTCATCAGCAGCACATGATCTGGTCAGATAAGGTTAAACTGCCAAAAGCCATGAAAAGGGGTACACAAGGCTTAATTTGTGTCCTTAATCCCTCTTACTGCTGTGCCTGCCAAATATATTTAAAAGACTGTATCCATACCCTGATTCTTTAGGCAGCAGATTGTCTCTTTGGGAAACAGTTTTAGGATTTTGCACCTGTATGTTTCCATCTATGTCAAAGTGTTTTGACAGTTTAGAAGTAGTTTATACCTGGCTGCAATGTTTGCCCAATTCATCAGTTAGATTGACTGGTAAAAAAACCTTTCAATTGGCTGAAAAGGCGTCCAACTGATATTAAACAGAAAGTACAGTAGTGGCTTACAAGGTTCTGAAACACTTCAAAATACAATTGTTAAAAAAACACCAAAACTAGTATTTGAAGATTTTTTTTCAAGAACAGCACAAACCAGAATGTAATCTCCCATATGTAATCTCCCAAGGAGGGAGTTCCAAAAGTGTGGAGCCACCACTGAGAGAGCTCTGTCCCAGCCTAATGCCTCTTGCTGGCAGATCAAAGAGGCCTCTCCTTGTTTATCTCAGTGCTTGGGCAAGCTCATTCCATTGTAGGTGGTTTTTCAGATAGGATGGTCCCAAACTCTTTGTGGCTTAAAAGACCAATACCAGCAACTTCAGTTGGGACCAGCAAAATAGGTAGCCAGTGTAACAGATGAAGATAGGTATACTGTGATCTTCAGCTCCTTGAGTTCCTATAAGCATCCCAGCTACTGCATTCTGTACCAACTGCAATTTCCAAATCTTCTTTAAGGATAGCCCTCTAGTATAATCTATCTTGTATAAGTACTTATAACCTGTATAAAAATTGCAGGATGAGATGCCTCTTCTAAAATGCTTGCTGCTGTGACATAAATGCAGTTTATTTCCATGTATCTTTTAGAATTAGGATGTTGGAGGTCATTCTGAAATCTGAAGTGAACCAGCCACAGCTGGTTTTGAATTTGATAGATTTCACAGGCTTCCATGTTACAGTGTATTAAATTTATCCAAGGTTTTTTTTTTGGGGGGGGGGTTCAGAAAAAAGCCAACCATGATTCATAAATAGCACCTCTTTTCAATGCTAATAATATAATATAAGTAAGGATATAACAGAATGAACTGTCATCTTGTTCTCTTATACTTGTGAACATGTTTTTTAATATATAAAAGAGCTTCATATAACCACAAGTCAGATGAAAGCTTGGATGATTAAGTGCACAATGCATGTCTACTCAAAAGTAAATCCCACTGAGCTCAGTGGGGCTTACACCCAGGTAAATGGTTATAGGGATGCTCTCCCAGAGTGCCCAGGAACAGATTTCACTGACTCCCCCTGCACTGTGATAACAAAAATAGCACTATCTTTATCGAATTCCTTCCTGAGGCAAAATCCAGATTGATGTTGGTGCATAAAAATAATTGTAGGAATGATCTGGCCTTGAGTGTCCAGTGGAGGGGATTGGCATTCATTTTTTATGAGCCTTCATAAGGCCACTGTTTTCCCATTGGTGATTGATCGCCATTATGTAATGACACCGTTTAATACACACTTGTCAGGGTGGCTGAGGAAGGTCAGTTCAATTGTGGCTGCCACTGTTTAGTAGGTCCTAGAAAGGTTGCAGACTAGATTATTTCATATAAAGAAGCCAGCAGCTTTTTAATTTGTTTACTGGCTCTTGGGGAGCTGGTTGCCCTTTCTTTCTCCTTTTGAAGCCTGAAGAAACTATGCTGTGATTCTGAAGTCATGCTGCTCCTATTGACTGATACCCACAGTGCACAGTGCCATTTAATGAACTCGTGTTAAAAGGCATGGGGGGGCCCTTAAGTCTCATTTGGCACAAAGATCTGGTTTTGGTGGCATTATCAGTGAACACCCAACACAGCCCAGGGTCAAATCTCCTCCTCCTGGGTAAGCTCAACTTGCCCAGGGTCCTGATACCATCATGATTAGCATTCCCCCATCCTTGCCAGCGGCAGCCAATGTCAGGAGGTGGAGAAATGTACATTGCAGTGATATTAGGACACTATGTACTTTTGTATTGTACTTCATGCTAGGGATGGCTGACTCTGTCAATTTCAGTTCCTCATTTTTCCAGTCTTATGTTCAGTTCTCCACATTTCCAGTTTGCAGCATTTCTCTTTTTTTGCAGAGGGTGGGTGGGGAGTCCTCATGAAAGTTCATCAGCATTTTAGATTCGTAGAATCATAGAATTGTAGAGTTGGAAGGGACCACGAGGGCCATCTAGTCCACCCCCTTGCAATGTAGGAATCTTTTGCCCAATCGAATTTAGGATTCAAACACATGACCCTGAGATTAAGAGTTTAGTGTGAATATTTCCATATACACAAATTTGTATACAGTGTTTCCTACTAGGTGCTTTTTTGCCAAGCAATCTTCCCTACAATAATGCATTTTTGTATGTTACTTTCACTAATATGTACGTTTATGTGCACATTTTACCCTTTCTGTTCATATTACTTGATTGGAAGACTGCACGGCAGAATTTGGAAAAGCATGAATTTCAATGGATGGCTGCGCTTTGGTTCACATATTATTTTGAAAAGTATGCATTCTTTAAGTTTGCCTTAAAACATGAACCAAATTGAATTTCTCCCCCTTCTCTCCTTTACACACAGCTGTTCTCTGCAGAAACTTTTTGTCCCGTATTTGACTTTTTAACAAACCCACACACCTGTGTTTACAATCTGTTGTTCTATTCAATTGCTGAGGTTTACATTTAACATAGTAAAGAAGGGGAGCAAAGTGGGGGTAGAATCTGTGAGTAAAATATTGTTAAGCTGTATTGTAAGACTTCTATTTTTATTACACCCCACAATAGAATTACCTCATATAAATTGTTGGAGTTTATTCAGCAATTCTCCTTAGGTTTTGATGCCTCAGGCACTGACAATTTGTTAGGATATATCCTCATGCCAAGAGGTTTCCGTAACTGGAAGAAGAGAGCCAACTGCTGATTAAGACTGTTGAATTACTTCACTTCCATAGATTTGAAATAGCAGGTTCCATTGCTATTACGGCCAAAGCAAGAACACCAGCAATTCTAGGAGTGGCTTTTTAGCATAACTGCAGAGCAGGGTTGTATTTAAACCCAAGTTCCTTGATTTAAATACAACCGATTACAGGATCATTTATATCTCAAAATTAATAATTCCAGTCCAACTCAGGGCATTTATGTTAGCCCGACTGAACGTTTTCCCCTCAGCTTTTGTTAAGGGCAGATATTTAAACATCCCTAGAAATGATAGACATTGTGAATATTATTTGAATGTGCCGGACACTGTAGAACATATTATTTTCTACTGTCCATTGTACAACCAGCTACGTAAATGCATGTTATTCCCCTTTTTGGGTAGTTTAACATCATGGCACAATGAAAATATCAGATTCTACCTGTCTGATATTAACCCGGAGGAAACTGCAAGGGTGGCTGAGTTTCTGTCAATAGTATCTCTTAGAGTGGTGAATGGCGCAGTTTAGTGGGAAGACACTCCAATGAAAACTTATTTTACTATATATCTTATATGGCTGTTTCTTTGTATGTATTTTATTTTATTTTTGTATATGAATGTTTTAAGATGGTCGATATCTGTGATATAATAAAGGTTTGGAGAAAGAAAGAAAGCGTAATTGCCCGTATGCCAATAACACTGACTGACTTACACAATAGACTTGGAAGTGCAATCACTCTGCAAGCTTTGTCAGTTCAAACGAATAATGCAGCTGAAATTCTGCCATTGGTGCTAGCAGTACTGCACTCATTTATACCCTTAAATGCATGCAAAATTCATTCACATTAAAGTATAATATGCATAAAAAAGAATCAATATTGCTGACAACTATTTGTAATGCTAAACTTCCATAAAATGCATGCAGTCCATCTCCCCGCCCCCCCCCCCCTTATTTTCAGGAATAGGCAGATTTTGCCCTTTATCTGTGCTGGTATTTCTCTCAGAGTGAAAGACCTTTTACCTTTCTGGTCTTTATTTGTTTATTTAAAAAATGATTCCAATTTTCCAAATGGGATATAGTTCCTGGGGCAAGAATAATTTATAGAGTTTTCCCATAAAAGTGATGAGTACTGCCAGGAAAATGACAAAATCCAGGTGAGGCGACTCCACACATGTCACCTTAAAAGCTAAGCAGATTTATTGTGGCATGAACTGTGGGATTACAGTACAACCTCTTTTTGTGGGAGAGGCTTTTGTAGCAAATCTCTTAGTCCTTAAAATTCCATGACACTCCACCAGGAAGATGGAATGGAAAGAGAATTTCTGGCTGAAAGAGTGCTGAGACTCAGCATCCTTAATTCTTCACCAGCATGCATAAACTCCTAAAAATTTAGCTGGGGAAATTAACTAACCTTTCACATTGGTTTGATAACCTCATGTTCTTAAGGGGAAATCATTACTCCTGGTGAGCATCCTGCACATTGTACAGAAAGTGGAGAATACCGAACACACATTTTTAGCCCTGGACAGTTCTCGTATTTTCCCCCGTGTCACTTCTTCTGAAACAACAAAGTTGACACAGTTGCTGTATTTAGTATGGTGACCATTTCAGTTGGGATGGGTTTCTAGTCTAGAAGCTCATATGACAAAATTAGGCTGCATTCTTGTACATACAAACTTTGGAGTAAGTCCCACTGAATTCAGTAGGACTTTATTCTAAGCCAGCATAAATAGGATTGTGATGTTAATTATTGGTCATCTTCACTTTGTTGAACAGTGGTAGACACTCGCTTCCATTGTGCAGTATTATTTACTGGTAAATATCTGTTATGGGCTTTTTGAATCTGAAAATTATTTTTAATGAAATATGGCATAATTAATTTGTTTACTGCAATTCCACTGAATTTGCTAATAAGGTTAGTACCAAATGGTCTGCAAAAAACAAACCGACCAAAGCAATTGGAACACCTGTTTGTACTTGAACACTTGCTTCTAGTTAGCGTGGGAATGGAAAGGAGTATATTTTTCATTAAAAATAAATGCATTGATGCCAAGTCCAGCTATACTAGATAAGACAAATAAGAGCTCTGGTCAAACTAGGAACCAGAGACAAACACTTAATAGAATATGACATTCAGTATTAGGCTTTGCTGTCTGCATTGCATATGAGGATTAATTTTTCATGTGCTTCCTGACTCACTTTGTTTTTCTTCCCTATCTGATAGAACTGTCTTACTCCTTTAACACAGTTCAGAACCTTTAAGTACAGTTTTGCATACTCGTTTACTTTTGTGGGTTTCAAGGAAGGAGAACTGTCTTCACATTTCTAGCAAAGCAATGCAAGCAGCTTGCTTTTATTTATTTTCTTTAAAAACACCCAGTTTACTTAAGTGTGTTTTAAGGCTCCGTTGTGTGATTTACTGTTTCATTTGCTGGAATGCGTAGGATTGTGGGTTCAAGTGTTCCTACAGAGAGAGAGAGAGAGAGAGAGAGAGAGAGAGAGAGAGAGAGATGAAACGTCCTATGAGCCATGCACATCAGAGACTTTGCCAGCTTTAGGTATAAGTAGGAAGGGTTTGCCAAGCACAGAGGCTGCTGGGAGAGCAGCTCTGTTTTTTTTGTTCCCTAATGCAGGATGCTGGAGCAACTGATGCAAGTTGCTGCTTGTGTGGTTGTAGCTTCCATGGCATGCAGGATCAGCTTTTCCGGCTTTGTAAGAAATAGAAGGCAAGTGAGTGAGTCAGCCAATTCTGTTCTTCAGGCTTCACTACCAGGAATTCCATATAGTTTAGGGTATTTCAGAATTAAGATCATGTGTCTTGATAGAGACCTGAAAATGAATTTGCTTAGAGTATATGCAGCTCATGGTCAGCCACAGTGGAAAATTGACATGGGCTCTGGGTATCCCAGTCTAATATCTTCTTCCACGTCATTGGCTACTTCAGGAGTTCTCCAAACTTTCTACCCCTTGGGCCCACTTGACATACCTGAAAATTGCTGAGTCACAAAAGGGTGGTTAAGGAGCAAAGCCAGTCACAAAATGCTGGCAGATGCAGGCACGTTTGGCATAATCAGCTGGCCATTGCTAACAACACTTTCTACTGATATTTACTCTGTCCTTGGAAATGGGGAAATTCTTTGCCACATCATTTTCTTGTGCCACAGAGCTCCTCCAAACAAGTACAGACATTACTCTGGAGGTACCAGTACTAGCTTCACCATTTTAGGCAGATCCTAAGGCTCTAATAAATGGACCGTAAAGAAGGCTGATCGCCGAAGAATTGATGCTTTTGAATTATGGTGCTGGAGGAGACTCTTGAGAGTCCCATGGACTGCAAGAAGATCAAACCAATCCATTCTGAAGGAAATCAGCCCTGAGTGCTCACTGGAAGGACAGATCCTGAAGCTGAGACTCCAATACTTTGGCCACCTCATGAGAAGAGCCTGATGTTGGGAAAGATGGAGGACGAGATGGTTGGATAGTGTTCTCGAAGCTACCAGCATGAGTTTGACTAAACTGCAGGAGGCAGTGGAAGACAGAAGTGCCTGGCGTGCTCTGGTCCATGGGGTCATGAAGAGTCGGACACGACTAAACAACTAAACAACAACAAAGGCTCTAAGCCGAGAAGGCTTTGCTTTTTATATTTCCCCCTCCCACCCTTACATCTCTTAAAGTATCTTTATCTATTTCCTATAATTTCTGCTCCCATTCTCCATCCACACTCATATTGCACCTGATCTCCTCACCCCAATCCTTCACCGCCACCAGTTTCTTCCATCCATCCTCCTTGGTCCTTTACATTTACTTCTCCCTCTGATAACAGTTTCCTCTCTTAGCGCTTCCTTTTTATTCCCAGTTAATTAATTTCCTTCAAATGGTGATAACTTTTTGCCTCTCTAATTCCCATCAACAACTCTTCTGAGCCTTTCCTTCTGAAGAGAGAAACCTTCTTTCTCTCATCCACACACAGATCAAATTCTCTGTCTCCTGACCATCTCTACTCAGCATGCAAGGAGTGGGGGGTGGTGGTGGTTCGATCCAAAGGCTACAGCATTTTTAGGGGGTGAGGCAGGCAAGTGAGGTGTCAATGAGCAGGCTGTGACATTGAGGCCCATCTGAAAGTGGCCCAAGGCCCATTGATGAGTCCTGGCCTGCTATCTGAGCAACGCTGAGTTAGTTTATAAAAAAAGGAGATTCAAAAATAAATTATTCCATTAAGGGATACACAAAACAGTTTGGCCCTATTATCATCCACTCAAGTGGTTCCACCTCCTCCATTTTTTCCCTAATCACAAAATTATATGTCTATATAGAAAAGTGTTTTCTATTTAGTCTTTGTAGTTCATGGCATTTCATTGTGTTCTATCAACCGCTTTTGAGCCTAGGGCACCTTCATTTAACCAAGGCAATAGTTACTCAGCTTGGTCAGCACTTTTAAACTGCATTATATCACAGTCTGTGCTGTGTCAGAGCCTGCAGTGGAACAGAGGCATTACTCAGCAAATGTTTGCTGGAACTCTGAGACATAACTGCAAATTAAGCACAAATGTGGTCAGTTAATGAGACAGTTTATTCAAAGATGGTTGCACTATCTGGCAGATAGCAGACAAGTTCACCCAGTGAGGGGCCCAGGTTGATTCGTTAACTGAAACGGTGAAACGGAGCCCATGGACGAATCGGGGGGCGCACAGCCAGTAAGCCATCTGGAGGAGAGGAGAGGCAAGAAACAGGCAGGAAGGTTCAGTACAGAACAGGAATCCCAAAGGTAGCTCTCTCAGAGCCCAGGAAGCAAAGCATATGCTCAGCCTCAGCTGATCCCTCTGTGCTCCATGGCACTGACTACTCTTCTCAGGCTTTGCTGAGGCATGCAGAGTCACAAAAGGGCAGCCCTCTGGCTTGGAACCCTGCCTGGATTGATGAGCCAGATTGATGGGGCATAAGGCCCTTTGGGGTGAAGATGTTGGCCCTTTCATGGAACCTTTATGACTTGGGGGCTGCAGGCTCAGGGTTCTGATACCCAGGAGCCCTGGACTCAGGGGGTCCCTGGCTCACAGGCTCAGCTGTGAGACTCATGTCCCGTGCCTCCTCAGAGAGCAACCACTGGTACCTTAATCCTCTGTGTCCATGGTCTAGGTTGCTACTAAATGTCAAGATAATGACACTGGCCATGTCACAGAACAGATTTAAACATTTTGCTTAGAAAAATCATTGTTTGTTAAAGCCTTCTTCCGTAAATTAACCACATATTACCACTATGGCCAGATGTGTACATCTTTTTTAAAAACCTCATAATTCATAGCAAATCTCCCAACTTAGCTCAACAGTATTGATACCTTGTACTAGATTCTACACTATGAAAAGTTGTATTTGTTCCTGATTACATCAGCAGCAATAATGAAGTGTGTGGCCATTGTATACATGGAAGATATGGTCCCTCATTCAAAAAGTGAGGGTGTCTGAAATGAATCAGGCTGGAAGTGACTGTCACAAATTGTAATTTACAGGTAGAAACCTGAGTAGACCCCCTTCCGCAGATGAATGATAGAAGGTATCAAATTTCCCTTCCATTATTTATTAGCATTGCAATATTTCTGTGATTAGTTTGTCCTTTGTATTGAACACAGGCTAAGAAAATTAAAAACCCTTCACCAAATCATAATTCGCTGGACTTTCATGGAACAAAGCCTTCATTCAGTAAGCTTTTCAGCCTTTATTTTTCTTCTAAAATTGTGTTCTGCAGAGTCATTAAAAACAATGGTTCTACCACTTTATCATAGTTGACCCTTCCCATCTTGACTAACTTGTAGTGGCCACACTGCTGTGCTCCCTAGTAATTGCTTACTCTGGCTGGTGAAGCTTGGGATCAGTCTCTACATATCCTGTGAACCCAAAGGAGCCAGATACTGCTGTGCTGATGTACAGAGAAAGATCAAGCTCACTCACAACAGAAATGCATTGTGGCTATTTCATATCATTTCAACTATGTGCCACGTTATATTTTAAAAAATAGGACCTAACCTCACCTAAATAAAACATTCGGTCTATTAAAATGAACATCCTTTTAAAAGTTTTTTTCCACTGAGTTTCTTGTGCCTGTATGTCCATTATAATTCACTCCAAACCTGTGTTAAGGGTTTTGATTTGTTATTTTTCCTCGCAATGTGCCTTCAGGGCCCCTACTGCATTTAAGCTAGTTTGGGTCTTTATCTGCCTCATCAAGGATAAAGAAGACATGGCAGCTCTGTCCTGTTGGCTGTCTGAGTCACTACACAGCTGTGAACTGGTCCTTCAGCAGATATCTCTTGTCATTGTGCAAATATCAGGCCCTGGAACATGAGAAGGAAATAAATTTCCTGGAATATATAGTACAATTTCTGAAAGAAGGCTGCTATGTGATTCATTTCAGAGACCAATATATTTAATCAATGAGTAGCAGGTGACTGTAATCTACTGGATGACATTTTCTTTCTAGAAAAAGGGTACATGGTCTGCTTGAATCACTGATTTGACCTGTGAAGAAAAGTGACACTGCTCTTGCAAGTGGCTTCTTCCTCATTCATTACGCCAACGTGGTGTAGTGGTTAAGAGCAGTAGACTTGTTATCTGGTGAACCGGGTTCGCGTCTCCGCTCCTCCACATGCAGCTGCTGGGTGACCTTGGGCCAGTCACACTTCTCCGAAGTCTCTCAACCCCACTCACCTCACAGAGTGTTTGTTGTGGGGGAGGAAGGGAAAGGAGAATGTTAACTGCTTTGAGACTCCTTCGGGTAGTGATAAAGTGGGATATCAAACCCAAACTTCCCTTCTTCTTCTTCTTCTTCTTCTTCTTCTTCTTCTTCTTCTTCTTCTTCTTCTTCTTACGGTGTGCTAACTTGGTGCTTCTTTTATTTCTCCATACATATGGCAAGTAAGATTTCTGGCAGAACTCTCTTACCAACCCCCCCCCCCCCGCAACATGAGCAGGTTCAAGTTGTGAAATGAAATCCCCCCCCCAGTGGTATTGTTTTCCAGAGGGTGACTTGAACAATTCTATCTGCAGAATTTTGCATGACAAATTACTGTGCCTTTACATTAGTGCACACAGTGGGGGGGGGGGAGGGAACGACACAAAAAATCTAAGGGTGGCATATTGGGTAGTAAGCATTCTTGTTGTGGAAACTCTAACCAACTGCTGCTGCTCTGGCACAAGAATCTTGGCAAGTCAGGAAGTCTCTACTGAACCATAGCTTTCTGTTCTGTTTGAGCTGGGAAACTATGGTATGATATGTTCAGGATTCATCTGTCGGAAATAGCTTTGGGGGGAAATTTCCAAAAATTGTTAGCAATGTCCGGCAAAACCCAGGCGTATGGCAACCCATGACTAATTTTGGACTAGTTTCCCTAAAAATATCTCAAAAATACATAAAAAACTTCATTTTTTGAGATTTTGAAAAGAAAAGAAAGCTAAAAGACTTTGCCCCCCCTCCCAAAAGCTCAAAACTTTGCCAAAACAGCTCTACAACTTTAGTGTCCGGATTTTCACTTTTTGAAATATGGCAACCCTAAACTATGGTGGATAGCTTTGTAGCAAGCCAGAAAAGTAAACCAAGGTGTGAGGTTAGCTTAATATCCTGGCCTCTTCCAGAGCTGGCTAATCATAGTATTCTGGTTCTGAGACTATGATTAATGAGATATTTCCTGGCTTAATAGCAGCTGATGTGAATGATAGAGTACTACTGCTCTATATGCAAGCAAAAGGCTCAAGCCTATCTCAGATTCATGTGATCATCCAAACTGGCTCAATATCTTGTTATTCTCCAAGAAGTGGGAGGTAAAATGAGTGTATGAAAGAACAAAAAAAAGCTTGGAGATTTGAAAACATGCATATGTCTCTGTGCAAACTGTGCAATCTGGTCTCATGATTAGAAATAGCTGTCAAGGAAATGAAACATGTCCAGGCTTCTTTGAGGATATATTTAATAGTTTAGAAAGGTATTTCATTTTTTGCACCTCTCAGGTGTCCTTGTAGGTATTTCATTTCAGTGTTTACTTAGTTCGGTGCTGAAATTGTGAGGCATTTAAGTTTTTTCTACTTCTGCAATTGGAGTGGGAAAGAAGGAATGAGAAAGGGCATTTCATTTTCCCCAAAGGAAGCGTGGCAAATGGGCTACCCACTTATGTTAATTATCACCTCCAAATGCAAAAGGTACTTTCTAAAAAGTTATTTTAAATTGTAGATCAGTGCATTTAGTAATAAAGGCAGTTAGCGAAACGGAAACGTGTGTGCCCTTTATGCACTCTGCCATTTTATTTTGGGAGCGTGAGGGAGCCCTATCTTCTCTTTTTCCTGATCTAGGTCAGAATAGGAAGCATATCGGTAGCCACAGAGACCCTGGGAAGAGGAAGAGGAAAAGGCTATACAAAAGAGCTAATTCTATTATTTCAAACAAGCATAAGGAAGGCATCAAATCTTTGAAACTGTAGACATCATTGCCTAGACTCCGTAGCCTTCTTTTGTAGGCTGTATTGCAGAAGAAATTAGATGTTATGAGGCACGATGTGCCACAGTTTCGGTTGTACTGGTTTCGTGTAAAGTGTGTCGTGTTACAGTACAGTTGTAACTAGAGGTGTGGAATAAATTTATTTCAGTTTGCATATAAAGCTGAATTTATCAAATACATTGTTTTTGAAATAATATGAGAACTGAAAAACAGCCGTCCATTAAAATCCACAGTTATCTGAATTTTGTAATGCAGTTCTCCAACCAAATAGCATTCAAAGAAATTCATGTATTAGAGGAAAGTGTGCACAAAAAGAAATATATTATTTATTCATTCATTCATTCATTCATTCATTCACTGCATTTATGTACTTCCTTGGGTGCCTTGGCAGAAAGGCAGTATATAAATGCAATGGATAAATAGTACTCAATTATTACTAAGACATACAGTATAACGTGTAAAATTGGCGACTGTGGGGAGGGAGAGACAGTCCAACTGGAACAAGCCTGGATGTTGTATTTTCGTTGTGAAATACTTGGGAAGCACAAGTCTAGCAACTTCATATTTATTGAAGAGGTGATAGACAGGTCTGGATGATTAAGAGGGGATAATTATTGTTCCACTTGTACTTCATCTTGCTGATTAGCTGCCGCAGACAGTGACACCCAGTTCTCACTTAAAATCTGTCATTGCGGAATATATTTGACATTTCCCCCTCTAGTAGTGCTGTCATCAACAAACCTTTTATAATAAACACCTGCATTTGCTCTATTTAAAAGTATGAGTTGTTTTTCTCATTTATTTAGAATGGTACTCCATGCAAGACTATCTCTCCTAGAGTACTAAGAATTTAGAGCGGTAGTCAGGAGCTGGATTGACCAGATGGTCAGTTCTTTGCAGCAAGTGAGGGTAAGGAGCCAATGCCTTTCCTTCCTAACTTACTGATGTTCATAACACACATGGGCTGGTGATCATCCAAGGGCCATCTTAAAGGATTGATTGTGACTGATGCTAATCTTTGCACTCCACCACATCTGGCCCAACAAGATGTAAACATTGGCAGGCCAGAAGTGGCATAGTGCAGTGATGATGACCAGTCACCAGGGATGTTGTTGTTGTTGTTGTTTATTCAATTTATACATGCCCTATACCCACAAACAAGACCACAGCGTGTAAAATCAAACCAAAACCACATTCTAAAAGGGTGTTGGATGTCAATAAGATCAACCAAAGGAATGTTTTTCCTGGCGCCTAAAAGTGTATAATGAAGGCACCAGGCAAACTTCCCTGGGGAGAGCATTCCATAGACGGGGAGCCACTGCAGTAAAGGCCCGTTCTCGTGTTGCCACCCTCCAGACCTCTCGAGGAGGCAGCACACAAAGGAGGGCCTCAGAAGATGATCGCAGGGTCCAGGTAGGTTCATATGGAAAGAGGCGGTCCTTGAGGTATTGCAGTCCTGAGCTGTTTAAGGCTTTATAGGTCAAATCCAGCACTTTGAATTGCCTCCTCCATCAGCATATAGAGTGGGGAAGTAGCTGCAGAAAGAAGAAGGAACCACTTTACAAAGGGGTTGGAGGAATACTTATCTTTGTCACAGTGTGGCAAGAAGCAGGGTCATATTTTCAGGCTGAGAAGCCTACAGGAAGCAAAGGATTGCTGGCACAGAGAAAGTCGGGACAAAACGGGAGCACAGGGAGAGGAGAAATGGAAGTGGGGAAGAAGTACTGGGATAAGGAGGATGCGTGTAGGAAAAGAGGAGGACCTGATGTTGAACTCAGGCCCAGATTTCCTGCTTAAAGGAACAAGGGATTCAACAAGCATCTTCAAAAGGACAGTTTGGGGCTCTAAAATGTATTCCAGTCCTGTCCATCTTGCACACTCTCCTCACACTGAAAATCTCTACAACCAGATTTAACCACAGACTGCCTATTGCCTATCATAGCAATTACTAAATGTTGCTGTTCCAGAAAATGAAATTTGCTTGTCACTGTGGGCTAGGAATAAGAGGATGTTGTAAAGAAAAAATGAAGGGCTGCTGACATCGTGGAATTTACAGAATACGCTTATAGCTGTTTTTCTGTCTCTCCTGCCTCTCTTTAAAAAATTATTATTGTTTGTTAAGAGTTTCCAAATTGTTATGGAACCACAGCAACAAGTAAACAAATAACAAAAATTCAGTAATATATCCAACTAAAGGCAGGTCATACGAAACCAAAACATACTAAGTAATGCCCAATCTAAAATCATTCTCTCCTGCCTTGCTGACAAATTCTTCTTCACCAGTCCCTCCATCTTCAGAACCAATTATTCATCCCCCTTGGCATTTTCTCCTGTTGTTGCTCTTCACAGAACTTCATTTACTCACCATAGAGAGTGCTTTATTTAGATGATGCTTTGCTGAAGTATGTTTCTTGCTACAACAAAAGAGCTAAAGACACTAACTGCATTCCCCCGCTGAAATCAAATCTCCACAACAAGACTTAGCACAAAGAGCTACAAGTCATGGCACAGTAGCCGATTGCTGGCTCACTTAATTGGCAAGGACAGTGGCGCTCTTTGTGCGTCAATGGGCACGAACAACATTGATCACAAGAGGTCTTATGTTTGGGAGAAAATTTGTCCATTTAATTCAGTTTGCCCGATGACATGCTGGCCTTTGCTCTGTGGCAGTTTTGACTTAAAGCAGTTTCGACTAAGGCTGTCATCACAAAAGATTCCATTGTGGCCGGAATCAGATGTTCCTGAGTTAAGTTCTCACCCAGCAAGTGATAGCAGCACGTCGGTTTTACAAGAAAGTAGAGCACTTTTCAGCTTAGCATCCTACTCCTAAACATGATTACTCACAATTAAGGTCCTAAGTAGCCATTGCTCTCATCATGTAATTAAAATCAGCAGGGATGTGTTCACTAGCTCCACCCTCTCCATTAAATCCCTGTTGCTCAGCCCTGCTGCCCGCTGCACTCATAGAGGACCCTGAACACGCTAGGCTCTAAATAAGCACAGGGAGCCCCCACGATGACTCCCCACTGCAAATATTTGCCCTCCAATGTGTGGAGGGCAGTGGGACCAAGCGAGGAGATTTGATGGAGGAGATGGAAGTAATGTGTCTCCCCACTCCCATCAGCTTGTGAACAGGGTCAGGTCTCAGTGACTTCAGATAACCATGCTTAGGGCAACAGCTATGGTGTTGCCCTTTTTTGAAGGGAAAAAATGTTTTAACACAGTAAATCCAGCTTTGTTTGTGATGGGTTGGAGTTGCATTTACTCAGTGATTTAATAGCCTGTTTGCACTGGATGTCTCTCTGAAGTCTGAATATGTAAATCCAGAACACCTGGGATATCTATCTGTCCTCTCATTCCATGGACTCTGAACAAGGAATGAGTCCCTCAAGAAGTCCAGAAAACCTCTTGTGCTGCCATGCAGTGGAGCTGTCCAAAAAAGCTGCAGTGCAGTAGGACTTTAAGAGGTTTGTTGTGAGTGTGCTTCCAGGCTTCTGCAAAACAACCTTCTCTCTAGGTCTTTGTATAATTACTCCAGGCCACTGGAATTCAGGTCACACCCTCTCTGCCTAGGTAGTTGCTGAAGGGAACAGTTTTACAGCTTCTGTTTTGTCACAAAAAGATCTCTTGCAGTGGCTTGCCAGGAAGCTGTCTTGAGGGGCTGCTGCTGTTTGGAGGGACTGGTGCTATTTTAGGAACTAGCACTGCTTACGTGCCTGCTCCTCCTCACCCCAACCTTTACATTTGTAAATAAAGAGATTTTATCAAAACAAATCCCACAAGCTTCCAGGACTCCTGCATCACGAGAATCCTGGCACTTGCAAATCCCAACTTTCCTGTCCCACACTAATATATGCATAGGGTCCTCTCAAAGGTAAGGCATACCACCCTGGAATATGGTAGGGACCCCCACATACCCTGAAGCTTGCCGGATGGTGTCAGATGGCAGCATGGACAGGCATCATTTTTTCCTTTTTTCTGCACTAAGGCAATGGGCAGGCACTGCTCAAAGCAGCCTTTAGCCATCTTCAGTTCCTC
Organism: Podarcis raffonei; assembly: GCF_027172205.1. Lineage (NCBI taxonomy): Eukaryota > Metazoa > Chordata > Lepidosauria > Squamata > Lacertidae > Podarcis > Podarcis raffonei. The sequence goes on along the minus strand of NC_070604.1, from coordinate 74,290,208 downwards.
AGAATGCCCCTGGTCAGGCCCTTGGGCCCCACCATGTTGCTGTGCCTGTTCATTGCTGTGTCAGCTCAGGCTGATGCAGTTCTGTTTCCCCTCTCCTCCTTTCTCTTTATCTGAAGGAAATTGGAAACTTTTGCTTCTGATTCTAAACAAACCACAGTTTCCCATGACATTAAAACTCTGGGACCTACAGTTTGCTTAAATTATAGATAACAAGGACAAGGCAGGAACAAACCATCCCCCAAAGAGAAAAAAATGCATAATGAAAAAATAAATAAAAGAATGTTAATTCATATGTATAGGTACAGATTTAAAAATAATTACTGTAATTTAAATAGAAATACTGTACACACAAATACCCCATAGTGAAATGAGCCAGCCTTTCAGCTTTCAGTAAGAACTTACTGTGTAAGGCCAGCCCATCTCTACAATACACTAACTTACAATAATTATATGATTCTATATAGATGTTGCTGCATAAAATTCCATGCACAAATGATAATCCAGCTGTAGGGCACAAGTGAGCTGCAGCCTTCATCAGATAACTTTCCAACATAGCAGGTGTTGATTTCTTCTGCTCAGTCTTAAAAACTTCCCCTCTGTTTAGAATGTGGAAGCTACTACCCTTTCTTTAGCGCTCAGGCAGGGGCGGGTAGGAAGAGGAGCGATGGGTGCTGGCCACCCTGGGAGTCACCACTGAGGGGGTGACAAATTGCCGGGCTGCACTTACTGCGGGGCCTGCAGCGGACCCAAGCCACGTGTCTCTCCTGAGGGAGACGCAGTGGCTTGGGCGCATGCAGGCTCTGCGCTGCCCAAACAGTCCGCCTGCTGCCTCTCCCCCAGCTGTAGGGCAGCTGAGTGGGAGGAGGTAGGCAGACTCCGGAGGCCCCCGGTGCACCCCATCCCTATGAGCGGCTCACCCCGTCCCTATGGGCGCGCCACCCCAGGCACCCGAGTGACTTCCTCCGCCGCTGCACTCAGGTAGTTGCATTGTCTTATCAAATGAACTTTTAAAGTACCTGTAGCAAAGAAGTGCATAAGAAGTGGGAAAGTTCAGACTGTGGAGGTAAAAGGGAGGAAGGCTGCTTTTTTATCTTTTATTTATCTGGGCTGATGCTGCCTCTGCAAAGGCCAGCAAAAAACAGATAGTGCTGTGTCCTTGTTTTCCTGATGACCTGCGTAATTTGCAGATTTCTTTGTATGGAGAGATGAGTGTAGGCAACATCTCTTTCTACTTCCTGGAGAGTATGAAGCAATATTTTCTCTCCGTTGCCTACCTATAATCAAGGTTTCTTTCATCCACCTTTATAACAGAAAATATTACAGTTTGAACCAATGGGTTCAAATTACATTAAAGGAGATTCCACATTAGGAAATTCCACATTAGGAAGAACTTTCTGACACTAAGAACTGTTCTACAGTGAAATGGACTATAGCTCAGAAGGTGATGGAAGTTTTTAAACAGAAGTTGGATGGGCCTCTGCCAGGGATTCTTTAATTCTGATTCCTGCATTGCATGGGGTTGTGCTAGATGACCCTTTGGGTACCTTACAATTCTTTGATTCTATAGAGATGAACATGTGTGATGTCTGCTGGCAGGCCTTCTGATGCCCAAGTGCTCTAAGAATGCAGTAGCATAAAAATGTACCTATTCTTTCCCTGTTCCTAATTTTAACAAAATATGTGATCTTGCTCGGCTGATTGGCTGAGCCCAACAGCTTCAGGAACTGATTCTTTTGTTTCAATTTACAGGTTCTCTTTTTAGCTAGCTATATATCCTAGGTAGAAGTAAGACATAGTTTGATGTCTCACATTCAGACTCAATATATTATGCAACAAAAATTGTGTGAAAAAGAGAGGGTGTTAATAGTTTTAGGAGTAGGATTCTTGGTCTCTCAGTAAAAAAACGAAAAGAAATAAAGGTGGTAGCTGTTGGAATAAGTGATATAATTTGTTTTATCCATGCTAAGAAGTGTGCTTTGCTTTGTTTCTCTCTTATTCACAGGAAGAAGGTATTGTGAAGGAGATAGACATCAGTCATCATGTAAAAGAAGGTTTTGAAAAGGCAGACCCATCACAGTTTGAGCTGCTCAAAGTGTTGGGGCAAGGCTCCTATGGAAAGGTAAGATTTTACAATGTGCAATATGCTAAGGTGGAATCTGGAACCAGCACTAAATTCAAGAAACAACTTGATCCTTAGCTCATACCCTCTTAAGATCTGCTTTGGAGATTCCGAGGGAGAAACAGTCAATGAGGTTTGAGTAACTTTCCCCCTCTTTTTAGTTTCTTCCAAAGCAGTAAGATGCACTGGAAGGAAATATACTCATCTTCCTCCTTCTTACTTAGCACATTTAACTTAAATTTGTAAGTACTATGAGTCCTCAACACTTCATCAGCTCACTTTGGGCAAAACAGATACTACAGTTGATGCATGGCTGCCATCAAAGCATTAGCACTATGTCATCGCCTCTTCCACTCTTCCTTGGTAATGTTTAGTAAGGCAAAATGGATAAGGGGATGTCATTGCACTGTCTTGTACAAGCGGTAACCAACTGCGTGGGATAGGGAAATTTACAGCACACTGATGTTGACATGTCACCATGTATTTTATGTTCTGCTCCCTAGCCCCACTCTGAAAACTGTCCAAAGCACTGACTGAGCCTGCCAGTCCAGGTCTGCCCTGTGCCATGATACAGCAGGGCTGCTTGACCATGGAAACTGAATGGCTCCTTCCACACATGCCATGTGGGAGGCACAATGTGGTCTTGCAGTGGAAAGGGAGACAAGCTGGGTCTTGGGTGTGATCCTGCCTGTGTATAATCTGTTCTGATTCCTGCCCCACTTCCATCCTCATTTGCCTTTTCAAATCCAATCCCTCTTTAAAGATAAGTAATATGTTTACTCTGCAGCCACATCCGTATGATCTCCAATACAATGGCTAATGTTCCTGCCCCTGGCCAAACCAGTGCAGTGTGTGTGTGTTAAAATGGCTCCACAAAAGAGTTCCGCTTCTTTCTTTCTTTTTAGTTGATGGAGTTATAGGAAATTATTTTGTAGATCATGGTTCCCTTTAAAAGCAATAAGGCATAGTGGTGTTTTGAAAGAGAACACATTGTCATTTGTTGTATTTTTCTGCAGTTTTATAATTATTTTCATGTTCTCTTAGCACACAGTGTTCCCTGTCTGACTCATCTGTTTTGAGGGGAATACAATAAAATCTGATAATACGCTCTATATCAGGGAACAGCTAACAAATGACTAGTAACCAACACTGAAGGCCTTTTCCACATTCTGTAGCAACCTGGCTCTCTTCAGATGTTGTTGCACTACAGCACCCAGCAGCCTCACCGACAAGGCCAGTGGTCTGGAATAATGGGAGTTGTGCTTGAACACCTGAAGGGCACCAGGTTGGGAATGGTTTTTATGAAATGAGGTTACACACTTACTTGAAATTTAATCAGTATTACTTTCCAGTGCATGAATGCTACAAAAACCATTCATGTAAACATGTTTCAGATTTTTGTTTTAAGTTGGTTAACTTTGCTGTGTTAAATGTGCATTCTGTAGTTGACCTCCTTTGTAATGTTTTCATTTGAAATCTTTAAGATAATATTTTAGTTTCCTGTTAATTATGCTGCTTGGAATGTATATATCTGACTTTCTTTAGTAATGTTTTATTCTGGATTTTTAAAAAAACGTTTTAATATATGTTATTGCTTTGGAGGGTATTTTTCTTAAAAACATAAAGGGGCGTAGAAATGAAATGAACAACAACAATAATAAACATACATTAATTTATTGCTTTTTGTGCTTTTTTTCACTTCAGGTGTTTTTAGTGAGGAAGGTTAAAGGATCTGATGCTGGGCAGCTGTATGCAATGAAGGTACTTAAGAAAGCAACTCTGAAAGGTAGGAAGTTTAATTGGTCTCCAAATGTATGTAAAATACAGCCTGCTGTTAACAGGCAAAAGACTGTTGTATTTGAAGTTGCTGTATGTATTCCTGTGGCATAAAACATCACATCATTCTAGATACTACATTATGGGTTTGGATCTTTCATTTCTCTGCATCAAGATAGGTAGCTCTGGATAAAGCAGGCTAGCCGTATAGTTTTCTGCTTATCATGTATGACAAAGGAAGGTGGAAATTCAAACATTTAGTAGGTGTTTTGAAACCTTCCTTCTATCTCCCTTTATAATCTCCACTTATAGTATTTACATTTATTTTAGGCTTACTGATGAACAAATGGCACTGATTCCTGGTTTGTTATTTGGTGTATTGCCTCCTTCCTGTGGAGAGGCGGTGGGCTGTTTCTTTCTCATAGTTCCCTTGTTGTGCACAGACTAATTAACTTTACCCCATGCCTATGCCATCCGTAAGTGTGACAGCATTGATTACGCCTCAGGTCTACATCTTTTAATTCAGCCTTTAAGGGCGTGATGACACTCACAATGAAGTTGCAGGTGAAAAGAAGTTCCCCTTTCTCTCCCTGAAAATATGAACCGGTGGAAGCCGCTGATGTGGTATCATCACATCACGCTGCTCTACGTTCTTGGCTGCTGCTGAGGGGCAGGGCGAGGAAGCAATGTAACGAGGATGATGCATGTCACATGATTCCATTACTGTGAACACATTGCACCAGTCCTTTCTTACCTGCATTGGTCTTTGATTTGCTCCTGGGCCCAATTTCATACACTCTTTTTGACCTACAAAGCCCTACATGGCTGGAGATCTTGAGATGTTAGGTAAATCATCACTTTGTCAACAATTCCCTGTACCCTAGACACACCTGTAATTAAGATGTCATCATTTTTTATTGTGTTTTATGAATTCCATGATTTTTGTCAGCCGCTTTGGGTTTCTTTTATAAGTGGGGTATTTCTGAAAAGTAAGTAAGTAAGTAAGTAAGTAAGTAAGTAAGTAAGTAAGTAAGTAAGTAAACAGGTTTCAACACTAGTCAGTATGATTTAGAAAGCTTTGCACCCAACATCATGTCAGGTAAAACTCTCTGTTCTCACCATTACACACAAACAGATATACAAAGCTTTTTTGCTTCTGTGCAATTGCATATCTGGGACTTTTAAAGAATATTGCCAATCAGCCCATACCTGCTTCCATTTATTTTAAGCTGGGAGTAAGAATGAATAGAAAACCACCCCTCTCTTAGTTTTAATTAGACCTAGGAATATTCGCCAAGCATCCTTCTTTCACTTATTTTACTTTATTTATATCAGTAATTTAAAAGCACCACACTAATATAAGGACTACTTTGCATCCTTATATAAGCAGATGCAAAAGATAATAACTATTCATTGCCTTCCCCCTAAAACAGGGGTAGCCTGCATGAGTGTTGTTGGACTACAACTCCCATCACCCCCGACCATTGACCATGCTGCCTGAGGCTGATGGGAGTTGGAGTCCACCAATATCTGGAAGTCACCACATTGGCTTCCCAGGCCCTAAAAAAACACACAAATTGGTCAACAAACATCAGTATTGTCTGCACCAGCCATAAATTGTAGCTGAGGTATTTTGGGGTATCAAATTGCAGGCCCAGCTATAGAAAAATAATGGCTTCTTCTTTTCTCTGACAAAAGGAAGGAGCATCTCTGACTTGCCAGTTTGTTGCCTCTACTGCCTGAAGATATACTTGCATTTTGTGTTCACAATGGCCAAACAGCATAACCAAAGAAAGCCACATACTGACTATGATGGGGTGGGGGTGGGGAAATTGAATCGTGAGGGGGGAAAGAGTGGCACTCTGTCTGCTGTAGATACGGTAACTCAGTCTGAGTAACAAAGATAATACTATTTGCCCTTACAGAAAATAAAATGTTGTTCAGTTTCCCATTTTATTCTTGTTAGTAGCTGGGGTTCAGGGCGAGGTCACTGAATCTGTTTTATCTTTCCTCACCACAGAGCATGTGAACCAAGAAATAATTTCCTACTTGCTAAATATGCGTGAATCATTTTCCCCACCATTACAATAAGGCTTATTTATAGCACTAGAGAGATGAGTTTAGTATGCAAGTGTGTGGTAGTATATTTCTGTTGAATGCAAAAATGTAAATAAATGTTTCAACAGCAGAAGCCATTTCTGGAATTGGTTATATCTGGTAAAACTGTGGTCCTAATAATATGTGATGTTATGGTCACCATGTTGAACCTAAAAATCTATTTATTTTTTTTGTGGTGTGGTTCAGCACGTGGATCAGGTGCCTTTGACCACATCACCACAGCCTCAGTCTCCTGACCAAGGATAATAACATCTACCAAAACCCATTCCCTAGTGGTGATGGGAGATCCAGAATGTATCTTAAAGTCCTGGTGGGTTCAGGAGTTTGTAGGCAAATGGACAGCAGAGGAGAGCACATGGTGGGAGTCTAGAATGGCAGATAAGGTATCAGGATTCTGTACTGTGGAGCTAGAAGCGACTGGAAGGTCAGCAAGCATATAGCTCAGATGTTGCTGCCATACTGGTAAGATGTCTGAATGGAGTCTGAAATATTGCTGAAAGGTCCTGTCCCTACCTTTCTCAATAGGATGATTATAACATTGTATCCAGGGCTGGATTTAGATTTGATGAGGCCCTTTATAAGTAAGTAAAATATTTAATATAATTATCATATTTATATATAGTATTATAGTAGCAAGTGGGGGTAATAGGGAACTGTACTAGTGAATAATAATATAGGCCTACTAAATAATAAAGATGATTTTTTTTCCTAAAGTAATTTTATAATGGGATCAAAATAAATAAATTATGTATTACATGAAATCAGTCAGTAGGCATAAGACTCATACCCTTAGTCTATGCTGCCCGATCTTGTAAAAAGTCTACAAGCACTCTTTAAGATTAGATAACAGGTACAACAGCTTGACCTACATTCAACTGTGCTGCCTTGCAGTCTGCAGCTGCACGCTACATGTTGCCATGCAACCAGTCCATGCAGAATGTAGGCACCCTATATATAGAATTGAGCAAACCTGTGATATTTTAGGGAGCAGGCTAGCAGGCGGGGCCCATTACTTACATCACAGGAGCCGATACAACACAAAACACTGTTGCTATATGTAGGTTTTATTTTATTTGTTTTTTTATCTTAGATTTTGGAAATGTACATCCAAATTTTTTCCTTAACAATTTTTTGGGGGCCCCAAGAGAGTGGGCCCTAAGCTATAGCTTGTTTAGCTTATAAGTAAATCTGGCACTGATTGTATCTGTGGGGGTGGGGCCTTTTCAGACCAAGGGTCACATTCCTTAATAGCAGCCATCCAGGGGCCACATGCCAGTGGTGGGTAGGGCAGCAAGTGGACTCTTATTTTGTACTGTAGGCTGCGCACAGTCTTATATGCCAGACTGGAAGGCCTGAAAGGCATTTGCTACCTCTCCTTCCTCTGCCCAGGGGTGAGGTTCCTCACCCTTGCACTACTGGGATTCCTTCAGAAAGGATTTTTTATCCTTCAGAGATTTTAATGTGGCCCTCATTTCAAGGTTCAATGTGTTTTTGCCTGGAATGCTATTCTTAAAAGTGCATTTCAAATTTCATACCCAACTTGGTTTTGGCAGTAGCAATTACTTCAAAAAGCCAAAGTAGGCTTTAAGAGGAGGCCGCCTGAACACTTATACCCCGCCTCACACACTGAGATCCTCTACAGGAGCGTCTTTGGTTATCCCCCAAGTTTGTGAGGCTCAGTACAAATCCATTCCTTCAGTGCCATCAGCCCAGCCTTGTGGAATGCTCTTCCAACAGAGTTTCAGCAGGCGCCCTCAGGGTTAACTTTTAGCCCATTGCTGAAAACTTTTCTAAGTTTCTTATGCAGACAGTTGAAAGAGGGAGACAACTTTTCTTTACCTTTAGCCAGTGATCTGTGAATCTGGTTGTGTGTTTGTGTGTGTGTTGTTATACACAGCTTTAATTTTTGATGGAATTGTGGCATAAAAGGTGTTTTTGTTGTTGTTTCAATGAGCTGCATGGAACTTCTCTTTATATATGTGATGGCTTACAAGATTTGTCACCACCAGCTGTCAAGCGAAAAGGATGATAGCATTCATTGGATGAAGCATTAAAGTGTTAGCAGCACAATAGTTTTCAGTGCTGAAAATGCCACTATTCCTACCTAAGTGGCAGTTGACACTTGAGGGAACAGAGCAACGCATGGAGCACTTAAATCTGCAACTTTCCAGGAACACTATTAGATTAAAGTAATTTTATTGCTATGTGCTGAATCATGTACCTAAGTGGTGTCCGCCCTTTTCTTCTCCCATGTGATAGAAGGCACTTAATGAGAAGGGTGAGTCAGAAAGCTGGGAAATAAATATCTTCTCAGCAACATATTGGGAAACTTGTTCTTTGAGTTCCTGGATGTTCAGGTGCCCTGTGATTCTGGGTTTCCTTAGTTTCTATTGCCTCGTGCAGTCAATGGTTTATTCTAAGGCATGTGGTTTGGAGCTGTAGTGACTTTCCATTGGGGAATGCTCATCAGCAGGGGCTCTGATAGGGGGTTGACCAGGAAGCCTGCACCCCGTCCAGTTAGGCCCTCACATCTCTGTCCTTTATTATTATTTTTAGTTTGCTTATGGTAAACTTCCTCTCTGACAGTACGTCTAAATTTTTATACAGGCAACCCCCAATTTGTGCAGAGGTTGCATTCCAAGTCATCATGCACGATGCTGGAACATGCATAAGGCTGCTATGCCCCATCCCCACCCCACCCCCATTCCCAGCCACTTCCGGCTTGCCACAATTAGGATATATTAAAGAGAATAATCATTCTGCATTAAATGGCTTTGAGAATGTACGTGTGCTAATTTGGATGTGTGTGTGTTTTTAACATCCTCTTCAAAACTTATGGTCAAGACTGCACTAGAGTAACCTTCTGAGCCAAACTGTGGCGATTGTTAGCAATAGCTGACAATATTATCAATGAAAGGTTAATAGAATAATTGAACTGGAAAGGACCCCGAGGGTCATCTTGTCCAACCCCTGCAATGAAAGAACTGCAACATACTGTTCCCCTCCAATTTGAAACCATGCAAGATCCTGCTTAGCTTTGCAAATGTGCTAGCAGTTTTCTTGCTGCACCACTGTTCATTGTAGATGAAATGTTTGAGCTACCAGAAGTGATATGATACACAGTTTTTTAAACTTGGGTGAAGTGGGAACAGAAGGTAGATGAGGATCTACTGGTAGATTTAGGGGTGGTTTTTATTGATCAGCAAGGGTTTCTGACTAATAATAGTTTAACAAAAGCAAGAACAAAAAGACTCCGTGCACAAATTAGGTTGCTGAAACAAAGAAAGACGGTAAGGATCAGGAGTGGATTTGTGTGCGAAAGTGCTGTCGGATCCTTCTGGTCATAAAAACCAATTCCTGGCTCAGAGGATACCCTGCTCCTTAATTCCAAACTCTCTTGCACTGCCATTTTGAATGCGGCTCTTGTTGATGGATTTCAAGGTTCTAGTAAAAACCCAAGAACAAAACAGTTCCCTTAAGCCTGAAGTTTGCTGCCCCTGTTTTAAACCAAAACTCCTAAGACTTGTAAAAAGCCTGAAATCGTGATTTCAATTGTGCATTTTTTTAGATTTTCTATTTAAAAGCTTTTCATTCATTCACAATAACTCTGGTGTAGTGCTAACTATGCAAGTGCTACTATTCAGTGAAAAATGGCAGGGAGTAATGTAATCAAGGCAATGGTACGGTCTCCACTGTGAATCCATTTCTGCTCTATTCTGATTGCTTTAACGCTGAATGACCCCATTACAACCACTGAGATTGCTTAGCAGGGATTTTAAATCAGAAACCAGCAGAATTCCTGTCAGGCAGCACCATGTCATTTTTTGGCATCAAAGGGCAGTTGTTATGACAGCTTAATTAAAGGTTTAAGGAAGTATTTTGAATTACCCACTCCCAGAAGCACTAAATCAGTTCAGAATTAAGCATGTATTACCATGTCAGAAGTTGAGTGGAAATGCCTAAGTTCTTGTTAGCAATAAACTCAAAGGCTGTTGGTGGGAGCATTGTAACCTAGTCTAATGGCAGTTATTTTGGCTTTTTCTCATTCCCCATTATCCTTCATCCTCAGCTGTGTTGAGAAATCGACTGTTTTTGGTCTTTAGGAATGTGTCATATGAATGACCCTGATGTAGACCATATTGCCATGTTGGCAGATTTCCTGTATAGAAACGTATTAATTGGTGTGATTTGATGTGTGTGTGTGAGAGAGGAGGGGATATGGGGAGAAGAAACAACATAGGGAGCTGCCCTAGGCAAGTCACATCATGTTCCCACATGGCCCAGTAATATCTCTTCTGATTGGCTGCAGCTTTAAAGAATCATAGACAGAGATCTTTTCCATATCAATTGCTACCTGATCCTTTTAGCTGGAAGTGTACGGGATTTATCCTGTGACCACCTTCAGGCAAAACATGCTCTCTGCTGATGAGCTATGGCCACCTCCCAAATGCTTCTTACCTTTCTGCTTTTTCTCCTTTCCTCACCTCTCTTCCCTGCACACCCACTATTCCTTTTGCTTTTACTACTAAAAGCAAGAATCTCGTAATAGCAGACCAAAATGATGATATTATATAAGAACAACATTGCTAAGATTGGAAAGAGTACCGTAAGAATACCATTTGCTGAGGTTATTCTGTGGAAGTTGGATTCTGTTACATAAGATCATGGTTTGCTGAGCTATTAAAAGAGGAAAGCTACATCTGTGACGTGAAACTTTGTTCCTAAACTATGGCCATCACTTTATCATTGATTCCGCTCCCCCCCCTCGGTGCCTTTTGAACAGATGGTGCTCCATGGTTTGGGGTTATTGTGATGCTGCATCCCTGCAATTTAAGATTCATAAGGAGTAACCCTTTTCTGTTGTATCAGCACTTGTTTTCTAATATCTGAAGGGTATCTTCATAGGACACTGTCTCTCCAGCAATTAATTGCAATTGCTCTGCAAGAAGACAGACGTGAATATGTTTCTGTATCTTATATAGCATTATCAGGATAGTGCTTTTTCATAGCTATGCTATTAGGTCTTGAATGACAAACACACAAAATTTAAAGGAAGTGTTGCCAACCCACAAGGAACTAATGGCCTGGCTAGTTTTGATGCTCCTGGGCCAGATTCCATATAAGAATTGGCTCTGAAAGAGAGAAAGCCCCAGTTTCCCTGCATTTTGCACTAATGCATAAGGGAAGCCCGAAAGCTTATGTGACTGTGCACAGCACCAACCCATTCACACATTTGAATTGGCTGCAGTGCTGCTCAGCCTTGGCTTCTCACCTTATCAATTCAATCCTAAGCATGTTTATTTGGATGCATATCCCCTGCTCACTCCATAGCAGGTTTATTTAGGCTTGTTTAGGGTATAGATTTGTATAGCACTAAACATGTTGTTATTGTAGAGCACTGTCAGAGGACACCCCTGTATTTGAAGGGCTGTCCAGTCCAAGTCTGCTTTAAAAATAAAGAACCCTAAGAAGGGGCCTTGAAGTTGCCCATCAATGGGTAGCACCTATGCATCAGACTGAGCAAGCACACACATCACCTGATCGCAATGGTCAGATGTTCTGAATTTCTAATTAAATTATAATATTTGGATGGGATACAACTAATGAGTACTTTCATCAGAAACCCCATGCAAGGACTCCTGCTTGTACAACAGAGCTTTCCCCTCTCTCCTCCCCCTGCATCCCCCCAAAATTGTTTTTTGCAGGAGAACCCCTAGAACAGTACATTGGGGGAGGAGAAGAGGGATCTTTCCATTGGGCAAGCTGAAATGCTTGTCCTGGTGGAACAATTGCCTTTGTGCAATGTTGAATTCATCCCATTATTCCTAACTTTGAATCTGTAGTGTACAAAGTACCATTTGTAAATACTGTGCAAATAAGTCTCCTTTGGGTTATGATGCCTTTCGACATTTCCTTTTTTTCCTGTAATGCATTAGTGTCCATTCTATATAGTTACAGCAGGCAGGAAAGCAGCTCGTCCTTCTGAGGCTGTGTGGCTGAAACAATTTTATCTGCAACAGACTTCCCAGGGGGGAAAACAACAACTTGGGAATCACAGCTCAAGCTTTTGGAGATCTTCTGTGGGGTCTGTTTTGTACTGCTTTCAAGCATCCTGTGAAATTCTCTTTCCTTTGACAATGTGAAGCAAAGACAATTAGGGAGCTGTGTTCTATCCAGGCATGCCTTCTTAAAGATGTTACTTTCAGAGTGGGCTGTGGGTGAGAGAAGCAAAGGCAGAACATGTCAGTCTTCTTCACTGAAGTAACATTCATTTTCCCTGACAATGTCCTTTCATACAACTGACAATACTTTGGCTTTTCATTAGTCATTGTTTAATCTGCCTGTTCCTTAATAGCAGCGGTGCAATGATATAACGATTCAATTTGCATGATCCCACTTTCTCCAGCCTCTGTAATCCTTAACCAAGGGAGCAGTGAGCGTTTATTACAGGAGATGTAATGAGGGAAGGAGGAATTTAAAATGAAGATAAGAAAATTCTAGAAGCGTGGCCTTGTTAACTTATCAGAACAGCCAGGAGTTCTTGTCTTCCAAATGCTATGTTTCAGCCAGGCCTGCCATGTTTTTCAGATTCCTGCTGTCAAGGGTGCTTCCCAGCCAAAGGAATGCAGATAGTTAAGTATTTATTGTCAAAGATAACACTTACAGTCGGTTCTTCAGTTGACGAAAGGCAGCAGTCAGTGGGTGGGGATTTCATTTTTACTACCTAGCCCAGGCTAGAAAGGTCTGCCAGTTGCTCTATGACCCTGCTAAGACAATGTGCTTTTTCTATCTCAGCTGCAGGACTGCTAACCATGGTCCTGAACCAGAATCTTAGTCCTGGTCCAAGGTCCTTGCCTTGCTATCTGATTCCAAATCCTGAGCATACCCATTTCCATCCCTCTTGGGCCATTATCTTCCTTTTGGAGTGTACATCACCATTGACCATGGCACCTATGGCTACTGGGATGTCTTCCCAGGGACCATCAGGTGGCCAAGTCTGTTTCTTTTAAAAGTACATTAAATGAGTTTGTTCTTTGCACAAAGGCTTCTATCTCCCCCAAAAATCTTTTCTTTTGGAAACCACACAGTAGGCAGAAATCCAACAGACACATTCTCATGGTGAGGCAAATCATACATGATAAACTGAAGACACAGCCTCTGTTAGGAACAAATGGGCCAAACATAGCTCTGGCTCACAGAGAAAGTTATAACCAGTAGTATATTTTTCTACACAGGTCCATAATTCTCTCAGCCAGAACTGTGTCAAAGAGTCAATTACCTCTTAGGATTTAGAAGTTAGTTAAAGCTTGATAGTTAGGTTTAATGTCTTTATCCCTATGAAATAATCACAGGCTAGTAAGTCTCCTGAATGTTTTCCATTTAGTACAAACCATATGAAAATGTTTAATTTCTAAATCCTACGAGCTAACAAAGCTTAAAACAATAGACTTATGGGTAAGCTATGAATAATTACAGATCCCATAGCCAGTGTTTATGATGTAGTGGAAACCACCATCACCAACATAATCTAATATAATTGTAGCTTGGGGACATCACCTTGACCTGTTTCGTAATTGCTGAATGTTTAAGTTTCCTTGGCTCAACCCTCAAGACAAGCCATTAGTCTTTCAGTCTGTCTGCAGTATGCGGATACTAATAATATTGGTTTGCTTTGTAGAATTCTTGTAAGGATTGCTGAGAGTCCAAGTAGACATAGTATCAGGTGAACTATGATAGGATCCCCCACACCTTTTAAACAGTTTACTAGCAACAACAGGGGGGAATCTTATTGGAGACCCTCCACAAAAAAACAACAACACACCTCTCTGAAACTATTTGACTTATGAGGGGAAATGTACAGGTCCCATTTGAGTACTTCAACTAAAATGATGTCCTCATGTATACCTGGTCTAAGTAAAGCAACAAAAATAAGAATACACTAGAGAAGAAAATCATTCTTCTTCTTTGTCTCCTTCTTTGGAGGTCTTTAAGCAGAGGCTTGACAACCATATGTCAGGAGTGCTCTGATGGTGTTTCCTGCTTGGCAGGGGGTTGGACTCGATGGCCCTTGTGGTCTCTTCCAACTCTATGATTCTATGATTCTATGATTCTATGATTCTATGAAATTAAACACAATGTTATGTTAATTTGTATTGTCTAATACAGAGGGATAACTTGAGGGGTATGGTTGGGATTTAATCTAACATGAGGAAGAACTCACCTGACTCAATAAGATGCCAGTTCTGATACACACTGGATGAGGAAATTCCTGTAAACCTTTTGCAAACTCCCCCCCAATAGGTTCTTTTAAGCTTTAAAGATACATTATGAAAGTCCAAAGTGCTGCACCGTGAGTGTTGGGGAAGGCCGCTCCCTCTTCAGGCTAATTCCACCAGGCCTAGGGGACGGGGCCCAGACTCACCTCCGCCACAGCTTTAAGGACACTGGTGCTGCTGCAGCAAATGTTAAAAATGTTTTTATATATTTTAAAGTGTTTTAAAGGTGCTTTTACTTTTTACTTTGTTGTACCACCGTGAACAGTGGTTTTTATCTATGTATTTTTATTTTGTTCTGTTTTATTTTGGTTTGGGGTTGAATATTGAGTGGGGTGGGGATTGGTTTTGTTTAGGTATAATTGTTTTTGTTTTGTTTTTATTTTGTAAATGGAGGCTAGTATGAGGCTTGGGATTGCTACCGTGGAGGGGCGAGGGAGGTATGGCGGTGGGAGCAGATGTTATAGGCGAAGGGGATCGAGATATGGATATGCTCGTACTCCTTCCAATCTGCACCCCATCCCGAGGGACGAGGGTAGGGTGAGCAAGGATTACTCACCTCCGTCACTGGTGTTGTGCAATGCCAGGTCTATAGGCAACAAAACCGCCACCCTGCGAGATTTCTTTACCTCGCAGGGGGGTCAACCTGGCTTGTGTGACGGAGACCTGGGTGCGCGAAGGGGAAACTGTTACCTTACGAGAGATGGCGCCCCCGGGTTTCTCCATCCTCCACCAGTCACGGACTGTGGGCCAGGGGGGAGGGGTAGCATTATTAATCCGGGAAGATTGTTCTTTCAGGGCTCTACCATCGCCATCGATCCCCAGCATTGAATGTGTTGGCCTAGTGTGGGGCTCTGAGGTGAGCTTGGCTGTCTGGCTGGTGTACCGGCCACCTAGCGCACCAGCAGCCACCTTGTCAGGCCTATTGGAGGTGGTGGCCGGCTGGGCCTTGGAGTTCCCTAACCTATTGGTATTGGGGGACTTCAACATCCATGCTGATGCCACCCCCTCCTCACAGGCTGTGGACCTGGTGTCTTCCATGGCGACACTAGGGCTCTCCCAGTTTGTTTCGGGCCCCACACATCAAGCAGGCCACACGCTGGATTTGATCTTTGGCGTTGGTATAGATGTGATCATGTCTCCTTCAATGAAGGTGCCATGGTCTGATCACTACGCTCTGAAAGCCAGGATTGACTTTCCACCCCCACCCTGCTTAGGTGGTGAGCCGATTTGGGCTTGCCCACAGAGGCTGATGGACCCTGATAGATTCCGTCAAGCCTTGTGGTACCTTGCTCCCCCTGGCGACTCATTGACTGAGCTTGTTGAGGGCTGGAATATCCAACTTCTGGCAGCCATCGATGAGATCGCACCTAAGCGCCCTCTGCGACCCCGCAGAAACCGGGCTCCCTGGTTTACCGAGGAGCTTCGGAAAATGAAGCGGGACCTCAGATGGCTAGAGCGAGTATGGCGGGGTGCCCGTGACGGAGCCTCAAGAACATCTTATAGGGTTTTTATGAAAACCTATGAGATGGCAGTGAAGGCCGCTAAGAAGTCCTACTTCTCGGCCTCCATTGCATCCGCTAGCTCTCACCCGGCGCAATTATTTAGTATAATTAGGTCTTTAACGTCCCTTGAAGGACAGCCAAATTTAAATAACAATCTGACACACAGCTGTAAGGCATTTGCGAGCTTTTTTGCGGAGAAGGTCTTGTTGCTCCGCCATGACCTCCCTGCCAATTTGGATACAATAAAGGAACTGGAGGCCCCTCGACTGTCCTCGGGTCCAGTATTGGACCACTTTGACCGGATATCCCCAGCCGATGTGGACAGACTCCTCCGAGCTGGAAAGCCCACCACCTGTCCTCTTGACCCGTGCCCGTCTTGGCTGATTAGAGCGTGTCCAGATGAGGTGCGGCCCCCCCTGGGGGATATCATGAATTTGTCCCTTGGCACCGGGATATTCCCAGGGGAACTGAAGGAGGCAGTGGTGCGCCCGCTCTTAAAGAAAACATCATTAGATCCCTTAGATCTATCCAATTACCGCCTGGTTTCGAATCTTCCATTCCTGGGTAAGGTGATTGAGAGAGCGGTTGCTGAACAGCTTGGTAGGTTTCTGGATGAAACATCGGCTCTGGATCCATTCCAGTCCGGCTTCCGCGCTGGTCATGGGACCGAGATGGCTCTGGTCGCCCTAACAGATGATCTCCGCAGGCAGCTGGATCGAGGTGGGTCGGGGCTGCTGATTCTTCTAGACCTCTCAGCAGCCTTCGACATGGTCGATCACAAACTCCTGGACCACCGCCTTGCCGACGTGGGGATCCAGGGCACAGTCCTTCAATGGCTGCATTCGTTTCTCTCTGGTCGGGGACAGAGGGTGGCGCTTGGGGGAGAATTGTCATCGCGCCACTCCTTGGTGTGTGGAGTGCCTCAGGGTGCGATACTCTCCCCAATGCTTTTCAACATCTTTATGCGCCCCCTCGCCCAGCTTGTCCGGAGTTTTGGGCTGGGTTGCCATCAGTATGCCGATGACACCCAACTCTATCTGTTGATGGATGGCCATCCTGACTCGGCCCCAGACACACTGATCAGATGCTTGGAAGCTGTGGCTGGATGGTTACGTGGGAGCAGGTTGAAGTTAAATCCTTCGAAGACAGAGGTCCTCTGGCTGGGACAGGACGATATGGGATTGAAGGGGCAACTCTCATCTCTTGCGGGGGTGCAATTAGTGCCAGCACCGTCCGTTAAGAGTTTGGGTGTAATCTTCGATACCTCCCTCTCTATGGAGGCACAGATTGCAGCTACAACAAAGGCGGCAATTTTTCATCTCCGCCAAGCTAAGCAATTGGCTCCTTATCTCTCTCGCCCTGACCTAGCCACTGTGATCCACGCGACGGTCACCTCCAGACTGGATTATTGTAACTCACTCTACGTGGGGCTGCCCTTGAGACTGATCCAGAAACTCCAGCGGGTGCAGAATGCTGCGGCGAGACTCCTTATGGGGTCTTCGCTGCGAGATCACATTCATCCGGTACTATGCCAGCTGCACTTGCTCCCGGTGGAGTACAGGATCAGGTTTAAAGTGCTGGTTTTAACCTTTAAAGCACTATACGGCCTAGGACCCTCGTACCTACGGGACCGCCTCTCCTGGTATGCCCCACAGAGGAACCTACGGTCTTCAAATAAAAACATCCTGAAGGTCCCAGGCCACAGAGAAGTTAGGCTGGCCTCAACTAGAGCCAGGGCTTTCTCGGCTGCGGCTCCAATCTGGTGGAACGCTCTGTCACAAGAGACTAGGGCCCTGCGGGACCTGACATCTTTCCGCAGGGCCTGCAAGACAGAGCTGTTCCACCAGGCCTTTGGTCAGGGCGCAGCCTGACCCCCTCCTCTGGCAATCTGCACAGAATTTTGCTTAACGGTTGCCATCAATTTGATTTTAATTAATTTTTATAATGAAATGTTTTTAAAATGTTGGATTATTTGATTGTTTGATTATTTGATTGTTGTTAGCCGCCCTGAGCCCGGCTTCGGCTGGGGAGGGCAGGATATAAATAAAAATTATTATTATTATTATTATTATTATTATTATTATTATTATTATTATTACTTCTCCTCAATTAGTGAGCCTATCGTGATTTCTGCAAGAAGTATGGCCAATTATTATTGTCATTAGGCAACGCAGAGAGTTGGCACCTTCCCATATTATTTGTTTGTTTGTTTGTTTGTTTTTAGGAAGGGGGATTTTTTAATGGAAGGCATGTGGCTCAGAAGTGCATATGCTGAATATTAATTCTCTTTTCTCCTGCTAATTCTTTCTGGTTATTCATGTTAGCAAGCCATTACAGAAAACCTAGGAGTGTTATTTCTTTATACAGTCTGCCATTTTCAAAAGTAAAAGTAGCAACTCCTCATCTGTCCCCAAATCATCTCACCTGCCCCCTCTTCTTTTTCATGAGCTCAATCCTTCCGTTACCAGCATCATTTGGGTAACAAATGCTTCAGATGTCAAACAAACCTCTTTATTATAATTATTTGCTTATTTGCTTGTTTTCTTTTTAATAAGACCAAGCAAACAACAAAAGACAAGACCTACATAACTCACCTCGCCCTAGCCAGCCCATCCAACAGAGAAAAAAGAAATGACAACAAAAGTGGGCTACAGTGATGTCAGACAGAAATCTTGCAAGCTTTTTTTGTTTTATTGTTTCTTAAGTTCATTACTAACTGTGAATAAGTACAAATACAATATTAGGCAAGCTTTGCAGCTTCACAGTTTTTAGTTTTTAGTAAAAGCAAGTAAAATAACCATGCTAAATTAGATCACTCTCCAGGACATCAGAAGATGTTCCAACACAAACATGGAAATTTTCCAGTGCAAATTAGGAACATTTTCCAATTCAGATTTTTTCTGGGAAACCCATGTCATTGGTAGGCTACCAGAATAAGCAGTCAGAGTGGGATTTTTTTAAAAAAAGAAAGAAAGAAAATACAATAGCCAGGCATGCAAGAAAAACAAAGAAAAGAGAGGGGACTAGAAGAGAGGTCATGGGGGAAGTGCAGCGGCAGAGGAATTAAAGCAACATGTGATGTCACTGCTCAAATCTTGACAAATATATGAAGAATGTCAGGGTGTCCAAACAAACTTAAGGAAGTTAGTGATAAGCTTACATTTTATTCTGGTAACCAGCAGGAAATGTCTATGGTAGGGATGGGGAACCTGTTGCCCTCCAGACTCCAACACCCATCAGCCTCAGCCAGCATGGGATGATGGGAGTTTGTCTGGAAGCATTTCAAAAGGCATGAGTTCTCCATCTGGGCTCTAGAGAAAGCCTCCCTGTTGGTTTTCATCAGATGCCTTGCAAATGCTCAGCAGATTGTTTTCTTTATGCCGCTCAGTTGGTCTGTACTGTTATCCTGCTGTTCTACTTTTCGTGTTACTGTAGTTTTCAGGGTTTGGTCATCTTTTGTAAAGCTGTTGTTTAGCAGCCTCAGAAATTCAATGAATCATTGTTTTAATAAAGTTTCTATTAAGGCCCATAACAAACTTGACTGGACAGCGACCTTTCCAAGCTGCGTTATCTCTGTAAAATTCTGCTGCTTGCAGGCTTTAGTAATTTTTAATTGGTAGATTAATCAAATAAAGTCTCAATTGATTTGTCAGTGTGAGTCAATTTAAACCAGAAAATTAGTAATTTCTTGCTAATACATTTTTTTTAGGTATCATGCATTGCCACCAAAATGCCAATGTCTGCAATGCATACATTTGGATTTTGGCTGGTTTTACTGCAATATGGGTGGGCAAAGCTTGAATCAGTTATTGAGTCTGTAACCCTACGCACTCATACTTGGAAGTAAGCGGCATGAAACTCAGTGGGATTTATTTACAAGTAACCATGCTGTAAATATTTGTTCATAACTTAGGGTGATCCTGCATTCAGTTATGAGTATGTCATCCCTACTGATATCAGAGCAACTTTTGCATGCTCACTCTTGGTCAGGAATACAGACAAAGACTGAACCAATTGACACACTTTGATGCTAAGCACCTATACTGATTTCTTGGTTACACTTTTAATCTTACCCTTCCTTCAAGGAGCTGAGGACAGTGTACATTGGTCCCTCTCCTTTTTTTCTGTACTACAACACTGTGTGGTAGGTTGTGGAAGCAACTTCCTAACCACTCATAGAATCACATAGCTTAGGGTTAACATATTTCAAAAAGTGAAAATGCAGACACAAATGTTGTTGAACTATTTTTGCAAAACCACAACAAAATGCCCATTTTGAGCTATTTTTTTTTTTTAGGAAAATGGCAACAATGACACTGACAACATGGCTTTCCCAGACATTTTGCCGATTTCCACCTGGACACTGCTTCTGACTACAGTATTCCGGGTATGTCCAGCAAATTCTGGACGCATAGAAACCCTAACTTAGTTAAAGGTACTATTTTTGCTAACATATGTACAATGTACATATGTCCAATGCAAGACCAACACACACACAAAAATCCAGTAGTGATGCTTTTTGGCAGTTTGTTGTGTATGTTAGAGATGACACTTTTGGATATATGCAGCTATATAAGGTGGGTTTAAAGCTGCCCTTGTGTGGCTTGCAGTATGGTAAATGAGTGTGCAAGTCCATCCAAATTCTTATCAGAAAGGAAAGTATTATTGGGACCATATGATATAATCTAATGACTAAAGGTAAAGGACCCCTGACAGTTAAGTCCAGTCGCGAAGGACTCAGGGGTTGTGGCGCTCATCTCGCTTTACTGGCCAAGGGACCCGACTTTTATCTGCAGACAGTTTTTCCGAGTCATGTGGCCAGCATGACTAAGCTGCTTCTGGTAAAACCAGAGCAGCGCACGGAAATGCCGTTTACCTTCCTGCCAGAGCGGTCCAGCTCTGAGGGCCTTCTGGCGGTTCCCTCACTGCGAGAGGCCAAGTTACAGGGAACCAGGCAGAGGGCCTTTTCGGTAGTGGCGCCCGCCCTGTGGAACGCCCTCCCATCAGATGTCAAAGCGATAAACATCTACCTGACATTCAGAAGACATCTGAAGGCAGCCCTGTTCAGGGAAGTTTTTAATATGTGACATTTTAGTGTATTTTTCATCTTTGTTGGAAGCCGCCCAGAGTGGCTGGGGAAACCCAGCCAGATGGGCGGGGTACAAATAATAAATTATTATTATTATTATTATTATTATTATTATTATTATTATTATATTATCTACTTGCACTTTGATGTGCTTTCAAACTGCTACGTTGGCAGGAGCTGGGACTGAGCAACGGGAGCTCACCTCGTTGCAGGGATTCAAACCGCCAGCCTTCCGATCGGCAAGCCCTAGGTTCAGTGGTTTATACCACAGTGCCACCTGCATCCCATCTAATTAGAATCTTGCAAATTCATCTGAAATGTGGTTAAGACATTCCTGCTATACATATTCTGCGTCATTTCTTAAAATTAGTTTGAACCCAATAGACATTCCCTTATTAGATTTCTCTCATGGGCTCTGCTCACTTGATCCATCACAGTCATGACTGTTAGCCCAAGAAAATAAGACTCGTCTCCTCTGCCCTAGCCTCTGACTTTTCTTCTTACTCATTGTGTTTTTATCAAAACTGCATCCAGGAGGTGGTTTTCCATGAGTCATCCTTACTAGTAACATTAGGTCTGGACAAATATTTGAATACACTTAGGACTGATCTGTGGTTAATACCTGCTGCTATGATTATATATTGTTCCCCAAGTTGTGAGCAGTTTCAGAAACCATGCTATAACTTTTGGTGAAAGCATAGAAGGTTTGAGAGTATCTTTGTAAGATTTGCTTTATATACAAATATACAACAAGCAGGACATAATGGGAGCAAGCCGTTTACTCAGACTAATCTGCAGTCCTGGATCCATTTACCTAGAAATAAGCCTCACTGGACTCAGTGGGGTTTATTTCTGAATTTGTGCAGCCCTCAAAAGTACAACAAAGTTCTAACTAGTAATTCTCAGCTTGCTCGCTCTCTAGTTGTATTTAAAATGTCTTTTCATTGCCTGTGTCTCTTCTCAGCCAGTCAGTTGTTGCATTCTCAAAGCTCTGATGGGTATCTTATTCCAAAATCTAAAGAGTGCTTTCCAGGTATTAGGAGACTGCTGTCACTAGCTTCCATTAGCTTTCACTAGTCAAAAAAAAACCACCCTAGACTATTAACAAATAATCAGCCTAACAAACAGATAGTTTTCATGGCAGGCCGGGATGCAGTGAAGCTGTGAGTGGGGGGGGGGGGAGCAGGTGGCAAATAACATAGAACCATGTGTTGGACTGAAATTAGGCCACAACTTTATTGACAGCAGAAGAATAGGTTTGGCATAGGCAATGGGCAGAGATTCCTTAATCACCCAATCCACTTGCTGGGTGATCTGCTGTTAGCCAACCAATGTGGGTTCGCCAGTGTTGGGGTCCTCTACAGTATGAACCTCTTCCAGTAGACCCCATTCAGCCAATGGTAGGGGATGCTATGGCTCTAAAATGGGGTTCTGGACAGAAAACACCACACTCTAGAATCACTTAAGGGGATCCATCTATAGACTTGGGCTGGATGTCCCTTTCTTGTCCTTTGTTCCTCAGCATCTAGCCCAGTGCCTCTCCTGCCATCTTCAGTTGTGATGATTGCTATGAGGCAAGTGAAAATCCATGGGACCAAAGCCAGTCCGCCTGTGGACAGAATTCCTCCTCAGCCCTGAAACCAGCAACCAACATCTGTCCATAGCAATGTCATTGGACAGCAAATTCATTTCTGCAAAGCAGCATGAAGTGCAGTAAAAATGAAAGCGTGGGTGGGTGGGAAAGTCTGGCATGACTGAGATGAGGAGAGCAGGTATGGTCTGCCTTTTATAACCCAGGGGCAGACTTGTCTTCTGTCCAGTCCATTCCCAAGGCCCCACCCCTGGGAGCCCTGGGAGCCCATCATGGCAGCTGATTGGCTTCCCAAAGTCCCATTGTCCCCGTCCTCCAGCCAGCTGGAAGCGTACAGAGCTGCTTCTAACCATGCAAGAGACCTATGATGTTCCCCCGCTGTGCCGCAAATGGTGCTGCCTGATAAGTTGGGGAATTGGGAATTATTCTACTGCCACTGCCATTCTAGGTGTGTTTCTAGCAAGAAAAATCAAGCTGTAAACTCCCTGTTTATCAAGAAAGGCAAGTATCTATGGCCTGTCATACAAAAGAAGAGTTATGCACCTGCAGGATAGAATTGTAGGCACATAAAAAGCTCTTCTTCCCATTTGCACTGGAGCAGCTCACACTGCTCCGTTTTCCTAAGTGACTTGGCTCTTCAGCAGAGGGAACCTGCTACCAACGATGGCAGCAAACGGCTCCAGCTGTATGTGCAGCACATGCCTGCCTTTGATTCCTTGCCTGCGTGCTCCGTTGAGGGGATAGCAACACGCATACAAAACTAAAACGAGCTATTCGTGATTATGCTGCAGCACAGCAGCCGATCTAACCGTACAACGTGAGTCTCTTGAACCGTGGGGTATCCTGATGTTTTATTGTTCTCTCTTTACAGTCCGAGATCGTGTCCGATCAAAAATGGAAAGAGACATTTTGGCAGAAGTGAATCATCCTTTCATTGTAAAACTTCATTATGGTAAGATTTCTCTATAAATCAATTCCTAATCGCCTTGGGATATTTTCCACTGGATCCCTTGCTATTCAAATTCATTATCTATGTGTGGTTTTTGATTGCCTACTTATATAGATCATATTTATCCAGTCAAGGGTACGCAGTACTAGAACCCTTTCCCCCCAAATGTTAAAAGTGTGGCTGTTACTGTAACAACATGGTGAATACCTTATTTATCTTAAGAGCACTTTATTTTTATGTTACCAGCGTACCTGGTCTATTCTACAGGAGGTTCAGAGCGGTATTTTAACCTCCCAACACCATTGTGGAGCAGAATTGCATGAGAGATAGTGGGTTACACTAATCTACCCAGAGACTTGAATAATGGAATGAGCATTAAGTTGCCACCTGCAATATTCTGTCCCCATCAACAGAAGGTGATGGTGATGCTTTTCTGTCTCTTTTCCATTATAGATATCAAGGGAGTGCAGGCAGAGTTACTAGGTAGTCTCCCATCTTGGCACTGACCAAAGCCAGATGTGTTTAGCTTCAGCAAAGTTGCTGCATCAAGTGCCTTCCAGCCATGCCCTACTGAAAGGCCATTATCTGTGATAATAGACTTTCATAGCTGCTGTTATGCAAAAAGTGGAAGAAGCACCCAATGCCACTATGGTCCCTGCCAAAACAAAACATACCTAGTATCCCCTTCCCATAAAACTCCTTCATGCTTTCACTGAATGTGTACAGGTCCAACAAACATATCTGAATATCCTACTGTCTTTTTCTACTGTAGCATTTCAAACAGAAGGAAAGCTATATCTTATACTAGATTTCCTACGAGGTGGGGACCTTTTCACCAGACTTTCCAAAGAGGTGAGTCCAATAGATTAATGTGTTTTGTTCGAAAAACAAACCAAAGTAATTCTATACTGGTAGCTGTGTCTCTTAGCAAATTCCTTCCTTCTAGTTTCTCATATATTTAGTTATTTTTATTTTCATTACATTTATATTCCACCTTTCCATTAAGGAGCTCAAAGTGGTGGATATGGTTCTCCCCATTACCATTTTATCCTCACAACAACCCTGCAATCCTCTTATCCTGAATACATCCAACACATAGCATCATGGCACTTTAAAGCATTTATCTTTAGGGTTCATTTTTATTTGCACTGGATCAAACATGCTGTAATCTGCCCATATACTTGAGGATAAGGCAAGGTCACAACAAAGCTCAGCAAATGCTTTGTTGCTGAACCACACCCTGAAACATCAAGAGTGCATCTTCCCATTTACATCATTCTTGGAGCCAAAGCACAGCAGTTTGTTGGGAAGACCTGCCATGCCCATCAGCCAAGGGTGCCAACGGCTATCAAAGCACCATCTGCAAAGCAATGGAGCAGCTGGAGAGAGGTGCAATGCCTCCTGCTAAACACTTGCTGGCAGCAGAAATGCAGCGCTGTTGATCATCGCAGAGCACTGGCCATCCTTCAGTCACAGCCATTTATTCGTTCTAGCACTCAAACACATTTTATACTTCAGACACACCTTGGCATCTGCCACAAAGGAAAATTGTGCTTGTTCCTCCCCATCCCTCTAAAATGTGAATATTCAAACTTCAAAATCAATAGATGATGCTACCAGTTTTTTTAGCCTTGGTACTGACTGTTGGCAGGAAACCTTTTATTTTGGCAGGAAAACATTAATTGCTCAACAGGGCAGAACAGGGGACTATTCCGTTTTTTAAAAACTGGTTTTCTTAGTGCAAAATATTTATATATTTTAGATAGCATTTTCTGTTCCAGTCTTAATTAATTTCTCTCTTTGGGCAATATCCAACCAAGCCATACTCAGAGTAGAGGCATTGAAATCAATGGACTTGTGTTATTTATTTATGCCCTTTGTTTTCAGAGGGTCTTCCTCAGACTATGACGAAGGATGGTGATCATCCTTTCTGTCTCTGCCAATACACAAGTCTGTCTTCCTGTTGCTCCTTCCTTTCTTTGCTGCTGCCTCTTCATTCTTTATTCCTCTTCCAGGGCTGATGGACGTGTTGCTCATTGTCTGGCTGGAAACCCTGTCCCTGTGCAGGTGATCCATGCAGTGGGAACATAGGGAGCTGCCTTGTATGGAGTTAGGCAATTGGCTCTCATAGCTCTGTCATTGCCCACACCGGCAGGCAGTGGCTGTCCAGGGTTTCAGACTGGGAGTCTTCCCCAGCGCTACCCAGAGATGCCAAGGATTGAACCTGGGCCATTGTGCATATAGTGCAGGTGCTCTATGACTCAGCTACGGTCCCTTTCCCCAGTAGCATCTCAGTGCCTGCATACCAAAAGCTAATCTTGTGCTAAGCTAAGTCATCGCCCGCATGCATTTTCAGCAATAAGCATAGGTGCGAAGTAACATGCTAAGTCCTCCCCTATTGAATGCTGCTTGAGTAAGGGAAGTCAACTCTGCCATGATGACCTGAGTGCACCAAGGCAAAGTGAATGGGAGTACATCAGGCTGACACCATGTGCCACTTTAAAAAAAAATACAGTATTCTTTTTCTAACCTGCTCATGCAGCTTTTTGGAGTCTGCTGTCTGGGTGAGCCGTAATGACTACTCAATTCTAAATCCTGCCTGAAGAGCTGTGTCAACTACAAGAGTCATTGCCTTGAAGCGGATGGCCTTTTAAAGTCACTTCCAGGGAGCAATTCCTTTGACCGTGGGTGAACTGCCTGTCCGTCCTCTTCCTGTGGCTTTCGATATGCTCTGCAAGCAAGGTCATGGAAGTGTAACACACAGCCATCCTGCCATTATCCCCAGAACACAGAAATGAAGTCTTTGTCTTTCTATAAAGAATCAATGTTAGCGCTATTGGGAAATGTGCGGTTAAGCATTATTTCCCTCCCTCTTCTTTCTTTTTTTAAAGCAGGGGCCTACCGGTTGCTCCTTACAAGGATTTAGCCATCGTTCCTTTAGTAATAAGAAAAACCTTAGTTTGTATTTAGTAATAAGTAATTTAGTAATAAGAAAAACCTCCCAACATATTAGTTGGGATAAGGAGGATTAATTATAATACTGGGAAGCAGAACTTTACATACGTTGTGGAAACACGGAAATAATGTTGCTGTTGGTTTGTTTGGTTTTTTTAAAAAAAGAATGTAGTTATGGAGAAAAGCGCATTTTCATTTTAAAAATGTAAATGTGGCCTTTTCACTATGGCTCATTTTAGGTTAGCCAAAAGAGCAATTTCAAGAAGACTGATTTAATTCATATTTGATAGATTTGTCGTATAAAAAAACCCGAAAAAAACTTGAGAGAGATTAGCAAATAATCAGCCCAGTTCATATGTAACACTAGACCATGGTTATAGTTTGTGGCTTACCTGGAGCAAGACAAACTATCAGCTTGGTTTTGGGTGTCATGCTAAGTTAAACCATTACTTTACTCACAGCAACAGAAAGAAGAACAAAGTGGTCACCATCTCTTCTATAGGAACCTACATATTTGTACTAATTGCAAACCAGATCAGTGTTTTGGGGGCGGTCATAAAATTTGATTCATTTTATAGGATACCTACAGACTCCAAAATGACCATCTGTAAGTGGGAAATAACATCACCTATTCTGCTTTTGTTTCTAAGGTTATTCAGCTCTCACATGTTAGCGATAAACTTATTTTGTAAAATTTTGGTTGCAATCATATCCACACTTCTTAGAACTCATGATTTCTGGGTAGACATGGATTTATGATGGACTGGAACTTTTGGATGTGAGGAACAGGACAGTATCGCAAATTTGATATAAATATAAATGTCCAAAATCCAATATTTGAATTGATTTCGGTAAATCAAAATGGATTTAGCAGAATCCAGTTTTTGGCTTTTGAATTGTTAGCCTGTTTTCCATTTGGCTTATAATCAGTTGATTTTGTTGGACCAATATATTGTCATAGTATCCTAGCAAAAGTATCAATATAAATAAATCCACTTGTGCATTAAAAAAATACTGCTTTTTCTGCTTCTCTCTAGGTTATGTTTACAGAAGAAGATGTTAAGTTCTACTTAGCTGAGCTGGCCTTGGCTTTAGATCATCTCCATGGTCTTGGTATTATTTACAGGGATTTGAAACCAGAAAAGTAAGTTGGGGCAGAAATGCATGTGGGAAGATTTTTAAATGGGGTTACTCTGTTTGGATCACAAAATGCCTGTGAGACCCTGCATCAATTTCCTCATGAAATGTATGTCTCTTGGAGTGATATTCTCATTTATCTGAATAGCTTAGAGAACATCCTGAAAGTTCAGAGGATAAGAAACTGTGTCTATAGTGGGGAGTGAGAATAGGGTGAGTGGGTAAGAAAGCCAACTTGCTCAACTGGGGTGAAAACAGGACACAACTGTATTGAATAACCAACTTCAAATGGCAAATCAGTTAGCATTTAAGGTGCCTCAAAACTCTGCTGTTGTTGCAGCAACAGTAGACTAATGTGGTAGCCCCTCTGGAAATTATTACACATTCAAATAGTTTGACATTAGTGGGCAAGGGTGCCTGCTAGATAAAAAACGTCTAACCTAACTCTCATGGTTGTTGTGGTGATTAAACGAGGCGCAGAAGAACCATGTATTCCATCTTGAGCTCCTTGGAGGAAAAGGTACCCCAAACTCAGTTACTGACCCCCTTGCTTTTGCCAGGGCCATACCAGCCAATTTTCCATTGGGTTAATAACATCCCCAGGGACTACATTCCTCTCTCCTTCCAGGAAAACTTAGTGGGGGCATACAAGGCAGAAAAACAAATAGCAATTCAGATTCAGTTTCTCCCTTGCTTATGGAAGATATGCTCTCTCTCTCTCGCTCTCTCTCTCTTCTGTGTTAGAAACAGATAAGGGGATTTTAGAACAGCATTGTTGTCTTAAATGAAGATTTGTTGAGCAGCAAGGATTGTATACTCTTTTTGTGGTGTACAACTCTTATGCGCACGGCTTTGTCAGAAGAAGCAAGCTTTGTCAGAAAGGCAATAGAGAGATAGTAGTTGAATAATAGTAGTGACAACTGTCAGTATTCATTATTCATTTATTCTCCGCAACAGTCTGTTCCCAGCCCACAAATGTTCTACCGAGTATCACTTCCTTTCAAATTACATTTCACTGCAAAATACAACAATGTGGGAGTGAGAGTTATTGTTGCAGTTTTCAAAAGATTTTATTTTTTTAAAAAAAATGATAGGGGGAATCACACACAGTCCTTTTTTTACCCTTGCCCAAATGGATGAATAGAAAGGAATGTGAAGAATAAGCTCATTGGATGGGGTGGGAAAGAAGCAAATGGCAAGCTACTTGTTGCATTTTCCCTTTACCTTGTACTCCTGGGGCCCATCCATTAGATCAGGAGTGGGGAACCTCCAGGCCCTTGGGAATCTTCTCCAGGCACACTTCTCACCAGCCCTCTCCACATCCTCATCGACTGCTTTTGCCTGGCTAGCATGGAAAATAGCAGAAAAAATTACAGTGCCCCACAGAAATTACAGACTATGTGTGCAGACCCATCATTCTGAGCCAGGGATTTTTCAGTGGTGGCTCCAAAAGTGTGGGATATCATTCCATATGATATTAAGGAGTCCCCATTCCTGGATATTTTCAAGCAGACCTTTAAAACCTTGCCTTAAAGGAAAGTAATTGTGGTTGTGGCTCTGATTGTTTGGCCTGGGCTTGATGATTTTCTTAATCCATATTTTTGATGTTGAATTGATAGTTTAATAATATGGTATTGTTTTACTGAGATGTTTCCAAAGGTTCTCTATTGTATTTATTACTGAATTTTATGTGAACAACCTCACAGAATGTTTGAATAACTTGATTGGAACCTTAAACACCTATTTTTAATAGTAGTAGTAGTAGTAGTAGTAATAATAATAATAATAATAATAATAATAATAATAATAATAATGGGGCAGGACATTCACATGCAAGTTTATGGATCACCGAAGGAAAATTATCAACATAATAAATTACACAATGGGATGGTACACTATATACTTTGTCTGTCTTACGGGCACAACTATGAGATAGTGTAATGTTATTTCCACTTTAGAGATGCAGACCTGAGGCTGAGACACGGTGGCTAGTTCAGGATCCAAGCCTGGTCCTCTTCCATTGATCTGCATTTGTTCATGCGGAGACTTTTACAATACACAAATATAAGAGGGAGATTTAATGGATGCCTGTGGTTTTCTTCACACTGAATTATGCATCTTCTGACTTTATTTAATATGTTTTCCATTTGTCCTAAACTTTTCTATGCATCATCTTCCAGCATACTTCTAGATGAAGAAGGACACATTAAGATTACAGGTGTGTAGCATCCCCCACACCCCATGTAGCAGCTCCATCTTTTTGCATTCTACCTGTCATTTCCTCCTGGTGATGAATAGACACTGAGATACATGCTTGAACTTTCACTGGCTTCCTGATCTCTTTTGGCACGATTTAAGGTTTAGCTTTAAAGCTAATTAAATCCCATCTCCTTTGTAATCCATTGCAATGAAAATTAATAGATGCCGTTCTAATGGCCTTGTTTTCTGATGTTTTAATCTAGGTTTTAAGTTTAGCACGTTGTTGTTTTACTTCTTCTTGGTAAGCTGCTTTGAGAAACTGAAATTAAATAAACAATCTCTCAGATGCAGCAAAGCTGCCCCCTAAATGATAGCAATTTTGCATCAGGTTCAGAAAACGGATAGGATTTGGGGGGTGCTCCTCAGTTGTGGAACTCCTTCCCATTGCAGATTTACTAAAATTCACTCCTTGCCACTGCAGACCACTTACATTGCAAGGCTATTCCAAGCCCACTTTAACTTGATGGCAGCATCTGCTAATGCTGAACCTCCAGAGCCACCAACTTAGCGCAACACTCAAAACTTAGAAGAAGTTTATAAAGTTTATATTTCAGCTTCTAAGATTTACATGTGGCTTCTGGTTTTAAATTCTCTTCCCTTTGTTCATTTCTTGGTTCTTCTAGAAAAGAGACTAATAATTTTTACTAAAAAAAACTAGAGCTGAATCGGGTTCTGTGTCTTGACTGGTGTATTTAAAGTGACTCACATACTCAATTTCTTTCTTTTTTTAATCTACCTTTATTTAGATTTTGGCCTGAGCAAGGAAGCCATCGATCATGACAAGAGAGCATATTCATTCTGTGGGACAATAGAGTACATGGCCCCAGAGGTGGTCAACCGGCGAGGCCACACTCAAAGCGCCGACTGGTGGTCCTTCGGTGTCCTAATGGTAATGAGACAATCCTTATTTTGGGATTGACTGCTTTAGCCTGGTGGACCCTTCGGCAGTGGCTGTGCTATTTCCTATCAAACCATTATTAAGCTACTTCTAAGAAGCACATTTATGAGTTTGAGTTTCTTCACCATCCCCATGATTATCAGCATTGGGAAACGAAATCATCTCTGGCACTTATCATTGCTATGAAGCAGTTTTATTCTGAGCGTTTAGTATTTTAGCTTCTTTCGCCGAGAGTCTGCCGTTTTCCCCATTGCATCCACCTCAACTGAGGCTGTCCACACTTCTTTGTACTTCTTTATATATTATCCAATCCCAAGGGAAGGAAAGTAGTTGAGTTTTTTCTGCAGCTTCTATTCATTAGAGAAGCACAGCCTCATAATCCATAACATGCTGTTGCTAGGAAACTGGAGAGCCTTAGTATACTGCCAGATGAATTAGTGCAAAAAGAGAGGTCAAGAAAGAGAGAAATCAAGTAACCCTTACTTGGTCTCCTCAGGATTATGAAGTGGCTGTTCACTTACTCTGAAATTAGAACTTCATATTGAAGGAACTGGAGGCAAAAGATTCCTGCATTGCAGGGGGTTCGACCAGATGACCCTTGTGCTCCCCTCCAAGTGCACAATTCTATGATTCTTTATCTGTGTGTGGAGTAAAATGGGGCTTCTCAGTCTCCTACAAGATATACAGACACCAACAGGGCCTGCCCAAGGCATTTTGTTACCTGAGGAAAAGGACAAGATGGTGTCTCCCACCACCATTCCACAAAAGAAGCTAACCAGACTGGCAACTGAACTTCAACAGTGGCAATGTTGATGGGAAGCAGGCAAGCTTGGAGGGCACAGGGCTGGCTGTGTGCCACACAGAACTTTGTCCTCCTCTAACAGAGGGGAAGGCCCAAAAAGAATGGCAGGGCATGGCGGCAGCAAACCACAGGCACTCACACTCCACCATCTTCTGCTTGAGGCAGCTGCCTAACTCTGCCTAATGGTAGGGCTGGCCCTGGACACCAAGGAGAAGTTAAGAGACAGAGCTGATGAAGAGCGATTTGGTGTCAACTGAAACCCAGAATATGCTCACATCTATATTTGAATTCTGTTCTGTCTGCGGTGATTACAGGAGACAGCCTCTATATATACGGTCAGCAGAATGAAGGTCTGTTTTAGGACACATATCATTTCACAGGTTTATTTAACCCAGAATAACAACATTTCCCCAAATCCAATATTCACCATCAAACACCAGTCACAGGGCCAATTCGCAGTTATTTTTCCCTGCTTCCTTTTTCTCAAGAAGATAAACATGTCATAATGAGGCAACAAAGCAAAGTTTTTGTGACAATGAGAGTCCAGCTGATGCTCTCTGTACAGCCTTAAGTTTCTTCCCTCTTATCTGTAAGTCACAAAATAACTTTCTGAAAGGATAGTGTGCACTAGCCTCTCACCTGCAGGTTGCTGCTGTGTGTCTTATGTGCACAGGTCTTCCTATTGCATTTTGTTTCCTAGCAGGAACTTCATTCACCTTCCTTCCTTCTGTGTGAATCCCAGTGGATCTTTTAATCATTCCTGCGCCCTCAGCCTCAAAGAACAGAGTAAAGTGACCTTAAAAAGTATCAGTTAGTATTTTTGTGCCAAAGTGACCTTAGAAAGTGTCAGACAGTACCTTGCAGCAAGCTGAGTAAACTACAGCCATCAATTTTAAATTATCTGGACACAGGAGGAAAGTACTAAAAAGAAAACAAAATTTGTTATATGATTATTTTTTAATAGACTGTACTCCCCACTGAAAGAGGGTATTGTGTGCAATATTTGCTACTTTTTAGTGATGTTAAATAGAAATAATGTATATGCCAACTCTGCCCCCACCCTCAATATCTAACTTTCCTTAATGTTCATACATATAAGGTACAGTTAAGGTACAGATTCTTCTCCTGTAGTCTCCTCTCAAAATTGTAATGGCTAGTCTGTTACAATTTGTGCTGCAACAAAACGTTGCAGTGTAGAATTCTTCTGGTCAGGGTTGCAGCAAGCTAGCCAGCCATACTCTTTTCCAGCACACTCCATTCCATTCTCCTTACTTTACCCACTTGCCTGCTGTGTTTTCTATCCCTCCCCTGCAACTGTCAGCATTCTATGGTCAGTTGGCATTCTCAATTCTTATTGGAGTGGGGGTTCATTTGAAGGGGGATCTCCCTTTTTCTTTTTTCCGAAAGAATGTTTCTACTCCTGCAAACCTTTCCTCTTGTGCACTGCATATTTGTGATCCACAGCATTAAGCTCAAATGGATGTCATAGTCCTATTTTTTTCTTTTCAAGATGTCTTCTATGTGCATATGATGCAGGGGGAGCTTTTAGTTTTATTTGCATCAGTAGCTTTTGCTAGAACAGCTAGAACAGTTTTTCTTTACACTAACAGCAACAAATTATTATACAGTATAGACCGTTGGATCTTGTGTGCTTAATGGAAACTCCAGCTTCAGCATTGTGTAGACATGTTCTGACATTTTATTTTAAAATGGTTATAATTTTCAAACATTCATTAAAAAGATGGTTTTCTATCTATCGGCCTACACTGTCAGGTGACTATCACACTTTGCTGGTAAAAGTTTCCACATTGTGGTGAAAGATGGAGCTGCTCCTCTTTTTAAGAAGGATATTTCATTTCCTAGAATAGCTTTTGCTATTGTGTAGGTCAAACACCAGCTTGTCACCTTTCTTTCTTCTCTTTGGATTTTCATCTGTTCAGAATAGTACTAAGCACTTTTGTTTCCTCTTCTGTAATCCATGGACATTTTTCTTCAAAACATGGATGTTGCTCGCTTGAAAAACTTCAAAGCCTGTATCTCTTTAAATGCAGGTTCCATATCTTGTTCTTCCCTGTGACATCCAAGCTCTGGTAAACTGGTTAGTTTAAATCAGGGCTGTGAAAACTGTGAGCCTCCACATGTTGTTGGAGTAGAACGCCTGTTATTCCTGACCACTGACCATGCTGGCTGGGGCTGATGAGAATTAGCGTCCAGCAACATCTGGAGGTTCCTCAATCCTTGCAGAAGCTTTCAGTCGCCTCCTCTCAGGCATGGAACAGAGTAGAGAAGAGCACACCACTGAGTGAGCACAGGTCTTTTGCAAACTCATTTTTGTAGCAGGGAAGAATGATTTCCCATTATGTCTGAACTGGGCCATTGTCTTTTAGTATCACCAGATGCCACATTGGACTCAGGCTATTTGCTGTACTCAGTAAGTGACATTTTGAGCTAATTTTCAATAAGGGAAAAAAATAGAATTCCTGTGGAACTTGTGTGATGCTCCTTGAATTTTGAATTTGGTACGGCTTTTTTAAAAACCATTTAATCTGTCAAAGCAAATGTAGAACAACTATTCTTTGGGGCTTATAATTCCACTTGTATTGCTTTCAGTTACCAAAATGTAAGAGAAAGATGTACTCTGAGCTATTTAAACTAGATTTAGTATCCAATTATAATTTGTCTTAATCAAAGTGGAACAGATGTTAGCATGATGCCGATTGTGCTTGGAGTGGCACCTCGTAAACTAGGGAACTAAAAGAATTTGGGGGGAGGGTGGAAGGAAGGCAAACAAAAGAGGCAAAATGATTTAGGGGTTAAGGGCTCCGACTATAGAGTTTGGACTTCCCTTGGGGGCTCTTTGAGGTAGAGTCTATGACACCAATTGCAATGATCACCAGCACTTCTGCCAAGAACACCACACCACTACTTGCAATGCTTATGCACTTAAGTCTTTATTTAGCTTTCTGCTCTCCTCTTTTTACAGTTTGAAATGTTGACAGGGTCGTTGCCATTCCAGGGGAAAGACAGAAAGGAGACAATGGCTCTCATTCTCAAGTGAGTAGTAAGCTCCAACTAGTTTTTTGATGTAGAACGTGTATTGTTGTGCTTGGAATAGACAAAGTTTGCTTGGCTGTAGAGGCGGGGGAGAAATTTGATTCAGCTTTCATTTAAAGACGAACCTACCAATTCTGAAATAATCTGTGAACAGTCAGACCATTGGCACATCTGGTTCAGTACTGCCTAGATGGGTTGGCAGCAGTTCTCCAGGATTTCAGATCGGTCCCTCCCAGCCCTCTCTGGAGATGTTGGGGATTGAACCTGGGACCTTCTGCATGCAAAGCAGATGTCCCACCACTGTGCTATGGTACAGCCCTTCCTATACGTGAGCTAGTAGTAGGGTAAATAAAATAAATAGCTGGAAGCTCTAGATCAGTAATCTGCAGCTATGTCAGACCCCCAACCTGCAACATGGCATCCAAATTAAATTATGTATTTATTGCGTATGCCCATTTTTCTTCTATTCCCATTACGGTGACTAGATGCAAAGGAGGGCAGAGTTCCTGCCATTTTATATTTAAAGGGGGGAATTACACACTTCCCATAGCCATTGTGAAGAAGAATAAGCATGGTAAAGACTATGAGGAAAGAATTAAAGAAATGTTTAATAGAGTCAGTATTATGGAACATTCTTTATCCAATATGCCTCGAGATTACTTTGGGAACTCTATATATTTTTCCATACATATTTCCTCTGCACATCTGTATTTACTTCCACTGCTAAATATGTGTGTGATCTTTTTAGACATTTCTGAAAAGTCCTCCTACATTTTAAACGTTTCTGTTCTTTCAGAGCCAAGCTAGGAATGCCACAGTTTTTGAGCACAGAAGCTCAGAGTTTGCTTCGAGCTCTTTTCAAGAGGAATCCATCCAACAGATTAGGTATGGGGATTCATTTCGTTTCTGGTCTGTGATAAATTCAGCAATAGATTACAATCAAATGTTAATCTGTAGTTTGTTTTCCTTTTCACTTAATTTTGATTTGTTCTCATGTAAATGGCATAGTTGAACAATGTGCTGGGAAGAGATGCAAGGTAATGAAGCTTTAATTAAATATGTGTTTTGGGCTTTTAATATGGATTGAACAGATTGTTGAAGAATTGGTTTAATAATGGCAATTAGTCATGATAGCTAAGTGTTGTCCGAAATAGATGCTAGTTTCGAAAGATGCTAGTTATTTATTTCCTTATAGGAGTATTTCTAAACAGCCAGCTCATACAAAAACAATGCAACAGTGATGTACAACATAAGCATTAAAACATCAAAGAATAATAAAATTATAAAATACTGAAGAAATGACCAATACTGAATCAAATTAATTCCACACCCACCCACTCTTCAGCCGATGTCACTTGTGATGCCATCTAATGAGTCACAGAGCAGAGGTAAATCCTGAGTTGGCTGTGCATGCCTGTTCCCAGTCCAGAAGGGCAGCATGTGGTCAAAGCAGCAGGATTTTCCAAGACGTTTGCATCAAAAGCCCTGATAAAACCTAGGGGAAAAATGTTTTAGCAGTGCCTTGCAAGGTCCCAACTTCAGGACTTCAAAGCACCTCAAACCTTTGTGACATTCCATGATTGACAGGTGAGTGGCCCCACCCACATCTAAAATTTGGCCCGCCAGGCTGATTCTGATAAGAATCTGGTGGATGGAAACAATTAAGTTCCCTACCCAGCTCTCATAGGGAAGCGGGTGGCACTGTGGGTTAAACCACTTGCCGATCAGAAGGTTGGCAGTTCTAATCCCAGCGACTGGGTCCCTGCTCCTGCCAACCTAGCAGTTTGAAAGCATGTCAAAGTGCAAATAGATAAATAGGTACCACTGCGGCAGGAAGGTAAACGGCATTTCCGTGTGCTGCTCTGGTTCGCCAGAAGCGGCTTAGTCATGCTGGCCACATCACCCGGAAGCTGTACGCTGGTTCCCTCGGCCAGTAAAGCGAGATGAGTGCCGCAACCCCAGAGTCGGTCATGACTGGACCTAATGGTCAGGGATCCCTTTACCTTTACCTTTACCTTACCCAGCTCTCACCATTTTCCAATGCCCTCTTTTTATGTGCTAGTCTCTTGCAGTAAAAATCACCAGAGAGTCTTGTGGCATTTTAAAGATTAACCAAATTCTTTATGGCATAAGCTTATGCCATAATCAATTTGTTAATCTTGAAGGGGCCACAACACACATGCACACACACACACACACTCTGCTTGCAAGAAACTTAAGTAGAAAAAAGGGGGGAAATACTATAGGGAAAAGAAAAAGTGAACCTTTGTCTCTTGTAAGATTGGTCTCAGGATTTTTTTTTTTTAATTACCTAATTACCCAGTTGATTAAGGAGTTCACTGACAGCAGCATCCCAGGGGATTATGGCATCTAATTAAATTTATTTTAGAGAGCTGAACACAGGACAGAGCAAGTGCAGATAGATGTGAAAACCTGCTACCGTGTCTAAGCTACATTACCAGCTTTCTGACTTGGATTCCAAATAAACATGTAAAGCTAAATTAAGTACATAATTTGATCCAATCAGAGCCGAAAAGGAAATCGGAGAGGAAAAGGAAAGATGGTTTTCCTCCGCCTTGCATCCTTAGCTGCTCAACTGCTTGAGGTGGCGTGACGAAGGCTGACTATATAGAGCATTTGATATCACACCCACCAGTCTCTCCAGTAGAGTTCTAACAGGCAGTTGTTAACAGGATTCTTGGCAGCCTGATGTGAATGCCATCTGGCTGAGCTATAGGTCTTGCATTTCTATTGATATGTAGCTGAGGAGGAAGG
This sequence comes from Podarcis raffonei, assembly GCF_027172205.1. Classification (NCBI taxonomy): domain Eukaryota; kingdom Metazoa; phylum Chordata; class Lepidosauria; order Squamata; family Lacertidae; genus Podarcis; species Podarcis raffonei. The sequence continues at coordinate 74,252,908 of NC_070604.1, read as the reverse complement.
AAACTCTCAGATTTTGTTTTTCTTTGCTGGAGCTGCTACAAATACTAATATAATCTTTAAGGTAAAAGTTTTTTCCCCCTCATGATGCACGCATGTCAGCTGCTACAGGCCATGAAAGGAAGCTTAAATTTCTGAGATGTCACCCTGAAGACTGGAGTAAAAAGATATTCCTTTGCAGTTAGGTTGGCCTTGGATGGACTGATCCCACGGAGCTATCCTTAATGCTGTCCATAATCTTGGCCTATGTCTTCATTCTTTTTAAAGGCATTCACCCAGTGTTTCCCCCTAGGAATGTTTATCAACTTAATCAAACAGTGAGATACACGTAGAAAATATTCCAATGGAATTTAAGGCTCATGTAGATTCCTTCCTGGCCCCCCATACTAACAGTATTGTATAGGTATATTTATATACCTTTTTGTACCCAAAGGCCCCCAAACAGCATATTACATATTACAAAAGAAATATAACTACAAAAGTGCAATATAGTGCAATCGTAAGACGCCCCAGTTTGAATCTTGCCTTGACCATGAACTTAGATGGCCTTAGGCAAGGCAAACTCTCTTACCCTTCATCCTTCCCCCTTTCCTATGTAGGATAATAAAACTCACCTTATAGGGGTGTTACAAGACTTACAACTAGCTAATGCATGTGAAGTGCTTTCAATACTTGAAAGTGCCGGGCAAATGCTCCTGCTGCTATAATCACCACCATAGATCGATCTAAAAAAAAAAAGGGCATTGTGCATCTGTCATGTATTTCCATATACAAAGCCACCAAGTATCCTCTCAGGTCCTGCATTGCTTCCACATAGTAGATTCAGTTCCCTTCCAGGGGTCCTTTAGATACAGTGCAGAGTGTTCCATAACTGGCTGAGGCTGGACTTGGGTCCCATCAGTGATGCGAGAGGACGTTGTCCCTTGCACCAGCAGTTGGTCTCTGGAGCTGGATCCTGTAAGTCTCTGCCTCAGCCATTGCACTGGAAAATGTTTCATATGATCATTCACACTTGTTACAGGTAGCACTGGGGTCAGATTCTGACAATGAACATTCAGAAGATGGTTAAATAAAGGAAGATTGATGATGTGGTTGAAATGCTTGCTTTGAGTGCGTAGGCGACGTACGCTTCATAAAAGTATTTGCGTTTTTGGCCTGCCAGTGTGATTCTTTCTCTGCCCACTTATTTAACTACAGCTTCTACAGAAAACCATTTGTTCTTTTCAAGTCCGCCTATAGAATTTTAACTAGTAGTCTTTCCAGGAATTACTTTGATTAGATGTTGCTGTTCAGCACTACATAAGTGGTAAAGCACTAACTTAAAGCATAAGAAGTTATTGACAGTGAAGGGGTCAATTACGTTAGCAGGAAACAGAAGGTGAGGGCAGAATGATTCTGTTCCTCTTACTACTACTACTATTATTGTTATTTTTAAACTCTGGTGTACAGTACTACAGCTGAAAATAAATGCTGTATACTATTTGTGTTGGTGAGAGCCCCTTGGGACATGCATTGTTTCACAGTTCCTCTGAGTCCAACTTAGCACAATTGATGCCTCAAATAGCAACCATGGAACAGCAGCAATAAAATCCATCATTGGGCGGCCCCAACTAAAGAAGAAGAAGAAGAAACCCACTGGAATTTAAGTGCTCACATAAAAGGAGGCAAAGACGGGACCAAACAAACCTTACTTGAAAGCCTATTTTGTAGTTTTGGAACCACAACCAGAAAGCCGCCTCTCTTGCCCGTACCAGCCACAGATCTCTTGCTGGGGTTGGGGAGACAGTGAGAAGGTCCTCTTTATTAGAAATGATGTTCATTTTACATCCTCTTTATTATCTCTCTTTCATTGCTTTGGCAGGTGCTGGCCTTGATGGAGTTGAAGAAATTAAGCGGCATCCTTTTTTTGCTACTATAGACTGGAATGTAAGTAATTCACATGATTGTCTTGTCTGACTAGTTAGATGTGCATCCCAAATCCAGGATTTTTCCTTGCTCAGAACAACCTGACACCAGCACTGCTTCCCCAGAGTGTTTGCAAGCAGGAATGCAATCCTGCATAGAGCAACTCTTTTAAAAAAAACACCTCAACAGCTGGATTGTCTCCTACCTGTGCATTTGCACCACACAGACCTCCCTACCACATCGCCCCTCTCCTACTTCACAGTGAATCAGCTGTCAGGAGATCAAGTGAGTGCCACTGACCCACAACACAATCCACTACTGTCTACTGCCCAATTTTGGCTACACTAAAATTCTGGATACCTGAACTGTTTTCTGTGGGGCAATAATCACTCCTCCACTAAGAGAGGCCAAAACTGTCTAGACAGTACACATATCACTCTAACCTTCTCTTTCTCTAATAGGCTAGATCTGCTTTTGTAGATGTCAGTCATTGCTACAATTCATTCATTGCCTCAAAATACAGAAAGGCTCAAGTCCTCTTCTTTCTCATAAAACAGATGAGAATAGTGCCTGCATGTTTTGCTTTATATCACAGGTAGGGATCTGAAGAGCCGGGGCAGGGGGGGGGGACCACAGCAAAATTCAGGTGGGAAAAAACACTTGAGGACAAGCAAGAGCAGTATATATTTCTGCCTCTTGGAGGGCATTGCCATTGTCATAAGAGAAGAAAAAAGGATCCAGTGTCTTCTTGGCTTGTGGCCTTCCTCTTGCTGGCACGGTTGGAGCATCTGTTTCTGTCCTCTTGTCTAGTATAGAACTACATAATTTTGTTTCCATCCAATCTGTGCTTCTGCAAATTCATTGGGTCCAAGATTTAAAGGCAGACATGTAAGTGATGATAGCAGTGCTTCTGCATTTGACTAGATTACGAAACAAGCAGCACCCTTAGGGCTTGTTGTTGGAAAGTACAGAATGTTGCGGAGTACAGAACATCTTCAGGTATTTGGCCAAGGAACACAGTCTGGGATTCTGCCAATTATAACCCTCCTGCAACACCATTGCAAGGCCCTCGCACAGCACAATCTCTGACTCATCTTCTTTCCTACTTCAGATTCCTCCACCTTCTGCAGCATGTGAAAGAAATTGGTCTATTTTTGGAAATACTCACATCAAATCAAGCAATAAATTGACTTGTGGATGGGTGGAATTTTCAGTCAGGCCAAACCTTTGGTTTTTAAAGGTCCATGATAAATGTGATGGCAAATATTAAAAAAAACAGGAATGGTTAGCTTAGAGGAAGAGACCAATTGAATTCCTTGTAGTATTCATTGAGTCTTGTCTCTCCTCCCATTTTCCTCAACTCTTTTTATGTCAACTTGTCATTGTGGAGGACTGGAGAAGACAGTGATTTTTAGAATAAGTAATGATTTGTTTTACTATAATATCGATAGTTTCTGATATCAATTTCTGCTATTCTTTTTTATTATAATATTGATAGTTTCTGCTGGTTATGCCTGCTTCTCATAAACTGGCAAAACCAAAAATATGCTATGTTCCTTACAATTCAGCAGCTTCTAATGCCACTTGTAATGAAAACTTAAAATATTTATTTATTAAATTTCTAGACCACCCTTCTTCTGAGCATCACAGGGCAGTTTACAAAAGAAAAACACACAACATAACAACAAACAAAACAATAACCCACCCACACAGTTTAAAAGGCCATAGATTACTTAATTAGCCAAAGGCCTATGAGAAGAGGAATGGTTTTTTTACTGGTGCCTAAAATATAATTCAATTTGTAATTATTGTTTGTGTAAACTGTACTTTTAATATACCAAAAATATATTCTGTGGTAAACCAAGTTATACATAATGCATTTTATGTTCCTAAAGTAACAAAGCGACTTGTAATATGTAGAGAGTACTTTTTTAAAATAGAAAGTATGGCATTTTTGCCAATTAATTCTGTTCTTTTCTGAAACCTCTAACAGGGGGAAAACACCAATTCCACACCCTCTCCCAACCTGGTTTCAAAATTTCCAAAAAAATTACATTTCTAATCTCAGGTTATGCAACTGCTAGACAGCTACTTTTTAATGAAAAAAGCTACACATCTGGGGGCTGTGGATCATCTGGGAAGGGGACTGCTCCCCCCCCCAGACACCAATGAATAAATGTAATTGAAATGTGAGAGACTAATTTCCACATAATGAGCATATAGTTCAGATATAGTTTTTCTGGATTCAACCCAACATAATTATGAATGGGATTTTAATGTTACTATTTCAGCCTGGTTGTCTAAGGCTGTTGATCCTAGCCATAGACTGGCAACGCCACTATTTGCAAGGGACATTTCAGGGGCGGGTGGGGGTTGAGTGTAGCTTTTAAAAGCCCAGTAGCAGCAGATGGTCTGTTTGACTTGATGGTTTTCTGAATATGAACCAGCATGAGTTCTGAACGGAAGCTAGTCCTTGATGTCTTATAATGATGCTTCCAGCTGCTGAAAACGCCTTTGTGGCTAGAGAAGAGGAATAGAGCTAATGCAGGTGCTTTGTTCTCATCGCTGTTATTACTGGGAAAGGTCAGCAATGAGCTCAGTTTTGTTCCATGATCACACACTTTTTAGTCTTTCTTATACCTCTTGCCCCATTCAGCACACATGGTATGAATATTGATATATTTTATTTATGGAGAAGAAAAACTTCCTTACATTCGCTGCTGGATATGATCCAAAGTATTCAGACTGCTTTTCATTAAATACTAATAAGAAAAGTAAAGACAGTCTAATTACCTATGCCACATTATTCTTATAATATTGTCCCTTCACATTTGATGGAAGCATTGTTTCAGAATAAAAACACCACACCACAGTTCCCATTACTAATTATAAGTAGGTATTTAAAGCTGCCAACTAATTAAATGTGCTGTATTTTAAAAAGCAAATCATTTAATAAAAATAGCTATTAAATATTACAAATATACACCTTGTATTTTGAGAATGTCTCAACAGACATTTATATCCCACCTTTTCTCCAGACTTGGACTCAAGGAACAGATAAAATACAAAAGGGTAAAAGATATAAAAGATACAGTAATGATTAAAACAGTTTAAAAAACAACAGTAGCACTGGACATTGCACTCACCAACTCAAATCCCAATAAAATCTAGTGCTACAAGTGTTTCTCTCCCACCTTCCAAATCCTTATGCTCCCCAGCTTGGCCTAATAATAAACCTCTGATTGTTAATTACTCTGCTTTAATTGCATCCAGCCAGGGTGAGTCTGCATTGTGGCATCTCCTCTTCAGGAATAAAGCAACAGTTTTGGAAATGTCCAGTTAAACAAATTAAGATGTGCTGAAGCTGCCCCTTGTCTTGTGAGGTCACCCTGCCTACAACAACTTCATTACTTGTTGTCATCCATCCTCTGTGTATATGGACCAGCAGAGGCTGAAGACTCACAAACAGAGTGGTGAGATGCCGTTGATGAATTCATCTGACCGTTAAACAAAGCCAGTTGGCCATCATGCCCCCAAGTGCAAAGACTTCAAAGGAGAAGGTTTTTGTTTTTATCCAGTTCTTCTGCCTAAGAAATATATTCATCAAAAACATCAACTGAAGTTAAAAATAGAAATGAGCTATGTGTGCCTATTAACATAGAAATGGAAAAGTGATTCATAGATCTAAAGTGATGCCCTTTTTTGGCATCTCCTGACAGTATCGCTTTGTCAGTGCGACGGTTCAGACTCGATAATGTTCCAGAAGATAATTCATCCCTGTGTCTACTTACTGGATTGTGTGTTCATGTTCCTGTGTAGCAAGTGTATAATAGTTCAGGGAAATCATTCCTTCATCCCTGTGCGGAGCAGCTTTTTCGCGTTGCTGTGCGTCACTAGCTTTCGTTCTGCCTTTCTATTTCTGGAAGGTATCTGGAGATCAGCTCAGTTTCTCATCAAAGTCATTAGCTCTGTGAATACATTCAAATAGTCTGGAAATGGACAATCTTAGAGAAGGGAACATAAGACTCTGCCTGTTCTCTCTCCCCGCCCCCCATTGGAACTTGTGCACCTGAGCCCTTTGGACAAGCATTTGTTCTGGATTGATGGACCATACCTTACAAACATGGAACATACAAATGCCTCATTCAGTGCACTATTTGGACAAAGGTACATATGCATAGCTCTCTGTGAACAGGTTTCCATTAACGAATGGAACACGGTCAGCAGGTGGAATCTTCTGCCATCATCCCCATGCATTCATTTCTACACTGTGTGAACATCTGCACAGTGCTATTCATTGCAGGAAATGACTAAATAATGCTTAATTCAATTAAGTGAGTGCCCTTCCAGATGATGACTGCCAGATGCATATAGAACGTGTGTTTACATCTGCCTCTCTCATTTTTCTACCTATTTTTAAAAAGGAAATTCTGTTACACAAAGCATTCATATCTTCACAAATAATGGCAATGAGGCTTAACATGTGACTCATGGTTGCTTCCTTATTCTTCTTCGTGGTACGTTATATGGATCCCAGGAGAACAAGTCCTCTGTTAAGTTTACGTTGAAGTCCTGGGCAGAGTTATTGGAAACACACAGCAGCAGCAAGAAGCAAAGCTCTGCTCGAGGAAATGTGTAAAAGAGAGTTTGAGAAAGCAACGTTGCAAATGGCATCAGAATCTAGTCAAAACAAAGAAAACTGTGACAGGAATATTGGCCTGATATGAAACAATATCAATAAGTACAACAAACAAGTGGAGGAAGTTGGAATCAAAGATGAATATAAAAAATTAACTTTCTGAGAAATAAACAGACACCCCACACCCCTCTTCCATCTTAAATATGTGTTCACAAGTCTGCTTTGAAGCATTTTTAAAATCAACTTTTAAACAACTCTTACCTCATTCACCACATTAGGATTTGCAGTGCCTATCTATTTCCTGCACATGGATCACCCATTGACTCTCTCTCTCTTTCTGTCTTTTTTCTTGCACAGTATAAATAAATAAATAAATAAACAGCCACTCACATTCTTGAGTGGGATTACATGTGGCATCAAACAGATGGTTGGTTGGTTGCTTGCTTGTCACAGTCTTCACAGTGCCAGTCACTTGTTAAGGAGTGAAAGGGCTTACTGCAGACCTCCACGTTGCCTTTTCCCTCCTCTAGTACGTAGTCTGCAGTGTTAAAGCTGGCCATCTGCCTGGCACTGTGCAAACACGTGTCAGCTCTGTGTGCAAGGAGCTGCACTTTGAACCCTTACCTCATTTGTCCTCACAGCAATTTTGTGTAAAGTAAATCAGTTATCGCTCCCATTTAAGCAAGACTCCACCCAGGGCTGACAATCCCAGAAACCCCTTAGTGGTTGTTTTCATACATTGCATCATGAAACATTACAACACTAATACCTCATTTGACTTGTGTGATACTGCTAAGCATAGAGGAAATAGATGTTTAGGTAATAGAATATTTCAAGGGTGATCTTCCCACCTTTTCCTAGGCTTAGCACTGAACATAATTTCCTAAACACAAGATGCAATGTGTGTATTACAATACCACCCTATGCATGTATACTTGAAAGTATGGCCCATTGTGTTCAATAGGGCTTATTCCCAGGTAAGTGTGTATAGGACTGTAGCATGAACGTAGCCAGGATTTATTTTTTGGGGGTAGGCTTTATGTTGGGGAGACAGAACCGAGTTATCTGTGATACAACTGGTCAGTTAAGTATTTTTATTTATTTACTTGCTTTTTTGGGGGGGGCTGCCCTCCCTGGCTACACCCATGGACTTAACCTAAAATATCTTTCCTGTGTTTTTGTTCTTTTATGTATCTTGTTGGCAATTATTTTAATCCATCATTTGTGGTGGTGGTTGTTTTGCAGAAGTTGTACAGGAAAGAAATCATGCCGCCTTTTAAACCTGCTGTGGGACGGCCAGAGGACACCTTTCATTTCGACCCTGAATTCACTTCACGGACACCAACAGGTAATCAGGAACAGCAGCAAGAGAAATAAAAGAAACAAATTCAATGGAAAAGATCATTATGAATGTTTTTTTATTCCATCTATGAATCACTTCCCGTAAAGTATCTTGAAGCGATATCACATTAAAAACAACAGCAATAAAGGGATTTTTTTATTCCATATGTAGAAACAAAAACAATTCCATATGTAAAAAGAATCCCATATACAAACAATTTAAAACAAGTTCATATGCAAAAATCAGTTTCGAATCCAGTACATATACAACATGGGATAGGGCCAGTAGTCTTGTAGGATCTTAATGCAAACCATGAAATTTAATGCTGACACAGAATGTCTAGCTATATTTTAAAAGTAGCCTTCCTCCCCCTTCTTAATCCACAGCTAGATACCCCTCTTTTGAAACAATAAAAATAACTTTCTATGAACATTATGACCAGGTGATCCTGGGGGAAAAGGATGCCAATCCAGATAGTTTTTCATACAGTTTTTACTTAGTTCTCTGTAACTTAAATTTTCTGGCTTTTCCAAGAGCCCAAGAATCAGTTATACAGGTACATTGTTATTCCACAGGTGTCTCCCGCATTATATATACTATAACACCACAGCTTCCTATGGCAACTAGACTACACATCGCTGGAAATATCAAAGCTCTAAGCAAAAACTAATAAAACACCAGCCTTTCCCCCCTCTTCCAGATTTGCAGCAAAGCAAGGGGTGCAGATGAGTGAGAGAGTGTTATGCTTTGACCCACCCTACTCATGTCTTCTGTTTCCTCCCTGCATAAGATTCTGACATACAATAATAGCACCTCAGAAATTGCTCCTTTCTGTCCCAAGCTAAAACCAAATTAGCTCATTCACTGCAGAGTTCTCAAACTGCTGTAGTCAGTCATCGCTCTTATAACCTGAGGCAATTTCTCAGTTATAGAGATCAAGTTAGTGTGAGCTTTTGCATTTCTCTGGCAGTGTGGTTGCTGCTGCAGCAATGTTTCTTTCTATGCCTCCAGCATTTTGTGAAATGACCAGATTACATGGAAGGAGTCCATACTGTGAGATTTTCCCACACCAGTTTGGCTCTATAAAATCTGGAGTAATACTAGCATGGACAGAAACTGTAGTGTGGACAAGAATTTCCAACACATCTGCATCTATTCAGAAATCTAGGGAAACAGGAGAGTGGTAAAGTCTTCAGGTGATTGGATGATATAGGCTAGGTTCACACACCGGAGTAAAATGCAGCTCCATTCTTTTCCCCCCAATTCAGTCGGAAGCTGATTTAGAGAGAAACACATCAGAATGTACTATTTCATTTAAAAATGACAAGAAAGGTGTAGCTTTTGGTTAACACCATGTGTACACTGCTTCCCAAACCAGTAGTGGGAGCTCACATGATGAAGAGTAAACAAGAGTGTACACACAACCACAAACTGCCATCTCCCAGCCCGGCTAACTGACTGCCTAAATAACTGGCTGCTTGGTCATAATTTTTCACCTTTAGTTTGTTTCCACACTGGTGCAAATCAATAGATTAGCTCAGGCTTCCTCAAACTCGGTCCTCCAGATGTTTTGAGACTGTAATTCCCATCACCCCTAACCACTGGTCCCGCTAGCTAGCGATCATGGGAGTTGTAGGCCAAAAACATCTGGAGGGCCAAGTTTGAGGAAGCCTGGATTAGCTGGATATCAATTGTGTACTGTTGTGGTGCAAACCAGTTCTGCAATCTGCACAGCAGAAAGAAGAAAAAAGAAAATTGTTCAATAACCAATGTTCTAGCATCTAAAGCTTAAAGGAGAGTTACTGGCATGGGCTCATCTTGCAATATGCTGCTCCCAATTCTAAAAGTAATTTTGTACCTCGGCTCCTCGTTCCACCATCCACTATGTTCACACTGCCACTCCTGAAAGTACAGAGACAGCTTTATGTTTAAGTAAAGGTGGACTGGGAAGAGTTTGCATGCACAGGCAGAGTGAGGCAGCTGCCCCAGGTAGGAGATGCTCACAGGTGAGGAGCAGACAGAGCTGTGTGTGCCACACATTCAGTCCTGCACCCACTAAGGTAGCCTGCTGTCAGCTGGGTCAACTTTTCAATCTGGAGTTGTTTCTTTACAGCATTGGTAGGACCTGCATTGTAGCACTCTAATTTCCCGAAGGAAATATTGTACTCTCTTTGTATTGGCTTTGGAATCCCCAGTTGTCCCTTGAATCATATCTCACCTCCTCTGCAGATTCCCCAGGCGTCCCTCCAAGTGCCAACGCTCATAATCTCTTCAGGGGATTCAGCTTCATTGCATCCAACTTGGTGCAGGAGCCTCCACAGCAAGAAGTCCACAAAATTCACCCCATTGTCCAGGTAAGGATGCATCTGGTGAAAGTGTGTATGATCACTGGAGGCTGATGGCATCTGCCATATTTGCAAATATCCAGGGTGAACACAGTTGCCCCTTACAAATGTTATACACAAGCCCAAAGCACAATATTTTGCACAGGCTGGACATTAGTGTTAGGCCTATTCCTTAGTATTGTATACATTTTCCTGATTGTGATAGTCCTATTGACAGAAATCATGATGCAAGTTGAAATCATAACATGACACTTAAATGCAATCTCAAGAAGCTTGCAGTACTCTGTTAGGTTTTCTTTTTAGTCACTGGGACCCAGACTTCTACCTGAAATGCTGTGGTGCTTGCCTGCCTTCAGTGTGATGTTTTTGCATGTATGCAATATATAATGCCACTTTCATTAGCCAAATTTGGTAGAATTATTAAACACCAGAAAAATGGCAGGCAATGTTTATATGGAAGGAGAACTTGTATATTGCAAGAACCCCTGAGAAGCTCAGTGCTTCTCTTTCATGTTCTGCACAGAGACCTATTGGATGCCCCTGCAGGCAAGCCTCTCAGCATCAAGAATGACAAGTAGGCAGAGCAGCAGTGTCTTCAAATGTTTTGTGCCATAGGATTAAAGGGCAGCAATTCACTTATATGAGAGAAAGAAAGAAAGAAAGAGATTTCAAGGGTGCTTTGGGGAAAGAACAAACTGGTTTCCTCCAGCCATTAAAAATTAAGCCCACTCCTATATGCTTCTATATACAGCTCTCAAAAAGCCCCCTATTATACTTCAAACCACAATAAACAGATAAACCCATAACTAGAAAAAAGTTTAAAAGCATTGAAAACCTGGCAGAACAAAAATGTCTTCATTGCTTCCCTAAAGGACAAGAGGGAAGGGGCTAGTCTAATCTCTCTTGTGAGGGAGTTCCACAATTAAGGCACTACCACCAAAAAGTCCCAACCAATTGCACCTGCTTTGGGAGAGGATCACAGTGCAGAGCCACCAACAATGTTTGCAGCTGATGGTTAGATTCATGCAGGAGGGTCAATCCTCCAAATGTCTTCAGAGCCCTGCCCTGGGTTCTGTTTCTTAGATGTACAGTGGTACCTCGGGTTAAGAACTTAATTCATTCCAGAGGTCCATTCTTAACCTGAAACGGTTCTTAACCTGAGGTGTGCTTTCGCTAATGGGGCCTCCTGCTGGCGCGCAATTTCCGTTCTTATCCTAGGGCAAAGTTCTTAACCTGGAGCAACCACTTCCTGGTTAGTGGAGTTTGTAACCCAAAGTGTCTGTAACCTGAAGCGTCTGTAACTCAAGGTACCACTGTAATTGAAAGTGAGGTAATTTCTCTAGGTAATAGTAGCTGCTATAGTTCCAGGTGGCTAATATAGGAAACTAGAACTCTTCCAGGCATGCATAATTATATGCGCGTGTTTTAATTCCTTACTCTGGTAATGAGATGCTTGTATTAAAACACCCAGAGAGCAATGTATTATTTTTTTTAAATGACACTGATGTATTCTTTTTTTTTATGTTATAGCATCATTTACAGCCTAATCCCATTTATGTTTGCTTAGAACAGAGAGGGGAAACTCATTGCTCTCCCAATGTTGGTCTCCAACTCTCATCAGCCCGACATGGTCAATGGTCAAGGATGATGGAAGTTGAAATCCAACATTGGGAGGATCCAGAGTTCCTCATCCCTAACTTGAAGAAGAAAGTCACACTGAGAATTCAGCTCAGTGGGATTAATTTCAAGTGAGTGTACTGTACAAAGGGTTATAGTTTTAACTGGACTGGCATAAATTAAGACCTGAGTTCTGCTGAGGCTATGTGAGGAACAATTGTCTTTTAGTTTTCAGCTCTGTTTGGTCTTCTTTTGGATACTGCCATAAGACCTGCCTTCTTATGCTATCATTTTGTTTTCCTCTATAGCAGTTACATGGGAACAATATTCACTTTACAGATGGTTATGAAATCAAGGAGGACATTGGTGTTGGCTCTTACTCAGTATGCAAGAGGTGTGTACACAAATCCACAGAAGCAGAGTTTGCCGTGAAGGTAAGACATCACCTTGTCATGCTGTCATTTGCAGAATTTTAATGGTTTGAGGCAAGAAGAAGAAATTTATTATAAACAATTGATCATATACACATTTGGAGCTTGCACACTCATTCTCAGGGAAACTTTATCCATTCACTGTTAGCAGAATCATTTGCAAAGCTGCAATGATGTAACAAACAGCTGGTTGAAAGACTGGCTGCTTCTTGAGAACACAGACATTTTGGATTTAGAAGGTTTTAACAACGTTTTTGGGTGGCATGCATATTTGTGGTATGACAAGGTTAAAGCACATAAAGCATTTAAAAACCATATTGTCAGGAAAGCATTGTTTAATGTTTGGATTAGATATAAGGATTTATTGGAAAATAAAACCCCAAGGTGGTTGTCACCAATGGAAGCGAAAGCTCAGAAAAAGCTCAATATGGAGGCCAAATGGCCGAAATATTGGGAAATTTTGGAACAAGAAGGAGATAGACTGAAACTGCAGAGTTTTGAGAAACTAAAAAACAAAGTGCGAGATTGACTTCATTATTATCAGATAATGGAGGCATACAATTTGGATAAGAAAATCGGCTTCCAGGTGGAAAAATCAAAATTGGAAACAGAACTGTTAGAACCTAAAACTAAGATTTTGTCAAAGATGTATAACTTGCTGTTGAAATGGAACACTCAGGATGAGACGGTTAAATCTGCTATGATTAAATGGGCACAAGATGTTGGACATAACATTATGTTTGCTGACTGGGAACAGTTGTGGACCACAGGTATGAAATTTACGGCATGTAATGCCTTAAGAGAGAATATTATGAAAATGATATACAGGTGGTACATGACCCCAGTCAAGCTTGCAAAAATTTATCATTTGCCCGACAATAAATGTTGGAAATGCAAAGAAAATGAAGGTACATTCTTTCACCTTTGGTGGACGTGCCCCAAGATTAAGGCTTTCTGGGAAATGATCTATAATGAATTGAAAAAGGTATTTAAATATACCTTCCTGAAGAAACCAGAGGCCTTTCTTCTGGGCATAGTCGGCCAATTGGTGTCAAAGAAGGATAGAACTTTTTTTATGTATGCTACAACAGCAGCAAGAATACTTATCGCAAAGTACTGGAAGACACAGGATCTACCCACTCTGGAAGAATGGCAGATGAAGATGATAGACATGGGATTGGCAGAAATGACTGGCAGAATCCGTGACCAGGGAGAAGAGTCAGCGGAAGAAGATTGGAAGAAATTTAAGGACTATTTACAGAAATATTGTAAAATTAAAGAATGTTAGAATGATGTTGGATAGAAATTAAGTGGTTTCCAGCTGTAATGTTTTGAGTGATATGGGGGGGGAAAGGTGCAGAAATAGGTTAAAAATTACTGATAAGGATTTGCTGAACTAACAATTTGAACTGGAATACAAAAAAGGGAGGTATGAGGAGGTCGGGGAAAGATGTTAATGGAAAATAAGTATTGTGAACTTTATGTGTTTTTAAACTTTTTTGTATTTCTCTATTTTTTGTTATTTTTTATTTTTGATTCTTTTTTATTGTATTAATTTTGAAAACTCTAATAAATATCTTTTTAAAAAAACAACAGCAAATAATATTACATCTTCAAACATGTAAATACTGGGTTTTCAGTTCCTGTATGTCTTTGTATTTCTTGTGCTCATGAATTTGTATCTTTTTTTCCTTTTCTTGTAGCTGAGTCTTCTCCTTCTACCACTGCTATGTTTTGTTGATTCAGAGGTGGGAAACTTGCTTAGCACTGAAAGCCTCAGTTGAAATATATCATGGAAAGCCACAACTAATTTGCATTTGCATGCATCTAAGGCTGTTTGCATATTGTTTTCCCTACATATTTTACTTGGTATTATTCAGTAGTATTTAATGGACCACCTGCCGTGGTATAAACCTGCCAAGGTCTTTAACTTTAAGCACAGAGATGCTGCTTATCAGGGTTTTCCTCGCAGTGGAATTGCTCTCTATCCCCTTGATCATTTTGGTCCCCCTGTTCTGAACCTTTTCTAACTCTATAATATCCTTTTTGAGGTGAGGTGACCAGAACTGCACACAGTATTCCAAAAGTGGTATCACCATAGATTTGTATAATGGCATTATGATATATTGCACTATCTGGGATCCAAGTTTATCATAAGAGTTAATTCAGCCCAACTGATAGATGCTTTGTGAATTGCTTAATTAAATGGCTTAATGTTCAAATGCCCAGAGTGCTAATAGCAGTACAATTGAAGGCTTGTGTTATGAATGCTGAGTCAATGAATAGTGGAAGTGACTGAACCAATAGTGCCTGCAGATATTATGGCACATTCTGTACTAATGGCCATGCTGCTCAAAGTGTGTGTGTGTGTGTGTGTTTCTCCTTTATCTCTTTCCAAAATAGTGATTATTCCAATGTTATGGAAAAGTTAATCATAGCACGAATGAATTGCTGAAGCTAATCAAGCTTAACTGTGCAAAAAAAGAAAAGATCCCCTAGAAACAGTTAAAATCATAATGCCTCTCATCTGAGGGGGGGGGGAATAGAATTAGGCCATGTTCTTTTAAAATAATGCTAGCAATACCGTAGTAATTTTCTTACAACAGTGGTAATTTGGCATCAGAAAAAACAACAAAAGCAGATTAAAAACCACACAAAGACTTATATTTAGGAGAGGTATTTAAATTGAACCCCATGTATTTCATAGCAGCAAAGACCTCCAGTATTTTTACTCAGTATTAATATTACAGATTAATTAATTGTAGACAAAACTGCCACTTTCAAATGCCTGCATTGTATGGCTGTTAATGCTCTTCCCACCCTTGGACTTTATATTTATATGACACATAGTTAGTGGATCTGCTCTTTCTTACAGAGTGACTTAAATATGAAATGACACACAAAATTTACAAATGAATTCTTTATACCCCCCCCCCCCAAAAATGCATTTCACTGTGGATAGTATCTTGCATCCCACACATATGCCCTACAAATACAGGGCTGGATCCCAAAGGACCTTGTCACAATCTAGGCACTTCTACAACAGACTCCACCATAATTTCTCACCTCCATTTGCAGCCCCAGTACCCTATCCCACACCAATTGGGTGAAGGGTGGGATATATACTGGGGAAATCTTGCTTCAGGAGTGGAGTTCAATTTGTGGTTTATTGGAAGCAAACCATAGTATCGTAACACATGTTGTACCAAATAGAATAGTTTAAGCAACGTAACCCGCCACCTTTCTCTATGTTTCACCTGTACAATTGACATCTATTTGTAGTTAGTAGCTACGAAGGTTTCCTCCCCCCTTTACGATTTGCTGTTTATTTATTCCGCTTAACCAATGAGTTGATGCATCTCAATGAGTCCGTGGCAACATTGTAACCAAAGAGGTTAATCCAAGGCTCAGTTATTGCTAATTGAAATTTTAGTGTGCTGATGCGCTGTGTGTTTCCATTTCTTTGAAGCTCTTCTTTTGAGTAAACACACAAAGGAGTCTTATGAATGTTAGCTACACCTTCACTTGAATACAACACCTAATTACCATTGAATTCTTTTCTTCTAGATCATTGATAAAAGCAAAAGGGACCCCTCTGAAGAAATTGAGATTCTTCTGAGATATGGACAGCACCCAAACATCATCACTCTTAAAGATGTAAGTGGTCTCTCAAGTCACCAAACTGATCCACAGTTGGTTGTAGACAGTGGTGTGAAGCCAATTCCAGCTACATTTTGTGCATGTATGACTCAGTGGAGATTTGAGTTTGGTTAAATGTATTCATGTTACTTGTAGGAAAATAACTTATTTTTTTACTGGTGACTCAGTTACACTAGATTCCAGGGGAGAGGCCATAAAGTAAAGGTTCAAATAAATAAAATCAGGAACTCTGAGATGCAAGGACTTTAATGTTCGCATGGAGCTTCTAGGTGGTTTGAAAATAACCAAAACCACAACGGTCAAGCTAGACAATCAACAATGTGTTGTCGAGATTTCTGACTGCACTTAGTTACTACTATCTTGCAAACCTCAACACGGTAGGTTCCTGAGGAGTCTAAAGAAGAAACAAGTGGCTTCTTCACCAATGTGCAGAAGCAGAATGGGCTATGTGCTTTGGAGCCTACTTCTGCTACTGTTTCCCACCAAGTTATTCACGTATATTTATATCTCCAAACGATGGAGGGGATATGCAGCATCTTTCCAGCAAGCAGGAAGGGGCAGGGCAACCAAAGGTTTTCCCCCATCTTTTTTTCCCCAGAGGCTAATGTGCTTTAAGGGACATGGGTGGCTCTGTGGGTTAAACCACAGAGTCTAGGGCTTGCCAAGGTCTAGCAGAAGGTCGGCAGTTCGAATCCCCTCAATGGGGTGAGCTCCCATTGCTCGGTCCCTGCTCCTGCCAACCTAGCAGTTCTAAAGCATGCAGTGCAAGTACATAAATAGGTACCTCTCCGATGGAAAGGTAAATGGCGTTTCTGTGCACTGCCCTGGTTCGCCAGAAGTGGCTTAGTCATGCTGGCCACATGACTCGGAAGCTGTACGCCAGCTCCCTCGGCCAGTAAAGCGAGATGAGCGCTACAACCCCAGAGTCATCCACGACTGAACCTAATGGTCAGGGGTCCCTTTACCTTTAATGTGCTTTATAGTGTTGCTGCTTTCTCCTGTTACAATCAGCAATTTAATTCTATTTTTTCACTATGGATTCATGCATGTTATGATGATTATTTATTTATTTTAAAATGCTGCCATTGGGAGGTTGGGTTTAAGGAGGACCCTCTCTAAACACCACCGCCAAGCATCAAGTGAAAGAGGAATCTCCTCCATCTACTGTTTCCTATTCAGCTACTTTAGCTTCCATTATCTTCCGCTAAAACCTTGTGCTGGAACATTAAGACAGTGCCCACATGACATTTACATCCTTAGGGAGGAAGGGCAATAAATGAAATAAAGAAATGGATGGATGGAGAATTTTGAATCACACACCTGATTGCTTCTCTGCACATATAGGTCTATGATGATGGGAAATATGTATACCTTGTGATGGAGCTGATGCGAGGAGGGGAACTCTTAGATCGAATACTTCGGCAGAAGTGCTTCTCAGAACGAGAGGCCAGTGCTGTCCTTTGTACTATTACCAAGACTGTCAACTATTTGCATTCCCAGGGAGTAAGTACAATTTCTTCTGCTTTCTAAAAATGTTATCTTTATTTTATTTCTTATTTGGGCATTACCCAAAATGTGCATAAACTTGTAAGTTACTAATTTACTATTGAAGAACACGCCTGTAGAATAAGGAATGCCATATCAAAGATATCACACTTGGATAGAATCTTCCATACCAAAGAGCTAATCCTTATTACTTTCCTTAAACCCAAAGGGTATAATAGACTTTATCGTAAACATTTATATTTGGACTTGCCTCAGTATTTTATTTGGGGGGGGGGGCATATATTTAATCCTATGGAAAGAGGAGGCAGACAACATAGCCAATCTGAAATCAGATGGCCCTGTGCGTGTTCTGGGTGAATACTAATTTAGTGAATACTATTTAGTGAAAATTTGTAACATTTCAGAAGACCAGAGGTAAATAGAAAAGAATTATCAAATTTATTTGGTTTACAACTAAAATGCAACTCTATGTACATTATCATTTGGTAAATGTCAGCATTAGCAAGGCATGACACCAAATGCCAAAACAAACTTCAAATGGTAAATCTTGAGAATTTCCAGATTCCAACACAAACCAAATTTGACATTTATCATTGCAACAGCTACTTCACTTTATATAACCCTTTTTCCTTTCCTTGCAGGTTGTTCACCGAGATCTGAAACCTAGTAATATTCTTTACATGGATGAGTCAGGTAACCCCGACTCCATCAGGATCTGTGATTTTGGATTTGCCAAACAACTGAGAGCTGAGAATGGCCTGTTAATGACACCATGTTATACAGCCAATTTTGTAGCACCTGAGGTACATAGCAGAGCGATCCCTGTTCCAGCAACTGTAACATCATATTCCATATTTACATCATTGTTGGAGAGGCAAAACAGCTTTAGATTGGCCTCTCAGTTGCTTTTGATACGAGTCCATTTTCCTTGAGCATCATATTTTCTGATGGTTTTACTGCTTTTTGCCTGATTTGTCTCAGAAGGTGACATGTGAAAAGGCAAGCTCAAACCCATGGGAGTCTGCATGTGGCATTCCACAGGACTCAGGGCTCTTGCCTTGCAAACATGCAAACCAGGATGTGGTGTGGAGTGGTATAAATCGGCTGGATGAAGGTTCAGGGTGCAAAAAACTGTTAGAGGAAGAGTTAGACCCCTTTCCCCCTTTTGCTCTTTGTAAGAAATGCCACAGCAGTTTTGGCAAGCAGCTTTTGAAACATTTTCTTCTCTAATATCCTGACGTTCACCTCCAACTTCGCTCTGATCCCAGACTCCCTTGCCACTGAAACATTCGTCCAATTAAATTGAATGTTAGGAAAGCAGCCAGAGGGAATGGCAAAGGCGAAATAACATGTCTGCTTACATTAGTCTTCTCTGTTTTACTTGGAACCCATTGATTTTCTTTTAGTAGACGGCAATGTAATAATTACAACATGAACTATCGTGGATTGTTAAGGATATCTGAGAGGAGGAATTGGCCTGCCATCTAGTGGGAACAAATGCAGGAAAACAAACCATGAATCACAAAGGCTGTTAATCTCATGTCAGTGTGTAAATTATTTTATTCTCCAGTTTTCATCCAAGCCTAGGTGGGCTTTATCTGTGGTCTTATAGACTGCTGAGGAAGACATTACAGATCTAGTGCCAGGTAGCACTCACCATACTTTTTAGGTTTGGGCCCAGCATAGGGAGAATTTTATGTGTAATCATCAAACATGCAGCTACATGCTGTGCTGTATTTTCAGTCTCAAAGTCTCATTTGATAATAACCATTCTAGCTTACATGATTAAGACTCCCACAGGCAGTTTCATGCTATCAGTATATAATAAAAGCCAAAAACATACTATTGCTTTGTTTCAAAATCCATAGTGACTTTACATGTAGTCATAGCGGTTTATTTCTGAAACATTAAACGCATTTCTGATCAATGAAACTAATTCTTGAAAAACAGTATTTCATCATCAACAATTATAATTGTCCGCATAATGTTATAGTTGGTTACATGTTGAAAACTTGATTTGTTTGGAACAAATATGGGAATGAACAACTGCGTCTGTGGCACGACAAGACACACACATTCATTATATGTAACAGTTAGGGATGGAAGGAGTTGTCAGTTTTCGTTCTCTCAGTTTCTCATTTTTCCAATAATAAATTCAATTTTCCACATTACTTCAGCAACTTACAATTTTTTTTATTCTTTTAAAAACAAACCTCATGAAAATTATTCAGCAAATTTCTCTTAATAAATCCATGCTTGTTTGCAGTTTTGACTGATGTACACATTTTTGCAAACAATTTCTCCTAATAGAATGCATTTTTAATGTTATTTGAATGCTATTTTTTCCTAGTATATCCATTTTTATTCTCACTTCTCCCTAACATATGCATTTTGTAAGTGCTCAGTTGGATCACTGCATCACAAAATTCAAATAAGTGTGAATTTGGAAGGATGACTGTATTTCAGTTCTCATGTTGCTTTGGAAAGTGTGAATTTAATAAATTCAGCTTTAAATGTGAACTGAATTAAACTTCTCAAGGAAGCCTCATGACAAGTGCACACATACATAACATATATGCTTATTTTGTATGGTAGCGATAACAGTTCTGTAAGAATAAAGCCATGTGTGAAACAGATTTAAATAAGCTTCTGGGAAGATGCCATGCTCTAAATGCTATGGATCCTTTGTTTATGATCAACTGATCAAAATTTGGTGTTGTAAGGAACAAATCTATTCTCTGGATAGTGGTCTGGAAGTGGGGCAGCTTTTGTTTGTTTGTTTTGCACAAATCAACCACCCAACGGCACCATCAAACACTAAGGCCCAAGTGATGAAATAAAAAGAAGCATGTAGCCTTAAATTGTGCAATTGCTCTATCACTTTTGAAAACCTAATTCTTATTCCTATGGGCAAAAGCAACCATTCATTGAATATACTGCTGCAGTCTTCAGGGCTGCATTCTTCAGGTGGAGACCCTAGTTCTCTGCTATGAGTTGGCCAGCACTGGCATCAGTTTTCTCCCTCCTTTGGTACATTTTCTGCCTTTTGAGGATGCAGGAGTCAAGAATACATAGTGACAAAACCAGACTGTGTAATGAAATAGAGTCGTACCTCTTTCTGTTCTGGAAGTCTGTTTGACTTCCAAAATGTTAGGAAACCAAAGTGCGGCTTCTGGTTCACTGCAGGAGGCTCCTGCAGCCAATTGGAAGCCGCAGAAGCCGCATCAGATGTTCGGGTTCCAAAGAACGTTTGCAAACCAGAACACTCACTTCCGGGTTTGCGGCGTTCAGGAGCCAAAACGTTCATCTCGCAAGGCGTTCAGGATCCAAGGTACGACTGTATTTCATTTCCTCAACTTGCATTGTTAGGTCTCCTTGTACAATTATTTCCCTGTCCAAGGTGATCACTCTTTCCAACAAGTTCAAGCAAATGTGAACCAAGCCACTATCATAAATTTCTTGGCAGTTCCAAAAAGAGTTTTATAACCTCGTTCTTCTACTTCTGTTCTCCTTTCCACAGGTCCTGAAACGGCAAGGCTATGATGCAGCCTGTGATATCTGGAGCTTAGGGATTCTATTGTACACCATGTTAGCAGGGTAGGTGCAAGGCCTTCCTAGTATCTTTGCACAAGTTGGAAGTCTTCTCCATGGGCTACTGCAGTGGCAGCCAAGTTTCCCCCCTGGAGGTAACCAATGCCAAGCATCACCCAAGGAGCTCCTTTTTGCTGTTATTTATTGCAAAGAACAATCAAAATTGGGATTTTACACAAAGTCTGCTGAACAAATGGGATGCCTTCCTTGTAAACAGCAATTGTATGAATGACTTTTTAAAAGTAAATTGCAAGCAACGGTGACCCAATCCAAATTGGGAGCTCAATCCAGAGCAGGGTTAAAGCACCTTGTCCCCAATAGCAGGGTCCCATGCTGAAACAGAGATCCCACGCTGCCATTTACTTGTAAAAAGCAGTTTACACAATTGCTAATTGCATGACTAGCATCACATCTATATCAGCTCCTAAAATGAGGTCTTGTTCTGCTTTCTTTTATGCTTTAAAAATAAGAGTTGACACTTTCCTAAGTCTCAGGCCACATGCTAAACTATTCATTCAAAGTACATTTCCCCCTCAAAGAAGCCTGGGAAATGTAGCTTATTAAGGTGCTGGGAACTGTAGCTCTGTAAGGGGTATACCAATCCCAGCATTATTGAGGTGGGGGGGGATATGCTTTGAATATGCTTTTAAGGTATAGTGTGTATGCAGATTCACCCCCACCCCACCCCATTGCGCTAGATCTCAATTATTTGTCCTGCTAAGGGGTTAGCTCCTTACTACCGTATTTTTCGTCCCATAAGACGCTCTGTCCCATAGGACGCACCTAGTTTTTTGGGGGGGAAATAAAGAAAAAAAAATTTCCCTTTATTTCCCCCGCAAAACCAGGTCAGGGAAACCGAACCAGGTCGAGGAACAGCGGGATGGTGGCACTGCGCCTCCCTGCTGTCCCCCGAGCTTGTGGGGCTGGCCGATGTCTGCCCGGCGCGAGGGGCGCTCTGTTTCAGGGTGTCCCTCGCGCCAGGCGGCAGGCTGCTATCCGCAGCGTGGGGAGCCCTGTGGGGAACTCCTGCAGGGCTCCCCATGCTGCGGATGTCTGCCCGGCGTGAGGGGCGCTCTGCTTCAGGGCGACCCTCGCGCCGGGCGGCAGGCTGCTATCCGCAGCGTGGGGAGCCCTGCGGGGAACTCCCGCAGGGCTGCCTAGGCTACGGATGTGTTCCCGAAGCGCCAGGCGCTCTGCTTTCAGCGCGCCCGGCGCTCCGGGAAGCAGGCTGCTATCCACAGCCTAGACAGCCCTGCGGGAACTCCCGCAGGGCTGCCTAGGCTGCGGGTGTCTTCCTGAAGCCTGGAGAGCGAGAGGGGTCGGTTCCCTCTCGCTCTCCAAGCTTCAGCGAAAGCCTGCATTTGCCCCATAGGACGCACACACATTTCCCCTTCATTTTTGGAGGGGGAAAAGTGCGTCTTATAGGGCAAAAAATACGGTACTTAAGTTTTTTTTAAAAATACAATAAAAAATTAACCAAAACATTCTCTATTTGCAAGGAAGATAAATAAAGGGGGACATTTTGGAGGGAGGAACACCCTTTCCCCCCCTCTGGATGATGTTTTGTTATGACTGACACAGTTCAAAAGAGGTGTCATACAGTTGTGTCCATGAAAATGAAGGGCCTCATCTCACAATTTTTGTTGTTACTTTAGTTAATTAGGTTAATCATTTTCATCAAAATGCTGTTATTTCTTCAGTGGGTGAGGCCTGATTAAAAGTTTTATACAAGCCGAACCTATTATTATGCTCTGGTAACTCTGCATTGTGCAAACACCTCTTTAAAATACCGGCTTGTGGCTCAACAGATTCACTCCTTTTGCAAATGGGCCAGATGATACCCCAGAGGAGATTCTGGCCAGAATTGGCAGTGGAAAGTATGCACTTACAGGAGGAAACTGGGATTCAATATCTGATGCTGCTAAGGTAAGCAGATAACATATTTTTAGGTTGGCCTTTCAGAACCTCCAAGGCTGTTTGTGGTTCAAAAACGTATCAAAATTGTTTTCAGACACATATTTTGAAAGAAAAGTTATTTAGAAATGTCTACTTCAATACAATTTTTTGTATTTGTTTTTAAAACAATAGATTAAAACAGAAACAGATAGAATGGACTTATGGGTGAATGAATGTGAAGGTAGCATGAACCAGAAGTAGACTTATTCACCCATCCCAATCCTTAGTACATGAGAAAAAGGGACTGTTTCAACTGTCTTAATACATTTAGCTGTTTTAATACAGTAGCACATTACATGGACCTCTTGACAAGTGATCGACATATTGTCCTTAATGACTAAAACTAGTACTTGATCACAAGGGGTGCCAACTTGAGTAAAATATTGGGGGGGCAGGTAAGCTGCACCTCGCATCATTGATCACATGATGTAGCACATGCAAAACATTTGAGTGGCAATGCCTATCAACTTTGGGGAGGCCTAGCTCCCTCAAATATTTTAAGGGGGGGCAAAGGCACCTCAGCCCCCAGGAGTTGACTCCTATGTTGATCACCTAATATGCAGAACTGGGCTGTGAATTCATTGCAGCGCCTTCACATACCTTCTAAGGATAAGTTCAAAACTGTGCTTGAACACAGGGAAGCTGTTGCTAAAAGCCTCTTTTGCACGGTATCCTATCCATTGTGAAAATGGTGATTTGGAGTTTTAGGGCATTTCAATACAGTTGCTGTTTTTCTATGGGATTCAGTCACATACTGACAAATTCAGGTTGCCTAAGTACAGTAGGTTGGGAAGTCTTATGCTGAAAACCTGCTTCCCCCAAAAACTGGACTATTTGCAAAAAGGGAAGCAATGGAAAGTGTGGAGTAACAGTTGCTTGACACAATGTCATCTAACCTCTCCACAAACAAATCAGGATGAATCCCCAATAAGCTGATCTAGAAGCACCCTTAGTTGCAGGGAGTGAGTGCACTAACTGGCTAGGAGCACTTCTGTGCATGTTGCATTCTGTGTTGCAACCCAAGTAAGCTCACTAATCCTCTGTTCTACCTGCCTAAAAGTCAACACTGAGATTGCTGTTTCACATACACATTTCAAAGACAACATCCTAGAGAGTTTTGGTGTGTGGGGTTGTGGCAGTATGTCTTTCCCTGCCCCACCTCATACCCCACTCCAGCAACCTACCATGGAATTTTGTTTGCAATGGCTACATTCAAGGGGCGCAGGACCAGTTCTCAGATGATGAGTTCCTAGTGGCATATTCCATTCCAGTATTCCATATTTTGAAACTACCACCATTACCCAGCCTTTAAAATGGAAATCCTCATGGGGAAAAGAAAACAAAATCACAAGTTTTCTTCGCCTCTAATTTCTTTTTAACAGGATATTGTGTCAAAGATGCTTCACGTGGACCCCCATCAACGCTTGACAGCAGCCCTGGTTCTAAGGCACCCGTGGATAGTAAATGGGGAATATCTATCCCAGAATCAGCTCAGCCGACAGGATGTTCACCTGGTAAAGGTAAGTCCAAATGAAGCTGCTTTGTATTCTTCCATACAGAAAAGGAGAGTGATGGCCCTAGAGCAGTGTGGTCCAACATGTGGCCCTCAACACCTTTTTGGGGTGGCCCTTGGCAACATTTGACGCCTCCCAGCCTTTAGGCTGCCTTCCCAAAACTGGGTAAGCGAGGGACTATGCTTTGGGAAGGAGGCATGAGGCTCTGACAGGGCCCTAGATTCCTCCTGCCTCCTTCCCAAATCCTAGTCCCCATCTGTCAATTAGTATAAAGGACTGGTAGAAGAGGAGTTGTACATACACATGTATAGCTACATTTTTTGGGGGGGTGGGATCGGAAAGATCTGGTGGAAAGACAAACCTTTTGAAATCCTCATTCTTCACCTATGTGTAGGCACGCACACATGAACCAACAAACATGTACTCCTTCTCCAATATGCACTTTTGCTGCACATGAACATAAGCAACCATGTGCATGATAATCCACAGTGTGAAATATAACTAATGACTCAGCTGAGTCCCACAGTCAAAACTAGCCTTAGTGGTTGAAGAATATAGGCTCCTGCTTCAGAAAGTAAGGAAGCAGTAATTGGGAGAAGCTCCCTTTGCTATAATGTCTTGATGCAGATACCCCATATTCTTTAAATTGGGGGTGGGGAGTGGGACTGAAGAGTGAAAGCAGGCATTGTTCTTAAATCCGCGTGGTCTCAATTTTTATTTTGCAGGGAGCAATGGCAGCCACCTACTTTGCTTTAAACCGAACACCTCAGGCACCAAAGCTGGAACCTGTATTGTCCTCCAACCTGGCCCAGCGGAGGGGGATGAAAAGACTGACCTCAACGAGGTTGTAGTGGTCCCAAAGAATGCCTGGTTTAAAAAGGGAAAACATGAGCCGCATGTTGCTCAGAGAGGCTGATCTGTATTGCTAATTTTGCAGGACTTTGGACTATTGGCACATAAATTGCTAAAATTAGCAGAACTCCAGCATAAGGCAAAGATATCCTTTGCTTTCCGATTCCTTTTGTTGCTTTTGTTTTTTAAGTTAATGCCAAGATCCTGAGTTAGCAGGTACTCAAAGATGTCATGTGCCAATTTTTCAACTGCTGTACTGCTTCTTATTTAAGTGTATACTGCTAAGATCCTATTCTCATTTTCTCCAAATGTTATTTTTGGGATCTTTTAGATGCTATGTAAGACCACTTTTTGTAAGCAATTTTCAGTAGAGAAACAAGTCGCTTTGGTTTTAGGGGTCAATTCTACCAGCATTTGTGTCATGGTGAATTGTCGCAGCTAGCAATTGATCCTGCTACCCATTATCAGCTGCAGCAGAGTTCATCTCCAAAGAGCTGAATGTGAAAGGAAGAGGCATGTGATGCTGTGAAATCAATGGCCTACTAAGAACGGTATTTAACATGAAGAAAGAAGAGCTGGCTGAGTAGACCTTGCTGTACTTCTCAAAAAGCACCCTTCATGTGTTTGGTCTGTACAGCAAATAATGCATGGGGGAGGGGAGAGATCGTGGTTGCACCCACTGATGCTGATAGCCACACATTCAAGGACCTCATTTGCTCTGGACATCCATTCTTATATTAATTAATTAATTAATCAACTATCTATGCTTGGATAAATTGAGGGTATGGATCATGGATACAGGACCTTATGGCATCATAGGCCTATATGTGGAGGTTCTGTGCAAATAGAACTTTGAGTGTGTGGAGGTTTTGGTGGGGAAGTAGGCAAGACCTAGTCTCCCTCTGTGTGGATGAATGAATGCAATAATAGTGCTTTCTAAGTATGCTATGCTGTGTTACAAACTCTCCTACTTTTATTATGGAGATGGTGATCTTTTGTTTGCCTGTTCCATTTAAAATAATGGCTCATAATGCCACATGATTAGCTACATGACAAAATAACCTACTCTCTTACAAGCAGAAGCGAAAGAAACTGTCAGTGGAGAAATTTCAGTGAGAAAAAATCTACAATATTTTTCTAACATCAGTGGAAACAGGTGTAACTGTGATGTTGGACTAACATTCCCTGACTGTATTGGATTGTGTTGTGCATAAAGTGATTGACAAGAATGGACATGCTCCACCTCCCACTGACATCAGTGGCAAGTGCTATGTTGGTCAATTACTCTGGATTGCACTCATTGGCCACAACCCAAAACAGACTTAAGCATGTTTAAGCCCTTTGAAATATTGGGTTTAGCAGCTTTATGATTCTGAGTTGTATTGCTGCCATTATTTTAAGCACTTTACTTGACTTGCATTTTTATAATGGATTTCGCCCCCTTTCAAAATTTTGCAAGAAAAACCAGCATGCTACATTGTCTCTTGTTTCCTCTTATGGGGGGTGGGGAGGAACATGAAGACAGAATATTGTATCCTATAAAGGTAAAGGTAAGGGTACCCCTGGCCATTAGGTCCAGTCGCGGACGACTCTGAGGTTGCGTGCTCATCTTGCTCTATAGGCCGAGGGAGCTGCCGTTTGTCTGCAGACAGCTTCCAGGTCATGTGGCCAGCATGACTAAGCCGCTTCCGGGGAACCAGAGCAGCACACGGAAACGCCGTCCTATAGATTACATCTATTTTGCTGAGTGGTGAAGCCGTACCAATACTAAACATAGCTTGGGAGATTGGTGTCAATTGTGCCTGCAGATGCAAGAGAACAGATTTGTTGCATTAGCTACTGTAATGTGCTCCTTAGGGTCTGTTTCTGTGTGACAAAACGTCATGTAATTTATTTTATTCTATTTTGTCCTTAATTTTTAAATTATATTTAATGTTTCATTTCTATGTGCTGCGCACACAGGACGGCAGCAGAGAAGCTGTTCTTGAAGTGTGACTTTTAGAATAAAACAATGCTGTGAAACTCCATAAAATGAAGGTTTTGGCTCAGGCTTGACAGGTGATAGGTGTATTGTAGATTTTTGAAATCTTGAACATGTGGACCTGTTTTTCTGTTGTGTTCACTTTTGCCCTTGCTTGCTCCTTTAAATAGAAGAGCCCAGTGCATCCAAAATCATCAAGAGCCTTGGCTATTTCCTAACAATCAGAGTGCAATTTCACTACTTCTTGGACTTACTGATATCATAACCCTACTCAACCAAGGGTATATTAGTCCAGTCCATAAGTGACTGCTGACTGTGTGTAAATATTGCCCTTTCTACCCATAGATACCACAGGAGATGTTGCATCCCACTTGTAGAGTCTTCATGGTGATGATTCACATCTATGGTGATAATGGCAGTAGGAGTATAAGTACTGTACAGTCATACCTCGGAAGTCGAATGGAATCCATTCTGGAAGTCCATTCGACTTCCAAAACATTCGGAAACCAAGGCACAGCTTCCGATTGTACCTTGGGATCCAAGGTACAACTGTAATGTGCATTATATGCAATGCACACATTTAGAAATAACTGAAATTGCATGTTGCTCCTTCACAGAATCATGGTGCTTGGGTACTTTTTCCCAGTGGAATATATTATGTGCCACAGATTAATTTTATAATACCTTGTACTCTCTCGTCCCATTGGATTTAGAAAAGCATTGCATCTGATGTGCTTTTTCAGTCATTTCCAAATCTGTGTTTCATCTAATGCACTTCACTGGTACTCCTGTTGCAGAAAAGGACAATAGCTTAATGGAAGAGCACATGCTTTGCATGCAAAAAGATGCTGGGTTCCTTCCCTGTCATTTCCAGGTAGGTCTGGAAAGGGCCCCTGTCTTTAACCCTGGAGAGCCACTGCCAGTCAATATTGACTTAGATGGACCCAGTTAGTGAGCTGATCCAGTATAAGGCAGCTTCCTATTTTCCAACTGCCATTGCTACCATATATCTGAATTAAGTTTCTCATGCAGGATAGCTCAGCCCGTAAAGCATAAGATTCTTAATCTCAGGGTTGTGGGTTTGAGCCCCACGTTGGGCAAAACATTCCTGCATTGCAGGGGGTTGGACTAGATGGCCCTCATGGTCTCTTCCAACTATACAATTCTATGTTTCTATGTTTCACCTTGGAAAATGCCCTTGTAAACCCATGTGTGTGTGTATGAAGTGAGAATTGCATAGAACTGCTTGTGTCATTGCGTAACACCATGAGGCCACTTGCTATTTGAGGTGACTGAATCCCTCTGTTCTCAGGTGCTCAGACACACTAAAAAGTCTCCTAATGTTACAATTGTTTCAAGCACAGATATGGAGCTGTGGGTTTTGTCTTTGATTAATACAGTTTGCTTCTTCCTCAGAATATAGACACACTGCAAATTCAGGCCGAATGAAACAACCAGTGGCTTTCACTTGTCTTGCATATGTGCTGTTCAGGTGCAAATAATTGCTTGGCTTTGTAAAGATCACTGGTTGGTGCTAATGCAGTCCAAAACACCCAGAGACAGTGGTGTACTAGTCATCTGGAACCTGTGCAGAGAAACCATCAGTATATTAATTCTCAGCAGTACTCCTAGTGCCACAGGGTTTCCAAGACCATGATTCACCTGGTTTAATAATAGACTCCCCAGCACCTTCTAGTTGCTAGTTGCTTGTATAGGGCAGCTGAAATAACCACAGAATCCGCAGCCTGCACCTCATGAGAGGGCAAACACACACACCACTCTGGGATCAGTGTCAAAGAAAGTAAGACTAAGAGGAATGGTTGAGGCTTGTTTTGACAAAACCCTACACAGAAGAACTGTCATATCAGGAAGGCTGCCTTTTTGGTTTTCTCTCTCAAAGGCTGTTTGAAGCCAAATATTTGGTTTGCTCCCGTGCTCTCTAATGCTGTTCATGAAATCATGAAAACAAACTGGTGGGAACATAGATCCAGTTCTTCAGAACATCTTCCCCTGAGGGTTTTGAAGAGCTGGTCAGGGATGAAAGGGTGCGTCATGATTCAGAGAAATACTTTACCCAGGAAGACTAAAAAGCTGAAATCACTAAAGCCACTATAGTAGTTGTAGCAGGTGATCCAGAGGTTCTGCATGTTAGGCACATTACCTTTGCACTCTCCTGTGAAATAGACTTGTGCAATGCCTTAAAGATTGAACCCATCAAACAGGTGCAAAACCTGATCTGCAGGAAACGACTGGACACTTTATGAGTCTAAGGAACCTAAGTGAGGAACCTTTTTTTTGTCAGAGGCCACATTTCCTCAGGGGAAATCTGTTGGGGACAATGTGCCAGGGGTGGGTAGGGGCAGAACCAAAAATGGGCAGGGCATCCCATTTCTCTCTATCTTTGCCGCCACCTTTTCCATTTTCCTCCTCCTTGCCCCACACATGAAGTTATGGAGCTGTAAACGGTTCATTTTGTGGTTTGTGGTTATGGAATAGCTTTTCTAGATAGCGGTGCAGTATTTTATTTACCAACTCCACCTCCATGTTTGTGAACTGTTTGGTTTGAAATGTCCATGCTTCAACGTTTCATGTTTGAAAGGGGCTGCAGTGTACAGACATTTATTATATGTACCAGAGTAACTTTTTTAAAAAAACAAACTTGGTTTTATGAAGTGTAATATTTTTTATAGCACAATGATCATTTGGGACTTTGTACCTTGTTAGACACAATTGCATTTAGGGACGCTTCTTAATCCTGTTTTCTGTGTGCTGTGTCTACTGTTGCTGCTTCTACAGCTGCCGGCTTCAGCTGCTGGGTGAATGGTGTGAAGTTGTCTGAATTGGTCTTCAGAAGTCCACATGTCTATGTTGAAGGATGCTGGCAGAAAAAGTTAACTGTGGGTTCAAATGGGCAAGAGTTTACTGTGACAGGCTCCTGGGAAGGAACCTCAGTATTGGCCTTCATCTGTACATCTCTATTTATAATGAAATAAAAATAAAACCTATTGTACCTTAGTTGTTGATCTGACTCTTTGTTAAATTGTGAGCACTGGTCATGTTTAGTGATTTGTACTGAAGTCCTTCAAGTATACTCATTCATTTTTTCCACATTCAGTCACATTTCCTTTCACTTTGAGTCATTCACTCTTTAGTAGCCCTAGGCCAATAGTGAATATCTCCATGCAAACATCTGATGTGGACGCAGATGCATAACCAGGTACCACTGCACATAATGGATGTCGCTCTTGAAGCACATCTCCATCTGGGACCACAAGTTACATGTAAAACACACAACTAAAGAAAGACAGACAGTAGATGATAGAGTATCAGACCATCTCATAATGTAAAATATTGACACTTTTGAATCTCATGATCTTTGTGTTATAGAATGTACAATATTTGGATATAGGTATTTAAAACAAAAGAGCCCCTATTCACCAAGCCCACCAGTCATATCTACAGCATGCACTTAAAGCACACGACTGCCCTCAAAGAATCCAGGAAATTGTAGTTCTATTAAGGGTAAACTACAGTTCCCATGATTCTTTGGGGGACACTGTGAATGTTCAAGTAGTAAAGGTTAAGGGGTAAAGGGACCCCTGACCATTAGGTCCAGCCGTGACCGACTCTGGAGTTGTGGCGCTCATCTCGCTTTAATGGCCGAGGGAGCCAGCGTACAGCTTCCGGGTTATGTGGCCACCATGACTAAGCCACTTCTGGCGAACCAGAGCAGCGCACGGAAACGCTGTTTACCTTCCCGCAGGAGCGGTACCTATTTATCTACTTATACTTTGATGAGCTTTCGAACTGCGAGGTTGGCAGGAGCAGGGACCGAGCAACAGGAGCTCACCCCGTTGTGGGGATTTGAACCGCCAACCTTCTGATCGGCAAGTCCTAGGCTCTGTGGTTTAACCCACAGTGCCACCCACGTCCCTCAAGTAGTATAAATGTGCTTTAAATGTATGGGGCAATATTCAACGGAATAATTGTGCTAATGCAAAAATTACTTGTGCAATGGGACTTCCTTCCTCTCTTCCTGCTGTGTGTGCCCCACACCATCCCCAAATTTGCTCCAGAGGATTGAGGGGAATGCCCAGAACAGATTTAGGGGCAGCATAGGGGGAGTAGAGAGTGGAAATCTCTCTCACGTGAGAAATGCTTGTGTTGACAGAACAATTTGCTTAGTGCTACATTGAATACACAGGGACGCGGGTGGCGCTGTGAGTTAAACCACAGAGCCTAGGACTTGCCGATCAGAAGGTCGGCGGTTCGAATCCCCGCAACAGGGTGAGCTCCCGTTGCTCGGTCCCTGCTCCTGCCCACCTAGCAGTTTGAAAGCACGTCAAAGTGCAAGTAGATAAATAGGTACCACTCTGGCAGGAAGGTAAACGGTGTTTTCGTGCACTACTCTGGTTTGCCAGAAGTGGCTTAGTCATGCTGGCCACATGACCCGGAAGCTGTACGCCGGCTCCCTTGGCCAATAAAGCAAGATGAGCGCCGCAACCCCAGAGTCGGCCACGACTGGACCTAATGGTATGCGTCCCTTTACCTTTTACATGGAATACAAGCCATGCAGTGGACGTGATCCAATTAAGATAAATGTGGGCTTTAGCTATAGACTTCCTTTGCTGTTTATCTAAGGTTCCTTCTCTCCAGTTCTAGGAGATGATTAAAAAATATATATCCAGGCTATGAAAACGAAATGGATGCAGGAAGCTCTCCATATATGGAGATGTGAAGGTAAAAACTGTGACCCAGGCATAGGCAAACTCGGCCCTCCACATGTTTTTGGGACTACAACTCCCATCATCCCTGACCACTGGTCCTGTTAGCTAGGGATGGTGGGAGTTGTAGTCCCAAAACATCTGGAGGGCCAAGTTTGCCTATGCCTGCTCTGTCCATTCTGAAAAATCAGAGTGTGTGAATCCTCTATTGTGCTGAGATCTGGGGACTGCAGGAAACTTCAAAACATAGAAACTGTTAGAATAAGGTTCTTAGGACCATTCTGAGAACACATTTCTTAGAACCAAGACTCTCAGAGCCATAGAAGCCAAGCTCAGTTCCTCTCTCATTGACTCCAATAATATAGGAAGATTTCTCCGCCTGGCACACTTTTCCTTTCCCCTCTCCTCCTGAGCTGGGGATGGTTTGGGTGTTGTCTTGGTCCTGTCCTGATGTAGATGTCTGGTGTGTTAGAATTGCATAGTGGGAGGTTAGTATACCATGTCTGTATACTTCTCCCCGTGCCACTCATGCCTCACCTATGACCAGGCCAGTGCAGAGCTTTTCTGAGGCCCAGGGTGGGAGACTTTTTAGAATAGTTATAAACTCAAACCAAAAAGCAGCCAGTCTCTGGTGGGGCCCCCAGCCTGCTTAGCCCTCCAAGGCCTGGGGAAAGTGTACCCGGCTGTCCCCTCTTCCTGTGCACAGGCCTGCCTATGACTTCTACAGTACTCCCTTTTCAGGGGTCTGCAGGGAGAACTTTATTGGGGAAGCATTTGCATAATGTGTGGAGGCACTTCTGCAGGAGTGGTTTCAGCAGCAGATAGAGCCTCCACTTCAGAAGACTTCAAGAACTAGAGAATATAGGATTGTACTGTCTATGGCGGAAGGATTTTACGGCTGACAGAAGCCCCGGATTGGTTCACAGCCTTCACACTGTACTTGAGCAGCTGACACTTTCCCCTTGATCCCAGTTATTCTGGAAAGGACATTCGTGTTTACAGTATTCAGGTCAGTCCTCCATCCAGCATACTCACTGTTTAATAATCCACCACTTATCGACCTAAATGGCCTTTTGTGTGTGTTTGTCGAGGAACTGGATCAAAGGTGATGATAATGAACAAATTAGGTGAAGGGTTGTTTGTCTCTTTCACTCATATAGTCAAAGAAACTGCCCCTGTGGAGCTTGGGTATATTGAGCCCCAAGTGGCATTTTGTGTGGAGGTGTTCTGATTCTTCTTTTAAAAGCCCCTGTTAGCAACAAGAAGCATTCAGAACTTCTCTTGAGGAGGAAGAGCTGCAGGGTATATAGAGAGATGAAGCAAGCTTAAACTAGTTCATAAAGAGTGCTGTTTATATCCAAAGGTAGCAGGGAAACAGGCATTTCCGTTATCTCTTGCTTCTAACCAAAGATAACATCAACCATCCAACTTGTTTGCCTTCTTTAGAAGAGGCTAAAAGTCATGTTAAAAGGCAGCATTCCCTGGGTTAAAAATAATCTTTTCTAGATAAAAACTCTCCTTGCACTTTTGAAATTGAAAGCTGCTGAGAGCCATCCAGTAGCTGTTTTAAATATACAGTAGGTAATATTCACTGTTAGTCATACTCAGAATAGACCCATTGTCCATTTATTTCAGTGGGTCTACTCTTGAGTATGACCTAGCTAGATATTTGTCAATGTGTTTTGATTTAAATGTGGAAAACCAGCAGTTCACTTCTACTTTTAAAGAACTGCAGGGGGGGATCCTGGCAACTAAAAAGAGGGGATCTAAAATAATTTATAACATTTGTACCCCTCTTCAGCCAAACAGAATCTCAGAGTAGCTTACTTAGAATCAATTAAATAAGACAGCCCCTGCCATCAGACTTACAATCTATCCCCCCCCCAGTTATAAAGATGACATGTTTATCTACTGTACTTAAATTGAGTACCTATCTGTGTGTGTGTGTAATGAATTGAGACATAAACTAATGACAGCATAACTAAAACACTTCTGGCACAACAGAACACCGTGATGGAAACTAGAGCACACGGAAACGCCATTTAGCTTCCCGCCACAGCAGTACCTATTTATCTACTTGCACTGACGTGCTTTCAAACTGCTAGGTTGGCAGGAGCTGGTACAGAGCAACAGGAGCTTACTCCGTTATGGGGATTTGAACCACTGACCTTGTGATTGGCAAGCCCAAGAGGCTCAGTGGTTTAGACCATAGGGGCAGCCGTCCCTTATAAGTAAGTACTCCTCATATATATAAAGGACTAATCTGAACTGGTGGTGCATAACTGAAAAACAGACCTTAGGGTTATGGTGTATAGCTCAACAAAAGTGACCACAGTGAGTGCCAGTGGTGCAAATGGGGTAAAAAGTGAGATATCAATAAAAATAAAGATAATTGTAAAAATAATATCCAATGCACTGGAGCACACTGTCTAAAAAGTAGTAGGGAGTGTTGTAATCCTGATCCTAAACTCCATTCTAAAAACAGGCTTATTAAACCCTGGCTGAGAATGCAGTGTCTTCACCCTTTGACAACACTTTTCAGCCTGCCTTGCCCTTGAAATAAGAGGAGGGGACCGCTCCCTTCACAGCTTATGGCCTCAATCCCAGGCACATCCGCCATAGTGAAAAGAAGGATAAGAAGCAAACCCGCTTTGTGGCCTCATCAGCTCCTGCCATTCTTCTTGCCCTTGACAGGCCAACTGAAAGCCATGGTGGGAGGGGGGGATGAACAGCACGCCGTGCCACCGCCCCTCGCCAATAGGAAGCAAGCAGACTCTCGCGCGCAACCAATAGAGGCTCAGAGAAGCCCTGCCCACCATGACGCATCGCCCGGCTAGGGGGCGGGAGGTGAAAGGCCAATTTGGCTTTAAATGTTGTGGCATTCAGTTCCCGCACCGCCCCCCCCCCGCCATGGCCTCCGGCACTTCTAAGCAAGGGGCCCCTCCCGCGCTTTACGGCACCTCGTTGTAAAGTTAATGAGGAGAAGGGGCGCCGCCGCCGTTTGCGCCAATGGGCAGCCGGGTTGTGATGAAAACGGAGGCGTTACCGTAAAGCAGAAGCCGGTCGTGAAGAGGCGTCTCGCCCTCCGCGCCTGAGGAGCTTGTCATTGGAAGCGGCAGAGGCGGCGACGCGGGTGGCTCTTCTTCTTCTCTCCGTCGCTCCTTCGCCTCCGCCATGGCGGCGCTGGCCCGCAAGGCCGCGGACTACCTGCGCAGCAAGGACTTCAGGGACTACCTCATGAGGTGGGCGAGAGGGGGAAGCCGGTCTTTCTCCCCGCGGCCGAGCCGACCTTCGCGGGGCCCTCAGGGCGCTGCTCACCCGCTGCCTGGAAGGGGAAGGAGCTGCGGGCGCGTCTCGCGTTTGGTGGGGTGGATTCACACAGCCTCTGTCTCCGCGTCACGGCTGCGAGTCCGTGTGTGCTTGGCTCGGGAGAAATATAGCTCGTGCTCTTTCGCTTTCTGTGTCGTGTCTGCTACCTGGTCTCCTGTCAGGATTTCCGTTGAGTTGCCGGGCGCTCCCATCTCTGGGTGGTCGTTGTGTGGTTCAAAATGGGCATCTCTTGATCCGCAAACGGGCGAAATCGGGCCTCCCTACGCCCAGGGTGACCCTTGAGGCTCGGGTGGCATTCGGTGTCCTTGGGAACGGGGCCTGCGCGGGGAGTTTGCCGGCTCGCGGTGGAAGCATCCTGCCCGCCCGTTCAGGTGAAAGGTGCGCTGCTGCTGTTGCACCTGCATCCGATGCGTCTATATAGGAAGCTAAATGTCGGCTAGGCTGCTGTAAGGAAGGGGCTTCCTTCTCGTAAATATTCCGGGGGTGGGGGTGGGGAACGGGCCCTGCAGTTTCAGCCTCAGTGTTGTAGAAATGACAACTGCAACTGCTGAATACAGTAATGCTAGTAAACCCGAAGATGGGAACCTTTTTGACCAGGTGGACCAGATCTTTTATATAGATATATATTCCCCACACAGACTTTGAAAGAGGCAGGTCTCATCCACCTGCCAGTCATCAGATAGCATAATGATGTTTGGTGGGACAACCCATCTGTCAATCACCTATCAGATGGTGGGCTGACCTGCTCAGTCTTGCTTTCTGCAGGAGAAGCAGCTGTGCCTCTACCTGCCTCACACCTGATGTCCACATAAGTTGTCAGATTTGGGGAAGGTGGGTGTGGTTTAAGGAAGACAGCCTTATGGGCCAAATGGCGAGATCTGGAGACGATTTGTCCTGTGTCTGAAGATCCTCCTCTGCTGTATATGCTTATCTTGGGATTAAATTCTACTGAACATACTGAGACATCCATGGCTGTAGTGGTAATCTTATTCATCTCTAGTTGCCATTTATCCCTTTATAAGGAGAGGCCCTGTATTCTGCACCCACCTGTTCTCAATCTACTCCACAGAATAGGATGCAGGCTACTGCTTTGGGACCCTTTGGGTATCTCAACATGCAGAAGAAGGCGATGGAGCAAGTTTGAGTAATGAAGAAAACCTGCAGTGCTGTAATGACTGGTGGGAAGACACAAAATATTACATGGAGCGAATTGGATTTAAGATCAGAAATTATGTTTAGGATTAACCATGTTCTAAAGTGACATTGATTTGTTCCATGCAAGTGAAATAGGCTTAATTGTGGGTGGGGTGCTTTGTTGCTAAACGCTAATGTTAAATATTGAGTTCTGTTAACTATGATACAATTGTTAACTATGATACACTACGTGTATAAACATGATGTGATTGCAGAAGAGCTTTATGCCCATTTCCATGATGACCCCAATCTGTTTTTACTAATGCTGTGCTTATATTGCACAAGATAGAAAGAGCTTGCACAATATACAGATCTTTCCCAGTCATTTGACATTGCTGCTTAAGACAGGGGTGTATGAAATCAAGAAGACAAAGAATCTGTTTAATTTTAAAAGATGGTGATGTTTTCCTTAAGTTAGGACAACCACTCCAATTCACATGCTAGTACTTTAATTTAATGAATTTTTATGCCTCCATTCAAAATATACTAGAACTAGCTTTAGCATTCCTATCAGTACTTTATTTAATTATACATTTTAATGCCAGCATTCAGAATATACGCTCTTCTCACAACTTTTTACTGTCTTTTACCACCTTTTACCAGCTCTGTCTGGTTCACCTACCATAGCCATTCCAACAACAATATGGTTTTAATTGTATGGTTTATATACTGTCATTGTAAAGTGCTTGGACATTTTTAATGAATAGTGGTGTATAACTACTTTGATAAATAAAAAGTAAACCTTAAAAAACCAATATACTAATGATAATAGCAGGAGGAAAACATCTAGGTTAGGTTATTCTATTTCCATCAGCCCATGTAAGAGATTGCAAAGAATAAAGGGACTGGCTCTCCTCCCCCCCCCCCCCGAGTTGCTCGTGAGTCTTGTTGGTAAGTTGTTCTGTAGCTGGTATAATAAATGTTAGTTCAGCTACTGGCCTACGTTCAAAAACTTATACACATACACACCCTAATATATATATATATATATATATATATATATATATATATATATATATGTGTGTGTGTGTGTGTGTGTGTGGTGTGTGTATACACATATATAGTGTGTGTGTCTCTATAGGGATCTCTGGTGCAACACTATCCAATTTTTAAATCTTGGAGCTACTAAATATATATATATATATATTTCAAAGTCTGCTGTACAAACTGTGGTTACCTAGTAGTAAATGAGTATTTAACTTTCAAACGAAGGTTGTCTGCACTACAAGTTACCTCATTTCAGTCCATTGAATTATTGGGTTGCATCTATGCTTTTGCAAACAATTCTCTCCTGTTCCTTACTCTCCATTTTTATTCCTGTAGTTGGGGCTGACTTTGATCTGAGTTGGGTTTGCTTCCCTCTCCCCCACCCCCAGATTTTTAGTTACTCTTCAAATTTCACAGTAGCAATCTGTAATTTTACATTTTTGCCATACAGAAAGTTTAATTGTAGATAACGTATAATTAAATCTCCATGACTATGCCAGCACAGCTTTACAAATAGGCCCATAAAAGTAATTACAAATACAGCCCACAATTACTTTTGCTAGTAATTGTGTATATGATTCACAAGAAGATGGCAACCAGTTTTTGTAAGGCTTCCCTATCTGATCACTGAACTCCAATTCCTTCTTTTCATGGGAGATTACGGTAGGTTAGTGACTACTTACAAGTCTGTTCTAGCAGCAACAATGGTTAAATTGTTTTATAAAACCAGCAACAACAGATAACACTTTTATAAAACTAAGCTGAAAAGAAGTGTGCCTACATATGAACATTAACTTCTAGCGGAAGTGAAAAAAGTAACAGGATATGCAAGACAGGCATCAAACATAAACCAAAGGGAGCCATATGATGACAAGAGTTAAGGAAGTAGCATGGAGCTTCTTTTTTGTCTTTGTACACATCTGTTTATAAACGATAGAGAGGAAATTCTGGTGTAGATATACCCATACTGATTTCCTTACTGAAGCAATCTACTTCCAGTGTATCTTCTCAGTTTAAACTTTGGAAGAACAAGCAGGTTACAAAGGACTTTTGGGAGTATGTCTTGAAATGCTTGCAATACTACATTTCTGCTCAGCTAATTTCTGTATTCCCCAGGCTTTCAGGTGGTGATGTTTGATAAGAGACATATTATTGCTCCATAAACTGTTGCCAAGCCCATCCTGGTCATGCTGTTGAGTGCCTATGGTGATCAAATTGATTTTAGTGCTGAAAAGGTGGTGTTGATTTAAAGTGTACTCATTAAATGTTTTTTAAAAGTCAGAGCCTCTTGAGAGAATGGGCAAGATGACTATAGAACAATGAACTGTCCTTTGCCTTGTCAAGCTATGCAAGATTTACTTCATAAACAAGAACCTAGAATCTTTAGTCACTGGAATTGTTTGGGTTCCCTTCTCACATAACCCAAATAGGAGATAGTGAGATGATTCTTTCAATATGCCCAGCTTATTTAGATGTTCTTGCAGCTGCAAGTGATCTCATGGACAGTGGATTCCATGTGACCGGCAGGATATGTAAAGGCCACCTTATGTGCAGCTCTTTTGCAATCCTTATCTGAAATAATATGCATTTTTAAAGGAGAAAGCAGATGATGATCCCTGAGAAAGAAGAAAGGAGATATTTTGATATTGGGAATTTTTTAAACATTCAGGCACATGTAAAGTTTAGGCAAACTAAGATCCTAGATAATGAAGACCTTCTCATAGAGGCAGTTAGGATCATCGTTCTGGGGTAAAGTAAATGAAGTATGTTGACTTGCAAGAGCACAAGGTCGGGGGAATGACAGAATGAAGACATTAAATCGGTGATTAACGGGTCATGCATGGGATGCTGAGAGAGAAACTGTTGCGTGGAACAATGAAGCCTTTTAATTATTTGCAGATACAGGCATAATGGAATATAGTAGCCTGAATTAGGAGTGTGCAAGTTAACTACAATCCCATGGCACCTGCTTGGCGTGCCAACTTTATCATTTAAAAGATTTGGCTTTCATTAAAACAAGTGGGGACCTGCAATAACTCAATGTGCGTGGAAGGGACTGTGTAGAAGGAGGGAGGAGGGTGCCTATTCTTCACTGTGCTTTCTTCTTCTCATATACGTTCTCCAAATCTGTGAGGTGGCTCTTTTGATGTGACTGGCAGAGGATCCAAGTGGATTCTACCACCATGAAACTTTCAAAAGAGAGAGTGGCATAGTGACCAAAGATACCTAACCTGGGAAAAGGAGGAATAGAGTTTTTGTACCATCCAAGTAATATTCAAAGTATGCCTCCCTAGTTCTGACGTGTTTATATAGGCCTGCATTCTGAATGCATGTGTGGCTGTCCCATTTTTCTCTTTTAGTTTGAAAGTTAATTTTTCAGGTGTGAAGCTTGGGGCAGTGCTGCATATGCTGCAGCTCCTTCTAACCTGGTAGCCCATGGCTCTTAAAATAGGCATTCAGCAATTCTTTCAGTCTTCAAACTGTGACCTTATTTAACACAAGACTCTGCTATTTTTTACGGTCCTTTTTCTTTCTCTTCTGTTGCCCTACCTTAAAGCTAAATGGTTATGCTAGAGGAAGACAACTCACAGTCATATTTTTACTACTCTTTCCCCCTTTGCAGGTCAGGAGAGAAGCATTTATTTTGAAAATGGGGGCACCATGTCCAGAACCATTGTTAAAATAACAAGATACTGTTACTACATCCCATTCATGCATATAATGCCTCTAAATAAACTTATTGTCTCTATTCATAAAGTTGGATATCTCAAATAATGCAATAACCTTTAGAAAATGTCATGTTGAATATATTTTGTAGATAAAATTAGTTATGGCTCCTTATTTCCAAAGACATGAGAATACAAAACACATTTTAGTGATTTGTTGCTAAATGAGCACACTAAAGTACTTTGACTTTTTTGTGAAGAACTATATGTGGCATCTCTCATATACATACTGAATTTTATTTCATGAAAGCTAATAACTATTTATTTTCTCTTTCATGTACCAATTAAATGATGAAACATTATGGCTTCTCATAACACAGTACGGTAAGGCACCGTCTCTGCTTTCTTTCTGCCAATTGTAATTGTGCTGTTCTTGCTTAGTTATGAACAAGCCTGCACAGTTGATGTGCTGTTCCTCTCTGTAGATGGGTTAGATAAAATATTATTTCTTCTGCTCCATTAGTATCACGCCCACATTCAAATAGCTACCCTGAGATCTCAGTAAACTTATCACTTGATACTAGTGTAGACAGAATTGTTGTTCAGCCATTTTCTTCTGAAGATATAACCTGCTTCTTGAAATTGTATATGACATTTGGTGTGTCTGCCTCCCACTGCCAAAAAAGGAGAGGGGTGCATTTAGTACAAGTACTTCATTTTAAAGGATGAATGCTATTCATTGATTGTCAGTATTGTTCAGCTATGACTCTTTCCAGTACATATAAAGGTAAAGGTAAAGGTACTCCTGCCCGTACGGGCCAGTCTTGACAGACTGGGGTTGTGCGCCCATTTCACTTAAGAGGCCAGGGGCCAGCGCTGTCCGGAGACACTTCCGGGTCACATGGCCAGCGTGACATCGCTGCTCTGGCGAGCCAGAGCCGCACACGGAAACGCCGTATACCTTCCCGCTAGAAAGCGGTCCCTATTTACTTGCACCCGGAGGTGCTTTCGAACTGCTAGGTTGGCAGGCGCTGGGACCGAGCAACGGGCGCGCACCCCGCCGCGGGGGTTCGATCTGCCGACCTTTCGATCAGCAAGCCCTAGGCGCTGAGGCTTTTACCCACAGCGCCACCCGCGTCCCTTCCAGTACATATAGCAACTGCTTAATAATGCAACAAGGAGCTGCAGCTAGCTGAAGGGGTCGCTGCACTCTGAAGTATGTTCAAGGCAATTGTGCTGTTGTGACTCTCCTCTGATGGCTGCAAAATTAGTTTGTGACTCCCCCAGCAAAATAGCAGTGTGTGGGAGCATTTGTTATTTCAGGAAACTATTGAACTGATGATCTTTGTAGCCAGCAATACTATACAATTAAACTCCATATTGAAGCAAAAAGGGTCCCTGAGCCTTTGGTAATTCTCCTCCCTCCCCCCAAAAAATCAGGCTTTATTAGTAATTATTAGTAAATCCAAGTGAGTGCCAAATTAATCCAACTCTCATGCAGCTTTTAAAGATGGTGCTTTCTTACACAGAAAATTCTTGTTGCTTACCTCTTACATTAGCAATGCTAATTCAGCTGGTTTCCCAGTAAATATGGGTATTTGATAATTCCTGAATATCCTATTAAGTAGTCTTAATATATATGTATGTTCAAATAAATACATTTCCCCTTAAAAAACACCTTAGTGACAGGAATCATGATGTGAATTTTGAAGCTTTTTGAGAAGTCTGAAAGTATACAGTACACTTCTTCTTTCTATTCTAAATTTTGGGAATCCACTAAACTTGAGAAATGACTTTTAGGTAAAAAAAAATCTAATTACATAGAATGCTTGCTTTGTCTTAATTGGACTGTCAGTGTAAGGTTATTTCATACATACTTCTGTTCTCCTATTGCAGAGTAAATGTACTAAGCTAAACATTTTATTTGACTTAATACACTGGGAAAGGACAGACACTTTAACCAACACATTCTTAGTGTGTAAGAAATAAGATGGCTCCTGTTCAGCATTACATCTTGAAATTCTGGTTTAAAAAATATGAAGAAGCAGGGGGTAAAGCATCTTTTCCTCTTATTATCTCCATTATAGCACTTCTGGGGGCCAGTAGCCAACTGGGGACTCCCTATTGCTGCTATTAATGATATGAAGAAATCACCAGAGATCATCAGTGGCCGAATGACCTTTGGTAAGTAGTAAAATGTTTAATCTAGGGATGAAACTAATTCTTAAAGTGTCAGCAAACTTGCTTAGATGTGTAACCTGCATTTATTGCTATTTCTTGAAGAGCTACATTTAATAGTATTTATTGAACAGTTCCACACCTAGCAATGCTGAATAGCAAACTACCGATCAAAGAGAATAATTTAACTGAGATTGTGCAGGCCTAAGGAATCTCTTTGATTCCTAGCTGATTTTCCAAACTACTATATCTGACAGGACTTGGATTCTTGCAGTCATTTAAAGAACTTGGAGGGGCTGCTAGTTGACATAGATATAGTCCTGCTGAAAGAGGCTGTGAGGCTTATAAGTATGTGACAGCATCCGTGGGTTTGCCTATCACTATTTGCACATGGCAGCAACCCTGAGCGCAGACACTGTGTAACTATTTTGTGTATTTCTTGGGAACTACTAAATTATACAGCAATGTAGATATTCTGCAGCCTTCAAAAGACAAAAAGCAGTTAATATTTAACTGCTTCAACAAGGGGGTTCCATATTACAACGCTCATAGCTTTTTTAAAATGCCAAAAAGACACTTTCTTTCAGATGATGAGTAGGTGCAACAAACCCAAAACACTTCCATGCCTGGCAATGCTGAATAACAAACTACTGATCAAAGGGAAAAACTGAATTGAGGTTGCGCAGGCCTATGGAATCTCTTTGATTCGTAGCTCATGGTACTGTATGTGACAGGAGTGGGATACTTGCAATCATTTAAAGAACTTGGTTAGTCCCAAGAGAAATGGAGCCAAAATAGACCCACTGAGAAAAAGAGGGAGATAAGCACAGTATGCTGAGGGAAACCCTGAGGTTTGTAGAAGTACAATTTTTAGGACGTATAGGCAGCAAAAAAATCCCCCCAAACAGCCCAATGATTACTTAGCATTTTCAGTAGCAAAAGCATCTGCTCCAGTAGTAATTGTAAGATGATGAAATACATATATCTAATTGTCAGTGTGAACAGAGGTTCACTTGGAATGTAATTGAAATAGTAATTGCAGAAATGGAGGGAACTGCCTAGTCAGAGTTCCAGAATACTCTAAAGTCTTGTTAATTTTACTTTTACAGCCCTCTGCTGTTACTCGTTGACTTTCATGCGGTTTGCATATAAGGTGCAGCCAAGGAACTGGTTGCTGTTTGCTTGTCACTTTACCAATGAAGGCGCACAACTTATCCAAGGAGGACGATTAATTAAATTCAAGTGAGTACACTTTTTAAAAATTGCTGTAACAATTAATGAGATAAACTAAGCAGTTTTTTAATCTCATACTTGTTTTCTTCATAAGCCTTAATGGATGAAGACTTTTCCTTGAATCAACTTTGTATTCTTATTTTTTTCTCTTCTTCACAGCCTGGAAAAGAAGAACTGAGTGCCTTTTTAACAGGGGGAAATGGAAAAGGTGCTCCACAGATTACAATCAATGAATGTTTTTGCCATCCACAGTTGCTGTGTCCAATATTTTTGCATCACCATTTCATTAAAATTCATGGAAACGTTCAATGTCATCCCATCCCTGAATTTTGTAGCCTGCCTTTTAAAAAGATCCACCCAGCAGTTTGAAACATTGCATCAAACATCTTGCCTTACAAATACTGCATTTTTATATTTATTTATTTATGAAATTGTTCAGCATGCACACATAACAACTTTTCAAGAGGATAAGAATTGTTCACAAGCTGCAACAAACAGGCTCTGAACCAAATTGTGCATTTTGATTTTAAGAATTTAACAATGGGTATTTGGCAGCCTGGCACACATGTACTCAAGAATG
Organism: Podarcis raffonei; assembly: GCF_027172205.1. Classification (NCBI taxonomy): domain Eukaryota; kingdom Metazoa; phylum Chordata; class Lepidosauria; order Squamata; family Lacertidae; genus Podarcis; species Podarcis raffonei. Next base: position 74,208,680 of record NC_070604.1, on the reverse strand, counting down.
GTGGTTCTGTCTCCTTAAGTGCATTGTAGTTGCCATAAAATAGAGCTTGTGTTCAGAAGCACCCATTCCTGACTGTTTTTATAATTAAATTGTATTATCAGGCTCTCCTATCAGCAGTACGATGTTGACTGAAAAAGAGTAGTTGCTGACTGACTGCTGACTGATTTGAATGTTGTATCTGTGCTCTTCCATATATTCGGGTCTTAACTCCACCCCCACCCCCAATAAATAAACTGAAGGGGGAAAACAGTTCATTACAGTTTATGGGCTGATTCAGACAAAATCTGAGAGTGGCACAGGCTACATGTAGGTGGAAAGTAGAATTTTTATAGTTTTATCTGTCCTGCCTCAGACCTGCTAGACATCCACACTGCAGAAGTAATGTTTGCATGGAGCCTGAATTGCAAATTCCAGCATTTTAGGTCTGAAACGTGGGATAATTTCGTGGGTCTTATGTAGGTTGACAACCATATTGTTTGGACCTATGTACCAGAGGAGTTTCACATGTGGATTGTTTGTAAATGTTACATCCAGTGCTTGGATATCCTGTTGTCTGTGGTCAGGTTTGCCTAGTGAACAAAATTTGTGTACTTCTACATCTCTATTGTATGTAGACTGCACCCCTAAGAGCTGAAGTGTCCCACTTGTTGCAAGTATGCTGAATGTTGTGGATAGTCAAGTTGTGTCTGTGTCCTAATTCCATTTTAATTGTCCCATGAAGCTATTACTAGAAACTTTTAAATGTTATTTAATACAAAACTTAACTGCAGACTTAAATGAAGGCTTTTAGAGTGTTGAAGGATACTCCAGTCTACCAGAATTATAAATTTCAGCACAATGTTCTAGTTACTTCCTCCTATAGCACTTATGACTTTTATCAACAATTGTAAAGTACCATGTACTGAGGACATTGAATAGTTTTTTTAGTTCAACAACTTTGGGGGCAGTAAACTTTCTCAGCAGGTGAAGGAGTTACAATATGAAATTAATTAAACTAATGGCAATAAACGGTTTTGAGAAAATTTTGTACTAACGGTTTTTCAGCTATGTTAATAAAAATGGTACTGTACTTGCATTATTGGATTGAACAAAACAAGCTACCATTTATGAAAAATCTATGAAGGGTGGAACTTCTTGTGTGTGAGGTCCATTTCTGTTGTAAAGACTTCCAAGCTAATATTAATACATACCTTGGTAAAAGCATACAGGTAGTTTCTCTTCTTTTCTACTGACTTGCTAATATGGAAGTGGGCTGTATTGATCTATAGATTGGTGTAAGGATATATGGAATCCATGAGAAGAAGGTGCAAAAACAGTCCTTTGACCACTGATAGTGCTAAAGATGTGATTTTCTACATTTTAGTAGCTACTTCTTTTGTAACTGGGAAGAACAGATCCCTAAATATAAATGAATAGCAGATTACACAAATTATTTTCATGGATTAGGACTTCAGATTCCTTAAGTGATATAGCTCCCGAAAACCTTACATTGTTGCTACTTCCATATTTTCCTTTTTTTAAAAAAGCAAAATACCGTATTTTTTGCACCATAACACTCACTTTTTTCCTCCTAGAAAGTAAGGGGAAATGTCTGTGCGTGTTATGGAACGAATGCCTGCGGGTGGCGGGGGGATCTGCTGCAGTTGTGAGCAGAGGATCCATGGTTCCCCTTCCTTCCCTCCTCCGTGGTTACAAAGCATGGATCCACATGGATCCTCAGGATTTTTGCATTGGGCTACTCCAAACTCACTGTCAGATCACATGTCTGTGGCCACAGCATGAACCACAAAAATCATATATCCACTATTTCGTTTAGAATATTTTTTTTCTTGTTTTCCTCCTCTAAAAACTATGTGCGTGTTATGGTCTGGTGCGTGTTATAGAGCGAAAAATACGGTAAATGCCAATGCAGCATTATCAACTGATGCTCAGCACTTGGCTATGTAAATTTAGACCTTATCTCACAAAATTATAGACTCTGGAATGTTGGAAACTGGCCCCCTTGGGAAAGGCTGACTCCTCTTCCCAGGCTCTGGGGCCTGTTGCCGGGGATCTACCCTGGCTGGTTTTCGGTCAGACCAGGGAGGTCTTCAATAAGCGACACCTCCCTCTTGAGAGATGCACACTCCCTTCCCCCTTGCATGACAGCGGGAGAAAGAAAACAGTCTGAAAAGTAGTCTATTCCATTCTACTTTATTTCACAGACTGTACACTGTACAAAGACATAACTTCTCTCTCAGAAGCCTCCATACAACTGACTGACTCCCCCTTTGCAGGAACAACAGGAAGGTCTCAAGTTACACTGAGAACACAACTCTGAGAAGAGCTTCAAACATCCAGTCTCACGCTCAGACCCATCAGACACATCATGTGATGTAAACAATGAGCTATGAGTTCGCAGCTGCTGAGCACTCATATTACAACATCCTCCCCCATATGAGTCGAAGTGAGCTGCGAAAACAAAAGCAGCATCTAGAGAAGAAAACAAACAGTTGTTATACACATAACAATCTCCTGTTGTTTCAGTTCCACCTTCGGAACTATCTGCCACTGGTTCCACCAATGTAAACCTCTGGTTGCCTGTTTTCCAAGGAATTGGAGCTTCTGCTCTACCTTGGCTAGGGAGAATTGTGTTGCCATTGAATTGGGTCTAACCATGCAGACATCGTGCTAATTCTATGACATAGTACTTGCACTTTCTACAACTGAAAAGAATTATGTGGGATAATAGCATTTGTTGGTGGTACCTGTTGAAATGATATGGTCCCTGCAAGGAAGCCAAAGATTATCAAGGAATGAGGCAAGGTTGCATGGGCAGGGAGCTCCATGACTTATGCATAGACCCACCCGTCTGTTTCATCCCAACTAATTGCATCTTCAGGGGCAGCGATGTGGCGAAATGGGAATGTACTGCATGTATGGCGAGCTTGGGCTGCCCAGACTACAAGACTCCCCTCTGCCCCACTCACGTGGCCCAAAGGAAAGGAGAGCGATACGTTTGGCACCAGCTTGGCTGCAAGAGTTGTCAGAAGATGTATAAGGCATCATCCACCCGTCTTAGGGCTGCATTCCAGATTTGTGTACAGTTTACTCCTTAGCTCATTCTTCTCCCAAAGATGTCCTGCAAGGCAGTGGAGGTTTAGGATCAGAGTTTTCCTTCCCCTAGTTGAGCTCCCTTTCTATGTATAGGCCAGTCATCCTTAAGATTACACATAGGCTGTGTCTACCTCTGCCTAGGCAGATCTCATCAATCCTTTATCCTCTGAATTAGCTCTGCTTATCCTAGACTGCCCCTTTTAGCTGCATTATTTCCAGTATATATATGGGACTACTGAAATGTGGGTGCTGACCAGTTGACCCAATTATTGGATTTAAAATTATTACTATTATTATTTTGAGACAGCAGAAAATCCAACTATTTTTTTTGGCAATGATTCAAATAGCAGGATGATGTCAGAAGAGGGTGAACAAGAAAAAGTGCAACTGAAATTTGTGGGAAGAATGTTTATCAATGATGGCGGTTTTTGTAATGCCCATTTGCCTCACTTATTCTTACTAAGAATGACTGCATCCCATGAAACTAATGTTTTATCATTCATATGGTACCCTTTCCCAATACACTCAAGGCAGTTCTTCAGTTTAAAATGTAAAAATTGAAAATAGAAGGTAAAAATAGCCTTAATACGGTCATAGAGCAATACATGGGTTGTGAGGCGTTGCACAATTCTTACATGTGGTTAGAACACACAAACCTAGGCGGCTTCTGATTTAGCCATTGGTTTACATATATATATCGCAATTTGTTTTATCTCTGCCATTTGTCACTGGCGGTTTTACGTTCTATTTTGTGGAATTTTGTTTACTTGTGCCAGCGCTCCTAACACTAAAAATAAATGCAGCTCATTTATAACAGAAGGAACACTGAGCGAACGACACGCCTGTAACTGAAAGTGATGGATCGGTTCGATTAGAGAAGAATTGGGGGGCGAAATCTGAAGATCGCTGGAAGAAAAGTCACGTGGATACGAGGACGGGAACAAAACGGGTAAGAGACAATGCAAAAAAACCCCAACCAAACAAAAACCAAGCTGACTTCGGGTTCTCCATTGAATGTAAGTGGGGGGGAAACAATGTCCCGCACATGGCGGCCTTCGAAGAGAAACCGGAAACGAGCCCTGCTGCGTGTGACAAGCAAAAGGAGAAGGGGGCGTGGCCAGCGGGTGTTTTGATCGCTATTCGGCGAGGAGAAGGAGAAGGCGGGACTACTGATATCGGCGGGGTGGGGTTGGGGGCATTTGGAGCCATGACGGTTGGCTGAACCCAACTCAAAGGTGTTTCCGGTTTTTCTCTACGGCCAGCTTCCGGTTTAGCTTTCCCTCAGGAGGCGGTTGAGGCAGAGGAGCTGACAAGGCGAGAGCCCCGCGAGGAAGAGCAGGCGGAGCGTGTGGGCACTTCTCGGCGACGGGGGTCGGCGGCGCTGAGAGGCAGGTGCCGCGGCAATGGAGAAACTCCGGCGGGTGTTGAGCGGGCAGGACGACGAGGAGCAGGGGCTGACGTCGCAGGTACGGGGAAGGGTTTCGCCTCCCTTCTGGCCGGGCTCCTGCGCCGTTTCCTCGGGACGAGCGCCGAGACTCGTGATGCGCCGGGTCTGCGCCCATTTACTCGGGAGCAGGCGCTGGCACCGGAGGGAAGGCGGGCCGCGCCTCCCCTCGCGGCCACTCGCTCTTCCTTCTGTCCCCCAGCCAAGGGAGGCGACATCTTTCGCTTTCCTTCGGCCTTATTAAGGGAACGGAAACTAGTGGCGAGAAGTTGTTTAATATCGGAGGACGGCTGGGGGGCGGGAATCCTGAGAGCATCTAGAAAAGGCGCAAAGAAGAGGGGAAACCTCTGGCGGGCCTCCGTTGTTGTTGTTTAGTCGTTTAGTCGTGTCCGACTCTTCGTGACCCCATGGACCAGAGCACGCCAGGCACTCCTGTCTTCCACTGCCTCCCGCAGTTTGGTCAAACTCATGTTTGTATCTTCGAGAACACTGTCCAACCATCTCATCCTCTGTCATCCCCTTCTCCTTGTGCCCTCCATCTTTCCCAGCATCAGGGTCTTTTCCAGGGGACTTCTCTTCTCATGAGGTGGCCAAAGTATTGGAGCCTCAGCTTCAGGATCTGTCCTTCCAGTGAGCACTCAGGGCTGATTTCCTTAAGAATGGATAGGTTTGATCTTCTTGCAGTCCATGGAACTCTCAAGAGTCTCCTCCAGCACCATAATTCAAAAGCATCAATTCTTCGGCGATCAGCCTTCTTTATGGTCCAGCTCTCACTTCCATACATCACTAGCGGGCCTCCATAGACTGTAGCTCCTCCTTCCCTCTGGGATCTGCAGATGATTTGAGGAAGGGACCAGGCTCTGGATTTGACAGCATCTCCTCTGGTGTCTCCCCCCAAATCTTCTGCAGGAGCCAGAGGACCAAGGAGAGTTTTTTGCAATCCGTGTTGATCTTGGGGAAGAGGCTTTTGCGCTTCTCGCATTGGGGGAAGTGGGTCATTCAGATCAGAGGCAAGAGCATTTGTATTGTATGCAGAAGGATTTAGGTTCCCACTCTGGCTTCCTTGGGAAGGACATGGAAATATTTATATCTGAAACGCCTAACTGGTTAGATTCTGATGCAGCCTGAGGCGTTGTTAGGAGAGGAAGAGGTGAAGTTGGAATGTGAGCATGAAAGGCAAGAATTTGTCACTGCTGCTTTATTTTGCGGTGGTGCCTAATGAATATGAGTATCTGCTGCAAAAGGCTAATGGGCACAGATACATCTGTCATTTCTTGCCCTTTTACTTACTAAAGAATAGTTTGGTCTGACCCCTTAGCTCAGATTGAGCAGTTGTGAAATGGAGTGGTGGTTTGCTAATTGTGGAGTATGTTTAGTAAATAGTTCACTCAGCTTCACCTATGAGCAACCACAAAACAAATGATCGCATCTGTTTAACAGAGGCCTTGGAAAATGAAACATATTGGCCCCCTCAAGGTTAACTATCTATCTACTAACTGCAAATATAGATTATATTTTCTATCTGTTATCAAGTTAATTTGGTCTGACTTTAAAGCTCAGTAGAAAGACTTTTCTCCAAAAGTGGTTTTGTTCACTTCTACATGTGGACAGCTGCGACACCGCATGATGGGTTATTTTGAGAATTCACCAGCTTCATAACATCTTACTTAAAAGTAAAAATGTATATGATATTCTGAAAATGCTACACATTTAGCTACTCATGAGGCCTTTCAGTTTTGAATAAATTTCCCTAATGTAGATTTAATTAGCATATGGAACATACATGGACACACTACTGGGACAGGGTAATTATACTGAATAAAGTGGTGAGTAAGCCATACATAGTTGTGTCAAGGCTAAACACCATAAATATGGATCACACGAGTTCCTGGGATATTCAAAGTTTACAAAGTTTCTCTCAAAATGAGGAAACCCTAATCTCTGATCAGGAATGTCAGAGTTGTTTGCTATCTCACTTTTGGGTGCTGCTGTTGAATGTTTGTATTTCTTTTCCTTGCTGCCTATGTATGGATAAAGATTTCGATAGGAAAAGGTAAGTTATACATTGTTACATTTTGAAAGCTTAAATTTGTTTTGGTCATGGGAAAAGACATTTCAACAGAGTAGGAAGTCAGCACAATGGCCTAAGAAAGTAATATATGGTCCATGATAATAGCTGTATGAATTAAAGGTGGGGACTGACAAGAACAGCTGCAGATACGACTATCTCCTTAAGCATGAGGCAAGGGCAGGGAGGGAGGGAGGTGGAAGATAAACATTCAGGAGGTCTTCCATTTTCCCTCTGCAGGCTTATCTTTGTAATTGTCTGTGGCCTTGATTCTTTTAGGTGGATTAAAAAATAACAAGGCTTTTTATTTAAAAAAATTAATTATAAACAGCTTGGCCAAAATTAAACCAGAATATAATCGTGTTAAATCTACAAATTTTAACAGATCATAATGTTAAAAGTTGCATCTCAATATAATGAATTAGCAGGGGGTGCTCAGAGCTGCCCTCTTGCCAAGTTCGGCAACAATACCTATGCTAAAAAATGGGTTAAGTCACACCAAAGTCATGTTTCGGTCCTCCATCTTGATTCAAGATGGCGGCCAGTATCCACACGTCAATGAAGAGTGCCACCCACACCTCGGGGACCCTTGTGCCGAGTTTGGAGATGATATCTTGAGATGCATCTGAATTTATAGAGAACAAATGGACAACCCCTTTCCAAAATATATAGTAGATGAAGTATGGGAGAATTTATTTTTAGATCAAAAATAAGTATGGCATGCCAAGTCCTATATAGTGGTGATAAGGGTTTGATGCGAGATGGGATGGGAGCAGGAACTGGAAGTTGGCTTGGACTCCTTGGCTCCAGGAGATGCCACCTTATATCACTTGGAGGATCATACATTATGTCCATCAGATTAATCTTGTTTACTCAAACTTTTACGACTTCTAACTGCTTATGCTGTGCTACTTGCTCTCAAAGCAAACAAGAACATTTTCATTTCACAGGAACATAAACTGCTCTGCCCAGTTCAGTTCCTGCCCTTGTTTTTGGCAGGTTTTGAGCCCATAATTGGCTCTACACTGGCAGAACACCTGTGTAAAGTTTTGAGTTTCTTTTTTTTAGGGTGGGGGCATGGGAGCAAGACATGAGAGGCTTCCAATAAAAAGGTAGGGAAGGAGTAAGCAGCAATAGGGGAAATGTCCTTCCTAGGTGATGTCTCTTACATAGCTGTAAGTTAACATGCTCTGGTGGACAATGAGTACTCTTAAGAGGGTGCTGGAGTTTTCAGGTCTTTCAGCCATTGAAGGGAATGCTGTGCAGAAGTGTTTGAAAATAAAGACCTGTTCATGTGCTAGACCTTGTTGTGAAGAGGGCCACCTCATCTGGCCATGCCTTCAATATTGTACCCCTTGTTGGGGATCCCAGTTGCATGGATAAGCCTATGTAGCTAGTTTCCCCCTTCATACTTCATGAATGTGTAAAAGTCAGACAGGGGTAGGCCTGGGTGGGTTTAGGAGATTGGTTCACAATATTCGCCATTGTTCATTCCAATTTCAAAGACAGCAAACTCCATTAAGGAAAGATGTTCAGTTGCTGATATCCTCAACTTTTTGTATTGACTCTCCAAAATTTGCATGCTGTCTACAATGGGTTTGAGGGAGGAGTAAGAACAATGCATTTTGCCCTAAACATATTGGAGAAAAAGCCAGATCTTGAAATGACAGTGGTGTTCTCTGTTCAAAGTTCTTGAGTTGGGGAGGTGAAGAGACAGCCTGTTCTGGGTTGCGCTCCTCCGAAAGGTAGCTTGGTGCTCTTGAACACAATACTGTCCCTGGAGGTTCAGGTTTACAGAATCATAGAATTGTAGAGGTGGAAGGGTCCCTGAGGATCATATAGTCCAACTGCCTGCAGTGCAGAATTATGCAGCCATTCCATATGCAGATTGAACTTGCAACCTTGGCATTATCTACGCTCTAACCCAGGCATAGGCAACCTCGGCCCTCCAGATGTTTTGGGACTACAACTCCCATCATCTCTAGCTAACAGGACCAGTGGTCAGGGATGATAGGAGTTGTAGTCCCAAAACATCTGGAGGGCCAAGTTTGCCTATGCCTGCTCTAACCAACTAAGTGATCCAGGCTGAAGTGCACAAACTCTAGTGGTGGGTTGTTAAAGTTTTGAGATTACTTACCTCACACAAAGCTCTTCCACTTGGTCAAAAAAGAACCCTACCTGTGGAGAAAAGGCTTTTGGCTCAAAGACATAGTCTGTACATGCTCTCTGTTATTCAGCAATTATGTGACTAGCAAACCATTAGTTGAGAAACCTGTTTGTGTGAATTGGTCTAAGATATAGTACTGTTAGAAGCTAATTTCTTTCTTTCTTTCTTCACCCACAGGTGCTTGATTCTTCAACTCTTAGTTTTAGTACTCGAGTCAAATGGTTTGCTATCTGCTTTGCAAGTGGCATTGTGTGTTCCATTCTTGTAAGTAAAAACTTTGTAGAACATATGAAAAGCAACCTGGTTTGTACTTCTTTTTACTTTCTGTTCTTGAACAACAAAAAAATTAGAGATACGTAAAATTCCTTGGGCAAGCAATAGTAAATCTCGATGTTCAGAAAGTGGTATAGCTCTCATGGCACTGTTTTGATTTCATTCTGAAATGAGATTGTATAATACACTTCACCTCAAAATCTCCTTGTCCCTTTAATGCTGTTATAGCAGTACAGTATATGCATTTGAGACTGGCCACTTAGTCTCAAATGCATATACATGAAATTTCTATGTGCAGGGAGGTTTTTTTAAATATATGTGAGAAATATATATATGTGAGAAAGCTGCGCCTTGTAAGGGTTGTGCATGACAGGGTATATGTTCATATACTGCTGTTCACTTGCATTTATCAATCACATTTACCTGTAAATATGAGCTCAGACCAATTTCAGACCTAATTCTTAAAATCAGTTGAGCAGTGACGGTGACAATTAAAATTATATTTAATTCATTTATATGCCACTTATATGCCAAAATGTCTTTACAATTAATAAAAATATCAGCATGAATATTTAAAAACTTTCAACCATTTTTCATAAGCTGTCAGGGAAAGCCTTCAGAACTTAAATCAAGCATAGAACTGAAACTATAGAAGGAGATGGCCATTCCCTGTCAGAGATCTCCCAGATACAGTCTGGGTGTTCACACAGAAAAAGGGCTGCTTCACTTCATGGCCGTTCTCTATTTTGTAAACAAGGGCATGCAGGACAAGGTTTCATTCTTGGATCATAAAGACTGGGGAGGCATTTATCTCATGGCCTGAGATTAAACAAGACTAGCCACATCATGTTTACCATTCTGAATGGAAGGTCACTTGTAAGATCTAGGTTTCCTGGTGGTCTTATAATGAGAGACAGAAACATGTACTGGGAAGTACTGTTGATTTGAAATATTATTTCAAATAATTCGTTTCTTACAGTCAGGAAGATGTGATTTACTGAATTGGCTTAAATTTGGGCTTCTGCCTTTTTAGTTGTACTTTGTAAGAAGAGTAATTGTATAAATTGGTAGATAAACTGACTCATGCATGCATTTCTATTAATTCCAGATATTTAAGTGTGTCACAGTTAAACACTTAGAGGCAGTTAATTAACATCAGTATATCTAGTTGCCAGCAGAGGGTAATATTAGAATGTGCTAGATGTTTGCTGCTGTGTTGATTTTGCGTTAGTATAATATTTAATGCCTTACCACTCTGACATCACCAGGCTTCTAAAGTTCACAACTGGGCTTATTTTGTATAGGGGACAGCAATGCTTTGGCTCCCAGGCGCTGGCACAAAACTCTTTGCAGTGTTCTATACCTTAGGAAATATTGCTGCATTAGCCAGGTATGGACAGATTTATTTATTTAAAAGTTTTAATGAGATGTGTAGTTTTACACTTAATTTGGAGAGAACTGCAAACTGAGAAAAACATTGTATATGGTACTTTTTAAAGAAAGGACTTAATAAAAATTGAATCTCTTTGTAAAATGAAAACTGCCTTTCTGTCTTGCTGTCTGTTTATGTGTATTTTATGTGAGACCTTAAAAAAAAGAGAGGATGCATCTTATCAGAAAATACTGATATTTCACAAAAGGAACTGGGGCACACCTGCCTATCTGAGCAGATTACTAGTATGCACACCACCCTTGTAAATAACCCCACAAAAATTACTAGCCTGCCAAATAAGTTGCTAGTTTGCAGGGGATTGGTAGCCTAAGGGTCTAGACCTCTGCCCTCCTTCCAGCAGATGGCTCCATTTCTATGCTTTTACAAAGGAAATTTCCCTCTTATAGGAGCCATGGGACAAAGGGCTCCATCCCCTCTTCACCAACCCCCCACTCACCAGCATGCAGTTCCTTGTTGCGTATGGCTACCAGGCAATCATTTACATGCAAAACTGATACATACACATTTTTCCATGTACTTAACTCTTCAAGATTAAGTAGTTTGCTCCACCACCAATTTTGTCTGTCAAGAACTTCAATTCTGAAGTTTTTGCACTGCAAAAAGTCAACTACTGCTGTTCTTTGTCCCAGTAAAACATGGGTGCGTGTCTCTTTCCAGTATCCTTGGGAAAGATCATTAAATCCATCTGGATATTCTAGGAGTAATTAAGCACTGGGCTACTTGCTGGTATTGCAGACATACTTCTTAAAAATTAGACAACATCCTTACGCTTTCAAAGCAATGTTTTTATCTGTAACACTCTACCCTTTTTTTTTTTTTTTGGTCTGCTAATATGACTTGCATCCAAACGTTTGGCAGTTTTTTAGAACTGGGTTAAAAGTTGTAACTCTGTAATGCTTGAGTAATTTAAATCTGTGGTGATTCTAAGGAACAAGCAGAGAGTGTCAGTGCCACAAGGAGGCAGCTGCTTCATGAAATTCACAAACTAGCTGGATTGCAGGGTCTTCCTATATTCTTCCTATATTCTCAATGTAAATCAGTTCTCTCATTATGCTTTCAACACTAATAGAGGGGTATCGGTTTGAACTATAAACAGTGCCGTTCAACAAACACACATGCTTCTTTGGTTCAGTTAATGGCAGGCATGCTTATTGTTTAATTTCTTGCAACCCAGTACGTGCTTCTTGATGGGCCCTGTGAAACAACTGAAAAAGATGTTTGAACCAACAAGATTAATTGTGACAATTGTTATGCTGGTAAGCTACATCTTTTCTGTATTTGAAAATAATGAAGCGTAATGTTGAGTTTCCCTGGGGGTATTCTGGCAGGGTCAGTATTTAAATTAGAACTTCATAACATCACTGAGATGTTCCCTCCCCCCCCAAAAAAAATTGTGTTATGTATAACATATCTGTTTTTAGGAGGAATCAGAAAATGGTATGATACAAGCAGACAATTGAAGATTGTGTTCAATTTTATCAAACTAATTTTGTCAGCAGAATAGGTAATTCAGGTTAGGTTATGACTATGTACTGAGCTTACATAATGTAATGCTCACTACTTCTGGAAAGATACTAAATAAAACATTGAAACTGCCAAGAATGCACTAACTTTGGTAGATTTTCTACATTCCAGAGTTTTAGTGGGAGAATATTGCATAAATTATGTATTGCTTAAGTATATACTGATATGATTCTCCTTTTCTCCAGTTGTGTTTTATCTGTACCCTATGTGCTGTGTTCTGGGTAAGTAATATTGTCTTCATGCCAACCTTTCTGGGGGTATTGGCACATTTGGAATTTTGAAAGTGCACCACTCCCTCTGTTTGTTCTTCTTCACCCTCCCTTGGTTTATTCCCCTCCCAACAAAAAGTGTAGTACACACACTTTGTGTTTCCAAGGGGTTTGGGTAAAAGTTTGATCTAGTGGAGTTAAAATGAACCTCTTGAATTTGCATGGGTTCTCCAAAATCCTATCAAATTAAGCTTATATTGGTAGACTACACAATAAAAATTGCAAATCTGATGTTTGCCAGCACTACAGAAACATTGATCCAATACAGAAAAAACTTCATAATTTTAAATAGGATGACAACAAAACTACCAATGAAAGACATAAAGCTTTTGTACACACAGAGGAAAAAAAGGAAATTTCTCAAGAGCACCATTAAACCCAGGGATGCCATACTGGTGACCCCTTACCAGATTTAATGTGTCATCAGCATAAATTAGTTTAATGTTGAAAGCTGGGTCTGTAGGCTTTGCTGTGTCTTAACTGAAGTCTGAAAGGTCCTTGGGTTTAGGGCTTGTGTAACACACTCTAAATCAGGCATTGGCAAATTCAGCCCTTCATATGTTTTGAGACTACAATTCACATCATCCGTGACCACTGGTCTTGTTAGCTAGGGATGATGGGAGTTGTAGTCCCAAAACAGCTGGAGAGCCGAGTTTGGGGATGCCTGCTCTGACTCTCCAGACATTGTCGGACTATGATTCCCATCACCCCTAACCATTGTCCATGCTTGGTGGGGATAATGGGAGTTGGAGTCCAACAATATCCAGAAAACCATATGTCCCCCACCCCTGCTCTTAGTGTTTTTACTACTGATGTAATCCTGGCCGTGTAGTGTTTACTTTCATTTTTTAATAAAAACATCTAGTTAACATAAAATTTTATATGGTGTAAGCCAGTCTAGTGAAAATATTTGCATATTTAATACTGCACTCCTATATAGGCTTGCTTGGGAATGTCCCATTGGCTTTGGCAAAAGTTACTTCCTAATAAATATGCATACTTTGGGCTATGCCCTCTAATGGAAGTGTATAGCAATGCATTTTGCTCAAGTGTTTTAATCAGGGTTAATTAGCCATTGGAGCTTCTTGAGACTCGTTTTGAATTTATTGATTTTAAAAATAATGTCAACAAGCTCACCATATATTCCTTATCTCTCTCTCTCTCTCTAGTGGGGTAAGAAAGGGCTAGCTCTGCTCTTCTGCATTCTGCAGTTCTTGGCAATGACCTGGTAAGTCATTATAAACATTTTTAACACTACTGTCATATAAAACTCAGCATGTAAGTACGGTATGTTATCTTGCAAGCTGTGCAATGTGATATTGCTGTCTTGATCCATAGCCTTTTTAAAAAGCATCTCCTCTGCTTCAGAACTTACTGCAGGTATATAAAAAAGCAGAATTGATTTATCTTTTCTCTCTCCTTCCCTGCACCCTCTCCCACCTGTTGCTTGGATTTTGAGGTCCAAGTAGGGCTATAGGAATAAATATGTATGTGCGCATATTAGTAGTTTTTAAACTGTGTTCTTGTGAGCTTTGAGATTTCTGTGAAAGTTACCAGGAGCTCCCCAATGAGATCAGGAGTAATGAAAGCAAAAGTCCATTTTTTTGTAGGCATATACCGTTGGAGGTCATCCAGTATTAGATGGGGGGAAATAGATTCCAAATTGTTTTTTCTGTAAGAGTTTTCTAAATTTAAATTTATTAAACTGCATGTAGGGGCGAAGATAGTGTCCTATTTTATTACAGCCTTGTTTAGTACTAGCCTGGTAGCCATGGGCAACAAGGTATTTCATGCAGGTGAATGGGTGCATTAGTGCAAGGAGGACACTGTGTTCCATCCTACCTCCGTCAGACCCTAGCAAGCTAGTCACTTGTGCTTATTTTCAAGGCTGTTTTTGCTTCCTCTTGGACTACTTCGGTTCTGTGGCACTTGCATAAGGCCAGCTTGTGTACCATCCTGCAGGAGGCTGTGTAATTTGCTTGCAACAAAATCTGAAATGGAGAGTGGTTTCAGGAATGCCTTGGCAGTACACCTAGTTCTTTCAAAAGCCCTCTTATTCTAAATTTACGTATAATCTGAATAGGTAATCTAAAGGACTTATTGCAACAGGTTGACATTGTAGAAGGTGGAGTAAAGCAGGAAGAGTGAGCTAATGTTAACTTTTCCTCTTTCTCTTTCAGGTATAGTCTATCATATATCCCTTATGCACGGTGAGTCAGCTTGCTCTTTTGCCCTGCAAAAATAAGAGCCTGTATAGTTATCTTGCAGCTTTTAAAAACTGTTCTTGTGAGAAACTGTTCTTCAGATTTTTTTTCTATGTAATTGTATCTAGCACATCTTACATCACTAAGTATTTTACAATTGCTATCAAAAAGCAAATTTCCTGTTACACTCAACTTAACCTTGTACTGTGCATCTTCTTACGAAGTTGAGCTTCTAATATTCCCTTCCTTAAAGGGCAGAGGATTGTTTTGAAAGCAACACACTAGTTCTTGTGATGCCTAGTTGACAACCTGCCACCAAAGAACAGCTAATTGTGTCTTGATACATGCTTACTTGAAAATAAGTTCTGTTAAATTCAGTGGCGTTTATTCCTATGAAAGCATATTGCTCATCATGATATACCGCTCAAAATAAAACAGGGACAATTTCATGTGAGAATGTATTTATTGAAAGCATATTGAGGAAGATGATTCCTTTCTCAGACCATCAGTAACACAGCAGCCTGGTTCACACAACATGGTAAGTCAAACTATAACTTGCTGGGACCATGTGAACTCCTGGAGAAATGCTCACAGGTGTTTTATCTCCTCCCTGGTCCTTTTTAGCTTTGCATTGAACTAAGCTAAAGTTTGGCTTAGAATGCTGTCCAAAACCAGATTTGTGGTTAAGGCATTTCTTTAATGACCACAAGATGCAGTCAAGGTTTGATTGTGTCATACAAACCAGATTTGTATCTGATTTCCTGGAGTTCATTTGGTAACTAGGTGTTGTTATCACAATTGTTTTGAGTGTTATGATCATAAATGTGGTTGATAAAATTAACATGCAGTATAGGCATACAACACATGGTGAAATTATCTTTTTTTCTTTTCTTTTAAAGGGATGCAGTGATAAAATGTTTCACGTCCTGCCTAGGTTAAAGTGAACTGAGAAGAAATCTGCAATATTTTTGGAAGCCAACTACATTTCTTCCAAGTTTACTTGGATTGTTTCAGCGCCTGAAATGGTGAAATCCACCTTCCACAATAGATTAAATTGTGTTAGCAAAATAATCTTTTAAAAACACACAGCACTGGCACATCAGGAAACCTTTAAATATTTGTTCTTAAAATATTTGGTAATGTCGGAGTCTTAAAACTGTTGCATCAGGTTTGGCTAACATAGTTTAATCTCAAAACTAGATCAAAGTAGTCTTTGGATTTCAGGTAAAATGCATGTAAATACTTTTGTCTAAAATTTGCTATTTATCGTACCATTTGTGCATTATTGTTACATGCTTTTCCCAAAGAATTTTAAAATTATTGTAAAATGAAGTATTTGCCAAATTTATAGCTAATGGGGCTTTTTTGAAAAGTTAAAGTATGTGTTAGCCTGAAAAGACTGTAAATGTGTAAGGCTGTTTTAAAATGCTTGAACTTCTTGTTAAGCTTATATTTTAAATGCCAACTTTTTGTACTGTGATACTTAAAATACACTTGACTAAAAGTGCTTATGAGTAATATATTAAATCATTGACTACAAAATAAATATACTTTAAAAATATGCACTCTTGAATTGAAGATCTACCTGTTTTGTAAAATAATTTCACTTGGATATTACTGGGTTGTTCACATCCCATGCCAAACCATTATATAGTAGATCCTTGGGCTCATGCATTCCCTTCACACATTCAGTTACATACTTCCTGTTTACTTCTTCTTCTTTGGTGATCACTCGTAGCTGGGTAAGATTGTCTTCCATTAACATGGTCTTAACAGTGAGTACGCTGTAGTTTGCATGGGACTGAATGGGTAACAGGTTATGGAAGTGGAGAACACAGTTGATAGATGAAGGATATAGACAGATGCACACGGAGGGTATATAAACATTGGTACAAATGTGTATTGTGTGCTGCTGAAAGTCAGGAAACGTAAGTCGTATGTAGGATTTATTTGAATAAAATATTAAAGATGGATTGTGGTGTATCTTAGTAATGCTAAATAAAGTGACAATTTCCAGCATTAACATGCAACATTAAAAACTAAGAGCTAACAAAAGCTTTAGAATTCAAGAAAAACACCATCTTTGATGTTTAGATACCGTGTAATTTTGGCATCGTGCAAGTTGCCAAGGGGAAGAAAGGGTTCTACACCCAATTTTGCTAGGTTGGCTATTTATACAAGCCTTGTATAGTGGGGTGAAAAGTTAAATAGCATTCATGTTTTTACTTGCTAAATAAAAAAACCTCTCCCAAGTAGAGGAGGGGATAGATAATACTTATAGTTCAGTGTAAGGCGGCCTTAAAAATGGATGTCTTATAGATGTGTGGAATGATGAAGGGTGTGAGTACATAGTGTATAAATGTTTTGTTCAGCCTCTTTGCATATCATGTTAGTGTATTGGGGGCCCTGTGTGGGTGTGCTACTGGTTTGCTAATTCCATGTACAAATGGGATGAGATCTGGGTTACAAGCCAAGCTTTGTTGACAAAGATGGGGTGTTAAGCTGTTGCTGCTTTCTCCCCAAAGTCTACTGAACCTTAAAACTATGGAGACTTACTGTGCCTGCAATCCCTTTTGGATCTGAATCTTCAAGCTGATCTTATGCCTATAGCATCCTACCTGCTCATTAGACACCTTTGTTATTTTTTCTTCCCCAACTGCTCCTTTGGGAGCAAGTACATTGGTGAAAGGCTCCGTGCAGAACACCCGCGAACAAGTAGCTGCTCTTGTGTCAACTCGACCTCTGATATAGCCTGGCAACATTTATTCTGCGCGCAATAGACCAGACGGGGCATAACGGGGAGAGACGATATATATGTGTGTGTGCGTGTTAAGAAGAGCCAAACTACAGGCGCGCAAAGTCGTGTTCTTGGAGGCGCAAGACGGGCCTCGGCTGCCTGATGCCGCCCCTCCCCCCCCGTCGGCGCTCGCGGGACTTTCTCTTTCCGCCTGATAGGGGGCGGCTGCCCGCCCGTCCGCAGCCACGGCGCCCGGCCGCTGGCCGGCCTCCGCCGAAGCCCTCGCCTCTTCTCCCCCCGCCCGGCCCTCTCGGCTCCTCCTCTCGCCTCCAACCAGCCGCGACCGCCGCGTGTCTCATTCATCCGCAGTGCCAGAGAGGGACGTTCGCCGTGCGGCCGGGCTCGTTCGCGGAAGCTGCCTGGAAGCCCCGGCTGAGGGCGAGAGGCTGGCCGCCGCCGCCGCCTCCTTTGAGGCGAAGATGTCGAGCTGAACACAGGAGGAGGAGGAGGAGGGAAGGGGCTCCCGCCGGCGGCCGCGCCATGTCCCTGCCTCCTATCGCGCCACCACCTGCTGCCGCCCCCCGACTCCAGCTCCGGAACGCGCAGCAGCCGAGCCCGGGCGCTCCCAAAAAGGCGCCGGCGCCCCCCCTCGCGCCAGCCAAGCCTCCTCGGAAAGGTCGCGGCGGCGGGGTCCCCGCGGAGCGCCCCGGCGGCGGCGGCGGCGCCTTCTCGAGCTCTTGGCCCAGCGCTTCTCTCCCGAGGCAGCTGCCGCGCAACAGAGGCGCCCCGCCGCCGGCCGCCAGGAACCCGCCCGCCACAGCCGCCCCGGCCGCGGGGGCGCCTCCGTCTCCGGCGTCGCGAGGCCGCTCGGTCGTGGGGCCGCCGGGCCCGGGCGCGCGCTCCTGCGAGAGCCTTTGCGCGGCGGGGCGCGGGGAGGCCGCGCTGCGCTTCTCGCTCAGCCTGCCTCCCGAGGCGATCCGGGTGCTCCAGCGCCGGAGCCTGGAGAAGCAACAGCAGCGGCGGCCACGCGGGAGGACGCCCCGCTCCGCCTCCCCGGACGCCGCGAAGCGCCCCCTGGCTGGGTGCTCGGCCGGCGGCGGCGGCGGCGGGGACTTGCGCGCGCTGCTGCAGGTGTCGCTGCTCAACGAGCGCCACCGCTACGACGACGTGGAGTACGAGGAGGAGGCCGACGGCGAAGGGGCGGCCGGCGTCCCCGGAGCGTGCGCGGCCGACGAAGGGCTGGTGCGCAAGTGCACCGAGTGGCTCCGCGGTGTCGAGAGCGCCGCCGCCCGCGACCGCGCCGACAAGCTGGACACGCTGCCGCACTTGGGCACCCTGTGAGCGGACGGCCAGGGGCTCCCTCTCCCGGGCCCTCGGCCAAGAAGCAGGCAGACCCGAGCCCGCCGTTCTGTTCCTCAGGGTGGTGTCGTACTTGGTTCTTCGTCGCCAAAGGTCGCCTTCCCACATCACCTGTTGTTGACTGTGAACGGATTTCCTCCTCTGTCGGCAGAAAGCTCTTCCACCGGCCTGGCCTGTGACCGTGTGTGTGTTTTCTGAAAAATAACATAACACGTTGCCAAAACAAAAAAATTTTTTTTCCTTCCAGTAGCACCTTAAAGACCAACTAAGTTAGTTCTTGGTATGAGCTTTCGTGTGCATGCACACTTCTTCAGATACACGCATGCACACGAAAGCTCATACCAAGAACTAACTTAGTTGGTCTTTAAGGTGCTACTGGAAGGAAAAAAAATTTTTTTGTTTTGACTGTGGCAGACCAACACGGCTACCTATCTATAACACGTTGCGTTAGGCTGAGCTTCTAAGCTCAACCACGCCTCTGTCTGTTATAAGAAATGCTTTCATCTCAACCCTTTTTCAATGGATTACTGCAGCTCAAACGAACAATTCATCTCTGTGCACATAGTGCGTGGAAGGAAATGTGCTTAATCGCCCCCTACACCCTTTTGAGCATGAGAGTGCCTCCCTCTTGGGCACCCAGCGCTGGGAATCTGTTCCACATTTCTTTGGGGCTGTTGTTGCTCAAAATCTTAATCGAAAAAGACAGTTTTTCTGATAATCTTATGGAAAACCAATCCTTTGTGTCATTTTTGGCTGGAATAATAGCGACAATAGCTTTAAAGTGATGGGGAACGAAGTTCAGCCTCTCTGTGTATAGATTTTACGGTGGCCAAATGTAAATGTTGAACTTTTTCATGATTGTGTTTAACTTATTATGGTAACATAGCAATGTGTTTTTATTTTTGTAGCCTGTGAAAAGAACTGAGTGCATAGAGACAGCTGAATATTTTTTGTCACACTTTATAAAAGCATAATTCGCAGCCTAAGGTCCAGGAGAAGGTAAGGAATCTTGTTAGTTTCTCCAATTTTTCTTCCCTGTTCCTGAGACTGCGAAGTTTAGGGAAGAGCTTTTGCTTTACATGACTTAAGTGCAGGTGACTCCAAAGAAAGAGGCTGTGTACAGTACAAAAACTTGGCACAAACTTCAGTACTAACAAACTTTTTTTAAAGTAAATAGCACAGTGATTTTGTAAATTTGTAATATTTCTATTTATTTGAATAAACAGTTAAAATTGGTGAGGAAGCATATTTTGCCTGTTTATTCTGCTCCTCCACAGTTATGGGGTGGGACAGGAAATAAAGGCTATACTGTTGAACAATCCTGTATTTTTAAGTGCTATTATTTCAATGGGTGAGATTTAAGCATATATGAAATGGATAGGGCTGCAAATTGCTTTGCTTTGAGTGAAATTTTTAAAAGAATTGCTGTTCTATAAAATAAATCCAGCAGATTGGTAATCTCACACTGGAATGATAGTTAGGTCTTTGAGATCATTGTGCATAAAGGAGCCAGGGAGGCAAGATAAAAAGCAAAGGCTCTGCAGCAAAATTGAGTTTTCTGAGGAACTCTAAGTGAGAGCTGCATATTTAGCACTTCCGTATTTGTGTTGTGTACCTGTCTTTTAAGAGAACTGATACAAACAAACACCTATTTTGACCCTAAAGGATAAACAAACCCTCTTTTCTTGCTAATCGTTAACAAACTTTCATATGGAGCAAAACAATAGCACAGAGTTATAAACAAGATAGTAGTCAACACTAGTCCCAGGCAGAGTACATACACCCATTGAAGTTAATAGGCTTAGGTTTAGTAGGGAGGAATTCATATCTGCTAAGGCAATTGTTCCATCAGGGCAAACATTTCTCCCTTCTCCCACCATGTACTTTTCTGGGGGTTCTCCCTATCTCCCCTTGCAAGGGGCTCGTGGGGAGGAGAGCCCCCTTGTGCAAGCAGAAGTCCCTACATAGGGCTTCCATGGAAGGGACTTGTTAGTTGAATTTTTCCCTTAATGTCAGTGGATCTACTGTGAGTAGGGCTTTGTTGAAATTCAGGGTAAGTTTTACTCAAAGCAGACCCACTGAAATTAATGAACACCGATTCTAGGATTCTACTTGAGTTAGGTCCGTTCATTTCAATAGGTCTGCTCTTTGTTGAATTCTACCCAGAGTCCCTCAGCTGGAGTTGGTGCATAAAGATTACCCAAATAAAGGCAGCAACCAGCATTCTGAGAGTGGAGGAGGCCTGAACATGTTTTTTTTCTCCTGACATGATTCAGCATCTAACAAAATGCATCTTTGTGGCTTTAGTTTTGTGTGCTGGTTTTATGCTTATTTTAAAATACAAAGAACACATTCATTGGAAGGTTTTTAAATGCAACAGGCAATGAATTTCTCCAGAACATTGATGCCAGCCGCAAGTGAAATGCTTTAGACCAGGGGTCATTTCATACATTATCTGAACAGCATGGGAGCTGCTTGAATGTGGCAGAATCCCACGCTGCTCTCAGCACTTAGAACGGAAACAGCAACTGATGGGGATTCTCTCTGCTTCCCCTGCCAGCCTTGTCCAGCCCATAATGTTCTTTCTAACAGATGTTACCAGGGTAGTACGGGCCTAAGGAGGCAGTAGCTGCCATGTGACTCAGGTGGCACATGGAACCACTGTCTTATGAATCACATCTATAGCTTGGAGAGAGAGAGAAAATGAGAATTATTTGGCAGTGTCTCCCTGATTGGCAGTTTGGGATGGAATGGTGTGGAACACAATAATGTGGCTGCAATAAAGAAATATTTTAACCATGTTGCACATTAAGATAGAACAAAACAGTGCATTGCATGTTCCAAAAGATTTTTAGACTCCAAGCATTAAATATTAGCATAATTGTGAGCCTGTTGAATACAACATGATAAAAGCCTTTGAAAAGTTAAGTAGGGTTGCCATACATCTGGAATTTCCCAGACATAGTCAGAATACTGCAGTCAGAAGCAGTGTCCAGGCGGAAATCGCTGAAATGTCCAGGAAAATCTGGACGTATGGCAACCAATGTCAGAAGCCTAGATTTTTGTGAATTTCCTTAAAACTAGCTCCAAAACTTCTTTTTAAGAAAAAAACAAAGTTATCGAGTTTTCACTTTTTGAAATATGGCAGCCCTAGAGTTATGCTCCAAGTCTCATCAAAGGTAACTGCTTCAGTATGGGATTATCAACAGCCAGCCAGAGTAAACAGAACTGTTCACATTTCCCAGCCCCATATATATGGAGCATTCGGCCCTCCATATGTTGCTGAACTACAACTTTCAGCAAGCATGGTCGATGGCCAAGGGTGATGGGAGTTGTAGTTTACCAACATCTGGAGGGCCAAAGTTTCCCCACATCTGCCCTGTAATGAGCTCTGAAGTCTTAAGGAGAGGGAAGAGACATCAGAGCTGTGATTCTGAGAAATCCTAATACTGCTTTTTCCCTTCTACCTCATTTCGTTCTTGCATAGTGTGCTATGATGTATAGTAGGTGACCTGTGGCCTTCTAGATGTCATTGGACTCCAACTCCCATCATTCCTGGCAATTGGCCATGCTGACTGGGGCTTCTTTCGTTATTTCTTTTGTTCTGTGACTTCTAGGTCCAGGGTTGTTTCTTTTGTCCTGCCCCACTTTCTCACAGTTTACTGCTGCATTGGAAGAAATGCCAATCCGCAGAAACCCCAATTGACGCTTGCTTCAATTCGGTAGTAAACAGAGGGTTTTCCAGGGAAAGCGGCAGGACAAAAGAAAGACTTCCCAGACCTGTGCCTAGAAATCATGGCCTAAATGGAAGCACAAATGAACCCTGAATCTCCTGCCCCTTTCCTTCTTTTTAAACTTCTTTTTAAAAAGTGGGCTTTCAGACAGCAGCTGCCTGTCAACTTTTATGTGCAAATTAGCATGTACAGTATTTGTGTCGTGGGCCTATGTCCTGAGTCCTTTCAAGTACCCATCAACACCCCTGCTGCGTACATTTGCACATCTGGGCTGGCTTTTCTCTGGATGACTAGCATCCAATGGTGATTTGCATTTTTATATAACCTCACACCATGTCTTTCAATAGTCAGTGTCAACAAGTGATGAGTGTTTGTATTAAGTATTGTTGATCCATGTATGTACTGTTAAAATTATTTATATATCAGTTTGTGGTTTTTATATATTTGAGCCATTAAAAATTGTATTTTCAGGCTTTGTGTGTTAAAATTATATCTTATGTAAATACTTTTTTTCCACTTGGGCAGAAATCCTGCACATACTTATTGGAGTTTAAGTCTAAGTAAGCAATCATAGGATCAGTGGTGGACTTTGGTAATGTTTGGTAATACAGCGCCCTGAGCGAGGCCAGAATTTGCCTGCCCCCACTCCATGGATCTTCTCAATTATAGATAGATAGGATTATAGATAGGATTGAGGAGTCTTGTAATATTCAGATAATGGAAACCCAGAAATCAATAGATCTAATGACCTTTGAGGGCAATAATCAATAGGGCTTGATTCTCATGTTGTTCTAAAGCAGGTATGGGGAACCTGTGGCACTCCAGAAGTTGTGGATTCCAACCACCAGGAGCCGAACCCAGCCCATCCCCAATGGCCAGGAATGATGGGAATTGTAGTCCAACAATATGTGAAGCCCCCACATTCCACATCCTTGTTCTGGAGTATTCATCAGATGGTGTACCACAGCTGATTTAACATTATTTGACAAATCTTGTTCACTCTTCACATAACCATAGAAAAGGGGGTTAGAATATGGTAACAGCAGTATATATCTCCATGTTATTGTGAAGTCACTTCTAGGATAATTAATACAGAATGAAGTATGAAGATAAACAAAATAAGAGGGATCAGTCCTTGTGGCCACCAAAATCATTTCTCCCTTCTATATGACAGGAGCTAACTTTGTTAAGCGTGTTTGTGTGTGTGTTGTTGTTGTTGTTGTTTATTAGCCTCCTGGGGGCTGACAGAAAACGGATGGAGAAGTCATTTATGTGCTGGGCACAGAAAAGAGGGTTCCTCTGCTTTAGTGACCTGCTTGGTTGCGCAGTGGGAGACTAGAGAGCTAAATCCCTTCTCTGCCAACCCACTTGCTTGCCTGCATGAAATTATTGGGTCATCTATGCGCTCAGGCTAGTGTTTAAATTAGGATTGAAAAACCTATAATTTTTCAGATGCAGCTGGACTACAACTCCCGTCATCCCTGACCATTGACCATGCTGGCTGGGATGGGACTGTTAGGATTCAGAGTCTAGCAGCACCCAGGGAATCTAAGTAGTCTTACTTGCAAGCAAGTTGCATTAACATCAATGAGATTAATTCCAAATAAAGTTGCTTGACATTATGCGGAAGTGAATTGAACTATACCTACCTAATGTGTTTAGGGGGACAAGGCTTTTATTTGTCAACAAAAAGTTATTCAAATCTCATGAAAATATTGTGCAGTTAGCTTTAAGAACCAGGATCAAAAAGTTCTAAAATAATATTAAGTAGGTAGATGGACCCTTTTGCTCAGATCCCTACCAATGGATATCAGCATCAGAAGGAAGTGGCCGTTTTTGGAGAAATGCTCTTACAATATAGCTTTCGCTTTTTATTTACTTCGGTTGGAATATTTGTTGCATTCCATCAGACACAATGGGATGCTGTGATTTGTTCCCTTTGGAGCGCCATGGAAGCACGTCCATAACAAGGGCAACCATCTTGCAGCAAGATGCCTTTTTTGCAGACATGCATTCCTGTACTTGTTGCCAGATTTGCTCTTTGTACACAGTGCAGAACTAGCTGTGTTTGAACTGCCTAAAAAGCTCACCCATCCCCACTCTACTTTTCAAAGCGCCTGGTTGCAGCTGGCCTAAACGGCGGTTAATGCCTACGATACATAGGTAAGTTACCCTAGCCACTTCCACCGTGCCTGGCTGCGAAAGGAGAAGAGCCTTTGTTCACAAATGAAAAAGTTTGACCTCGTACTTCTTCATCTTTCTGTCTCGGACCGGCCAAGAGAACCTGCAGCTCCCCATTTGTTGAACTATAACTCCCATCAGTCCCAGCCAGCACGGTCGGTGGTCAGGGATGATGGGACTTGTAGTCCAGCAACCTCGGGGAGCCCCCTCACATTAGCCGCCCCGAGCTTAACGCATTCCAGTGGCCACATAAATATTCATGGCGGGGTATCTCGCTAGGTCTCCTCGTACCTTTTCTTTACCAGGGCTTGTTTCATGGGCCCCGTTTCACGGCGAAGCACTACTTTGGGAGAAGTGAGCGCGGGAAAGAGGCTGGGTCGGCGTCCTCCTCTGAGGCGCTGAGGGCGCGCTTCTCGCCGGCGAGGGCGGTGCCGAAAGCGGACGCTGCTGCGAAGACCGGCGTGCCTCTGCGTCGCGGGGCTCCGGGGAGAGCCTGGAAGCCGCGTCCCACGCTTGTCGCCTCGCGCGGTAAGTTGGCGCGGGGCGAGGGGTCTCCTGCCAGAGGCCTCTGCGCGCGGAGCGAGAGTCTCTCTGGTCCTGGGACTCGGGCAATTGGAGGGCTCCCCCTCCCGAGAAATGAAGCCCCTTGCCCCCTTCCTGCCCGCCGTGTGGAGCGGTACAAGCCCTGGGAGGAGCAGTGGGATTATGGGGGGGGGGCGCTAAAAGGCAGAGGGCGCTGCCTTTGGAAAGCTGGTCCCACTGGGTCCAGTTAATCAGCTTCGTTGAATTAGTTAAACTCAATAGTTTAAAAACTGGATTTTGAATAAATGTGCGATTGTGCTTTGAATTTCACTGGGTGGTTGCCTGCCTTAGTCGTGCAAGCCGCTGTTCTGCATAGCGTGGCCCGAAAAAGTTTTGGAACCAGTAATCTGGTCGTGGTACTAACTTGAATAAAATATGGGGGGGGGCAAGTAAGCCCCGCCCTGTATAATCGATCAATGACAGGGTACACCCCGCCCCCTATTTGAATCGCACTGTCCATCAATCTGGGGCAGGGGTGCAGCCCAATCAAATATATTGGGGGGCTGAAGGGATCTGGCCAATTGAAGGTCTGAGAACTACAGACCACAGTCCTTTATTTCAGGGGTTAGGCAGAGCTCAGGCTTGGGGGGGTCTACTTGGTGGGTTTACTACAACTCCCAAGATTCACCAATGAGAGCCTGGTGCCAAAAATACACACTTTACATTAAAAAAAGTTGAGCCCAGGAATTTGAAGCAGAGCTGATCACAGTTCTTCCGCACAGAAACCTCCTCTTAGTTACCCCCAAAGGATTATTCATTGCAGCGGTATAATTTAGAGTGGGAGGGGAGTCGCTTTGTTGCTGTTCTTGTTAAACAATCGGGAGCCAGACATTCTTGCTGATCTGCTGCACATCACCCAGAGAGTTACCATTAGATCCAGATGATCTAGCTCCTGCCCACCCCATGCCGCCTTCAATACAAGGCTGTCTGAACAGCCAGCCTGGATAAGGCACTCAAGTTCACTGAGCTGATGTGAAATCTTCTTTTCTCTCACAGAGGGAATGATTGTCCTTCTCCATGCTGTGGGAGGGGAAGGGCTGTAGCTCCAGGCTAGAGCATGTGCTTTGCCTGTAAAAGATTCCAGGTTCAGTTCTCACTATCCTAGTAGCCCTGGAGAGACTTGTGTCTGAAATGGTGGGGAGCCGAGGCGAAATAGAAAAGGCATAATCTTGTATGCCTAACCTACCCTCTTGGGATGTTGGGGGAAAATAGTATTTCCTGTTGCAAGAATTCTGAACTACAAACCTTCCAATATTTCATAGAAGAAAATCAGGACACCTTAGGTGATTAAAATATCCCTGTTCTCAAACCAAGGATTGATGCCTGAGGATCCGATTGCCATTCTGTCACCCTGCAGTGTTACACATTGGTGAATGCCTGATTTACAGGGTCTTTGTTTATTCTGTGGTAGCCTTTATTCTTCACCGACTTCTGAGGCAGAAAAGGGAATGTAACACATTTCTAAAATCTGTTACATTCTAAAAAAAAATTCCTAAAACTTAAGAATGTTTACTAAAAAGTGTTTAGCAAACTTGGATACATGCAAGTCCCAGTCAGTTTAATGGGACTCACTGCCTAATGAATGGGTACTAGATTGCAGCCCTGGGTGGTAATCCTGTACATACTTACCTGGGAGTAATTCCCCAGTGGGCTTACTTTTGAGTAAAGGTAAAGGTACCCCTGACAGTTAAGTCCAGTTGCGAATGACTCTGGTGTTGCAGCACTCATCTCGCTTTATTGGCTGAGGGAGCCGGCATACAGCTTCCGGGTCATGTGGCCAGCATGACTAAACTGCTTCTGGCGAACCAGAGCAGCGCACGGAAACGCTATTTACCTTCCCACTGGAGCGGTACCTATTTATCTACTTGCACTTTTTGGCATGTTTTCGAACTGCTGAGTTGGCAGGAGATGGGACCAAACAACGGCAAGTCCAAGTGGCGCAGTGGTTTAAACCACAGCGCCACCTGCGTCCCAAGCTACTTTTGAGTAGACATGTACAAGACTTCATCTTACAGTGGAACTGACTGAACTTGCATAATGGCAGCAAGTTGTTATTGTTTCTACACATTTTTATGTGGGTAGGCCATGTGTGTGTGTGTGTGTGTGTGTGTGTGTGTGTGTGTGTTAAGAAGGGAAGTTTTCTGCATGTGTAGGTGCACCCAGGTTTGCAGGTACCATTTAAAACAGTTGGGGTACATTTTTCAGCCCAAGGGCCACATAACCTTCTGGAGGCCAGATGCCAGTGGTGGGTGTACAGTGGTACCTTGGGTTACATGCGCTTCAGGTTACAGACTCTGCTAACCCAGAAATAGTGCTTCAGGTTAAGAACTTTGCTTCAGGATGAGAACAGAAATCGTGCTCTGGCGGCGCGGCGGCAGCAGGAGGCCTCATTAGCTAAAGTAGTGCTTCAGGTTAAGAACAGTTTCAGGTTAAGAACGGACCTCCAGAACGAATTAAGTACTTAACCCAAGGTACCACTGTACTGTAAATGAATGTACATGCTGCCTTTGTGCTGCAGGCCAGCTCCTTCCCATGCCTCTTTCTGTCTTCCATCTATGTAAGCAACCGTCACAAGCATACATTCCAGCCAGCCAAATACAGTCAAGGAGAGTGTGAAGCAAGGCCAATGAGGGGATTTCCTGGGCTGAAAGTGGGTGTTTGGGTAGGGGGCATGAGGTTCCACACACTGATTTAAAAGAAGAAAACCAAATGTTCATATATATTCTGTTGGATGGCATATTTCAAGCCTCCCCCCCCACAACTCCTGCAGCCATGCTGGTGCCAACCGTATTGCTCTGCTTTTCTTTAGACCACGTCTTGTTGTCTGGGCAGCCCAGGACCTCCATACATACTGCCCAGGCTTGCACCATGGGGAGGTCACTTTGGTGCTGCTAACACAGCAGTTTGATTTCACCCCTGGAGGCGCATTCCATTGACTCTCTAGCCAGTTGGATGCCAACAAGATAGCTCTAGCCAATTCTGAAACACAGCTGTGGGACATTACTGCAGTCAAACCAACAATTCATGTTTTGCTAGATAGGCACATGAAGGGGCTGCGGCTCATATCATCTCCTAGTGTTCATGCCTCCAGTAGCAACATATGGAACATCATTTCACGAGCTACTTCATAGATGAGCAGCAATTTGAAGCCTACATTAAAACCCAGCACAGTGATTGTGGCACAGATTGTCCACACCATACATTTAAAGCACTTCCCCAAGGATCCTGAAAATGGTAGTTAAGTTAACCCTTCATGAAACTATAATTCCCAGTGTTCTTAACAAACTACAGTTCCCAGGAATATTTTTTTGGGGTGCTTTAAAAGTATAGAATGTACACAGCTACAGACAGAATGGGCTAACCTCAATAAGTTGACTAAATGTATTTGAACTAGAACTGCCTTTTGTCAAAATTCTTCGATGTGAAGCATAGCTCTAAGGAGCATTCAATATTTACTTTAAGAAAACCATAACTGTACAAAGGGGGATGATGAATCAGTGAACTGCTGCGTAATTATTAAACAGCAGATTCCAGAATTACAGTCCTTGAACAGTTTTACCGGCAGCGATGGTGGAGGCAGCACCCTGTTTGTTTAATCTGGTGCACAAACACTTTGAGGACTGGGTTGCTCAGGTAACTAACCTGTCGCTCAGGTGAACAATATGTTGGTTTGGAACAAAAGCCTTTATACAAATGCCTAATGTTGATTTAAGTGTTCGGCTAGTCCGACCTAATTAGATGTGGCAATATTGTGTTCTCTGCAATGTATAAATTTGTTTACCTTCTTTTCTTTCGCAGTACTTCCCTCACAGTAATGCGATATGGCAACCTGCTTGCACCTTTACAAGAAGAGTACACTTCCTCCACTTCTGGATAGGTACCTCCCAGTTAATTCTAGGAATCAGGTAATCTTTTAAAAGGTGCCATTGGCCTTGAATGCTTTCAGTGTAGTCATTTTATGTGAACTCTGGAATAAGTTTGTGTCCTTCCTCTCCTCTGTTTAAGAAAGTCCCATGATATAACTAGGATGTGTTTGTCACATGCTCAACTGATGTTCCTCTTCTCCATTACAAATTTTAATTGTTTTTCAGCCCAAATTCACTATGTACAGAAGTTACAAGGCAAACAAGGAAAAACAAAAGCACTACTGAAATGATTTCTCTGATTGGTGGCTTGCTGTAAATAGATACAAATTTAAAACAGATAAGACAGGCCAGGCTGAGGAGAATCCCAGTTACACAAAAAGGGAATCCTCTCATATCCTCCATCAAGATCTAGGTCTAGGATAGCTTACGGTTGCCTTTGGACTTGTTGACCATTGAGGCATATTCCCTTTCCTTCCGGTAGTGATAAAGCGGGATATCAAATCCAAACTCTTCTTCTTCTTCTTTGCATGACTCTGTATCAAAGAGGACTAATTTATGCATAATTTGGGGAGCTTTGGTCATAGCGAATGTGGCCATGAGGCCAAAAAAAGTTTGGCCACCTTGATCTAGTCTGATTAAGAGTTCTGGAGGCCACGAAAGCATGCACCCTATTTTGTGATATTTTTGGTTGGTCTGATAAAGGTATTGCCCTAACATGGATTTTGGAGCAGGGGGGAGAATTAATTTATAGCAGCGCTGATAACTCTCCTAATGACCCTGTATTAATGAATTACCTTTATTACCATGAAGGTACACGATGCTATTTCAGTGTCTGGGGTGTTGTCAAAGGCACAGATCTGTATGTAAAAGCTTTTTTTTTTAAAAAAAAAGTCCTTTTCTACTCTAAAACATCACTTTTAGAGCCAGAAACACCTTCAAAGCAAGAGGCAAAAAGGATCTGTTACAAGTGCAAAAAGGATGAAAGTGGCATACATCATACATAATATTGCCATAGTAACGAGGCGATAAATATAGCCATTCATTGCAAAGTGTGGAGGAAGGATGCAAACAGGCCCTATTTATTAACACTGAAGTTAAATGTAGTTGAGGCACCCCTCCTGAGTATTGCAGAAGCAGTGGTGACTTGTAAATCCAGTACACCCAGGTTTAAAAAGTGCATCCTTACATGATCATTGATAGCTGGAGTAGCCCAGTAGACTGGCAGGTCTTTATCTTCCCCACTCACTATGGACAACCTTGGCAGGTGGGCAGGACCACCTGCATGTCAATCATCTGGCATCATAATGGCATCAGATGATTGACACCTTTCAGAACTTCAAAGGAAATTACTATAGAGCAACCTCCTTTGAAGACTGACTCCTGGTGTGCCTGGCTCCCTTTAGCTGAGAGCTAATGGTCGGTTAGAGGCAACCCCTTTGAAATGGTCTTTGGAGCTTAATTTGGCCAACAGACTGGAGGCTCACCATGTCTGAGCTTGGGGCAGGGGGGAAATCAGACATATAAGTTACAAATAAGCCCCTTGTTACAGCTTCAAGTTCAAGTGGGTGCTTTTTCTGAAAAGTGGAAGAATGCTGGAATAAGGATATAATCATATGGCACACATCTCTGATCCCAGTAGGGTGATGTTATCTTAGGCGCCTGCTCAGAAATGCACCCCATTCACTGGAACAGAGATAATTCAAATAGTTGTGAAATGTGCTGGTAAGGGATGATATTTTTCTCCTTTAAGGCACAGTGTCCCGGTTTTGCCTTGAAAAGAGCTGGAAGTTAAAGAGTCGCACGTACAATCCCTAGAACGAATCAGTCATTCCTCTAATCTGTCTATGGTGTCTCTTGGGGCCCAATCACATAACTAGATCCATAACTAGTTCTCCTATATTAAAAGTAGTTAAAAGCAGCTGGACACTGTGGAGTAGAGCCCTTTCCACTGCACTGTTTTCCTAAATCAAATCCCTCAACCCCACTTTTATTTGCCCTGCTGTGGAAGAAACACATGTACCGCTTAAACGTTTACCTTTTCCTCTACACGAAAAAAGCAGCTTTTGGAATTAAGCCGTAGATTTGTGACATGGCTGAAAGGCCACAGCTGGTACCTTGACTTTTGTGTCAGAGTCTGTCAGCACTTAATCCTGCCCATCCGTAGAAGTCATAGAATTGTAGAGTTGGAAGGGACCAGAAGCATCATCTAGGCCAACCCCCTGCAATGTAGGAATCTTTTGCCCAACGCGGGGATGGAACCCACAATCCTGAGATTAAGAGTCTCATGTTCTACAGTGCTATTGGCGTGACACCATTGAATAAACCGCAACTACTGAATTCTGTATTGGCCTAAAGATATGATACAGAGATGCTGTGTATAGTGTGATGGGGTGAGATGATGAAGCATATGATTCTATTTTAGCTGGGAGCATGAAAAATACTTTTTGAGTTGCAGCAGCTACAGCTTGTCTTTTAGAGTCAGGCTCCTTGACTGCAGAACATCCCTGGGTTTGGCTTATCAATGTGTTCCCTTCATTTTTCTCCTCTCAGTCCAATGTATAGTGGTACCTTGGGTTACATACGCTTCAGGTTACAAACGCTTCAGGTTACAGACTCCGCTAACCCAGAAATAGTGCTTCAGGTTAAGAACTTTGCTTCAGGATGAGAACAGAAATCGTGCTCCGGCGGTGTGGCGGCAGCAGGAGGCCCCATTAGCTAAAGTGGTGCTTCAGGTTAAGAACAGTTTCAGGTTAAGAATGGACCTCCGGAACGAATTAAGTACTTAACCCGAGGTACCACTGTACTGAACTGCAGACCTTTAATAACTACAACTCAGTTTTTCTACCATTGTGGGAAGGTTGAACTTCCTGGCTACTTAAAAATTTCCTCCACCCCCCTTTCGATTTTGTTGCCTCTGCAGGGCTGCTCTATCCCTCTGGCCCCTTTTGTAAACTCTGAGGCTTTACACAAGGAGACCTTTCTGGGAATGGCCAGGATTATGGATGTTTGCAGTGTGTCCTTGGTAGCAAAGAATGACACACAATGTGAGGAGAGTTCTTGCCAATCTGAGCAATGTGCTTATTAAGCAGTATGTTGGTTCTCATCCAGAGACAAAGGTTCCTTCTATAAACAGAGAGGGGAAATCATTTTAAGAACTTTTTAAGTTTGGAAAGGTGTCTTATATACAAGTTACTCTTTACAAGTAATTTTGTTTTG
Source organism: Podarcis raffonei (assembly GCF_027172205.1). Lineage (NCBI taxonomy): Eukaryota > Metazoa > Chordata > Lepidosauria > Squamata > Lacertidae > Podarcis > Podarcis raffonei. Next base: position 74,176,507 of record NC_070604.1, on the reverse strand, counting down.
CTTATGTCCTTTGAACTTCATTTCTTATTTCTCATTGTGTTCACTCATATTGTTTTCTGACTTATTTGCAATGCATTATTCAGGAGAATGAATATGCTCAAGTTTCTGATACTGACAAGAAATTTTAGCCGTACACGTGCTTTCTTAAAAAAGAAAAAGGAATTGATTTTCTTATTTAAATTTGTCACCCCAAATTCTTAAGTCATATGTTCCTCTTTCATTTATTTTATCTGGGAGCCAGTAGGTGTAAATGATGCTCTTATTCCATTTTTTTAAAATGTAGTGTTGATCATATATTTTAGAGAAAGTTCATTTCTGCTCCTCTTTAAAGAAAGCTCAGTTTTGCCAGGGTAACACACACCACCAGATTCAGATTTGACATGCAACTAAAAAAAAAATTCCTCAGAACACTGAATTTGTAGACAAGTTTGGTCAACTTCTGTCTACCTCAGATATGCACTTGAACCATGACATAGGCTATTAAAGATATAGCTTCACCCATTCTGCATTGCAGGTGACCACAGTTAATCCTGCACAGCACCACGTAGGGGTGATTTAGGGTCATGTATGTGATGTGCAATGGGACGCAGGTGGCGCTGTGGTCTAAACCACAGAGCCTAGGGCATGCCGATCAGAAGGTCGGTGGTTCGAATCCCCACGACGGGGTGAGCTCCCATTGCTCTGTCCCTGCTCCTGCCAACCTAGCAGTTCGAAAGCACACCAAAAAGTGCAAGTAGATAAATAGGTACCGCTACGGTGGGAAGGTAAACGGTGTTTCCATGTGCTGCTCTGATTTCGCCAGAAGCGGCTTAGTCATGCTGGCCACATGACCCGGAAAAACTGTCTGTGGACAAACGCCGGCTCCCTCGGCCAGTAAAGCGAGATGAGCGCTGCAACCCCAGAGTTGTTCGCTACTGGACTTTACTGTCAGGGGTCCTTTACCTTTATGTGATGTGCAGATTCCAGGAGAACACCAGGTTTATTTATCCTCAAAGCCAGTGGCATTTCTCACACTTATTTACTGAATTTAGCTTGTAACAGTTAATTTGTGCTTTGCTAACAAATGCATTTTATATCCTTTTTAAATGGCATCTAAGTACTTAATTAGTGGTTGGGTTTTCTTGGAGTTGGATTTCCGATCCTGCGTCTTTTGACGGTATTCTGTTTCAGACCGTTTAAAAACACAGACCAGTGGAACTGAATAGGTTTGCCACCTTTTCCTTTGCCTTCAACATCTGCATGGCCAGCAGAAATTCAATTGTTGTGGCTTCTCCTGGTGCGGAGATGGAGTAATGGGAAACTCCAGTAGGACCCTTGTCACTGAATGCAGCTTTGCAAAAAATATCTTGAACCCTTTCTTGTGCGTGTAGGTCACCTCAGCATAAGGCAGCACATAAGTAGTGACCTGTGGCAGCTCTGCTGGTCCATTTTTAGAGTTTTGGTGTACATCAACTTTATGGAGTTGTAAAAAACAACACCACAGTGTTTTCCAAACAGAAAGTGCATCCCCAGGTCAATAGTTTCAGGCCTGCATAATTCAGTGCTATCTACTTCTTGCATGGTTTCAAAATGTTATGTCCAGCATCCTATTCTCAAGTGGCCAACCAGAACCCCACAGGCAGGATCTGAGCACAGCAGCCCTCTCTCTCCCTGTGGTTTCCAGCAACTGGTATGCAGAAGCATATTGCCTCAGGCTAAACTGCAACAAGCAAATACGAAAGGCTTGTAAAAACCAGTAAGTAAACTTACTTAGTCCTCTAGTTACAGTCCTGTCACAAAGGAGGGCTATTAGAGCATGCTTTCCCCTCGCTGGACTGTGATGCTGAATTTCTATTGTTTAAGATTCACCCCACAAGCATCCTGGAGCCCCACACAGCCTCCCTTACATATAAGAGAGACCTCAAGCCATGTTTTTATTTTTTTAAATCTGCGTTGCACTTGGAAATATGCTTGCAATGTCTTATGGGGTGGGAGGAAATTTTAGTTACCTTTCAGATGTACATAACATGCTTGTATCATCTGATGCCATGCAAGAGAAAGTGAATATGGAGTTAGGGTGAGAGGCAAATTTAAATGCAATTGCTCAACTTCAATTTTTGTGTACTTTGTTTTTGTCTAGAATGGTCCAAACCTGCAAACGATAGAAACAGATGATAAAAGGAGGCCAAGAAACAACAAACATGTTTTAAGTGATGAAGATAAAGATGAGCTCATCCAGCGGTCACTGCAAGAAAAGGTAACAGTCCACCATGATAAATGATGTGTTTGATGATTTCTCTACTTGTGAAGGTGCAGCTTAAAATGTGTCCAGAGAAGCTGTTACTACAGGTAGCCCATTTTCTGTATCTTGAATGTGGGATGGAGCCAGTTTCTAAGCTCTGTTTGCTACCTAGGCATGGACCCCTACGTCATGGCTGATGGGGAAGGACAGAGACTTTTCTACTGTTCTGTGTTGTTATGTCAAACAGGAGCATTTGACTAATATGCAGCCAGCCCATTCAGTATGCAGGTTCTTCAGATGTGGGTAGAACACTTCAGTCATGCTGAGAGATCCTAGTCATATGGGAGGAGCTTGTATTGATTCAGTTTATACTATGCCATTGTTGCCCTTCCAATTTTCTTTTGCAAGAAACTAAAAAAGAATATAATTTTTATTCGTTGTTGAGTCTTTAAATTGGGTGGGTGAAGAGGGGAACCTGATGTCTTCCATACCTTGTTGAACTAAAACCATAGCTGTCCCTTTTTAAAAGGAAACTTCCCTTATTCCGAATAGGATTCCTCGCAAGAAAAGGGAAAAGTTGACAGCTATGACTAAAACTCCCAGGATCCACTCCCAAGCTAGTGGCTAGAAATTATGTGGTGAGTGGCCCTAGCTAAACTGGCATTATTGTTTGAACAACAAAACAAAAAACAACCAAAACCCCTGAAGAAGTGTAGAATCCTAAATAGTTGTAATGAAAAGTGTCCTTCTGGACATTCTCCAAGCCCCTGAGCCGCAAGCAGTTCCTGTTAAGCCCTGCTGAGTGAGTGTTTAAATGACCCAACCAAGCAGACAGAGTAAATTGCATACTCCCTCTCACACCTCCTGAAGAAGCAGCCCTTTCAGTGCTCATTCCATGAGACAGAGACATGTGATCAAACCCTGTTCATGTTGGGTCATTTTACATGTTCTCCCAGAAGTGTTGAGCTGGTCAAAAATTGGCAGCTCCCACACTCCTGGAAAAACAATCAAAGAGGGGCATGTAAAAGTAAAAAATGCAGTTTTCCCAAGAACTCACCAAATTGTTTTCAAATCATTAAAATCAATGCCTGCCTGTCAATTGGAGTAAAACTGTTGTAACTTCCATAGTTGTAACTTCTCAGTTGCTCACTGCATTAAAGAGAAATTAAGTGAGAGATTTCTGCTTACCAGATTTCTGCGTCTTAATGCTCAATGGTCCAAAAACTGCTGGAAGGTGAGACAAGTATGCTTTCTGAATAGTTGGGTAGAACTATTTTGCTAATCCCTCGATAAGGGTTATGCAGACCAAAGGAAGTTGATTCAGGGAAGAGATCTGGAATACTCTGCAGAAATACCTTCTTGTGTTGAATTGCTAAATGATTTCATGGTTGTTTGTTCATTCATACATTCAATTCATAACCCATCCTTCCACCAAGGAACTTGGGGTGGAGTAAATGGTTCTCCCTTTCCCCATTTTATTCTCAAGCACAGCTGTAAAGCTGAGAGACCATGAGTGGCCCAACACCACCTAGTGAACTACAGAAACCTGCTGTTATAGGAACTGTGGTGTCTTCCAGAATCATTCAGAAAAAGTATGATTTTATCTCAGAAATAGGCAAAGGAATAAAGCTACACATTGAATGAAATTTGGACTTTTGCATTTAAGCACTCAATAGCACCACCTGTTGAAGGCTCACCATAAATACCTAGCATTTACTATTTCCACTAAGAAGTACAAAGTTGTACTTCTTACAACAGAAGTGCTGTTTCAATGGTTAAGGTTGGAATTTAGGGTTGTTAATGTAATATAGAGGCTATAATTTATTGATGCAATGAAAAGACGATACATCAAAAGAAAAAAGAAGAAACTTTTACAAATCACCTTTAAAAACAATGACTCTGACATTGTGCAGTATTGAAGGAATGTCAGTTTTAAGGAGAAGTACATATGCCAGTAATAAATCTTAGCCTGTGTTTCTTTTGCAACAAGCATTCTGTCATCTAGACTTGTATGGAGCAACAAGAGTTATAATAGCAATTTATCACAAGAAAAATGGTGCGACTATTGAAAGGGGTTTTAAAGAAGCCACATGGCTTCTAGTACAAATGCTGTGATGTTTCACAGAATATCCTCTTTGACATGGAACTACACTTTGGTGGGTGTAAGGTTGCATGGCACAAGAAAAAATATGTATTTGGGAATGCATGGATTAAGGGCAGCATAAAGAGGCTTTATTGCCATATACTAGAGTAAAGGTGTCACATTGATGTAAAACGTATTTACTCATCCCGATTAAAGTGCAATAGAAAGGTATGACAGTAGGTGGCAGTGAAGAATTGCACTAGAGGAGCGCCCTGTTTGGAGGGGGGAATAATATTTTCTTAGCAGTAGCAGGTTATAGCTTGAGTGCTTGCAAAATGTGATACCTTCCAAGCTGAAGCACTTTCTAGAGGGAAATGACCTGGATCACGCACGGAACTCGTTTGTTGCAGTCTAAATTGATTGCACGAAAAGTGCTTTGGTTAGCTGCTGTACCACCCTGGGAATTCTGTATAAAGGATTTCAAAGCACCTCGTTTGGCAATGCAGAAAACTGCCAAGTGGATCTACTCTTGCAAATTCCCTATTATGATTTTCCTGCAAATTAAACATCTCTTTGGCTTTTTCCATGAGAATCTAAAAATATAATGCTGAAAATCTCTTTCATTTCAGCGTTATCTTGAAACCTATGAGAACATGTATAAGCTGAAAAATTTATTGAGTAAACGCTACAGGACGTTGTTGGATGAGAAAGTTAGAAAGCAACGAATTCAGATCAAGATGTCTGATCTCAGAGGCCAACAACTTCTTAAAGACAAAACGAAAAAGGTAGGAGATGATATTCTGTAGAAGGAAAAGGAGAATTTGCCTGGTTGACATTTGCCCAATTGAGAAAGACGTTTTTGCACGCAGTTCTAGTAAACACTGCAAGCTAGCATATCAGCAGAAGGATTCTTGCTTCAGCCTTTACAAAACGGCAGAATCTGTATGTTTCATCATCAAACTACTTCGCTGAAATATGCCTTTATTACAAACAGGAAATTTGCTGCAGAATGGAAGATTTTCACTTTGATTAGAAGCACATAATTAATAACAACACACTCCTTTTTTTGATGCACTAAGGCAGCAGTCAGCAAACTTTTTCAGCAGGGGGCTGGTCTACTGTCCCTCAGACCTTGAAAAAAATAAATAAATAATGAATTCCTATGCCCCACAAATAACCCAGAAATGCATTTTAAATAAAAGCACACATTCTACTCATGTAAAAACATGCTGATTCCTGGACCGTCTGTGGGCTGGATTTAGAAGGCAATTGGGCCGGATCCGGCCCCCAGGCCTTAGTTTGCCTATCCATGCACTAAGGTGTCTTAGGTAACGCAGAAATTGGGCAACCATACGCATGCATGGATGTCGGGTGGTATGTGCCAAGGCAGGGCTGGGAGTGGAATCAAATAACAAGTCAAGAGCATATCCTACTTGAAAGCTTCCCACGAAGTTCACAAAACCTCCTGGTGCACGCAGGGCCTTAAATGTAGCTCATTGGAGCCCATTGTTCACAGTGCAGAGTCGAAATCCCCATCCCTCCATGCACATGGGAGAAATTGACCGGGGACCCTAAAATCTGCTGAAGATTTTACTTCTTTTTGATTGTGAAAGCCTTTGGGGTGCCAGCAGTCCTCATTTTAGCCTCGTGAATTTGTTTATTAGAAAAGCTAGTTCCTTCCAAACTTTGTCTGTTCTATGGTGCCCTGTATTTGAATGAATATTGTTGTTTCACTCTCAGGCAAGAAGGAAGCAGGCTATCAGCAGTTACTGTAACTGCTTTTGAAATGCTTTAATATGCAACCAAACTGAATGCTTGGCTACCATGCAGCAAACCAGCAGGCAGTCCAACTCCCATCAACTGGCATGACTAGTGGTTAGGAATTATGGCAGTTGTAGTCTAGGAGAGCAACAGGTTCCCCATCTTTGCTATATAGTGCTTCCAGTTTGGTCCCTTAGTGAACTTGCAAAAAAAAGGGGGGTGGGCGGGCTGGAATCATGCTAACTCAGAGTTTTGTAAACTGCTCTGCTTTGTTTATTCTGCCCTCTGTGCTGACCCACTGGCTTCCTTGGTCTAGTGGCAAAGTACACAGGAATCATGTGGTCTTTGGAATGGTACCTCCAGGACCTGCCAGAAGGAGGATGCTGTGCTGATAAGCCAAAAAAAAAAAAATTGAAATCCCAGTGCTTAATGTTCAAAAAAGGACATGGATTCTGGAAACAGAAAGACCAAGCACAAGAACCCGCCATGCAGTTCTTCTATTGAAACTTAACCCTTTTGCCACATATTCACATACAGTACAGTTGTATTATTTTTAGCACCCATTATCATTATTAATTATTTAATTGTTATTTATTATTAATTTCATCTATGACTCACTTCCCATGAGTGTAACATAGATAAAACAGTTACAAATATAAAAACAGTGAAAACAATTGCACATATAAAAACAAAAAAATCAGTTTAAAATAACAAAAGCACATACATGCCTCATATAAATTCAAATCCAAAACAGATTGGTTATACACATATAGGCTCTGTTCAGACCTCTAAATTGCGAGTGGAGATCATGTGGACCTCCAGAAGTTGCTCAACTCCAACTCCCATCATCCCTGACCCTTGGCTATGTTGGCAAGGATGGATTGGAGTTTTAGTCCAGCAACACCTACAGTTTCCCAGGTTCCGCATCCCTGCGCTAAAGAAATTCATGTAGGGTAGAGATGGAGTTGGTTGCTGTGATCCCACTGCCACCTTCCCCACAGGCACCCTGTGCAGCTTGAATGTCTGGGGAAAGGTTTATGTTGCAAAATGAGCTGGTACTTGAATACGTATGGATTACTTGCAGAAGGCCAAACATAGAATATGTACTTGTTGTTTTCACACTATAGTCACAAGCAAAGAACTTGTACTTTCTGACGCACAACTCAGAGAGGCATTTGTGGAGGAGTTGTGTGTGTTTCTGCTAGCACCAAGCAGTGCAAATAGAACTGTACAAATAGCTTGTGCATCATGTTGCAGAAATGGCAGCACCCCACAAGATAGTAATTCATATGCTTGTTTTATTTGAGATGCTTGTACATTTTTTATCGTGTTCTAAGGCAAATTGCTGCATTTCTAAAGACTCCTCTGCAATTTACAGGATTGAGCTTCAAAAAAAACCCCCAAACATATATCTAATATGACATTCAGGTCATTAAGAATAAATGCCAATTTTTAAATGATAGTGTTTTCTGGTATGTTCAAGGTTTTTAAAGCATTTTATTTATTTTTAAATAAGTTGTACATTGTGAAGCCTGAGAATCCAAAAATAAAACAAATGAAACTGGTAAACTGAAAACACATTGCGTGCATTGACTAGTTTGGAAGGAATTAAGCACACAGAGAGAAATTGCTTTTTCTGGTTTAACTTTGTATAATATAAGATGTAAATAGTGTCATTTAATGGCTGCAATCTTAGATGGACTTCCTTGGTGTTGAGAGTGCCTATTAAGTATAAATTCAAAATTAATTTCTTCAGCAATGCACATTTGGACCTTCCATATACATTGCGGGACTTTGATTTTACTTTAAAAAAAGAAAATAACGATATTGCATTTTAAAAGGTTAAAAAGACACTTTCTTCTATTTCTGTTTTCTACTGCCGAGTCGATACATTTCTATTTTGTGACAACATCAATGGTTAGAAAATTAACTTTAGAAAAAACTGTTCCTTTCTGTGCACATTTCTGAAAGAGTTAAGAATTGAAGCAGGTCAAGCAGAATTGTTCATCAGGTTTTCACCAAGTATTTAAACAGCCATCACAAACATAGTTGCATGTTTAAAAAATGAGAATTATTATTCACACCAACTATGCACAGTTTTTGTCCAATTAATCATAATCACACAGGGAAGAAATACATTATATATTCTAAAATAATCTGGAACCGCTATGTTGAAAAGGCAAGTTGGTTTTAAGAGGCTAGCTTAGTTACTAAGCAGACCTGTATAAACATAAAGAGTTGCTTCTTTCATTTGACTCCTCATATGACTCTGAAGAGCAGAGGCTGAGCTTTTTACTGCAAGGTGGGAGGAAGACGCCTTCTGTCTTGAGAAGGCTAATATATCAGGCTGGCTCTACAAACCGATGTTAAAACAGAGACTGTAGGCTTATTAGCATCCTATTAATATGTGCATAAAATGTAGTATGTGCCTCAGCCCAAATACACAGATTGGGAAATCAAAGAGAAATCCTTCACACCTTTTGCTGGTTTCATCCTGAACTTTTATTTATCTTAAAACAACTTCCTTAAGAGAATTTCCTCTTCTAAAGGAAACACTTATCCATATTTAACAGGCAAATTCTGAGTTGAACTATCTTTATAGTTGTGTGATCACCAAGAGACCAGAAACCCCTTTAATTGTTATTTTATTTAATTGTTATTTTATTTTTAATGTTGACATGAATGGAAAAGTCATTTTGAATGACAGTTTGGACTTTGCTTTCATCTGAAAGGTGAATAATAATTTAATAACAACTTCAGTAATTGCCCTTTAAAAAAGTTTGCCTTTCTTTAGAAAACATCAGAAATAAAGTATATACCATTTCTGAACAAGATTTCTCTTTAAGAAATAAAACTTCAATAACCTCAGGCAGTGAAAGAAGAAGTCCTGCAGTGAAGAACAGTTCTAATTTAATTTGAATCTGTTTATGACACAATGGGTTGTATCAAACAAATTTCTGCTCCATGTAGACAAACTGAAAAGATCTACGTTGGACATGCCCATAAGCCCTAATGGGTCTACTCTCAGTATGACTAACTTTGGATACAACCCATTAGTATGTTGTGTCAAGCTTTGCAAATTTCCTTTTGTTTTGAAATTGCCTGGTATTACTATTTATAGTAAACGGTGACAACCAGAACACTTACTTCATACAACTGCATTTTGTACAGATTTCACTCAGTGCAATCTGTTTCACTTTTTATATAGACAAGTTCATGTTAAGAGTGTTAAAGTAAACTTTGCAATAACACTGACCCCTGCAGTGGGGGAACAAAAAGCACCATATTTCTACAAACATGTATTGTGTTTTTGTGTGTGGAACTTGAGATGAGGCTAACGCTTCAAAACAGTATCCATCTCTGTGTTGAATTTTCCCTTCTCCCATGGGCGGGGGCAGGGGGGTAGCTGCCCCACCCCAATCAAGTAGATCAGTAAAAATACAGTCGTACCTTGGATCCCCAATGCCTTGCGACTCAAATGTTTTGACTCCTGAATCCCGCAAACCCTGAAATGAGTGTTCCGGTTTGCAAACCTTCTTTGGAAGCCAAATGTCAGACGCGGCTTCGATTGAGTGCAGGAAGCTCCTGCAGCCTTGGTTTTTGAATGTTTTTAAAAGTCGAATGGACTTCCGGAATGGATTCTGTTCGAGAACCAAGGTATGGCTGTACAGTGGTACCTCGGGTTACATACGCTTCAGGTTACAGACTCCGCTAACCCAGAAATAGTGCTTCAGGTTAAGAACTTTGCTTCAGGATGAGAACAGAAATCGTGCTCCGGCGGCGCAACGGCAGCAGGAGGCCCCATTAGCTAAAGTGGTGCTTCAGGTTAAGAACAGTTTCAGGTTAAGAACGGACCTCCAGAATGAATTAAGTACTTAACCTGAGGTACCACTGTACTTAACTAACTGAGGTTCTGCCTCCCTAACTTGAAGGCTGCCCCCCCCCATAAATCCTAGCTACACCCATGCCTTGCAAACATCTGGGCACCTTTACACATGCCGAGACAGCTTCTTCCTATGCTTTTCCCAACCCTACCAAAGGCAGCCAATGAGATGTGCATGAGGGAGAATAAACACCGGATGATAAAATAGTATGGGAGAGTTAGCCAGGAAATGGGAATCTGTGAACGAAAATACAATTCAGGAGTAGTATACCGCCCTATACCTGTAGTTCTCAGGGTGGTTCATGAGGGGTACGGTCCATTGCTCTGGCAGAGAAAGTAACTCAACAGATCATTAGGGGTTCCAGAAACCTCAACTGTATGTAGATGACTTTTACAGTGCTCTCACATTTTCCAGTCTGCCAGAGCTCTCTAAAAATCTGTACTTGAGAAAATATTTGGGAAATGCAGTACAGGTCCCACACAACACATTTGGGACTTCAATGCAGATTGTGGTTGAACGGGCAGCTTTGGTGGGTTGTGTAGTTTTAGTTTGTTGCATCGTTAGTGCCGGATGAAACGAAACAGTGTACACTCCAGGGAATGTACTAATAGCTCCATTGCAGGTAGCAAGGAAGCAGCAGAGCTCAGCATCAAGATCAAGATGGGAGACTGGGAAAAGTGCTTTTATTGCACCATCTTTCCACCCAGTGCTCTAAATTGCTGCTTTAGCAAAAGAGATGACAGGTACCTACGAAGGCACTGGTGAGCTAGGTAAGCCTCTCCCCTGTGGACTGATTACACTTGCTGCTTCCACATAAGATGGCGCAGCATTTCCAAAGGAAGGGAATTCTTACAGCCATCCATAAAAACTGCCCTTGTGAGACACAGGGCCTTGTAGTGGTGGCACCTCCCCCGAGTGAAATTTGGATGGTTTCCTTGTAATGTATTTATTTCAGTAGAGTTTTACAGTGTAATTCTGCTGTGTGGGGTTTTTTTTTAAAAAAATAACTTTTGTTGGCTAGTTTGTATTGTTTTAACAGCGTGATTGTTGTGTATTGTATTTTTCATTGGTGTAAACTGCTCTATAATAGGGATGGGGAACTTGCGGCCCATCAGATTTTTCTGGACTGCAACTTCCATCATCCCTGACCATTGGTCATACTGGCTGGTACTGATGGAGTCCCAGAACATTTGGAGGGCCACAGGTTCTTCACCTCTGCTATATACGCAGAAGAGTGCCATATAAACCTATTTTTTATTATTAGTAATAGACAAGCAGTGATACAGCTCTTCCCTGACACTTGATATTTCATGCAGAATTACAGGTTTGTGGTTCAAGTGCTCCACCACCTGCCTGCTTAGGCCCAAATGTACTTCTGCTGTTTTATATTTTAAAATATTAATGTAAATTTTCAGTTGCCCACACCCCCAACCTAGTTCAGTATTTCTTTCTTTTACATTTTTAGCTCATTTTACAATGTATATAAAACCGATAGAACAATTATAACAACAAGCAAAAAAGATGTAAAACAAGACTATAGTATAGGCACATAGAATGAGTAGTTGCATATGAGTTAAAATAACAAAGTCTAAGTAAAGACTATCAGTCTTATCAGATCATGTATCATTCCAGATTTGCCAAGCTGGTGACAAGGGTTGTCTTGAAAATACGTGGTATTTTTGTGGTATGTCATGAAGGAATGCCAAATCATATAAAGTGTCTGGAGGTTCCAGTCCTTGTCAAAGTCTCAAATTATGTGTGATTTTCTCCATTATAGCTACGGTATATTCCAGAGTAAGTGATATCCAGGTGCCCAATATAAGATTTTGGGCTATTTTCCACTGAGTTACAATTACTATTTGTGCTGCCGAGATCATTTATAAGACCAATTCTTTTGACCAAATATTTACATTGATATAATCAAAAATATTCAATAACATTAATTTAATACAACGAACAATATTTTCTTTAGCAATATTTATCATTTCTGTCAAAATTAAATTCCAAAAATCTTACACCAGCTGACATTCCTACCATAAATGATACATATTATAATATGTACCAAGCTTATCGCAGCCCCTCCGACAATTAGGTGATATAGAAGAAAACATGTTTGACATTTGCAAAGGAGTGTGATACCATCTGTGTAATAATTTTAATGAGTTTTCCCTAAGAAAACTGTCAACCGATTTAAAGGGTTGTGCTTCACAAATTTTATTCCAGTCCTTGGGAAGAATTTGTGTTCCAGTATCTAGTTCCCGTGTCTTTTAAAGGGGTTCCATAGATCCATAAGTTACATTAAGCAATGTAGAGTACAATTTAGAAACTAATTCCCCCCTTTTATCCATTGTGCTTAATAAATTTCCAAATTTGTTAAGGGTCTCAGAGCTTGTGCCTTTGCATTTTATTTTATAATAAAACTAAGAATTTGATTAAAATAAATCCAGTGTGTGTTAAGATTTGACAAAGTTTATTTTATTTACTTAATAGATATAGGTTGATTATTGCTATAGAACTATCATAATGTGTATTAACCTTTGGATTCACAGTGTTCAAATTGCTTATCTCTCCCTGGCTGGACTGTTATTTCTTTTTGAATGCTGTATATCACAGAGACAGATATACAATCGCCTACAGCAAAGTGTGGACCTTGCAGAATTTTTCAAATAAAACAGAAGGGCTAGCATACAGGCAGCAAAGTTAACAGCATCCTAAAGGCAACAATCAATTTACTATGCTTACTTTGAAATGATACCACTCTATTGTAACAAGAAAGGTAGCACAGCATTGCAACAGATGCAGGAGGTTGCAAAATGGATGGATTGTAATTCTTTGGGGATAAACACAGCCGCTCTTCTGATTAGGCATGTTAGCTGTATGTTCTGAGCCAACCAAGGGGGCTCAAAAACACTCTGCAAAACTGTATATTCTACCTCTCAATACTTTTTCCAAATCTTTATTTTGTTGTTCCTCCTTGCTGGAAGAGTTCGGCAATAAAACAGAGCTAGGCTACGATGAAATGACAAGGAAATACAGGCAAATGCTCTTCTCCCTACCATTTGAATTTCAGTAACTTTATTGGTACTATAAAGTTTTAAAGTGCGGAGAAAGTTAGAACAATCAAGTGGTAGTAAAAGGCTGTGCGTTCTCCCCCCCCCCTTGCCACCCCATAAAGGCTTGCTGTAGCTTTCATAATCCATTTACAGGTCCAGTGCATGAATCAGTTTCTTCGCTTTTTCACAGGGGCCTGCTTCAAAAGGAACTGCTCTTAAGTTTATATTTTTCTCCAGTGTTACCAAATTAATGCCTAAATTTTGATTCACTCACATTTAAGTGCCGGTTCACTTTTCCCCATTTATAAATAATTACCACAACAGCAAAAGTCCTATACAAAAATGATGTTATAATGTGAAGAGTTAAAACAATTTAACAATTAACCGTTATCAACCTACCTTTGATCAGTAGATGACGAGCTTGTTAAAATAGTACCTTCCAAAATAGCCTATAGTTGCTAGGAAACAAAACAAGGGATCAGGAACTCTTCAGTTTGAATCTTCGCTCTGCCATGTACCCACTAGATTGCATTAAGCAGGCCAGACTTTCTCAGTCACCGCCACTTGTCTGCAATATGATCTCAGCCCCTCTTTAAACTTCCATGATTGTTGTCAATGTTAAAACAAGATACGTGTGTGTGAAACGCTACATAAATACTAGGTAGGTGAGATTATTGGTTTGTTTTTATTATATGTTTGTTTGTTTTTTATCTTGCCTTTTTATGTTGTGAACCACTCTGAACACTTGGTATACACATTTAATAAACAAATTAACTCTGCATGGTAGTCTGGTATTATCCTTATTTTTGCAGTTGTGGATGGGGACGAGGCTGAGAATATAGGGATTTTCTAAGGCTAATCAGTGACTTTGTGGACGTGGGGCTGTAACTCACTGAGAGCTTGCATGCAAATGGTTCTAGGCTCGGTGCCTGAAATTGCTCATTAAAAGGATCAGGGAAGAGGTGATGGGAAAGGTGTTGTAGATGCTTTGCTTTCAGAACAGATAACACTGGGCTTGATGGGCCAATGGTCCAACTCAGTGGCCTGGTTCAGATGTAACAGAAAATGGTCGTTTCCTCCTTCTTGGCTGAGTCATGGCAAGTTTCAGGCTCACTTGTTTCCTCTCACTTCCTTTTTTGTGCACCGAAAACATTTCCAAGTGAACATGTTTAGGGCTGAGCTGTATGCTACTTATGCCTTCTGCTGAATTTTGATCCAAAAATAATTTTTCTTCCATTCTGCTAAGGTGTTGCCTTTTTGAGAGTACTTTCAATAAAGAAGAGGCTTGAAGGGTTGTTGTTTTTTAAAAAAAGCAAACATTTTCTTAACAAATATTGCTTTAAATCTACATAACTGTTGTACACGGAAGAAAAAGGAGAAGACAAAGGAAGTTATTGCCTCTGCTTAATTTCTTCTTGCCTCCAAAGTATTTTCCTTTGGGCAGACAGTCATTGTGCCTTCTAATGACACAAACTTGAAGGGAAGTAGAAAAAAAGACTACAAACAGGTTTTATAAGCCTATCAATGGGAATATGTGGCTACAAATTGCTGAGTAAATGGAACAGCCTGCTTCCTAAGCCTGAGTCTGTGAGTCTTATGTCAAAGCATTTGGGGTGGGGCAAAAACACCAGGGGGTGTTAGGGATACCTGCTGAGCCCTAATTGGTGCCCACTGTTGTTAATGGCTTCCTGTGGCTGGATGTTTACTTGTCATTTGTTTTGAGCTTTGTTTCCCAGCTACTAGGGAAAAAATACTGACCAAATTTTTTTTATCTTCTTTTGAAAAAGTGTATCTCCAGTCCCAGAGTGCCCTTCTGCAGTTTGTCTCATGATACAAAATACCTGGAGTCCATGCCACACTCAAAAAGTTACCTGGTAAGGTACAGGTCTCAGCTTGCTCTTTTTATTGTAAGTGGATGGTTTTAGACTGTGTTATAAGGACTAGAAAGTATCCCAAGAAAGATTGCTATCTTTTTCTTTGGAATAACCAAGTGTTCTTTTTTACGGGATGTTGGATCTGTATCTGTCACTGCCAGCCACATACGGTAGAAGCGACTAATGTGAAAGTGAAGTACCCTACAGATCTGGACTTCAAGCAGCCAGAAGCCAGAAACGAGTTTCTGGAAGTCGCCTTGGTTACTTAGTTAGTTTATTATAATCACACGTCCAAAAGCATCCCAAAGCAATTCACGTACCGAGAGGTTTCCAAAAGCAATTTACAATAGTGAAATGTGAAGTGCCTAAACATATTATATAAAACATGACAGCCATAATGTATGAAAAGCGTTCATCCACAGAAAAAGTAATCTAAAACACAACACAATATATCTGCTTGCTCAACACAAGATGAACACCAGTATCACTGAGCACTGAAAGCAATTAAATCCTTTCTGAAATTCATGGGCATTACAGACTTCTGTTTATCCAGACAGCAACCACAGTATAGCTTAACATTGATTTCAACTTTCCCAGGCCTCTAACCAGAAGAAGGGCCACAACTTCCAACTGTTTCCCATTGTTAATATCTGTTCAGGCCTGCTTACTACCCCACGATTGTTTGTTAGCACTAGGAAAATTATAAACTTGAAATTTAAAAATTGGCTACACAGCTGCTGGCAGATATCTGCTTTAAGTTACAGCATCAACTAAGGAGTAAACAGTGGGTAAGACTTTGACTTTTATGCAGATCTTCTTGATGATCTGCTGCCCTTATGGAGATTTGTTTTGTTTTGTTTTGTTTGAACTACAAATTGATCTTAAACAGTTACTCACATCTCTTTGTGAAAATGCAATTTATCTTCAGGAACTAGTTCTTAATCTACATATCTTAAAGTACTTTCTCAAATGCAGATTTTCACTTTTGGATACATAATAGGAATACATGTCATAACCATGGAGAAAAATGACTTTCAGTTCTAAAGTAGGGTATGCACTGATACAATATATATTCTTACATATTATCATTACGTGCAATTTTATCTAATGGTTTGTTTCCCTGTATGCTATGTTCCATTACTGAGTTGTTTAATTTGATTGTAGGTATATGGCAACTTTAACAGATTCCTTGCCAATTCCAAGAAAGTAGTCCTGTTAGTCTGTAGCAAGAGACCTTTCATTCATTGTTGAAGGCCGCGTGGCCTTCAATTTGAATTAGCCTGATCCTCTATTCCATTTTCCCCTTTTCTCTTCTATGAAGAAACCCTTCCTGGGACCCCACATTTTAATTCTTCCCTGGTCTCCTTGCTGGCCCTAGTAGGACCAACTTGGCCAGTTAGCCCTGGTGATCATTTGATGTCTACTGACTGGGGTTTTTGTTTTGTTTTTTCCCAAAATGACCCCTGAATTTTTGAATTGTATTGATATTGATGCTGCATTTTATGTTGTATTTTATGCTGTTTTATGCAGTTTTTAAGTCGCATCTTAATCAATGTTTTATATTTGCTGTCAGCCGCCGTGAGCCCGGTTTTTAAACCAGAAAGGGCGGGGTATAAATTATTATTATTATTTATTTATTTATTTATTTATTTAACTCATTTGCTTCCAACTCACTCAGTAAAGGTAGCTGAGCTGAAGAGATGTAAAATATATTCACCTTCTGCAGAAAGAAAAAGAAATTTACACTCATGAGAGCAGATGAAGAAAATAAATCCAATTGTCTGTTTTAAAGGGGGAAACGAGTAAAGCTAGTCTGACTGATTATATTGATTTTTAAATTTGTAAATAAAAGTTTCTTTGAACAGATGCAGTTAAAAAAGGATTACATATTGTAAATTCTTTGACTGGAGTTTGTTTTAATATATCAAGACAAACTATAAGCTGTGTGCCCAAAACCAATATTTTAAATCAATTTGTATTTGCTTTCACTTAGAAGCCACTTCTGTATTTAGCACACAACATAAAATGCAAATCCTGTTAATTTGACAGGGATCAGATATATCCTGCTAATGTGATGGCCCTTAATCTGCAGGCAAGTAGGCAGCCACAGTGGGACCAGGACACTCTTGTGCCCCTGCTTTTTAGCTAATGGATATGCCATAAACTGCAAAGAAGACTAGAGGGAAACACACAATTCAGCAATATGCTTCTGGTTTTGTTACAAGCCTTGCAAAATCCAATCTAACCAGCAGTTTCTGTCCACCATAAATAGCATATCCAAAAGTATCACAGTTCCCATGATTCAGTATCTGGTTAATTTGAGATGTGATACTTGATAAAATAAACCATGTTAGATTTGGTTTTGGTGCTTGTCCATATGCCTCTCTTATTCTTATTCTTTCTCATTCTCTCCTAAGATTATGGGATTGCAGAATGAATTAACTAAACTTGGAATCTTAAAGAACCAACAAGACAATGAAAACTTTTGGAAACTCATCCAGGCAGGCATTCATGGTTCAAAGCTCAAAGAAAAGCTTCCAGATATAAAAGAAAAAAGCTGAGTATCTTTATAATGTTTTCATTTTAGAACAGCTAAAAATGTCTCATCCCCATAGGTAACAGTGTAGATTTAATGAACTTGGTGGGAAGCAGATTCATTCAGATCAGAGTAGTACCCTCAAGTACACACTTGTATTGAACAACTGCTTTCCCTGATGATGACGTTTTCCTCTGGCAATTCCCCCCCCCCCATAAATTTTGTTATTCTAGCTAGGTGTTTTTTTTTGGGGGGGTGTTTTTGAGATTGTACAGCCAAAAACACCAGAGTCTAGAACCCCACCTGAGAGGGAGCTCCAGGAGGAAAATTGCAGGCAGGAGAAAAGTGGCCTTCTCCCATCTGCCAGCTCTATCCTAGAAACTGCCCCCTCTAGATTCAACTTTGCAATGAAGCCCACTCACATCATAAAGAGCTCATAACGGCTAAAAAAGGCAAGCCGAGAGGAAGGCAGTGAGAGCAGCGGGCTCTGAGTGCAACAATGTCGAAATCAAAAGAACTTGTGTCTTTAAGTTCATCTGCCAGTGAAGTTGACAAAAAGGTGAAAAGGGAAAAACAAGCAGTGCCTGAAAAGCCTGTGAAGAAACAGAAGTCTGGTGAAAGCTCCAAAGGTGCTGCCTCCTCCAAGCAAAGTAGCAACAGAGATGAGAATATGTTTCAGATTGGTAAAATGAGATATGTCAGTGTTCGTGATTTTAAAGGTAAAGTCCTAATTGATATTAGAGAATACTGGATGTATCAAGAAGGTGAAATGAAACCTGGCAGAAAAGGTATCTCTCTAAATCCAGAACAGTGGAGCCAGTTGAAGGAACAGATTACTGATATTAATGAAGCAGTAAGAAAGCTGTAAAGATGAGCCAAGCAGAAACTCCGCTGTTATAGGTTTAAGTAGTCTTTTTACATTGGCATTCATTTTCTAAACTATTTGTTTTCCAAGCTGTTGTATATTTGGTCTGCAAAACAATTTGCAAGATGAGCGCTTTTTAAATGTGCATTAAAAGTGTATTCTGGGTGAAGTTTAAAAAAATAAAGAGCTCATAACCCACCTACTCTCAGAAGCCAGAAACATCATAGCCAGACACTGGAGAGACCTGTCAGGTATCAAATGGACCAATGGTATCAAATAGTATGAGAAACAGCCTTACTAGAAAAACTAACCGATAAACTGAAACTGACACGGGGACAAATAGAGGAAGACGCCTTCACCCCAGTATGGCTCCCCTTTATCACATACACAGCCCAACAAGACAACAACAAGAACTCACCAACAGCATACAAATCAATATGGCTAACCTGATCCAAAAACACCCACCCACCCCACTCACACCTGAAAACAAAGACCACCACAGCCAACCACAAATGAATAACCACACCCTAGGCCAACCCCAACCTCTCTCACCACCAAAGGAATACAAGCGAATAGTAAAGAGAACCCGCACAACCGACGCTGACACAAAACCCCACACATGCACTGAGTAGAATAGAAACATTGCCACCTGACCCCACCCCCACTCACCATGCCCCCTCCACCTCTTTCCCCTTTTCTTCCTAATGCAGTACTAATGTCTCAACAAATGAAACTGATCTGTAGAAAATGCAACTTGAAAAGAGAGACATTGCACATACTTTTGTAAACCAAGAAATCTTTAATAAAAATGTGTTTAAAACAAAACAAAAACAAAACTTTGGAGTGAAGAAGCAAGAGCAATAGGCGTCTGGAAATACAAATTTGCTAGTAATATGTAATACTTAATTGAGTTATTAATCACAAAGAGTCAACAACAAATGACAAAAAACAATTGACTTAAACACTTTGTGCTTTTAATCGACAGTGTTAGCTACAAAGTCTTTGCCTCTGTCAACTTCAGCAAGAACCAGTCCAGTCCAGCCTGTTGATGGCTTTAAAAACAGTAGCAGCCTGAAAAAAGTAAGCAAATACGTGTTTCTGTTTATAACCTTGGATTTCTAAGGACTCTACTTTATGAGGCTTCTAATTATAGTCAGCAGTCTTAACTCAGCTTGATGGGTGGGTGGGAGATTTCTCTGATAAGATGCTTCATGTGATGCTTAAATAGGCTTTAACTTTTCTACATATCTAAATGAAGCTACATTTTATAGTCCTGTAAAATCTCTGGCTTCCTGAACTGTGTTGATATCAGGTTGTGTCCTGTTGCTTTCAGTAAGTCTACTTTAAGAAGGATTCAACCTATAATTCACAAGTGACTCCCTCCAGGCTAGAAGATTTCCCTAAAATGACCATAAGAGTTATTTACTCCTTTGATTCAATATTCTACATTTTTATAAGTAGATAACTCAACAATTGCTTTCATGGGGTAGGGAGCACAATTGTACACAAAACACCTTTTGTGCAGGGCGCTCTGCTCAGTATTTAACTTCTTAAACTAGTAGTGGTGGGACACCCAGCTTGGAAGCATCTTCCCATCCCTAGATGCCTGTGTGTTTTAGGGAACACCTGTCTACACAACTTCTGGTGCCCTCTCTTGTTCATTACCTGGTATCAACAAGAGGTTCCGTGGCTAAGTCCTGCTTGAACCTTGATTCAGATTAAACCCTTGCTTTCCCTTTTTCCTCTGTGAGACTGGAACTGTTCTGCAATGGGTACCGTGGCACAGAGTTTCCTGTCTGAGGTGAGGAAACAGGAAGTATTTGCTGTGGTCAGGATGCAAAGGGGCAGGTGGTGTGCTAATGCCATTTGCTTCTACCATGGCGCTCAAGAGGGTTGCTTAGTTTCCTTTTCTGATCACAGAGCTTTGCCCTGCAGAAGAATCTGCTCCTTCAAGAATCTCTGGTTTTTAGGAGTGGTTTGTCAGGTGCTAGGTAGAACTATAGTCAAAAGTGGAGTGCGGTGACTGGGAGCTCTGAAACTATATTTCATCTTTGGAATCTCTCAGCACAACCATTTGGATTCTGGCTGATCTCTTCAACATAAATGGGAGATTTTGAAGAGTCTGGTGATAAAATATAGGTGTTTTTTAATATGCTCAACATCTGAAAAGCTCTCTGGCTCATTTAAACGGAGTTCAGCTAATACTATATATAGTGGTACCGCTGGTTATGAACTTAATTCATTCCGGAGGTCCGTTCTTAACCTGAAACCGTTCTTAACCTGAGGTACCACTTTAGCTAATGGGGCCTCCTGCTCCGCTGCCGCACGACTTCTATTCTCATCCTGGGGCAAAGTTCTTAACCCGAGGTACTACTTCTGGGTTAGCGGAGTCTGTAACCGGAAGTGTTTGTAACCCAAGGTACCACTGTACACATGTTTCTATATTCTATATTATTGTATTATGTTTGCCACTTGTAGATAACAAGACCCAGCAACTTGTCTCACATTGTGAAATGTTTCAGAACTGAGTAACACCAGATGGGTCACTATTTTGGTACATGTGAAGATGTCTTGTGTGAAACATGTTGTGCAGAATCTGTGGCCCAAGTCACATCTTGGAGTTTCTGAGCTCATGGGTCAGCAGACAGAGATACCACAGTCCAGAACTTAGCTTTCTTTAAATGACATGTACTTAGGAGAGAGGGTGAGCAGTGAAGAAAGTGTTAAAAGAAGAATGAATGATCCAAAGTTGCCTTAGACCCTTTAACCATCTCCCCTTGCCCTTCTCCATTTAACTGTATACTGTTCACCAGCTGTGCCCTGAAAAAAGGATGCAGGGATGGCTGAGCTCTTCACACTTCTGTGTAATGATCACATCATGCTTCCAGTCCGCTGTACCAAGCAGTGTGCTTTGGGCAAGTTGTCAGGTTCCTGGATCTGGCTAAAGGGTTAATTTGCAACTTGAATTGTTTACTCTAGTATTTATTGCATTCTCTGAATTCTAACAAAAGGGGAGACATGATTTTGCAGTCTGACATGCCATTTATCATTATGAGCTTTGAGGTATCTAATAAAGTTTCTAAACTTTCTGGATAACTTCTTACATTTTAGATGACAGTTACCATGCTGAAGTTAAAAGGAGTATGTCAATATTACATGCTATGCCTCAGTAGGAACTTGCAGATTCACCTCAGTCTGTTCTTGGTGGGTGCTTAGAGAACATGAGACTCTCGATGCCCCCTGAAAGGTGACCAAGGAGCCACAATCTGGTGTAAGATTGAAGATTGACAGCATATTAAAGAAAGCCAAACAGAATAAAGGTGGTAGAACATTAGCATATAATGATCATGTCCTGAAAAAAAGTCATAATCATAAGATACTTTCTGAGAAGAGCACAATTTTCAAGGTCACCACAAACTGGCATGCTTGATACCATTTCTGACACCAAAGTTGTATATAGAACATGGCCTTAGAGGAGCTTGGAGACAGTCATGTAGCTCATCAAAGGGGCACAATAAACAGGTTGCAATTAGAGGTAGCATTACCTCTTTATCCACCCCAACCCTGAATGCAGCTTCTGGGTTATACATTCCATTATTCACCCTCCTCCTCCTCAGGACTGTTAAGTTTTGGAATTTGGAGGGGCATTAGGGTAGGTTTGGAAAAGCAGCACTTACCTCCTTTCCTTCTCCCCCTGAGGTCTCAGGGATGGATATATAGTTGGGGAGTGAAAAAGGAGTGAATTGGCAAAGCACTCTCCATTTCCCACCCTTGACAGGCGCTAAGCTGGTAACATAAGAATTCTTGTAGTGAATTGGTTCACATAGCCCAGCATTTTGCTTCTGAAAAGTGGGCCATTGGATACCGTTGAAAGCCCACAATCAGAGCATGAAGGTGATACTGGAGACAGACAGATGATTGCCCCCAGCCCCAGGTGCCGGGAGGTGTATACACTCGGAATATGAAGGTTTCTTTTTAACCATCATTCCCTCTATTTCTGCTGTTCAGGTTGTAGGTGTTATTGCTGATGTAGCAAAAGAGCACCACTCAACAAGGAGATACTGGCCGGCTTGGGGAAGCCTCGAAAGCTTGCTGAAGTACAAAAATATTGAGAGGGGAAACTAAGGGAGGGGGGACTCCACAAACAGCCCAGTGGCCACAGAATGCTCACTGTTGTGGGGAGGCTGGGAGGGGGAATGGAGTATTTTGGAGGAAGGCATGGCTGTCTGTCTGGAACAGAAGCACTTCATACTTCAACATTTTCTTGGAGGTCCAACACGTTACGACTAACTGCTGATGACAAGACTCAATCCTTCATAAATTTGTCTTGCCCTTTAAAGATCTGTCTAAGCTAAATCATCACATCTTCATGTACTGATATCCATAAATTAATTCCATGCCAGACCGGGATCAGTAGTGCTCCTCATTCTTGAGAAACTCCCAACAAACCCCGCGACATTATTTAGAAGGCGAAGAAAACGTTTTACTTTACTGAAACTGAAATCTGTTTGGGACTTGCCTTAGAAATTCTTTCCTGCAGGTACTTCTGGGTGACTTCTGTAATTGTTTCCCAACGGAGGGAGGATTAGTGGAGATGTCACCAAACCGTTAGGAGGGCCTTGTTAGCCTTTCATCCTACCCCAGTCAAAGGTAGGCCACATGGGCCCCTGTTTGCCTGGCCTAAGACAAATATATCTTGGCTGAATCCTTATTACTGTGTGTCTGAGGGAAGCAGGGGAAAGTGTTCGCAGATACGTGAGAAGAAAATAAAATGGTGAAATAGAGACGCACCCTTTATATTGTTGGAATGCCTAAGGGCCTCTTGGAACTGAATTCAAATCTTATTGGAGATTACAGTGTGATAGAAAGAGAGCAAAAAGCAAGAAATAAATAAAGCAAGCTATGTGCATCGAGCTTTCAGAAAGGCTTGCAGTTAATTGGTAGAGCTTCTGCTTTGCACTCAGAAGTTTCCAGATTCAATCCCAGACATCTCCAGGTGGGGCTGACAGAGAACCCCCATCTGAAATCCTGGGGAGCTGCTACAAATAACGCTGACCCTAGAGAGACAAATGGTCTTACTCGGTGTAAGGCAGCTTCCTATGTAGCCAAGGCGAGTAAACCAAATGAGGCCAAGCGATTTTGTGAACTGTTCCACCATTATATTTTCAACAACTGGAATCATCATAATAATAAATCTTTTAATTCGATTTGTTTCTGAAATCGTGGCTTTCTGATATGTGCTGAATTCGGCATCTTGACATTGCTCATTTTTGAAAGCATTTATTCTTTACCAATATCTGTAGACGAAGAAAATAAATAGAGCGAGCATTGCAAATAAAGTAAGGTTTTTTTCATTTAGGAAACAAACCATTCTTTCCCATGTATGCCATACAATATTCAACTTCTAAAGTTGCTCTTTTACTTCTCTTCTTCATTCTACACGTTTTTGAGTTGTTGAGAAATACTTCTTGGCAGGAGTGGGGCGGAATATTCTCACCTGGGAGCCACATTTGCAAATGGAAAAGCAAGAGTTTTCACTGATAAATGACTTATCTGAACAGGTCATTGCAAATCTTCCAGGCTTCTTACTAATTTTGGTAATTGAATCCCTCCCTCCACCTGCTACTGCCTTATAGTGTACCACAGATTCCTACTAAGGGGGTTAGAAGCTCAGTGGCAATGTTAGCAGCTGATTTTGGCAAGTCTTAGCCATTGACTACAGACTGGCTGCTGCTGGAAATGTAATATTTTATTAAGTGCAGCCTGACCCAGCAAAGCCTTTCTTATTCTGGGCAAAAGCTGGACATAGAGAGCTCCTACACCTGCAGAATCTTCTCCACCTACTGCAGTATTTGGTACTGCTTCGCAACAAGCAGTGAAAATGTTCACTTACTGGAACCAATGACTTGTAATCAGGTCTCAATAATTATTGCACCAATGGATGTCTCTCTCACCCAAACGGATTCTCCTCAAATCCCTGTTGACCCCAGCCATTTATGCACATTATAGACAAAGGAGGCTGAGGAAATCTTCTCTCCCCAAGTTGT
This sequence comes from Podarcis raffonei, assembly GCF_027172205.1. Classification (NCBI taxonomy): domain Eukaryota; kingdom Metazoa; phylum Chordata; class Lepidosauria; order Squamata; family Lacertidae; genus Podarcis; species Podarcis raffonei. The sequence goes on along the minus strand of NC_070604.1, from coordinate 74,152,183 downwards.
TTTAGGGTGATTTACTGTATGTGTGTATGCCTGTTTTGTCATTTTCCATCTTAATCCAAGTATAGTTAGCTCCTCTTCCTCCTCTCATTCAGAAATACTATTCTTGAGAAATGTGGCCAATATAACACAAGAAAGCTGGTACAAGTCTGAGCTTATTTTGTATTTTGGAGTCTGTTTTCTATTCTTTCCTATGTGATTCACCATCCCAGCCTGTAGGACTGGCTTTTGAAAGGTATAGCACTCATTCAAATGTCAACACACTCTTGCCCAGTTTTTTGAATTTGGTTTCTGCTACTTGTATGATCAATTTGTAGGTTGTGGTTAGAGTGATGGACCTGGGTTCAATTCCCACCTAGCTATGAACTTCACTGGGTAACTTTGGATCAATCACTGTCTCTCGGTCTAACAGGATTGTTGTGAAGATAAAATGGGGAGGAAGGGAACCATGCTCACTGCTTTCAGCTCACTGGAGGAAAGGCAGGATGTAAATGTAATAACAATAATACTCTGTTCAAGAAGACAGAAAATAATAGGTGTCTATATCTATTATTATATTCAGAGCATCTGTTGTCTTCCATATTGCACTGTCATTTGCTGAAGTGCAAAGTAATTGTTAATTAGATGGTCAATTGGATCCCATCTAACCTGTAAAATGAAGTACATTTCAAGTCCTAGACCATGTCAGTTGCTCACATATCTAGGTAGCTAACTAGATACACAAACACACACAAACTGTGGAAGAGTAGTTATACTGCGAAGTTTGGATCAAGTGCCAAAAAGCCATCTAAACAACTTTAATAAAAAAAAAAATATTTTAACTGGTGAAGCATAGATGGGAACTGGGAGCATCCTTGGTTTTGTCTGCCTTGTGACCTAGGGCTTGAACATTTAGTTGTGAAGGCATCACTAATGATGTGCTAGTTCTCAAGGATGTATCAGAGTGCTGCAGCTAACACCCGATAATATCGCTCACTCCAGTGCTGGCACACTTTGACTGCTTAGTGCAAGAATCCTAACTAAAACAAAACAAGTGGTCGTCTTCTTATAAGTATCATATCCACACACCTCTAGAAACAAGAACTTTAAAAAAGAGCAAGCAGTGCGTTTAGATATTTGGTTTGGTTTTGTGGACTTGCTTTTGTCTTGACCGTTGGCATTCTTTTGTAATTTTGAAATGAGGTTTGGTTAGTTTTGGACTGCTCCTTTTATAAAAACATTTTGCTGTATATGATGTATAGAGCCATATTCCTTTCTTGCTGGATCAAAGCTGTGAAGTCTTTGTACCCAGTTCTTCATTGTCCTGTTGTTCGGAACAATGATTCTACTGGAAATGGTGTAGGGGAGCCAAAGACTAGACTTGATCATCTACTATGCCACTGATTTCTTACCTCCAAATTCATACATCGTAGATTGTTCTTGTTGTTAATTGTCCACCCGTCATGGTGAAGGCTTCACCCTAAGGTCCCAGCGTGGGTTACAACACTAAAAAACCATAATTAAAAACTGTTTAAAACAACAATTTAAATCCATTCTTGCAACTCTGCTAAAATTTTTGTTGTTTTCTTGAAGGAGACTGATAAGATCTGGTATGAATTTTCTTAAATGTCCTCCTTTTGTTCTTCTCCTGGCTCCCATTACAAATGAGTTCACCTTGCCCCCTTCTGTGTCTTCACGTCCATCTCTTCCTGTGTTATTCTCCCCCTAACCACGGGTTATTAAGCTGTATTATTAAAGTGGCTTTTTAAGCCAGGATCCCTGGTTCAAATGTAACACCAAGCTGAGATTCTTTAAAAGAACTAAACTCATCAGTGGAATTTGCTGCCAAGGAGTGTGGTGGAGTCTCCTTCTTTGGAGGTCTTTAAGCAGAGGCTTGACAACCATATGTCAGGAGTGCTCTGATGGTGTTCCTGCTTGGCAGGGGGTTGGACTCGATGGCCCTTGTGGTCTCTTCCAACTCTATGATTCTATGATTCTATGATTCTATGATTCATCAGAAGTCCTCCCCTGCAGGGTGGAGGAGAGTATATGAGCCCAACGTTTCACTTGGGTTCATTGGTGTTCATTCACATCGTGCTGAGCTGTGCTTTTTGTATAACTGGGTCAGTATCAACTTTCAACTAGCTTTTTCTCTAACATTTTCTCCAGCTCTTGCTTCACTTCTCCCTCTCCTTGAAGGAGTCCAAGTATTTCGGCATCTATTCTTCCTGTTGCCCTCTGTTCTGGGAGGTCTGTTCTAAATCTGTTTTTTCATCTCATTCTGTGTAGGATAAGGTTAGCGTTAGCTAAAACTAGGCCTCTGTCTCTGTGTCTCCAGCTTTCTCAACATTTTCTCTTGAATGGCTTACCATAATCTCAGTTTGAATTTAGACAAGACTACATCCCTCCTTATACTTTTCCATCACTACTCCAAATATCACCATTCCCCAGTCTTCCAAATAAACACAACTCTGGGAACTCATTGATGCATCCTTCTTTCTTTTCCTGTCTGTCCTTGTTCAGTGTTGCCATTTCTTCAAAACTTCTAAAACTTTCCTCTTTTTCTTTTGCATCTGTTGCAAAAACAAAACAATATTTTTTAAAAAAACAAAACCCTTCATTCTTCGGCCATCTCTTACCTGAACAGTTACCATCTTCATTTTCACATTTATCAGATATTGGTGGTTTTTTTTAATTAATTCAATTTAAATAATAATAATAATATTTATTTATACCCCGCCCATCTGGCTGACTTTCCCCAGCCACTTTGGGTGGCTCCCAATCGAGTGTTAAAAACAATACAGCATTAATTTAATTTAAATTACATGCATCACAACATGATGAGCTTGGGTTGTTGTGTATAAGTTTTGTGTAGCTTCTGGGTTTCTTTTAACTCTTATTTGTAGAATGTGGGGTGGGGAGGTAGAAGGAAGGGATGGAATATGGGATGCTTCTCAAAGAGAAGTTTATTGTTTGTAGAACAACAGTAAAATAGATGGCCAACATGTGGCACACACTCAGGAAGACTAATATCCCATCGTCTCTTTGTTCAGCTGTCTTGTGCTTAAACTAAACAATCTGCTGCAACAAAGATGTTTGCCATGGTTTCTGCATGCGTACAGAATCAGGATACAGCAGTCTTGTGACTTAGGAGTTGTAACAGGAAACCTAGACTTGCGAGCTTAATTCGTGAAACATTTTCCAATAAAGCTGTTTTTTGCAACCCAGGAGAAATTTGTTTACAAATTCAACTAGTTCCCCTGAGTTACAATTGTGGCATCACGGTTTGGGATGGTATAAGCAAGTCAGGAACAAACTAGCTGCACATGTCAGCCTTTTTGCAAAATTTGATGCTGCCCTGATTTGTTTATAGCAGTACTAATGATATCAGTTTGCATGGCATTCTTTAACTGAAAAGAAAACCAATCTGTGATAGTCACACATGCAATAAAATCTCTGTTTTGAAACCTTAATTTTTCTCACAGTCTTGCTCAGTTTATTCTTTCTGTCTTGCTTACGATCGCTGCCCTGATTTCACGGAAGTGCAAAGAGACCTATCCAATTGGCCTTGCCCCTTTGGTTCACAATATTCACATATATGCTGCAGCCATGTGGGAGCCACCATGGGAAAGTGGCCCTCATGTGAATCGTGGGTTGTGTGAAGAGGGCTAATACATCTCACCACATATCTCATCCTTCCTCATGTTCTGTAGGAAACGCTGAAAGAAAATGCACGACTCCCTTTCACTTCCTTTGTTCCTGTTTCCTTCTAACATTTTCCTAAGGCTCTGGGAAGTTTGGATGCTTTATTCCCAATACTTAACACCTGGGCCTTTCACTTTTGTGCATTTTTACACTGAATATCCAGAATATTAATAAAGTGATGAAAAGTGTCGTTTCTACATGGCAAAGGACATTACCACATAACATTTCCCTCCATCAACTGGAAGAGTGTTTAAAGCAACAAACTGGAAGTGGGGGAACTGGCACATAGCAGAAGTGTTGGTAATAGCACTGGGGTAGGATAGGTGCTACAGCCATTTTATCACCTTGAGCCGATCACCACTCTGATCCAATTACTGCTCACGTGGCCCGATTTCTCCTAGTTGTTTGGGCTAGTAGCAGTCAACACTGGAATTCCCACTGCCTCCATAGAGATTGTGAATTGTTGGGTTCTATTAGTCACATCTCCTGAAATGACCAATACCCCCCCAATATCTATCAGTTTAGTTTGACTGTTTTCATTTGCACCAGGGCTAATTCAAATTTCTATTAAAATGCATTTCTTTTCCAGGCAGAGTTTGATATATATATTTTTGCACCATGAACAAGAAGAGCTAATTTATCTGATTTATGTTTTTTAATCCCACTGTTCTTTCTGGTCATTTCATATTTGTTATTGCCTTCTATAGTTTGCTACAGAAAGGTGAATCCTAGTCACAGTTATAAATATAGGAATCCATTTGAAAATGTATCTTGAACACAGAGTCTGTGTAAATCCTGTGTATAAATCTCTCCCCCAACATCCTTAGATGGGAAAATAGAGTAAAATCACTGGCGTATAAGAACTCAGTTTTCATTCACTGGAAAAGTAAGACCTAGTAAATATTATTATTGTTCACTTTATTTTAGTATGCTGCTTCATATTTTAGAAAATCTCAAAGTGGTTGACATTCCAGCAAAAAAACAACATTATATAAAAATACAAATTCCAAATTCAGTACAGCAGCAGCTGCTGCTAATCATCATTATCCACATTTTTAATAATATAATTAAGTAGTAAATATCTAAACAATGTACATAAGTCCATATATGTTTATGCTATAGAAACAGGTGTTCCTTGACTAGTCTAACGTGTTACAAGGTTTAGGATTATATTAATGAAAAATAAGATTTATCCCTATTTATTGATGAATAGATTCTTCATTCTTCCCAGTCTGCCTTTTCAGCTAAATAAGTTAAACAAGAACCATAAATCGGCGTTGTTCTCTGTTTTGGTTATTTGTAGTTTTCAGCTTTGAGGCAGGTAAAATTTTAAAATACTATGCATTTAATAAATTCATCATAAAATTGTGAATTGTGTGTGTGCTGAGCAACAGAAATTCAGCATTTGATTCCCCTCTTATTTTCATGACAGAGTACAGATTCTTTGTTGCCGTCTGTTGACACCTGCCAGTCTCCAGCTTTTCATGAGAGGAAACAGGTAAAGACCCAGCAAGAAACTGAGCAGATGTTTTCAATGATAGGTGAGAAAACCTCAGGCCTTCCTGTCCTTTAAAGAGATTAGATTAGAACAGGTGAGTTATACTTCTGGTAGTCCTACAATTATTCTCCTGGCATTGCAAAACAGCTCAGTAGCTTGCATGGGAACTGTGTTCAAAATACTCCATTACTCTGACAACCAAATATATTTGGTACATAGAAAGTACCAGATTATCGTCTGAGCAGCAATTCCCTCTGTCTGCCAGACATTTTTTAAAAAAATATTCTGTCAAAAACTGTAATTCACTGAGGACTACTGCTTTTGTCAGAATTCCATCTAGAGCCTGTTTCTTACGTTCTTCTTTATTTAGGGCTTCCCGTCTCTAAGAAATTCAACAATTTTATCAGAGCAACATTGCCCTCATTTCCCATCAGTTGACATGGCAACTGATGACATATGCAACTTGCTCCCATAGCAGCACAAGGGAAGGGGGCATCTGAGAGAAGGTTACATACCTTGCTCCTACATTGCCATTTGCGTGCTGCTATTGGAGTATGAATGCATCCATGTGAAATGAAATAGGATGAACCAACAACAATAAATGTTTTTGGGTGCAATCCTATTGTCTCTAGGAGGGGACCCCAAGGGCCATAGGATTTTGCAGAACTCCCTTTCTGCCAGCAGAGGGGGTTCCAGAGGTGGAACAGGGGGTCCACCTTGTTGCAGCTCCTAAAACCTTAGCAGCTGTCCCTCCTCCTGGTAGGAGGAGCAAATAAAGCTATTGGGAAGGTGGGGCCTTGGAGTCCACTGGATTCAAAGCCCTCCTCCCAACACATCCTAGGACACGTTGAAAAGTGCACATTCTGCATCCTCTAGCCTGCTCTGTAATTATGGTAAATCTTAAATATGATACGGCTTGTGCTAGTTTGAATTTTCCCGTGTTCTCATCAGGCTTTTTTTGCAAATATTGTTTAGTAGCCAGTCAGCCCACACATTTCTTTCTTAGTTCTTTTTTGGTAAATTGATGACCTGAGAGGGTGTGGAACTCCATCTTTCCCAGTGTCGTTGTTTGATTGCCTAGAGTCAATTCCTGCTCACCCAAGGTGAGGAGGAAAATGTATACAAGTCTGCATTAGCCATGCAAATATTTCTTTTATGATCCATAGATTTTAATAGTTCTTGCTAATCCGTTGTAATTATTGACACCTGTTTTGAACTAACCCCAGATGTGGCTCGTTGAATAACATTCCATGCCAAAATAATTTCTTAATAAAGAAGACGTAATTATTTCATTTTATTACATAACTGACCAAAAGAAGGGAGTTATTTTAGTAGCTTAGACTGCATGTGAGGCTCAACTTTTTGCACCATTTGGCAGAGAGGTATGATGGTGCTTCAAAACTGAGACTTTGTTTCTCACAAGTCAACATTACCATTTAGCTGCTCAAACAAAGAATAAGATCATTACTTATTCCTAGTGGATGGGTAAATACGGGTAAGTCTGGCAGTCAAGGAGAACTGCCAGAGCAATGACTCACGATAATATTTTCCTCTTTTTTCTGAGAATCCCATTTTCAATATCTCACAGAAAGGAGATGTGGAGCCAACATATAATCTGCCTGTAGCCTCTCTTGCTTCCCTTCTTTTTGCTGTGTGGTCAGAGCCTTGACATTAATGCCATTCCTGGTGGAGCCTTTTTTAGTTTGGATAATTTAGTTGTATACTTTTTTTTTCAAACATTCAGTGGATTATCAAATAGAATATAAAATACAAAATTCCATTCCAAGCAAGACTAGCTGGCACAGAAAATTTATATGCACACCAGTTTTTACTTATTCCCTCTGTCTGAAGCACTGGGTGCCTAGTTTTATTTCCTGCATATATATGGAGAGAGAGATACATAAACACACACACACAAACCCTACTTTTTCTCTTGGGTTTTTTTTTTTTTAAAGACTGTATTCTGAAATAATATGTTCCAGTGATAACACTATTACCAAAACATTTTAAATCACTGGTTTTTGATTCACTTCAGTGCAGTTCAGAGGAGTGCACACTCAAGATGACTGAGGGTCTATTTTTAAAAAAATTTGCCACTGACTCATAGCACGTAGCAGTTGCGGTAAAATCAGAACTACTTTTCCACTGGGAATTAAATGTGAGCAATTCAACTAAAGCTAATGGTTACTGTGAATCATTGAAAGCCTTCTAAGTTAGCTCCTCTGGTTTTAGTGAGGCCTTCAGTATAATTCCACACATTAACTTGGAAGTAACTATTTTCAGTGGGTCTTACTTCATAGTAAACACGTTACAACTTCATTCAGCCTTAGTCACAACTAACTTTATTTGGATTGTAGGAGAGTTGTGTTAGGCCTTCAGAAGAATAGATTTTTGCCTGCCTCCATCCCTGCTTCCAGCAGACAGTGAAGCCAGCCTAAACAACTTGGAGTTATCATTTGATTTAGACATTTGCAAGGTGAAGTTAACGGGAAAGTAAAAGTCTTCACTGTTATGTGACTCCACTTCTATGTCTAATTAGAGTCTCAAAGCATTTTAAAAAGCCATATAAGGTGAATCATCTCAGTAAACAGCCCTTGACGTGAAAAACCAACACCTTTGCGGTGGGGAGGATACCTTTGCAAACAAAGAAAGGTGGCTTTCTGCAGTCAGCCCTTTTCTCTAGCAGCACAGCAAGGGGTGACGGAAAAATCATTAACAGGCTCATCCTGCACTTTTCCCTTTTCCACACCTGCATACCACCATCCCCAATGCTGTAGCTTTATGGGCCATGAGGAGGCAGATTTGCCGCCATGAAACTCGGGAGCAAGCTGACAGCTGCAGAACAGCAGACACTAAAATGTAAAGGAGAGGAAGGGGAGAGATCACCTTTGAAGTCTACCAAAAGAAAAAGGGAAAACAGAAGGACTTTGACCATTTCTTTTTTTAATTATCTGTCTCAGGTACATTAAGATATGAGCCACTAGGGCAGGGTTTGTTTTGTTTTGAAATACGCATGTTACAGTTATGTGTGGATTCATAAGACCCTTCAAAATTAAAATTAAAATGTGCATTTAAAAATTACCATAGACTAGTGAGGGAAATGAGCCTTTTGAGCTAAAAACAGGTTGCATCATGGGGTGAAAATAGCAGCTGGGGGATTTTTGACAGGAAAGTGGATCAGGAGCAGGGCTCTGCAGCTGTATATCCTTTGGAATAAAAGTGAACGTATTGAACACATTTTTTAAAAAACACAGGATTAAAGCAATGTGTAGCTTGGTCTGTGGACGTCTGAATATTTTCAACTCCTATCCTGGGTTATAATTAATTTACCTTCTTTCCCTCCCACCCCATCACTTTGAATAATGTCACAGCAGTAGATAACAGTTGCAGTGCATTAACCTGAAATTACGAGTCACACACCTCAATAAGAAAAACTGCCTTATCAATGAACTCAAGGTTGGCCAACATTAAGATGTCTTATGTCCATGGATGCCCTCTATTGGTTTACTGCAGAAAAGCATTCACCAATAATTATTGAATAGACGGCTTCAAATATTCTTGAATGCTGCCGGAAGTCAGGTGATTTATTGTTTTATTCCACAAGAGTAATTACTTTCGTGTACTGCCTTGGCTAACAGTTTATCTTTCTTACATCTTCATAGATTTTAATGGATTTTTAATAATAATAATTTAAAAAAACAACCGTTGGCAGAACCGAAGAGGCAGCTGTGTTTATTTGTCACAGAGCAAAAATAGAAAAGAAAAATGGATCATATGGTTGCCTTTGTAACCTCTTTTTTGTGGTGGGGGTGTTTCCCCCTTGCTTACAGGTGGGTTTCTCCCCCAATTTCCCCCCCCACAGTTGCTGCTTTCTTGGCTTTCTGAAGTGCAGAAAAGACTTGGAGAGCCATCTAGGACTCAGCAGGTGGTGAGTTCTTTCCTGTAATCTTTATCAGGCTTGCCCCATCCCACCTCTGTCTTCAGAGGAAGATAGTAGTAATAGTTGTTGTTGTTGTTTTGAGGTGGGGGGGGGACACGGGTTAGTGGGGGAAGTCCTATTTATTCTCTGTCTGGAGAAGCCAGAGTGTTACAGTATGGAGGAGAATTTCCGAAGAGTCAAGCTCAAGCTGAGGCCCAAAGGAGGAGAAAGGGGAGCCTTTATTATGATAATAGCGATGAGCTGGGTAAAAAGAGCTCTCACAATGGGGCTAGGCTACTGTGCCTTCAGCTGCTTCCTGCTAGGAAGATTCACAAGTCTCCTTTACATAGGATGATTAGAGAACTACAAAGTCAAGGGGAGTGGTGGGTTTCACTCTCTTATCTGGAGCCCATCCAGCTTAACAGTTCTGACTCTCCAAGACTGCTGCTTTTATCAGCCCAGCCTGTGAGGTTATATTAAATGATAAATGTTTGGCGCTCAATATAGTGTCATTTACTCTCCCAACCCCCCTAAAATCATGGGTCTGATACCGAGAAGCAAACAAAGCCCTTTGCACTACAATTGATTTTGGTGGGACTTTATTTAACAGCAGCAAAACTAGGACGCAGGCATTGATACTGTTTAATTTGCCTAATTGTCCATGCGCCCTTCATTGTAAAGAGGGGTGAGGGGAATTAGTTAATTTTGGGGAAGTTTGCTCCTTAACCATGCCAGGGGTGGGTCAACATTGCCTTTCTTTCAAAAGGTTCCCCTCTTGCATTTTCCTCCAGGATACTCAGCCTCCTCCTAAAGGTGTAATCAGGCTTCCTAATCAGTTATGTAGATAGAGAGCAGGTTTGGGGCTGCCTCCCATTTAGGACTATAAATCTCGGCTTACATTGATCACCTTTTCCTGTAGGTCTTTCTTTTGAAACCCTTTTATATTATTACTGTTTCATCATTTAGATGATTTCAGACCCCAATGTTTCCCAAGGAATAAGAATCGAGCATCATATGTACTGTTATATAAGCATGTGCGTCACAATAATAGATTAATATTGTTCCTGCATATCAGCTCAAAGTATTGCAGAGATTTCTGCATTAATGGATTCATTGGATTTTATGCAGTGAGAGTGAGAGACAACAGTTCTTCCTCTTTAAGTCGTTGAAAAGTATAGCAGATGTTTTGTTTTGGCCAATTTTTCCTGTTGAAATTCAACTGGACTGACAAAGTGGGCCTTTTAATCATACAAGGACAGGAGAAGATTTCTGAAAATTTTTGTAGAGGGTAGAAAACTATTGCATTTTAAAGTAATATACATATCACATACCTGTCTTTATTATTTTGCTATTCAGGTCAATAAAAATGTTAAGTATTATGGTAAAATACATTGACTATCTTGCACACGGTCACACTTGGTGGGTGCCCCTTAATGAATGAAAGTGTTCAATGGAGGTCTAAAGTTTTGAAAAGGACCTCCTTCAGCCAAACCCTGTTCTGTTAATACGCCACTGACATCTTACAGTGCCATCTTAACCACATCTACTCAGTCCCATTGAATTCAGTGTTTCTTGCTCCCAGGTTACTAGCGTTACAACTGCAGTCTTAAATAAGTTTTGAATAGGAAGTTACCTTAGGCCTTTTGTAGTGGTATTGCTTTAACAAGATCATTATTTAGTATAATTAAATAGCACTTGAGAATGTTCAAAAAACATCACGTACATTATCTTAGCATTCCTTACAAAACTGCCCTGAGAGATAGACCAGAATTTATAACATCATATTGCAGATGAGAGCCAAGGCTGGAAAATTATGGTTTACCTTTGGCTTCCTAGTCAGTTGGAATTGGGCCAAAGTTTTAAGCATGTTCCGGAATCTAGACTTGGCCAGTATCTTTGTAGACCAAACTTTGACGTTATCCCAAGTGCTTCATCAGGCTAGATGTTAAACAGAGGAATTGGCTGGGTAGGGGGGGCAAGAAAAAGAAATGCAATTAAGCATCTCAAAACTTCCCAGCACCACAATTTACACGGGGGATAAAAGAAAGTACTCTTTATTTTATCCATTTCCATTGCCTCAAGGAGGTGATGTTTATCTGCACAGAGTTCCTGACTAAGGAAAGTTTTGTTCCTGAGAAAAGCTTGCAGTACAATTAAGGATGAGATGAAGGAGCCAAGCCATGAATGATCTACGAACAATTTATTCTGGAGTAGTCCTGCTGGCATTGGTGGCTTTACTGTACATATGGTTGTAGAGCACATATATTTGTAGATAGAATTGGACTTTGCCCATATGTCAGGAGTGCTCTGATGGTGTTTCCTGCTTGGCAGGGGGTTGGACTCGATGGCCCTTGTGGTCTCTTCCAACTCTATGATTCTATGATTCTATTCTATGATTCTATGAATGCAGCTGTAAGTTGTGTGCCTGCTGCTATGCTCACTTTGGGTTGTGTCAAATGCTGCTGTTCCGCTCATGCAAGAGACTTCCACTTGTGCAATGGGACTTCCCCTCTCTCTCCACCCCCAGCCCCACACATGCCCTCAAAATCTTCTCCACAAGGTTGGAGAACCCTCCAGATTTTGGGAGCACACAGGGGGAGGAGAGGAAGGGGAAGTCTTGATGTGTAAGTAGAACTCTGCTGAGGCAGCTCTGCATACAACCCTGTGACTTTCCCCCGCTTTCTTTCTGAAAGCTGCACACACACACCCTCCTCAAAACTTCAAGGTCTCCATACAGGTCATCCCTCCAGGACATAACATCTCAGTAGTACTGAAGCAGGCTGCAACCACGGTGTCACTTTCTGTCGGTGGCCAGTGATGATATTCCCATTCTTGTGGTGCTTTCCAGCATTTGTAAATACTTTTAGCATTCCTCTCCTTTGCTTATCCCTGAGCTGATTGAGATGGAACAGAGCCTTCAAAGCTCATTCACCTAACGCCATTCTACATGTAGCACCAAGTGAACAAGCCCTGAAAGATCAGTGGGCTCACATGCTCCCTTCTCCCTTTGCACACCACATTTCTTTTCTTCCTTTCCTGGTTTATGTCACACCATAGTTCATAATTCCATTGGAACTGGCAAACTCTGGAAACTGCTTCACAGAGACTGTTCTCATGCATTTCATATTTTATCCATTAAGTAAGGCTGAGGCTCCAAAAAATGAATGTGCAGATTGTCGGGATGTGATTACATGCTAGGAGATGATATATTTATTAGATATTTTCCTTCCTTCCTCATGTTTGTGAGTTCAGCAGAGTGCCATCCCTTTGCAGCTTAAAGGGAAAGCTTAGATAGGCTAGTGTATAAGCTCTAACATGCTTTTTTATTATTACTGACAGAAGAAAACATGCAAACAAAATCGGAAATATGAACAGCAACTTCACTCATTGCACCATATATATTATTTTTCTCTTCTTAACATGGCATTATCCAGGAGGTGAGTTTGGTAATAACTTTGCACAACATAGAGGCAATTTGTCTAGTATACCACTTTATAAATGGCTTTTATGACTCTGTGCTTAAACTACCATGCTGGCAAAGCCTATTGTAGTTTTGCCAAAGCTAAAAGAAGCCCTTTAAGGATCATGGTAAAAAGCAGTTGTGATTTCATGCAACTAAATCCCATAAGTTATCAAAACTTACTTCAGAATAAACCTAGCCAGATTTGAGTTTATTATGGAAAACAATGCTGTCTGTTCAAACAGTTGTTGCATTAAAAGCTTTCAAAAGAGGCTTTAAAATGTATAGGCAATGAATAACAGAATTTTTAGAGGCTATAAGTCTTTTTTCCAGAAGAGTTAGGGTGAAGCATTAGCAACCGAGTCTACCAGCAATCATCCTAAGAATTCATAATCTGTTTTCCTGAAATGATGGTGAAGACTGTTACGGTCACAGCTTGCAGCCTTAATAAATATCTAATATAATGTTCAGTAGTTTACAGTAATTTACAGTAGTTGACCATCTTTGGCTGAACTTGGTAGCCAAAGCAAAAACCATAGTTCTCTGTCCTTGCTCCTTCTGTTTCTGAGGTTTTCTGGCCTCACAGCTGCTGAGGAAGGTCCTGCCTGGGCAGCAAAGTGTTTGCCCATTTGCTTGCTTCTTTGCTAAATAAATAAAGCCCCTCCTCCCTTGCCCTGGACAGGCCTGATACGTTCTCATAATAGTAGATCTCTCAAAGAGATTCTTTGGACAGTTTCCTTTTTGAATAGTAGCAGGTGGGATTGTGTATAATACATAGAATGAATGTTTATATGTTTCCTTTTAGCAGCTCAACGGATTAGACAAAAATTCATTGCACAGCATGTGGGGTCCAGTGAGCTGGGGATGACCTACACTAAAATGAACTTCAGCCTGTTTTATTTTTGTGATGCTCAAAGTTTTTAGCAAATATATTTTGCTGACTGGCTGCCTTGGTGAGCTGGCCACACTTGAGGATAGCCTCCTTATTGCAGAAATGGTGGTTGGTGGCCAGTGATACGTATATTGAAGCCCACATCAGTTCGCAGGAACAAGAAGGTACCATTCAAATTAAAAATGACTCTTCTTGCATTGCATTAGCCACATGAAAGAGAGAAAAAGAGAGAGATGGTGCCAAGAAACATTCTTAGGATCAGTTGTGGAAGGATCAAACTCTAATGAGATACTTTGTGGGCAAAATGTGTAACTCTACTGTGCCCCAGAGCAACCATTGGCTTCCTTGCTTTCATGCACACTTAAAACAACTATAATGCATTGCCACTAAATCAAGTAGATTGTGGGTGGGAACTCAAAGCAGCTAGGACAATACCTGCTCTATTTTTAAGGATCTATTATCCATGTTTCTTTTCTTGATTTGTTTTTTGTTTGGTGCTATCTAGGCTCCTAGAACAAAACGGACAGTTTACAGATGTCAGAACACAGCAGAGTGTGCATGATCTGGTTAGTAATCACAACAATCAGCTATGAAAAATGTTGCATTCTATACAGGCAAACATTATTCGATATGCCTTTGATTTGAATTAGGCCCCTGTCTTTGTTTATGCCACTTGATACTTTATGTTGTTTAACCTAAAGGTTATAACACTAAAGTAAACTTGACTTACCTGTGGAGTTTTAAGAAATAATTCCCCAAAGTGTGTTAATGGCATTTAGCACTTAAACGCACCAGTGGATGTTGAACTCAGCACTGAATCGCTGTTCAAAGAGCACACTTTACCCGGGATATAACCACATGGAAACTCTGTATTTAGGAAAATAAGGAACCTACATTTACTGCAGGAAAAATCCTAGTTCTAACCAAGTAAGGTGGAGAATGCCAGGAGCCATGCTTGCTTGTGTATTTTAGCAGGAAAGACACAGTGTTTTGCCGCCTGAGGCGAAATGGGAAGGTGTTGCTCTGAACGTGCACCACACGCTGTCTTCCCCCACTTGCCTCCCCCGCCAAAGCCTTGCTTACATGGGCACAGCTGTAGCTTCTGGGTCTGTTTTGCGAGAGCCCTGAAAAATGTCACAGCGATCTTGCCGGAACCTGGATCCTGTTGCAGCTGATTCTCCTTGCCTCTCCGGCATCAGTGCAGCACGTCCCAGAGGCATCCCTTGGATTCTACCACCTGAGGCAGATGCCTCAGTCTGCCTTATGGATGGGGTGGCCCTGTTTGAGATTGGTCAGCAATTGAAGCAGCAGGGCACAGCTGACAAGAGTAAGAGTTTTCACTACCAGTAGGTGAATCTTGGAAGAGAACCAGAAAAAAATGCCTGAGAGATGGGTGTATTAACAACTACTACAAAATGATAACGGGAGCCATCCCGATCCTTCATAACACACACACACACACACACACACACCGACCTGACACTTTGGAGGTTGTGTGTGGTCAACTGTATTAAGTTAGAAGTATCCACAGTTCTCCTCTTTTAAGGTTCAAATAGCAATAGGTTTGAGTTTTGAATTTAGTAAATAGGATTGTTAGATTTCATGTTAGACTCATTTTTAATCATTTTAATTGCTTCAAAATGACATTTTAAAAAGCCTTGCATTATACTAATTTTGTTTTCATTGTCTCAAGATGAATTATTTGTATCCAAATTTCCATCAACGATCTGGAATGAATCAGGGCAACAGCTTAATAGAGGAAAACTTGGTTCCATCTTTAGTAAGTAGAAACCTGCAGGAAATGCATTGCAAGGATTCCACCAAAACATTAAGAATTTTGAAAGAAAACAAAAAGATGTTGAAGCAACATAAAGATAGAAGTGTTCTTGAAATGTGAGTACATGTAACCTGTAGACTGAGGCTTGTGTCCATTCAATCTTTTACCTGGTAGATGGATATCACAACTTAAATAAAGTTGTAATTTCTAATAATGTTATTTTCAGTTTCCCTGATAGAGTTGAAACTCAGAACATCTCTACCTTTGCCCAGCCTGAAATGGTTCCTGTGCCTTTAACTCTGGGAGATGGTGCTCTCTATGCTCAAGTTGTGGTAGGTTCATACTTCTTTCTTCCTTTCCTCTATCGAGTCCATTACTTACTATGATGTCAGTAATTCACAGAACCTGGTTTATCAGGCTCATCTAAAAGAAACCTTATTGGAAAGGAAACAATGGGTCTTTAATGTGAATGGGCATTCTGTAAAATAAAAAAATGCAGTTTTCATACATCTCTTCTCAATGTTACTATAATTTTGTACAGACAAATTTGCAGTACCTGCCATACATTTCAAATTAATCCAATCGTGTATGTGTGTGTAATTTTTTTTTTTTTGCAATACAAGTCAAATAGGCCTCTTATCTCAGAGGTAAAAAATATTTTTTTGTGAAGTACAACATGCTTTTTCCAGCCATTTATATATAGGATCAGTACTACAATTGTTGGCATTGTGAAACAGCTGTTGCTCAAGCTTATATTACTGTTCATGCGCATATGCTATTTTCTTGGTTGTTAAATTGGTCATACCATATGGCGTAATTTATTAATATACAGCTGAACTGTACATTGTTGCTTTTTAGGAAACCACACCATTAAACACATATTGGACAAATTATGTTGACAATGACTCCATCATCAACAGTGAAAAACAGTAACTACAAGTGGGATCTTTTGAAAATAATCTGCTCTGTAGATTATTGTGATTAGTGTTGAGATTGGTGTGTGTGTAAGTGTTCCCCTACCATCCCTTTCTTTACTTAAAAGTTGAGAACATTTTTGAAAAGATAACTATATAACTTTTATTAATGCATAGGGTTCTTTTTTTCTTTGTTGAAATTTTGGGCATTGCAATGTATTTCCCCAAAAAAATGTGATTTATTGTTATGCATTTATTCTCTCTCTCTCTCATAACTCCATATGCAAGTCTTGTTTTAATTCCTAAAAACCCCCACAACCCTTTGCATCCTTTCCACTGTGTTGCTTAAATCTGTAGGGGCATCAGTTGTGATAAATACTTTTTTAAATAAATAAACAACAACACTTTTAAATTCCAAGTTGTGCAAGATAATACTATCATTCTTTCATTAATTAAGAGGATGAAGAGCACAAATGACTGTTCCTTCCATTCCCTACTCTTAAATACGTTTCTTTGCCAACATCCACATGTACTAAGGACTCTTCCCAGAAACTCTGAGGTTCTTTCTTCCACCACCACACCAGTGCCAGAGGGCACAAGAGACAGACCAACCTTGCTGGAACACACACTTCAGAAACCAAATGTGGCAACTTTAATTGCGAGATCATCATTTCCAAAGGGCCTTGCCTATGATATGTTTACAAGAGTATTTCATCCCCTAATAGGCTTCAGTTAGTGCTGGGTTACCTGCTCTCTGCTCTAGGTCTTGCTCTTCAACCTTAGGGGTCATGTGGGAGTTCCATGACTGGAAGCCACTAGAGAGCGATTTGAATTGGGGCCATGATGCAGGGGGCAAGGGCAAATCCATTCCAAGACATTCGGCTGCCTGAGGCAAAAGACGATGAGTGGGCACACACAGCCAGTTCTATGTGCAAAGACTGACTGGACTGGTAAATACATCTGACTTGAGCAATGACAACAGTTGTGCATCTTCCAGTGCACATGACCTCCTCCCCCACCCCAAAGCTTTTTTTTTAGCTGTGAAGGGAAATATTTATGAGCTAAGCCTGTAAATTTTTCACTGTATGGCTAACAGCAGAGAAGAGAAACTTTCTGACAGTGTGTGGTAGCTTCCCCGAAACTTACCTGATCTTGGCACTTTAATACCCACTTCAAAAGATTTCTGCCTTTGGGTTCTGTACAGCTACAAGTGATCAAATATATAGTCTTAAGGAAACACGTGGTGTTCAGAGTGCCTAGCTTCCCAACAATTCTTAACCATCATGTGCTGTGAGGTATTGCAGTTTTGCTCAAATGCCTGCCACTGGTTTGTAGGTAGATTAAACTGATTCTCCTGCTCAAATGTATAGCCATGAGGATGCTGATGCCACAATGCCTGCTGCCTTTCCTCTGGGGCCACTGATTGCCACAGCTCCTTCCAAGATTTGCCCTTACATTATAGGCCAAGTGAGAGGAGTGGTAGAGGATGGAAGTGGGAGATGCTGGTGAAGCACTGGAGGACACAGCTCTAGGTGCAGAAGGTGGCCTACCATGCTCCCTCTAAGCTCACCTGCTGCCCTCAGTGAGGAACACCACTAGGGTTCAAAGAAGATTCATCTGCCAGTCGCATTGGCTTTTGTACAGTACATGGAAAGTGGGGTAGGAGCTCTTGTCTTTCTCCTCAGACGACAAGACACCTTGGGCTGGTTCCTGGCTCCCATTCAAAATAGCTGCTGCAAGGAAAAAGGAATTATCCCTGGTGAATATACACCAATCTTCTGATACTTCAGCTATGCTTGAAAGACTAAAGCAAGCTGCAAATTTTAGAAAGCAAACCATAAATGATGGATTCAGTTTAAACTATTGCCTGCACAGTTGATCAGTCTCCAGTTTTAGAGCTTGTGAAATTGTTTTGTGGTTGGTTATTTCTCGCTTGGGTTTGATGTGGGTGGGTGTTTATATGTGGTGTTGCACTTTTAATAACAGGCAGTGCACCAGTTCCATCTTATTTGAGCATTCTACGCCACTGCGCTCTTTAAAAAAATACATGCTTGCACTGTCTAGCCCAAGTTACAGTGCTGGTTGCCTGCTTCTGTACTGTCCCTTTGCTTCCATGTTCCATAAAAGACATCCCAACATCTCGAAGCTGCCATATATATGCCCACATGATAGTGCAATCCAGATGCTGTAGATTCTTGGAAAGCAAAATACACTGATCCAACACAAGCAACCTGTGAATAAAAACAGATTCCCTGTGTCCCATAGAAAGTTTAAAGTTCGCCAAGAGTCTTTCATATATAATTTCCCACCCATTTTTCTCCTATTCATTTCTTACACACTCTTTAATTTCCAACTGCTTTTCTCTCTCCCTATATCCTTTCGATATCACATTACAACATGCTCTGCAAGTTCGCCTAAATCTGCTATACTGAATAGTTGGTTGCCGACCTTTTTATTGTGCATTAGTAAGGTGACACACAGAAACCTGTGGGGGGTGGGGGTAATCTCCCCCAAACTGGCCTTTATGAATATTACTTAACCCCTAAATAGTCTTTGAAGGAGAAACCCTTCCCTGGGGCACATCAGAAAGAAGCTACCCCCAGGTCCTAGAAATGTGTGAAGGTTTGGTAATATATTGCCCCCTGGGTATGTTAAGTACTTTAAAGCATCCTGGCTGTTTCCTGTAATTACAGTCTCACTTTCTCTGTTTTGCTCCCTGGCTCTCCTCTTTCCATGTCACCTACTTCTCTGGGTTGCCAACTGCTCCTTCACCAGCAAACCTACCCCCCATCTCACCCCCACCACAGCAAAAAGCCAAGTTCACTTTTGCTGCCTCTAAATGAGGCAGGGGACCATGGAAATTTCCTGGCAAGCAAGTAATGTTAGATGATTTCCTTCCCAGACTGCTACACTTTTTACATGGCAGTCTGTTGTGCTGTGATACTTGTGGTGCTTGTTGCAGTAAAGAGGTGGTGTAAATGGCAGACATGTGAAGGTGCCCTGCACTGAGTCAAACCACTGGTCCATCTACACTAGTATTGTCTACTCCAGGAATAGTGAACATGGTGTCTTCTAGGCCTTGTGGACTACAACTCCCATCAGTCCCAACTAGCATGGTCAATGTTCAGGGATGGTTGGAGCTGTAGGCCGGCAACATCTGGATTTCTAATGCAGAACAATGTAGGAAGCACATCTTTGAAACAATGTGGTATTTCCGGTCATGGAGACAAACCTCCATGCATTATTATTTTTTAACCTCCATTAACCGCATTATTAGAACCTACAACAGCAAAAAATAAGTGACCTAATACTGACTCTTATATGACAGTCAGAGCAAGAAAGAGACACCAAACATAAACTTTTGATGGGCACTCCAGAAGTGGCTGGGGAAACCCAGCCAGATGGGTGTGGTATAAATAAATTGTTGTTATTGTTGTTGTTGTTATATAATTGTTTTTATTGAAAGCTGTGCACTCCCCTTCTCCAGCACTGGAGTGTGTCTCCATCCTGATTAAAAACAAAGAACCAGCATACATGAATAGGATTATTCACAGCAGAAAGACTATTCCCACTCTCCTCCATCCCATCAGGACAGCAGACTCCAGTGGTTCTGGATTGAGGCTGGTATAAGCAAAAAATAAATACTAGGTAAACTAGTTTTCTTAGTTATCCAAAGTAAACTCTCCAGACTGTACCACATAGTTATGGCACAATTGTTTAGTTGGGCAAGAGACTCTGAGCATATTGTAAGAGAATTCAGCAATTGGCAATTTCCTCTTTGGCATCTCATGCTAATCCACAACCTTTGATATGAATGGGATGCTAGTAGTACAGCAACTGGCTACAGAAGACCCTGGGTATAATATATGAGGGCTGCAATCCTAATAAGTTTAACTGAAGTTGTCAGATCCTATTTAGGACTGGGATATTAAAGTATATATAAGGAATACAAAACCTGTCAAATTCAATAGGAATGCTTTGGGGAAAGTGATTAGAGGCTTGCAGCAGCTTTAGCAGATTTTTCTTGTGTCCTAAAATAAAAAACAGAGGGGAGTGTAAATGGTTGCAGTTCAGATATTAAGGAAGTGAGAAGTGATGTGTGACATAGATCAGAGTTAGGATTAAGGTAGTTCACACCCAGCAACAAGGACTTGCAGAAGGGAATATGCGCCTTGCATTTTCGCAAATAATCTGTAACTGGAAGAACTAATACCAAAGAGAAGAACAAGGAGGGAGTTCAAGGGCAGGGATTCTTAAATGGTCTGCTACCACTTAATAAAAAGACTTGAAACATTTGCTGCAGTAACAAAGCAGGCCCATCAGTAGCCTCCTTGAAGCTGCAGAGTATACAGTGAAATGGGTGCCTGCTCAAGTCTTTGAAGCACCAGCTCCTCAGGGCTCAAGAAGATGTGATAGAGATCAATATCTGTGAACATGAACCTGCTGCTATGATGTAAAAGTGGGGATGAATAGCTTAAGTTTTTAACAGCAAAATGGGCATTAGGTGTACAGAGTGCATAAATTGCCCCCCCCCACTTGTAGAATGTATTAATCCTCTCCTACCTTCCTTAACATTCCCACATCACCACACACCTATAGCTTGCAGAGAAAGATTGCAAGGAGAGAAGCAGGAGGAACAGTCTATTTCTTCACCATGTGTCCCTTTTGCCCTTAAAGTTTCCTCCTTCTCATGTGGCTGGAACAGTTCCATGTTGCTATCATGTCCAGTTTGGCCTTTAGAAATGACTAAACGAATGCAATAATGCCCCAGTTCTTTGACTGTGTGAAAGCACACTGGTGTCACTTGGTGCTGGTGCATTTATGGTATAAAATGAAATATATAACTTGGTGCAAAAGCAACAGGTTGCGTGCACTTGATTATACTGTGCACATTTATCATCAGCATGTGATGTGAAAAAATGCAGCAGAATCTCCACGGGAAGGATAATGGAAGGGCACCAAGGGATAGAATAATGTTTATTAATTGAATACCCAATAGCTAGCCTTACAGGTTTCAGCTGGCATTTTGTTCAGATAACAATCTTAAAAGCCTCGGGGTGCTTTATAGGAAGGAGTTCATAAATGATATAATGAAATAATGTTATGTTATTAAAGAACAACTTGATTATTGGCCCCTACAGGTATAGACTGACCATTTTCCATTTCTGATTTCCATAAACGCTTCTAGTCTTCTGCAGTAGAAAATAACAACATTTAAGGACCTGGAGCCCCACCAAAGCACTTCACCGCCCCTTCTGCCTTTGTGCCCATCACCTTCCATAAAACTGAATTCCTTTAAAGAAGGTGCCATCCTGTCAGCACATCTGTCTTGAGACAGGCAGGAAGGGCGGAGGATGGCTGTTCATTAATTGCATCATATTAAGCTTTGAGGCAGACAAGTACTTGAGACAGCCAAAAGGTGAGGATTCCGAGGTCCTCCTGAGCCAGCAACCTCCGCCCCCAGAGCCCCTCCTCCCTCTCACAGGCTTTGCAAAACTGTAGGGGCACAAAGTCTTGAGAGAGAAGCACAAAAACAAAAAGCCAGAGAGGTTTGCTAAAATTCATTTTTTCAAGAAGAGAGTTTGCAAAAAATAAAAATTGCCTGATCAAAGGGGAGGCAGGGGATGGAAGAGAAATGTTACTGAGCCCAGCAGCTGAAGCCGCAAATCAGGAGTATAAACAAGGTACCTAGATTTAAAACAGTTCCATTCAATTCACTTCAGTGAAACTGAATATCAGTATCTAACACTGGGTAGATTCAGCAGTTTGTTGGCTTTAATTCATGCTGGTTTGTGGAGTGCACCCATGGAGCTCAGTCCTAGGCATCTTCATTCAGTAGTCAGCCCCACTATCTTCCGCCTTAGATCTCTGACTGAGCTTGTTTACTACCTTGTTCTTCTTCTTGTTGTTGTTGTTGTTTTGTCGTCGTCATCAATTTCATTTATGTATCACTTCCCATCAGACACCCCAAAGCAATTTACAATGCAATAAAAACTTACAATAACAACTGCATATTATCAAAACAGGTAAAACATTTGGATGTAAAAAAGTTTTTCAACTACACACACACCACCTATATAAAATCGATTTCCAATCCAATACAGAAAGCAGCTGGGCTAAAAGTCTCCACTTTGAAGACTTGTTGAAAGAGAAATGTCTTCAACATGCACCAAAAGGACAATAGAGGACAACCATGTTCCTTGACATGGTTGATGGAAGAGGGAAGGTTACCTTGTCTAGACAAAGAAACTCAGAACCATAAAGTTACAGGGAAGAGAAACAAGCCACTATCTGATTTCAGATCATTGGTTCTGAACTTGCCTTGCAAGACACTACAATAGTGTATGTTAGTCTTCAAGGTACCACAAGAATCATACTACAGCAGGCACTAAGTAAGGTGAGGGAACCAATTCATAGGGCCAAAGTGGAAATGTGAGGATGTGGTCATACTTTATCTGGGTTGTATGGTGAAGTGGTTATGTGAATGTTTCATGAGGAATAAAATTCAACCTACGTTTACTACATAGTAAATGTGGCTTGAGCTGAGTCAAGGGTAAAAGAAAGCAAACATTATGATCGTATCACTCTCAAATGTTCAACACAAATTATCACCATGACAATATGGCTGTGGGAATCAGCTGTTATATAAACTCTGGTCACAAGTAGATTAGCTGTGAGCTGATGGAGGCAGTTCCTATTACACACAAGTGGACCATCCCATTGTAAAAGCAAAGATTCCGAAAAGCTTACAGAACTTCTGGCTGATCACAAGAGCCCGATGGTGGGGGAACATCCAGGTCAAGGCTATGATGTGAAAGTAAAGCTAATTCCACTGAAATTAATAGGGCTGTTCCCCCTTGACAAGTGTTTAGAGTCTGAGGTGTCTACATAATAGCCTTTGCTATGTGCAGCTTTTCAAAGTTAATGTCAGTGACATCCTCATGCTCAGTACAATTCATCTGTGGATTCAAGCCTGTTTAGTCCCAGTGACTTCTGGCAACTTACTTAGACCAGTTTACATGACTATGCAGGAATATAGGTTTTCTGTTCTGAAGTAAGCCCCACTGAGTTCAAGGTATGTGTGTGTAGAACTAGCATAGATGGGGCTTACTACAGCCTAACACAGGCTTCCTCAACCTCGGCCCTCCAGATGTTTTTGGCCTACAACTTCCATGATCCCTAGCGAGCTGGACCAGTGGTCAGTGATGATGGGAACTGTAGTCTCAAAACATCTGGAGGGCCATGGTTGAGGAAGTCTGGCTAACACAACAAAGAGTCTTGTGACACACTAGACATATTATGGCATTTGGATTTGTAGACTGCAGTCCACTCTAGTAGATGCATTAAGCATTGTCCTCAGATGGCATGTCTCTATACTATATAGCACAGGTCTGTCATTGTGCTCTCTTCATTAACTCTGTCCCTGCTTCAATCAAAGTTTTCCTACCACTCCCCCTCTCCCATCTTGAGGAACTTCTCCTTATTCCATTCCTCAGCTGCCTCATGTGAGAGAAAGGATGTGGAGCCCTCAAATATCACATACTACTTTTACACAATTTATTCCACTTCTGGTACCATGTGTTGCCCTCAACACGAAGTTACAGATTCAACGTAGCAATTTAGAAGAGAGATTGTATATAACAAGCAAACACCAAACACCCATCAGCTGAATTTAACCTCTAACTCAACAAACTAACTGAAAGGCTTACTCTGCGTTCAAAAGCGGCTTCAGAATAGGAGAGACAAGGATGCATGGAAATGGGTGTGGTCTGTGTGCAAGGTTTTTGGTTGGTTTTTTTTAGCAAACTGTAAGCAGGTTGGTTTTAATCCCTGCAACCTCATTTCAGCGAGGTAATAAGCATATCCAGGCAGAGAATGTACCGTAGATCAGGGGTCAACAAACATTTTCAGCAGGGGGCTGGTCCACTGTCCCTCAGACCTTGTGGGGGGCCGGACTGTATTTTTTTTTTTGGGGGGGGAGAACGAATTCCTATGCCCCACAAATAACCCAGAGATGCATTTTAAATAAAAGGACACATTCTACTCATGTAAAAACACGCTGATTCCCGGACTGTCTGCTAGCCGGATTTAGAAGGGTTAGGGTCTGGCCCCTGGGCCTTAGTTTGCCTACCCATGATGTAGATGGACCATTGGTAGAACTCTGTGGACTGACTGAGATGATTGGCAGTTTTTCTGTTGTGTGGTTTGTCTTAAGTTCTACAGCCACTTTCTTCCACTTCTCTGTTATTATGCTGTAGGTCTCCTCACTACGTTCCTATGCTGTTCTATAACTCCCAGCAAGTCTCACACATATGCTTTTATTTCCATTACATCTAACTTTCACAGATTTCAGAGCTTGAACGACCATCTCCAGTACTGAAGAATATTTGCTTATGAGCACAAAATAGACAATAAAAGTTGATGTCCTTGAAGCACACAACTGATACAAAAGTTCTTTTGTCTTGGTGTTGCTTGATCCTGCTAATACTGTAGTTTGAGTTCTGAGATACTTGTGTACCTTTCAGACTTTTTAGTTCACCATGTTTCACATAGCCTTGGTATGTTGGTTATTAGATATTGTCTTTGGATGCTCTCATGGGGGAAAAGTTATGATGGCTTTCATAGTGTCCTGTATTTTATGTACATCCTATTATTATTATTATTATTATTTATTAAATTTGCCTCACAGGGACTGCTGCGCTCTGCTGCCCAGGAGGACTCTCCTGTGTGTCTGCGGGCCCTGTTCTTGCTGCTTACCACCTACCTGGCCCAGGGCGGGGCCTGAAGCCTCACAGGGACTGCTGTGCTCTGCTGCCCAGGAGGACTCTCCTGTGTGAGCAGTGGCGTAGCATGGGGGGTGCAGGGGGGGCCGGCCGCACCGGGCGCAACATCTGGGGGTTAGGGTTAGGGTGCGCAAATCCACGGGTTAGGGGGCGCAAATTACTTGCCTTGCCCCGGGTGCTGACAACCCACGCTACGCCACTGTGTGTGAGTGTTATAGGGCCCTGCTCTTGCCGCTTACCACCTACCTGCCCAGGGCGGGGCCTGAAGCCTCACAGGGACTGCTGTGCTCTGCTGCCCAGGAGGACTCTCCTGTGTGAGTGTCTGAGGGCCCTGCTCTTGCCGCTTACCACCTACCTGGCCCAGGGCGGGGCCTGAAGCATCACAGGGACTGCTGTGCTCTGCTGCCCAGGAGGACTCTCCTGTGTGAGTGTCTGGGGGCCCTGCTCCTTCCTGCCACTTACCACCTGGCCCAGGGCAGGGCCTGACGGGCCTCACTAGGACAGTTGCTGTTACTGCTGGAGGCGTGCAGAGTGCTTTTAAAATGTTTTTAAAAAATTTCTTTTGAATTTTTTGTATGTGGGGGGTTGGGTGGGATGGATGTTTATTGGGCCTGGAAATTTGTTTGATTTTATGTTTTTGTAATTTTTATTGTTTTCTGTTTGTATTGTTTTATTTGTTTTTTTAAGGTGTTATTTTGTTTTTAAGGGGAGGGGTCAGGGCTGCTGGGGAGTGGGCCCCAGCCCACAAAATGGCTGGGGCATGTTCCACAGGGGGGGATGCACTGGGATAACCGATCTCAGTGATCACGGGTAGGAGGAGGAGTTACGCTAAGACCAGACCATGTCATTACAGAGGAGGCAGGTTTAGTCGTTGTCTGAGGACTATCCCTGCCTCCGGGTCTGGTCCTGACCGGATGGATACTAGAATCAGCAAGGGATACCCACATGACCTGAAAGTGTTGCTGTGCAATGCCAGGTCAATGATTCATAAGACCACTGCCATCCATGACTTGATCATGGATGGAGGACTTGACCTGGCATGTGTAACAGAGACTTGGTTGGATGAAGCAGATGGGCCTGTCCTTGCCGCTGCTTGTCCACCAGGTTTCTCTTACGCACAGCAACCCAGGTCATGTGGGCGGGGAGGGGGGGTTGCAGTGATTTTTAGGAAGTCATTAGTTTGCACCAGGCGTCCTATTGGGAAGACCCAGTTTTCCGAGTGCATGTTCTGGAAGTTGGGCAATAGGGGCAGTACAGGATTCCTTTTGGTGTACCGACCTCCCCGCTGCACCAAGGATTCCCTGCCCGAGCTGCTTCAGGTTGTGGCGGATGTTCTCCTGGAGACACCTAGCTTGGTTGTCCTAGGGGATTTTAACATCCATGCCAACACGACCTTACAAGGGGCCGCTCGGGACTTTGTGGAAAGCATGGCCTCCATGGGGCTGTCCCTGAATAAGTCTGGCCCAACCCATAGCCGCAGACATGCCTTGGACCTGGTGTTTACCTGTATGGATGTTGGCGAAACGAAAGAAGTGCCATGGTCAGATCACTTCCTCGTGCAACTGGACTTCTCTGCGACCCATCCCCTCTGCAGGGAGGTGGGACCGATTCGGATGGTCCGCCCCCGCCACTTAATGGATCCAAATGGTTTCCAGAGAGTGGTAGGGGATGCTTTATCCCATGTTGATGGCCTTTCAGCCGATTCCCTGGTGGCCCGCTGGAATGTGGAGTTAACCAGGGCTATTGACTGTTTGGCTCCGAAGCGCCCTCTCCGATTGCATGGAGCCCGGAGAGCCCCGTGGTTTTCCACGGATCTGAGGGCAATGAAACAATCGTTGAGACGGCTAGAGCGCCAGTGGCGGATAACTCATTCCAAATCTGACCTACACAGGTTAGAGCTCAACGTCGAGCCTACCAAGTGGCAATAGCGACAGCGAAGAAGACTTTCTTCACCGACTCTATTGCATCTGCAGAAAACAGCAGCAGGAGACTTTTTCAGGTGGTTCACAATTTAGCGGAACCACCTGCGACATCGGGGCCCAGTGCGGGCCACATGTTCTCCTGCAATGATTTTGCAAAGTTTTTTGCAGATAAAATCGCTCAGATTCGGGAAGAAGTAGACTCCACCGTGGGAGCAGGGCCAGGGCGGGAGAGTGCTAGAGTCCTGTCTAGTCAAGTTGTGTGGGATCAATTCCAATCTGTTACCTCCGAGGATGTGGACAGGCTGCTTGGACGAGTGAAGCCAACCACCTGTCTCCTGGATCCTTGCCCATCCTGGCTTATAAAAGCTAGCCGGGAAGGACTGGGCGATGGGCTTCGTGGGGTGGTGAATGCTTCCCTCTGTGAGGGATCCTTCCCAGACCCGCTGAAAGAGGCGGTTATTAAACCGCTTCTTAAAAAACCATCTTTAGATGCGGCCACGATGGCCAATTATCGCCCAGTCTCAAATCTTCCATTCTTGGGCAAGGTGATTGAGCGAGTGGTTGCTGAACAACTCCAGGCACGCCTGGAAGAAGCGGACCATTTGGATCCCTTCCAGTCGGGATTCAGGCCTCATCATGGGACTGAAACTGCCTTGGTCGCACTGGTTGATGATCTCTGGCGGGCTAGGTACAAAGGTGAGAACTGTTTCCTAGTTCTGCTGGATCTCTCAGCAGCGTTTGATACCATCGACCATAACATCCTTCTGGACCGTCTTGAGGGGCTGGGAGCTGGGGGCACTGTCATACAGTGGCTCCGCTCCTTCCTCCTGGGCCGTGTTCAGAAAGTGGTGGTGGGGGATGAGTGTTCAGACCCCTGGGCTCTCACTTGTGGGGTGCCTCAGGGTTCTGTCCTCTCCCCCATGCTTTTCAACATTTACATGCAGCCACTGGGAGAGATCATCAGGAGGTTTGGGCTGGGTGTTCATCAGTATGCGGATGATACCCAGCTCTACCTCTCTTTTAAATCAGAACCAGTGAAGGCGGTGAAGGTCCTGTGTGAGTGTCTGGAAGCGGTTGGAGGATGGATGGCGGCTAACAGATTGAGGTTGAATCCTGACAAGACAGAAGTACTCTTTTTGGGGGACAGGAGGCGGGCAGGTGTGGAGGATTCCCTGGTCCTGAATGGGGTAACTGTGCCCCTGAAGGACCAGGTGCGCAGCCTGGGAGTCATTTTGGACTCACAGCTGTCCATGGAGGCACAGGTCAAATCTATATCCAGGGCAGCTGTTTACCAGCTCCATCTGGTACGTAGGCTGAGACCCTATCTGCCTGCAGACTGTCTCGCCAGAGTGGTGCACGCTCTGGTTATCTCCCGCTTGGACTACTGCAATGCACTCTACGTGGGGCTACCTTTGAAGGTGACCCGGAAACTACAACTAATCCAGAATGCGGCATCTAGACTGGTGACTGGGAGCGGCCGCCGAGACCATATAACACCGGTCTTGAAAGACCTACATTGGCTCCCAGTACGTTTCCGAGCACAATTCAAAGTGTTGGTGCTGACTTTTAAAGCCCTAAACGGCCTTGGTCCAGTATATCTGAAGGAGCGTCTCCTCCCCCATCGTTCTGCCCGGACACTGAGGTCCAGCTCCGAGGGCCTTCTGGCGGTTCCCTCACTGCGAGAGGCCAAGTTACAGGGAACCAGGCAGAGGGCCTTCTCGGTAGTGGCGCCCGCCCTGTGGAACGCCCTCCCATCAGATGTCAAAGCGATAAACATCTACCTGACATTCAGAAGACATCTGAAGGCAGCCCTGTTCAGGGAAGTTTTTAATATGTGACCTTTTAGTGTATCTTTCATCTTTGTTGGAAGCCGCTCAGAGTGGCTGGGGAAACCCAGCCAGATGGGCGGGGTACAAATAATAAATTATTATTATTATTATTATTATTATTATTATTATTATTATTATTATTATTAAATTTGTATACTGCCCTATACTAATAGTTCTCAGAGCAGTTCACGACATTACTTTCACTGTTTAGATCATTTATAGTCCCAGGGAATAGGCAGAGGACAAAGGATGCCTGAGGATATATTGCCCTGATGTATGCTTGAACCTCGTCATTTTTGCTGCCATGGCTGTACAATCATCATATCCTTGTTCAACTAGCTTATTGACCTTTAGTCCAAAATTGGAACAAGCAGATAAGATTTCATTGGCTGTGCCTAACAGCAAGGAATTCCGCATGTACAGGTGCATTCCTTTCAATTTCTTCCACAAATCTTACACCTGGAGACAGCTGTTCTAGGCCAGAAATAGCTGCTGTTTCATCTGCTAAAACAGAGAATCTCATGGAAGCGTTAGCTTTCACAAATGCATCTTCAGTATGTGTCTGGGGCTCCCTAGCAGCCTTCTGCTTTTTGAAATAGTTGCAGATACCCTCAGCTATACAAGCAACCTTATATAGAAAATCTGTGTGCCTTTCTTTTAACCTTCAACCCATCAAAGCAGTAGCATTAACTTTCTGTCTCCCAGTAAAAGGATGTCTGTTATCCATTTTCCGGCATACCTTGTCAGCACTCTTGGTTTCTCTTCTGTTGGGTTACTCTTGGCTTCTATTCTGGGCCACATCCCTGCTACCTGTCCCTCAAAAAGCAGAGCTGGGTCCAGCTCACCTGGTCACAAAAAAGGCACCACAATGCCTTTGCTGATATTATCATGGCATTTTTAGGATTTCCAAAGCTTGTAAGATTTGCAGAAGCATCATTAGATTGGAACAAGCAGCATTCACCCAAACTGCTTGCTGGCCCAGGAAGGCTCTCCGCCAAAAAAAAAAGTGCAGAGAGTTTGAATTTGGCAGCCACTCAGGTCTCACACTAAATCTCTTGCTGACCAGCCGGTGTGTGTGCGTGTGTGCGCGCGCATGCGTGCATTAAAATAAATAAAATAAATAAATATAGTTAGGATTCTGAAGGGGGCAAGTGCCCGGCCTTACATGCACACACCTCTGTGGCCACCCATGAAGTCTGCTCAACCCTGCACTAAACTCCTTCATGAAAAATGAGATTTATTTATTTGAAAATGATAATTATATAGCTAATTTCAGAAGTCCCACTGGTTTCAGCATGACTTTGGAAAGGCAACAGACACTTTTTGCCTATTACCAGAATGGAGCAGTAAACGCCCCTCTCCTTCCACGAGAGCCAGTGCAATGTAATGGTCAGAGTGTTGGGACCACTTGGCAGACAAAGCACAATGGGTTCCCTTGGGCCAGTCACCATTTCACAGCCTGACCTACCTCACAGGGTTGTTGTGGGCATGAAATGGGGAGGAAGCGAACCCTGTACATCGCACCTTGAGCTCCTTTAGAGAGAAAGTTGGCGTAGAAATGTGATAGAATAAATTTAATTAAATTTGCAGGCATATAGAGAAGTCAGGTACTGTAAATCCTTGTACTGGACAAACAGCTGTTGACATCAGGGAGGACTTGCTTTCGCCTGACAGGGGATGATCAAGGGTTTTTGCGCATTCTAAAGAGCCGGCACCCTCGCCAAGCACTTTTCGGACTGGCTGCATCTGATTCTTCGGAGCGAAAGAGCCTGGTCAGCGGGGAAGGAGGAGGTACCGGAGGAAGAGCGGCACCAAGCCGGGCTGGAGAGCGCGAGAGAGCAGACCGCGTCCCTCGCCTAGCGTAACGAAAGGAGAGCCGCGATCTAAATCGGGAGACTTTACAGCTGTGGGGCTAGAGGAAGTTTTTGGCTATAAACGGTCATGCACGGCAGCTCCTGCTGAAAAGGCTGCGAAGGTGGGGAGCTGCCTTTCTTCCCTGAGAACCAAAGTGCCATTAAGATCACTCAGGGGAAAAGATGGGGAGGAGAAGGGCCAGGGGCGCCTCATCACAAAGGCCGGGGCGGGGCTGAGAGGCGGGGGCATCTTCAGGAACAGACTGGTCAGCTAACCTGATTAGAGCGCGCTGCTGACAATGCCAAGGTCGCGGGTTCGATCCCCGTCCGAGGCAGCTGAATATTCCTGCATTGCAGGGAGTTGGACTAGATGACCCACGGGGTCCCTGCTCTGATTCTGTCATTCTTTCATGGCTCGCTCCTGTGACCAAGTAGCTGCAAAGGTGCAGCAGGGGTGCCAACTAGGATAAAATATGGGGGCGAGCAGGTAAGCTCCCCTTAATCGACCACAGGACGCGGTGCACGCACACCCTTTGGCAATGCCCATCAGCTTTGGGGGGCCTTGACCTCTCAAATATTTTAGGGGGTGCGAAGTGACCTCGGCCCCTAGGAGTTGGCTCCTATGGCCCCGCGTAAAGCCACGGACGTGGCAATCCTATATGTCACTGGCCTGGGAGGAGGAAGCCCCCTTGAACTTAGCGGGGCTTACTCCTGAGTAGACGTGTGGGAGCCCGCGTCCTAGAAGTAGGCTCCATTGAACCCAACGGGCTTCCTCCTGTACAGTATAGGCAGGCGCAGGATTGCGCAGCAGCAGCTGAACCTCAACAAGATTCGCTCGCGCGCAAACACCGCGTGCGCCGTCTACGGAACGGGGCTAAGGGCTCTTTGGGGAAAAGCTACTGACGGCTCCGCTTAACAAAACAAATATTCCGCAAAGGATCTTTACTAGTGGCAAAATAAAACGTCACCGCCTCGCTTTGCGATGGGCATTAAACAGGAGCGGGGAGGGCGTGGGGAGAAGATGGAGGGGGATTTGAAAGCCCAATGAGGTCTGAGTACCACGATGTGGGTCCGGCCACCGCCACGAGAACCTTCAAAATTCAAAAGCCCCGGAGCGCATCTCTCTCTGCTCAAAAAGTGCGACGCAAGCTGCTCCACGGAAGAAAACTGAACCGGTGTTTAAGCATTTCCCTCTGAACGCCAACAGATTTACAAATGAGTAGTGTTGCCCGGATCGTGCCCAAACAGATCTCCACTTTGAACAAGCCATACAATATATTTTTTTAACATTTCAAAGCTATATATTTATTTAAATTAGTATACCGCCCTAGACCTAAGTGCGGTTTACAGCATAAACTCAATACAAATTAGATTGCTCACACGTTAGACTGAATGCTTGACTTGCGCCTTCCTCATCAGAAATCCTAGAAGTTCGAAATGACGTCGTATTCAAGTTAATAACTTTCTCAGCATACTGTATTTCTTTCTCACTTATTTTGCTGTAACTTGTGGAACTACATCCCGTGTCTAGAAGTGTGCTTGTGTGTTCCGTATCACAGTTATGTATGGGATGCGTGTGTGTTATAAGCGACTTGGTTGTCTTTTCCTTCCTTCTGTATCATCGGTATTGCTGGTTCGATACAAATATCTCTCATAGGTTAAGAGTTATTAATACCACATTTTTATATACGGTAGATTGTGAATAAATTCAGCTCAGTGTCCCCAAATTGATTTTTTCCCCCAGCAAGAGGATAGCATTTACACGTGCTTACCGGCCAGTCCGTTTTCTGGTCGCTAGGTTGCGATGCTAAGCAAACTTGTTTGGAAACAAACGTAATTGCAGTAAGTGGACGTTTACTGTACGCTGTTGCGTGTTGGGTCAAGATGGACGCGTGTTTTTAGGAAGAGGCAACCATTTGAAAAAGCATAAGACAGCCCTTAGCCCACTTGCAAGCGAGTAAGTCCTACTCAGCTCAGTGGGACTTAATTCTGAGTTAACCTGTATTTTGAATAAACCTCAATAAGCAATAGCCTGTTAATGTTCGCTCTCTCTCTCTTTCTCTCTGAGTGTATAGTATGTGTGTACATCTATATATGTATACGTGAAATGTTTATTTCTTATATTATTCTATTTTATCTTTAAGCCACTTTGAGTTCCTGTCTGGAGAAAAGGTGGAATGATGATGATAATTTTATACATACACACACACACACAGAGAGAGAGAGAGAGAGAGAGAGATTAATGCCTCCCCCTCCTCCCTATAATGTGAGTGTATTAATTTATTATACTAATATACCACATACATACATACATACATACATACATACATACATTCTATCCTACTCAATGAATGAGTTTTTTAAAAACGAGGATTTCCTTCAGCCCCTTGAACCAGCAACCCTCCGCCTGTCTCCGCAGAACTGTGCGTCCCACTGAGTTCGGACTGTTTCCCAGTAAGCCTGGGCATGATGAGCCTGTGCTTTCCACCGACATCAAGTGGGGCTCTCTAGTCCAAGTAATGGTGTCAGGAGCGCCTGGGGTTGCGCTTGTGATCCAAATCCGATGTACTGAGAATTAAGCATCCATCGAATCGCGGTCTTTAACGGCAAGGACCGAGCCTAAACTGCTCTGTGGATCGCTTGACTAACTATGCTGGACTATGCAGCTCCGCTTCCACTGAAATTGCTTTACTGAACCAGAGAAAATGGCCGGAATGGGATTGATTCACCCGAGTTGTTTCAGGAGCTTCACGTTCCTAGAAGTTGCGTGACTTTCCCCCTGAGTTTTTCGAGGAGAAAAGGACAAGGGGGCTGTATGGGACGCTGGCGCACCACAAGCCGGTCCTCTCGCCTCTCCGCCAATACTCTCGTCCCTCCTCTGCCCGCAGGAGCACCAGAAGCCGAAGGGGCTGCGGCTGCTGGTCCACCCGGAACACAGCGGCAGCCCGCTCGGAAGGCTGAGCCACCTGCGAGACTCAGCCGAACTGAACGCTCTTTGCGCGGCTCTTGGTTTCGAGGGGAGATAAAGTCACAGAATCATACAACGCCAGAGTTGGAAGGGACCCTGAGGATCATCTAGTCTAACCCCCTGCAATGCAGCAATATATTGCCAAATAGGGATTTGAACCTCTGTCTCCTAGCCGGCGCTCTCACCACCACATCGGGAAAAAGGCTAGACAGGGAAAATCTGCCCACGGATAATTGGTTTATCTTATCATATTTCCATATGCGATCCAATCCCCCTGCTCCATATGGCTATTACTATTATTATTATTATTGGAAAATACCTCTCCCACCCTGTTGGATAGTATTCTTTTCTTCCTTCGCCCAAATGAGTTAAACTGACTTCTAAGCTTGACTCGGTATATACTTAATGGGAAGATTGGAAGCTCTTCGGGGCAAGGCAGGGATCTGCTTGCCTATCTGCTCAGGACCAGGAGCGTTCCTGGGGTAACGCGAACACTGATCATCTAATGCAATCTACATATGCCCAAAGCTTGAAGCTTTGGGCATATGTAGATTGCATTAGAATAACCGGTGAATGATGGACGGTGATGTCTAAGAAATGCGGTGGCGCTGCCCCTGGCAGAGTTGCGACCTGCTGTCCAGCCTGCCTAAAAGGAACCCCGCGCCGTTATGTGCTGCGTCTTCCGACCAAGGCGGCCCCTTTCCGACCGGCTCTTGCTGCCTTTGCCGTCGGGGTTTTTCCCGCCGTCTGCGCGCACAAAGAGGAACTGCGGCGCGGGCGAGCACCTCGATGGCTCCTTGGCGGTCGCGGCTTCCCAGGAAGGGAGACGTTTTATGGCTCTGCTGTGGGAATCTCTGCGGGGAAGGTGGGGCGGGAGCGGGAGGGCACAATGGGCAGGAAATGGGTCGGGGAGCCTCATGGAAAACAAGGAGCCTCTCGCAAAACGGGAGCCGCGCAGCGACCTAAAGTAGGGAGCCCTGCTCGGCCAAAGCGCTGCGCTGGGGGCCACATCTTTCTATGGCACTTCCTCAGGCGCAGGCGTAGTTGGGGGGGGGGGTTAATTCATATTTTCCTCCAAGGGGCTGTACCTGGTGCTGCTCCTGCTCAATGAATCCTTTAATCCCCACAACAACCCTGTGGGGTAGGTTGTGCTGAGAGGCAGTGACTGGCCCAATATCACCCTGGGAACACCATGACATGGAGGGGACTCGAACCCCGGTCTCCCAGGTCCCAATGCGACATTCTAACCACGATGCCACGCTGGCCCTTTCATCTTAACATTAATTAAATTTGTATACCGCCTTTCATCCGTAAATTTCAGGCGGTTCACAACATAAAATTCATTCCCTCTCTCTTTCTCTCTCTCTCTCCGGTTGCAGCCAGGCCTGTTTACTCCAGTGTTAGTCCCAAGGCACAATTCTGCCCCCGGGGATGCAGCAGACCCAGTCCCACCTCCTGCGTTTTACCACCACCATTAATTTGAGGATACGGCCAGGTCCCTGTCTCTCTTCTCTCCAGCGGTGTCTGAGCTTCCAAAGAACCATCGCCCGCGGAAGTCACCATAATTAGCCGCAGATACTTTGTTTCTGAGTTAAAATAGAACATATCATTCGACCTATCATTGGTAGGAAAGGGTGGGAAATTGTCCACTTCTTCCCTTCCTTGAGTTTACATGGCAGCAGGGGTGCCAACTTGATTCAGATATGGGGGGGCAGGTAAGCCCCTCCCCATATAATCAATCACAAGATGCGGCCGCACACAAACTCTTTGAATGGCAATCCCCACCAACTGGGGAGGGGGCTCAATTTTGCCCCCCCCCCAACTCCGAAGCATGGGCGTAGCCAGGATTTATGTTAAGTGGGGCAGGCTTCATGTTAGGGGGGGCAGAAGCTTTTTATTGATTTACTTGATTTAGGGGGGCAGCTGCCCCCGCCCCCTTGGCTACGCCCATGGGGCATAGGGACCTCGGCTCCTAGGAGTTGACTCCTATGCACGTCAGGCATACCGCCCTTCTGGGCATCTACTTCACACACACACACACACACACTCCAGCAGACTGGAACCAATGCCCACCCCAGCCAGTCATGCTACGCCTAAGAGATAGTGGCAGCAAACACGTTCAACTTGCAGCCCAATCCTCTTCGTAGTCCTATATACAACGAGGAAAGGAAACCCAAGAGCAAAACCTGCGAGGCAGGTCGCTGGTTGAGGGTGGCTTCAGTTTTCCAGAAAGAGGCAGAAGAACACCCATCTACTACTAATGAGGAAAGGCCTGAGCTGTAGACTAGCTAAGGTTGCTTGTCATATATCTCAGAGTGAGCTCCGTTAGAAACAATGGCACATATTTCGAGTGAACATGCATAGGATTGTCATGGAAATAGGAAAACTCTGCCGACCATAGAGGACGGCATTTGTTATTTCCACCGCCGCCCTGCTCCATTTACTGGCTCTTTGAATCGAATCGTATTGATATGCGTAGAAATGTGGTTTTAACACCGAGCCACTGGGGATGAGAGTTTGAAAAGGGTTCTGAAAGCACGGAAGTCTGAATGTGGGGGCAACGTCTGGCCGCAACTATTCGACCCCAAGCCGTCTTGTTCTTTGCTGGAGGGTCCCGGCGCATCTGCCGATGGGTGGGGGGTGCTGCCAAGCCGGGCCAAGGGGATGCTGCTCCCCGGTTATGGCGCTCTTGCTGACATGGCCCATTTCCTCTGGGGCTGCAGCATCCCCAGTCACCGGCGGCTTTGATAGAGGTGCAAACATTTGGGGGCAAATTTACATAAAATACCGCGTTTAATCCCACTGGCTGCAATTAACATCACAGGCTTCCCCCCGCGCGGGCAGCGTTCTGATATGACCGCAGGGAGCCAATCAGGTGGGCGGGCCGGACACATCAAAGAGACTGTCCTCCAATCAGGTGAGCCCCCTGTCGGCATTGTGATGTCACCAGGAAGCTACTTATAGGGGGCCGCGTAATTGCTCCCCGCTTGAGCAGTTTCGAGGAGCGCCTGTCAGAGGTCAAGTGGAATTAACCCCTCCGCACCCAACCTGCGGATCCCTCCTCCCCCTGCAACTTCGTCTATACTCCCCTCCCCATTTGCAACTTGGAGCGGGGTCACCCTGGACAGGTTCTCCAAGGTGGAGAGCGTGGGATCCTGATACCCTGGAGGAGCTCGCTCAGTAAGGAGGCTCTCGGGCAGGGCGGGAAGGAAGGATGACCTCTCAGAGCACGGACAGCTCCGGCAAGAGCCTGCAGTACCGGGTGGATCACCTGCTAAGCGCCGTGGAGAATGAGCTGCAGGCAGGCAGCGAGAAGGGCGACCCCACCGAGAGGGAGCTGCGCGTCACCCTGGAGGAGAGCGAGCTGTGGCTGCGCTTCAAGGAGCTCACCAACGAGATGATCGTCACCAAGAACGGAAGGTAGGAGAAAGGCAGGCAGGTGGAGGTGGACCGTCTCAGGTGGACATGATCCACCCCCTGCTTCCAGTGACTTGCCCCACAGGAGCAAAAACTCATAGCATTTATTCCCAGTCCTCCTGTAGCTCAGATCACGGATGGAGGACATGCCTCCCAGGCTGTCGCGTCTCCGTGTCCTCCTGTTGTTGTCTTCCGTGGGGCACACCTCATTGCTGGCTGCCTTTCTCTTCCTCTTGGCCACCTCCCCTTCTGCTACATGTCCTCTCTCTTTTCCATCGCCCTTTCCCGCGTCCTCTAAAGCTTCGTTAATAGTTCCTTCTCGCTACTACTCCGTTGATCTATACACAAATTCAGTTTGCAATCCGTTCTGGTGAGCTTTTCAGGGAGGGCCTTTGGTTCTCATTCACCTCACTCTTCAATTACTTGCCCTAGACAGCTCAGCTTCGCTTCTAAGGTAGCGGCTGCTCTTGGAAAGCCTCCTTAGGTGTAGGTACTTATCATTGCAGTGGCGCGCTTTCAAGGTGAATTTTGCACGCACTTTTGGGCGGCCGTCCCTCTCGTTTTGCCCGTGTGCAAAATACACCTTGCGATGAGTCAAACTTGCGTCCATTTGCATCAGAGCGTTTGCTGCAAGGCAGAAAAGGGTTCCCACAATTCAGGTGCAAAACCAAGAGGTTTTGCATGGTAAGTTTGGAATGGAAACTTCCTCAACCCGCAGAGAATTCTAGGCAAAACTAAGGATGGTTTTCGGCTAAGTTTTATTCTGAGTAGACTCACTGAAATTAATGAACATGTCTCAGTTATGTCTATTAATTTCAGTGGGTCTGCCCTGAGCAAAGCCTAGTTAAATATCACCCTAAGCAACTGGTTCCAGACAATCCTTTAAAAAGAGTCTTCAATACTCTTGCTCCAAACATATTTACATAAAAGCAACACCACATTACATCTTATTGTCTGTAAGATGTTTTACTGATTTCAGATCTTGGGCCCTAGTGCTTTATGACAGTCTTTAAAAACGACTGCCTTCCACCCCTGACTATTTGCTCTGTGATGTTGTCTCCTACAGTTTATTGATTCTGCGAATTTCCCACCAACCTACACAAAGGTATTGTTTAGTATTTGGTTACTGGGTTGGAGTCTAACTAAGCTACCTGACCTAGGTCCCACCGAAACCACTGTGAAAAGTTATTCACGATTATGTGAAGCAGGGAACTAAGGTCTGGATCCAACGCTTTACAATCATTTCCAGAGGCGTAGCCTTTGTTAGTCCTTTGCAGCAACAGCAACAAAAGGGTCTTGTGGCACCTTAAAGACTACTATTATATGTCACCGTAAGCCCGTTAAAAACCAAATCGGAGAAATAACATAAACAAAAACTTCTCCCGTTTCTTGTTTACAAGCGTGCACATTACTCGCAATTGAATTTCAGTGAAATCAAAGGACCTAGGCAATGAGGAACAAAATGCAAATCGCAAGTCGTTTCAATGGAATTGGCTTCCATATAGTTTGAGGGCAATGGGCTGCTTACACCTCCGTGGTAATTTCCTAAAGACATTTGCACCTCGTCCCTAAAACTGTTTATTCGCCAGGAATTGGACGGATGCCGGCGCTTCCTTTCAAAATAAGGCGGCTTGGGGTCCCTAATGGACGGCGAGCCTGTATGGCAGATTCCGTCCCGTAGATTTCACTAAGCTTTAGTGGAAGCCAGCGGGAGTCGACCAGCCTTACCCCATGCACTTTTACTTGGAAGTAAAACCCAACGGGGCTTCCTTCCAGCCGTGCGTAGGAACGGCAGCCCAACAGCCTAGGCCTGTTGGGGTGAAATCAGACCAATTTGGCTTGAGTGAGGATTGGGGCCTGAAGAACCTGTGTGAAAGGAAGCCCGAGGGAGGCCTTGCTCTCCGCGAAGCCGGGCGCTCCCTTGGCTCGGGCTTTCCCCGCTCCTCGCTCTCTTTCGGGGCCCCGAGGCCTAGCCGGAGGGCGCGCCCGCCTCTTACCGAGCCTCTCCTCGCGTCTCCTTCCCTGCTGCAGGCGGATGTTCCCCGTGCTGAAGGCGAGCGTGTCCGGGCTCGACCCCAACGCCATGTACTCCTTCCTGCTGGACTTCGTGGCCGCCGACAACCACCGCTGGAAGTACGTGAACGGCGAGTGGGTGCCCGGCGGCAAGCCCGAGCCGCAGGCCCCCAGCTGCGTCTACATCCACCCGGACTCGCCCAACTTCGGCGCGCACTGGATGAAGGCGCCCGTTTCCTTCAGCAAGGTCAAACTCACCAATAAGCTCAACGGAGGCGGACAGGTGAGGAAGAACCCTCGGCAAGGAGGCCGGTGGGGCGGCCTTCCCTCCCTACCCTTCCCTCCTGTGGTTGCCCGCTTCAAAAGCGAGAGCGGTGCCACTATAGAACAGGCCCCATTCCCGAAATGGGAAATAACCTTCGCGCGCCCTTTCTAAGCACGTTTTCCCCACCCTGCGGACAGAACGCTGCTGATTTGCTTGGAGTTAACCTCGACTAAGCGTGCTTAAGGCTACAGCCTTATTCTCATTTCCAGTTCACGACACAGTGATGTGCAGAGGTCCAGTACTGAGAGGTTGGAGGAGCGTCTCCCCTTCTTCTGCACTATATGAGCAGGTTTCCAGAATTTGGCGTAGGAGATGCTAGTTACCTCACAGAATAGTGGCTACCAGTTTTTCTGAGCCTCCTGAAGAGATTGGCAGTTCCCAGAAAGAGGATCTGTGTGTGTCTCTCTGTGTCTATATTTTATAGACTAGAACTGGGGGGCTACTGTGTAAGTGTAACACTCCTCACATCAGGGGTCATGGTTTGACCCTTGTTCCCAGGCTGCAGTGTTACTCATTGTTACCCCTTTTGTTCATTTATTGCTAGCTGGTTTCAGGTGTTCAGTGACCACAGTGTGGGGACATTGGGGTCAGGCCTTCTGCCTGTCCCCTCTTCCAACTTCCACAACTTTGTCTGAAGAGACCCCATGCATAGGCACCTATGTAAGCCCAATTCAGACCTTTGGAGAAATTTGTGGAAGATGGCAACATGGGCAACTGGGCGGTCTCGTGTTGCTACCCTCCAGACCTCCCGTGGAAGAAGCACACAGAGAAGGGTTCAGATGACAATTGCAGGGTGCAGGTCTGTTCATGTGGAGAGAGGGGGTCCTTGAAGTATTGGAGTTACGGGATTTGAAAGTTTTAAAGGCCAAAACTAGCACTTTGAATTGAGCCCAGAAATTAGTTGATAGCCAGTGCAAAGTTAGCCTCTGATCATTCTAGTCTTTGGTCTGCCACTTTGGGATAAGAGTAACCAGTCTTCATGTGACTTTCAAGTACAAGAAGGATTAACAAATGTAACCTCAAAAAACTCTCTTGAGACTGTAACCCTATGCATGCTTACCTGGCAGTAAGACTCATTGAATGTAGGGGGTCTTCAGAGTTCACCTGAGTAGGCTTGTGCTGTTTAACTAAGAAAGTAGGTGGTAGCACATTGTGGGATAGAGAGCTAGCTCGACAATTGACAAATTTTGGAAACTTTAGAATAGACTCCAATCATCAGGAAAACTTAAGATTTCCATTGATAGTTTCATGTGGGTCTTTACTGTCATTTCTCACTCTGTATCCTGGATATTAAACCAACTTAATGCTTAATTAAGATATTTACTTTCTCCAAAGCTGGTAACTATAGTTCCCTAATTTTGATGAAATGGGAAACTGATTACCGTAATTAGAGGTTTCTTGGTTTGATTGCTTAACCCATGAATGGACTGTATGCACAGGCAAAATATTGGTTAATATCTCATCTTATTAAGCTGAGATATGATCATTTGAACTGGGCCATTATTTTAAATAAGGGTAGCGATTGAGCAGGGGCGTAGCGTGGGGGGTGCAGGGGGGGCCGGCTGCACCGGGCGCAACATCTGGGGGTTAGGGTTAGGGGGCGCAAATGCACGGGTTAGGGGGCGCAAATTACTTGCCTTGCCCCGGGTGCTGACAACCCACGCTACGCCACTGCGATTGAGACAGTTTGGTTGCATAGGGTTGTTTAAATCAATGTACTTAAATTAGTCACATTTATTTATTTCAGTAAGTTTATGCTGGGTATCACTTAGCTGTACACAAACCTTGGCTGTCCCCCCCCCTCATTTTTTAATATTTAAGCTAGTCAATTGTTCTTTATCATCCTTTAAGAAAAACCCACACCATATAGCAGTGTAATATCAAACATTCTCTGCTGCTGTGCCTGTGCTGACCACTGTT
The DNA here is from genome assembly GCF_027172205.1 of Podarcis raffonei. Classification (NCBI taxonomy): domain Eukaryota; kingdom Metazoa; phylum Chordata; class Lepidosauria; order Squamata; family Lacertidae; genus Podarcis; species Podarcis raffonei. Next base: position 74,111,012 of record NC_070604.1, on the reverse strand, counting down.
CTCCTAATATTGACAGATCATGTTGAACTCCTTGCACAAGTATGAGCCTAGGATTCATATAGTGAGAGTTGGTGGCCCTCAGCGAATGATCACCAGTCATTCTTTCCCGGAGACCCAGTTTATAGCTGTGACAGCTTACCAAAACGAAGAGGTAGGAACAAAACGAGGATGAGCCCTGCATGGATTTTCCTTCTTTGATGCGCCAAAGGACAAATTTGTGGCATTAAGGAAGGGGATGCTAAGGTGGTAGTGGGAAATGTTGATTGTGTACAAGAATTTAAAAGGATGCCGTGAAAGAGATGTAAGAATTGTTCATTTCCACCGAGAACTGGACAATTAAAAAGCAGCGGAGTGTCTGGAAGGTAGGTAAATTGGAAGAAATGTTGTAAGTATAAGAAGACTAAGCCGAGTAAGATTTGTGTATTGTGTATTTCCTTGTTTGAAGGAAAGAGGTTTTGAAGACAAGATTTGAGCAGCTATTAGCCAGAGATATTTAATCATAGTAGGGACAGCTGCATATTCCTGCCTTGCAGGGAATTGGACTAGATGATCCACACAGTCCCTTGCAACTCTAAGGAAGGGTTGACTTTATAACATGGGGGTCTGGACAAATAATTCTATATAACTTGTTTATTTCATACTTCTAGTAAAAAGTAACCCCTTTGCTGCATTTTCAGTTGAATGTCAAATGAGCTTGTTTAGTTAAAATTATCCTTTTATTCAGAAAAAGAAGAGCAACACTGCTGTAGTTTCTAACCTTATGCCTTCACATCACAGCCGCCCTTGTAGAAAATTCTAATCAAATGTTGGACTTTTTTCCAATCCCCCACCCCTGAACTATGTGGAATTTGTTTTTAAATAAGATGTGTTTAAGACCTTCATCAAATTTAATGTGTTGTGCTGAGCCAATGTTTCAGGCTAAAATATAATAAAACGTTCACAGATTTTCAATACATGCAAGATTTTGAGGATATTTAATGTAGAAAATAGTTTCAAGGTGACAGCATGATCAAACATTCTCCTTTTGAAAAACTCCCTGTAAGCAAATTGATTGACTCAAGAGAACCTTGATTGCGTACTGTTAACACCAAACAACTTTTCACAGGCTGTAAATTGAGAGATGATGTAAAAATCCATATTTTAAAATGTTTGATTGCATCCCCCCTGTCAGCTGAAAAGAGTATTGGAAAATCCCAAACTTGATTACTTAATGTGAGAAAATAACTATTGAAATATCAAGAGTAGCTTCACCATGGATTAATATGTGATATTATTTTATGTTGCTGTATAACTTTAACCTATACCCTAACGTAAAATCTCAGTTTCTCATTTAGAGTAGTGTAAAGGAATGTAAAGAATGTGATTGCTTAGTTGCCAAAATAGGGTAAGGAATGTTGCTTGGGTATGTTTATATAAATGTTAATCTTGCTTTATATGTGTCCTCTTTCTAAGAATGTAATAAGTAACCACCAGTCTAGCCTGTTGCGTCTGAATCAGTTGCTAAAGTTTAATGTAACTTATATTTCTAGCTTTCAGTATCCAATTAAACTCAGGAGAAGATTCAGGATTTGTTGTCATTACAGTTTCAGGGTCAACTTTTTATGAAAAGTGTTATTTTCATAACTGATACCAAAGTAGTACAGCTAATCAAACTGCATGATCAGCAGTAACTCTTGAGTATTGTTTCCCAAAAAAGCTGGAAGGCAAGCCCACCAAATGTATTTGCTTATTTAGGAAAATTTATAAACAAGTTAATAAAAAGCCCTCAAGTGGTGAATATAAAATTATATATATATATATCCAAAGATGGAAATGTGTATTTGCCTCTAAACACCCCTTTCAGCATAAATAATTTCCAAAACAGTGTGTGCGGGGGGTGGGGGAGTGGACATAGATTTCACAATGGTTAAATATCAGTGAGTGATAAGTTTTCAAATACTACATTATGTGAAACACATAATGAGCAATTAAGGAGCCTGAAACCAAATTGTTGACCAGTCTTCTGTTAATTCTGCAAGCAACACTTGCAGTTTCCCACATATGAAATTTTAACTTTTTGTGTTTCCTTGAATAACAACTGGTAAAGGTGTGGTACAAGTCCTTTGCTGTTATATTATGTGTGCTCGATTAATAACTCAAAAGATGTTAACTACTTTGTTTTTAATGTGACTGTGATATTCATCATCAAGGTATTTTTCACTGTTGTGTTACCCAGAAACCTGAAACTTTTTATAACTGTTTTTAGTGTACCCCCCCTCTTATGTACTTCCTTAACAGGATAATAAAACCAGGCATTTAAATCAGGCAAAGTGGGTGGGGGGAGGTTGTGGTGGAGAGAATGATTTCAAAGCATGCTGTTGCAGTGTGTGAGCTGTTTAGTTGCTGTTTTGTTAATTCAATTCTGAGCCATTTTCCCACTAGAAACCATTATGAACTACCCTGGGGAGTTGGTAGAAATGTTGTGTGACTATGAAAAAAATGTGTAAAAATGTCAATTTGAGACTTTTTGTTTGTGTTTTCTTTTTAGATAACAGCTTTAAAAATTAAGTACAATCCCTTTGCAAAAGCTTTTCTTGATGCAAAAGAAAGGTGAGATCTGTTGTCTGCTTTCAGTTGCATTTATGAATCATATTTCTGCAAAGAATTTAATCTTTTTTGGCTACAAAATATGATTTCTTTGGCAGAAGTGACCACAAGGACATGATGGATGAAGTGGGAGATGGTCAGCAGTCAGGGTATTCGCAATGTATGTCTAAGCTCTCTTCTGAAAATTATTTTATAGTATGCCTCCAAAATCAGTTCTCCTTTGCTCAGGTACCTTTTTTTGCTATGTATCTAAGGATATTTTAAATAAATATAGTGCAAGTCAAAGTGCTGACTTGTAAATGTGCCCTTTTCCAAAACGTTTTAGCTACTTTTGTTTCTTTTGCCTATATCTTCTGGTTTTGCATTTTTCTAATTGTGTGCAGTATATTTAATCACAAAGACCAATAGTATATTTTTAGCAGTTCTTATAGTGAGATCCATTAGTGTAATAGTGCTCAACCTTTCCCCCCTTTTTTTTCTTTGTCCCTGCTCCTTCTTGAACATTGAGGGAGAAGAAGAATCTGCACCCAGTTTCCCCAAAGCACACACTGGGGAACAATGGGATTGTGAACAATTAAGTAATATAATATGGGATGTATTTATTCACAACTAAGTTTTACTCTGAGTAGACCCACTGAAATTAATGGACTTAACTTAGTCACATTCATTAATTTCAGTGGGTCTGCTCTGAGTAAAACTTAATTAAATTCCAACCTACACTGGCAACTTCTTTCTTGAGCCAGGATAGAATTTGCATATTTCATAATGCCGTGACCAAAAGTAAATCTATGCTTAGCAACAGTCCATATCCCACTGAAGTTGTCACTGAAACTCTCCATTGCTTTTAATGGCAGAGGCCAGCATCTATAATCTTTGATGTAGGGAAGAAAGCATTCTGAGTGTCTCATGGAAGCATTTATATCCATGGAATTGAAATCCATGGAGCTGGAAACACAGAAGAACAGCTATGCAGTTTCGCTGCCCTAAATGAATAAAATGCAAACACTAGGCCAAGCATCTCACAAATTCTGAAAGAGGCTCTCTGAAATCCCATTGAAATCTATGAATGCTGGCAGTAGTGTAAAGTTTTTGGGTATTTGAGTGTGATGTTACCCTTGCTGGAAGTGGAATGCACAGTTTGATGACATCACAAGTGAGGCAATTTTTATTTATTTATTTATTTATTTATTTATTTATTTGTTTGTTTGTTTGTTTGTTTGTTTATTTGTTTGTCTGTCTTTCTCCCAAGTTGGGATTCAGGGCAGCTTACAACATTATAAAATACAGAGTCGTAAAAGAAACTAGTTAAAACTAATAATTGAAATACAGCCTGGATGTTTGAAATACAGTCTGGATGTTGGGGGAGGGAGGAGAACTTATAACAAGGATGCCATTTTTGTAGCTCCTCTGTAAATATAAGGATTTAGTTACTTGGTGCTCTGGGACCTCAGTTGCGCACAAAGGCCTCACTGCACCTTGGACAGGTCTTGCTGCTATGTCTTGGTCTAGTGAAATGTCCCGTCTTCTTGCAGTAGGTGGATGGCTGATTCCTGGAACAGGGACTCTGTGTCCTCCTGCCAATCCTCATCCACAGTTTGGAGCACCTCTGTCCCTCTCCCCTGCTCACAGTTGCGAAAGGTACTCATCCCTGAGGAATCACCGCCCTGCCCCTTATCCGAATCCATACACTCATAGAACCAATTCTCCAAGTAAGTTTTTTTATTTATTATTACTGGCCTCTGGTGGTTTGCTATTGTGGGAAATCAACTGGCTGATCAAATATCAACATGAACATACAGAATGGACAAAAATCTGTTCATAGTGCACTTGATGACTGTTGTCAAGAAGTAGCAGGCAGTGATTTGATTTATTTTTCACTCTGCCTTATTGCTTATTAATGCTTTGTGTGTGTGTGAGCCAAGTGATTTTTGTTTTACTTCTCATTGACAGCCTATTATTAATATCATTTATTGTTCATTCTCTGTGGGAGTCTAGTATATGCCTATTTCACAGACGTACACCAATGCTGGCAGTCAGTTAGAGACTGTCTGTGCCCACTGTCAAGTCCTTTCCTTGGCATCTACCTGCTGAACCAGGTATTTGAATCAAAACACTGGTCTGTGCAAAATTCCATCTATAGTCCACAAACAAAACCAAAGGAGGAAAACAAATCACTTTGACTCTCCCACCCACTGCCAGATATAAATATAAATATTTCTAGAGCATATATTTGCACTGAAGACGGGCTGCACTTCTCATACAGATGCTTTCCTTTACAGCAGCATATGGTGATAGTTCTTCAGCCTGCCTTTCTATGCTCCAATCTCATGACAACTGGTCCAGTTTAGGTGTCCCACCCCCAACAAGCATGCTGCCTATGAGTCACAGTACCGGACCACCAACCAGCTCCAGGTAGGCTGTATTCCCTGAGCAAGGAAGCCATCAAATTTCTATAATTTGGAATGTGACTTTTTCTTTAGGAAAACTGCTGAGAAAGTAACACTGATATTGGGTGTGGGAAATCTCTGGCCTGAAAGCCTAGTAAGGCCCAGCACACATCCCAGTTAGGCCCATTAGGCCATTTTCTCCAAACCATGCAAACCTGCCCCATACTTGATGTAAGTTGCTCCCACAAAAGATTTGGTTTTTTGTTTTGAGTCAGTTGACCTCATTGTGATGTCAGGTGATTAACAGGTGGGTGTCTCACCCACCTGTCAAAATGGCCTGTGTGTGTTGGGGTATTTGGAATCCAGCCCACTGGCCCGAATATGTTCCCTGCCCCTTACTTGCAAGGAGGCTAAAGGAGTTACCATTAGTTTTTTTTAAGGAGTGGGGGAATGCAACTACTTCTCCTTCCTATGGACTTGTCTTAAGGGCCTCTGATGAGGTGGGGTTTTATTTCCCTTTGAAGGATTTCCCAATTCGGTTGAAGACCCTAAAATTCTGCTGCGAGCCTAATCTGCATACTAATTGCCAAAAATGGGGAAAATATCATTCTAAGAGCTGTCAGGTATTTTATGTTCTATGGCTGCCAGCAGGATTCCAGAGGGACTGTGTGCAAGCAAACAAATTCAAAAACATTTCTCCATTTTGCAGAATGGCCAAATGTGTCAGTAGCATAATATAGGAATTATACACCATCTGATGTTGGAACCCAGTGTGACATCTTCTAGCCCCACTTTTGCAGCTGGGGCTTGGAGGCTGGAAGAATAAACTGTCCAAGGCTATGCAATGCCCACGTGACTGGAGAGAGTCCAAGTTCAACATTCTGTTCATGAGGCAGTACTGGGGCCCCAAGTCAAACTTGCATTCTGAAATCTCTTTCTTTCTCTTGCAGCCAGTATCCCAACCTGTGGTCTGTCAGCAACAGCACCGTTTCGCCTGTGTCACAGTCAGGTGGGATGCCCAGTGGGATAGGATCCCAGTTTTTACGAAGCTCCACGGCCCACTATCCCACCCTCCCTCATTCTGTCAGCACCCCTTCCTCAGGATCTCCATTGTACGACAGTGGGACCCCTACAGACATTGCCGACAGTCAATACGATGCATCAGTGCATGCTAGACTTTCTTCTACATGGACTCCCGTAACAACCCCTTCTATGTAGGCCTTTCCTTTTGACAAAGGACTTTCTAGCTGCTCTAAACCAGGAACACAGAAGTAATGTTTCAGGAGGGTAGAAGGAAAAGGCACAAAGTATGCTAGCAGTAATTGCTTTATGCTCATCTCAGTATTAGAGTGTAATGATAGTGGCACAGACACCTTATGAAAGCGGGTATGAAACTTGTTTGGCAGCAGGGGCCATGTTGGAGTGTTTGCCACCCCTTTTTTCCTCTCTGCAGTCATGAGGGCGAGAAATGTTGCCAACCCTGAGATACAAGGGCTCTCCCTTTTCAAAATAAGCCTTTTCAGTTTTCAAATTTCTCCAGAAGCAAAATGTACCAAAATGGGAATGAGCTGGTCATGGATTTTATATTTTTTTTACCTCCTCTGGGCTGTTTATATCATCTATCTATCTATCTATCTATCTATCTATCTATCTATCTATCATCTATCTATCATCTATCTATCTATCTATCTATCTATCTATCTATCTATCTATCTTTCTATCTTTCTATCTTTCCATCTTTCTATCTCATTTTTTTACTCTATTGAGGGATGAATTACGCCATGCATCATGTATGTATCTCATTCAATGACTAGTCGCAGAAGAGTGAGTGAACAACTAATATTGAGAAGTAACGTGCATGTTTTCTAGATTCGAGTGCTTGATCTGTGCTGGCTGTTTCACACGTGCAAGCCATCACTTGCATATTCATTGCGTGTGAACTTCCACTAAGTGATGACTTCTCATTTGCTGCGCTTTTATTGCGCTTTATCATTAGACACGTTTTCCAGCCCAGTTTGCGCCAGGCCCATAATGAATGGGTTAGGTGAGTAGTTCAGCTTGAGTGTAAATTGTACTTTCATACTGAACAACTTGAGATTTGGGTGGTGGCTTGACCTGCTGGACACTACAGGTGATATTTTAATCTGGACAGGAAAAGAATGGTTTGCCACATGTGGAGTGAAGTGAACTGGTCCCAACTGATGAGATTTCTTGTTCAAAATATCTAGATGGAATCAGCATTAAAGGACAATAGCTAGCTAGAATAAAAAGTGCACTACTATAATGGACATGCCTTGACCATATTATTTCCCCTAATTTGCAGATTTATGCACAACTATATGTTTATTTCTTTGTAACTTTTGAAATGACAATCAAAAAAAGCTCTTTCCTGCATAACAAATGCAGTTTTTGAAGTTTTACAGACCAGTTCTTGTTTTTTAAAGTGCCTCTTTGTATAGTGTGCTTTGTTCTTGTTCAGTGTAATCTTACGTGTTTGCTCAGAAGTAAGACCGTAGTGGGACTTACTGCGGGGCAAGTGTGCCCAGGATTAATTGCGGTCTTAAAGCTGATTCACTGCAATAGTTCCTGTACAAATACTTGTTTTGCCATGTTTACACATTGCATATACTCAGTGAGAAGCCATTGCAAGCAAAACAGCGAGAAGCAATCATCATCTTATCAATATGTGTACAAATGGTGAAACTGCTGTGCATTCATTCGCCACACACAATCGTGCAGGCTACCTGTATGTGGTTTTCCTATATGAAGTGATATCTGTTTAGGAAATTGGGGTGTGTCTTTGTATAGCTTACCCTTAAAGAGAGAATTGCAAATGATTTTCAGCCTATTTAAAGGGCTGTTGTCTAAGGGCTGTTTGAAGACCTTTAATTTTAATATACTTGAAACTAGGCTCAAAGTAGAAAGTGCACATTTGATAACCTTTTTTTCTAATTTATTTTATTTCAGTATTGTCCGCTGATGAGCAATATTTATTTGTTAGTATAAGCTTTTGTATATGTGTATATGCTTTTTCTGTGTACTTACAGAGATGAGAGTTTGTAGTCCTCCTGATATTGTTGGACTCCCATAAGCCCCAGCCATTGTTGCCAGTGATCAAGAGTTAAAATCCAGCAACCTCTGGAGGGCCACAGACTCCTCATCCTTAGTTTACTGTATCTTAAGACAATCACCTGGGGGACACTTCTCCCAACAACACTTTTTGAATGTGTCAGAATGGTGCTGCTTTTTCAGGTTGTTGTCTTGGGTCTTATAATTCCATTCATATTAACAGAATTTTGCATCCTCAGAGGACTGGAGACAAATTCCACCATAGGCCAAGGTGGTGGAGGGCTTTAATTTCATTGCTTACAAACTGCTAGCAACAAGAAAGCCAACCCCATTGTGGCCATTAATTGATGTTATGCCATATGTCAATATACTGTAAATAAGCTCTGATGTTTTATTGTGAAAGCTAAATCTTGTAAATTAAGTCTATGCAATTATTATTTAGTGCCTTCTGTTAGGTTGTTAGCAATACTGTATGTAATTGTGCTTTTATCATTTTAAATGTATTCAGTTAAACTGCAAAATAAAGTAGTATATTTCCTTAATAAACCAAATGCTTAGCTGCCAGTTGCTGCGAATACTTCACTTGTGTCACACTAACAAATAGATTACTTTATCGCACAAGAACCTCTAGACTGAAACAACTGGATGATACTTATTATTGTACTACTGCATATGACAGAAGCCAAAGACAGAGACTGTACCCAACCGTAGCCTGCAAGGATGCAACACTACAACCAAGGTGCCTGAGTTTCTGCAACTTGACTGAATTGTTTATTACTTGCAGTAATTTGATGGAACATTTGTTTCATAGCTAGAATGTTATATTCTGTGGGCAGCAACAATATTTTTTTAATATGCAGTGCATATGCCCATACTTACCTTTCTTGGCTAAAATGGATGGACTGGGCAACCATCAGATTTTCAACCCTCAGTTCCCAGTGGCATACCTCCTTATTCTCATCTTCCAACAAAATCTCTTTTGAGGATCAGTATGCATCTTAGCAACCAGTGCTAATGGAAATGTTACTCATATATTGTTGTTGGCATCTGTCTTGAGAGACAATGGAGTGCGCCTCCGGGGGGGGGGAGTCAAACTGCTGCATTAGCAGCACTGAAGTGACCTCCCTGGGGCACAAGCCTGGACAGTATGTATGGAGGTCCTGGGCTACCCAGATGACAAGACCCTCCTCTTGGCCTTGCTGGTGTGGCCCAAAGGAAAGCAGAGCAATGTGTTTCACACCAGCTTGGTTGCAGGAGTTGCCAGAAAGAGATTTACAAGGCACCATCCAACCGCCTTCAGGACTACACTCCAAAGTTGTACAGGGTTTACTCCTTAGCCTTTTCTTCTCTCAAAGATGTCCCACAAAACAGTGGAAGCTTAAGATCAAAGTTTTCTTTCTCCTGGATGGGCTACCTTCCCAGGTTGATGAGCCCCATCTGCCCTGCACTTCCTTCTACAGCACATGCAGAGGGAAACTGCCTTCTGGACTGTTGGACCCACCATTGGTCTCATCCCCCAGAGCCTGCCTTCACATGCAGGGGAGGTCCCTAACTCACTGAGGGTTTGAGACCCCTCATCTACCCTCACTTGATTTAGCCAGTCAGTCAAAGCTGTTCCAAGGGCGTGGCCACTGTTGCACACTGACAGCTTCTAGGAGCCACAAGTGAGAGATGAGTGCAGGGTGGGGAACAAGGGTGGACAAACTACCCCAGAAGGAGTACAATGTGTCCCCCACCGGAGGTACAACCCATCCCTTAACACCTCAAATACCCCAACTCATTCCATAATGTCATAAAATATAAACTCAACTTTCCAAACTAGATCCATTCAAGACCAGCCTTTTTCTGCTAGTTCCTCCATGCTTTTGTTTACCCAGAGAGTCTCTCTCTCCCCATGTAGCAAGCAATTTTATCAAAGAAGACTCGGTGAAAGAGAGTGTGGCTGTCACAGGCATCCTTTGCTTCCCATCACCCCCTGACTGCTCTGCTAGTGACACCTGTGGTGCTGTGGTCTAAACCACCGAGCCTCTTGGGCTTGCCATTCACCCCGTAATGGGGTGAGCTCCCGTTGCTCTGTCCCATCTCCTGCCAACCTAGCAGTTCGGAAGCATGCCAGTGCAGGTAGATAAATAGGTACTGCTGCAGCGGGAAGGTAAATGGCGTTTCTGTGTGCTTTGGTTTCTGTCACGGAGTTCCATGGGACGTGAAGAGGTTTAGTCATGCAAGCCACATGACCCGGAAAGCTGTCTGTGGACAAACGCTGGCTCCCTCAGCCTAAAAGCGAGATGAGCACTGCAACCCCATAGTCTCCTTTGACTCGACTTAACTGACCACGGGTCCTTTACCTCTCTTTTTTTTAAAAACCCTTTTAGTGCTTGCTGAAACAGAAGCTCAGAGGAGTTTTGAGGTCAGACCTAACTCAGCAAACAGATAAACAAGCTCAAATGCTCCCTCTCAGTTTGACTCATGTGGAGGGGATGTTCTCAAAGCTAGGCCTGCACCAACAGTACTCTACATCAAGCCCAAGCGCTTTCTCACCCTGCTTTAAGTAAGAGGGAAAATAAAAGAGACAGTGTTCTGCTAAACGGGTTGCCAGAATTCATCTTCAACAAAGTGCTTGTGTCTTTATGGGCAGAATGGTGAGACGTTTGTCTCATCTGGGTTCATTGTGAAACATGTGGATGTGCTCTTAAGTCCTCTTAAGCCTCCACAGTTCAGGGAGCCTTCTTCTGGAAGACAAGCACACTCTGAGCTAGAGGACTACAAGTCACTGGGTAGTTGTACAACCACCACTCTGTCTCCCAGTAAGAACATCATGGCAAGGGGTACGTTTCCCTTTTTGAAGCAAGCCCTTGCTTTGCTCCAAGTTTCCGACCCCAAGTATCAGTCAGAGAAGAAGTCGCTGCAGGGAGCTAGCTCTCCACCCGAAAGAACGCTCTGCTGCAACCACCAGTGGCCCTGAGATTGCAGAACTGCAGGGAAACATAATCCAGCCCCAGTAATAGGCCAGAGGACTAATGGCTGTTTGCACAGCTGTGTGTGCATAGTTGTGGTTGTTTTTAATTTAGATTTATTTTGGAGATTTCCAAACTGATCAAAGAGCTCTCCAAGCAGCATTGTTGCAAGCACTGTAATGCGCTGTAAGCACTGAATATGGTTCTGTTGAAAAGACATATATATATATATATATACATCTTCAAAAAAAGAAATACTCCACTCAACTCCTCAAAGAATTTCCCCAGGTCTCACTCAAGCAAGATGAAGTGGATGTTCTTGATATAACAAGTGACTGCCTCTGCTAGCCATGATAGCTATATGGAACCTCCCTAGGCAGTCTGCCATTGAAGGCCTGTTGTGACTGAATAACAAAAGAAGAGGGACCACATGTCTTCCTTGCAGGCTTCCCATTGGCACCTGACTGGTCACTCTGGAAAAGGGGTTGCAGGATTACATGGATCTTTGGTCTGATCTAGCAGGGCTCTCCCTATGTTATCATGTTCCCTCACAACAGTGATCTTCTATGCTGCTTCAGAAACTTTAAAAATCTCCCTGATTCTTAGAAGCAGTTCAAGTCTATATTAAGTACTGTTGCTGAATTCACAGAACTTTTATTCTTTAACTTCTAAGCATCCTTGTCTCAACGCAATTTTATCAAGGGTTACAACTTCTGCAAGTTTTACAAGTTTAAACAAACCACACCACATAAATATTAGCAGAATGCTCTGCCCGGTGGCAAACATGGTAAATTGCTGATATATAATAAAATCAGAACTGTTTGCACTAATTCCTAATACATTCTGTAAATTATTGATTTGTTTGGTAAGAACCATTTGCTTTTGCTGTACTCAGTAAGATTATTCCATCTTACCAAAAAGCTATTTTTGTTTTTGTTCCCTAATTCTAAGGTAATGTGTTAGTTTACTAATAGTGGGGAGTTCCCATAATTTATCCATCCATTCTATGCTAGATGATGTATTTGCCAATCTCCATGGCTTTGCAAAAGGTATTCCAGCTGCAGGTAACATATAGGAAACTAGTTCTTTACATTGGCGGCTGAGTAGAACTTTGTCTTGCAATTTTCTGGATTGTAGCTCCTGTGTTGAGCCAAGTTTCACTGAAGTCCAGAGGGCTCCCTTCCATGTTTGGTTTTAGAGCTGGGGTGTAAGCAAACAAACAGGATATTTTCATTCCTTTAAACCCAGCAGAGCTCTCAGTGGAATGTAGTGTACTATTCAGTGGAGGAGGGTGAGGAATTTGGGAGCAAAGAAGCTATAGCTTTAATAGCATTCTTATTTACAATTGTTGACAAGTCTTTTCACAAAGTTTATATAACTTTTGGAAGCTTCTCAAACTTGCTGTCAGGTAACTTGTTCAGATTACACACACACATGCTGAAAGAACGTGTACATTTTGTTGTTTTTGCCAGGGCACAAAGCCTAGCCTCACTCCCCACTGCTGATGTAAGGTAAAGGTAAAAAAGGTAAAGGACCCCTGGATGGTTAAGTCCAGTCAAAGGCGACTATGGGGTGTGGTGCTCATCTTGCTTTCAGGCCGAGGTACCCGGCGTTTGTCCACAGACAGCTTTCTGGGTCATGTGGCCAGCAGGACTAAACCGCTACTGGCACACGGAAGACTGTGATAAGTGCCAGAGTGCATGGAAATGCTGTTTACCTTCCTGCTGCAGTGGTACCTATTTATCTACTTACAGTGGTGTGCTTTTAAAGTGCTAGGTTGGCAGGAGCTGGGACAGAGCAACGGGAGCTCACTCTGTCGTGGGGATTTAAACTGCCGACCTTCCAATTGGCAACCCCAATAGGCTCAGTGGTTTAGGCCACAGCGCCACCTTTTACCACTGATGGTCATGTTCTACACATGTATCAGTGTATGCATATAGATCTCTTCTACATGAGGATCCCCCTCTCATCTCAGAGTTCTATGCTCTACACATGTATTGATGTATGCACATAGATCCTGACAGGGATCCGCTACATATAGAGGAGTTCTATGTAGTACACTTGCAAGCATGTAGAGCGCTGTGTGTGTGGCCATTGAAACATCAGCAGCAGGGGCAGGAGTAGCTTGCACAAACCCACCACTGTCCACCAGATGTTCCTTTAGAATGGTGTATGTGTGAGTGTGTGTGAACCTGCATTGCGACCAAGTTTTGGTTCTGTAATGGAACCTTGCATTTAGACCAATGCCAATCAGGAGACAAATGTTGAGCCCTATACCTTGGGGGCTGTTTCCTTGCTGATCGGTCAATTACAGACGCCAAAAATAGAATGCAGGCAAAGAAAGCCATCAAGGCAGATGCTCTAAGCACACGAGGCAGCGGCTTGGCCAAAGCAGCTGGGCAATCTGATGGTCTGACTTCAGCAATTACTTCTCTATGTATTTTTCCTTATGAGCAAATTCTTCCAGCGTAGGTGAGGAATGGCATTCATCTTTTGACTGCCTACCTCTGGGAACACAAACTGCTCGAGGATGCCAGCAAGTGCCTGACCCTCCTCCATCTTTGGCTGTCAGAAAACAGCTGCAATTAAACACCCTGAGAAAAATGGCCTGTCAGGTGATTAAATGGATGTTTGTCTGCATCCAGTCTATTTTTTTTTTAAGTCATGGGTTCACTTTCATGAGTAGTCTTGTAGGGGGCAAAGGTTAACAGGCCATGAAAAGCAAACTAGTCTATCCATAAAAGCTAAGAGAATAATTCATAATGGATCACTTGTTGAATGTTACCAATTGTCCTGCTTGTGAGCAGTCTAGGGAATCCTTTTGTGAATTTACTTTTCAGTCATTTGCTGTTCCAGGCATCAGTTTATGATAATTCTTCCAGTGTGAGGCAATAACTACACATAATCCACACAGCAGAGCCCTGGTGCTCATTATTTTATTATTATTTGTGGAAGATAAAGCTATCAACGACTGCTAAACATTATCTCAGTTGGTTGGAGTGTGGTGCTGATAATGCCAAGGTCGCGGGTTCAATCTTAACCTGCATATTCCTGCACTGCAGGGGGTTGGACTAGATGGTCATCAGGTTCACTTCCAACCAGAGGTGCCAACTTGAATAATTGATCAGGCATAATTGATCACAATTATGGAAAAAATATGGTCTGAGGCTCAACATCAAAAAAACGAAGATCATGGCCACTGGTCCCATCACCTCCTGGCAAATAGAAGGGGAAGAAATGGAGGCAGTGAGAGATTTTACTTTCTTGGGCTCCATGATCACTGCAGATGGTGACAGCAGCCACAAAATTAAAAGACGCCTGCTTCTTGGGAGAAGGGCAATGACAGGCCTAGACAGCATCTTGAGAAGTAGAGACGTCACCTTGCCAACAAAGGTCCGTATAGTTAAAGCCATGGTTTTCCCAGTAGTGATGTATGGAAGTGAGAGCTGGACCATAAAGAAGGCTGATCGCCGAAGAATTGATGCTTTTGAATTATGGTGCTGGAGAAGACTCTTGAGAGTCCCATGGACTGCAAGAAGATCAAACGCATCCATTCTTAATGAAATCAGCCCTGAGTGCTCACTGGAAGGACAGATCGTGAAGCTGAGGCTCCAGTACTTTGGCCACCTCATGAGAAGAGAAGACTCCCTGGAGAAGACACTGATGCTGGGAAAGATGGAGGGCACAAGGAGAAGGGGGCGACAGAGGACGAGATGGTTGGATAGTGTTTTCGAGGTTACCAGCATGAGTTTGACCAAACTGCGGGAGGTAGTGGAGGACAGAGGTGCCTGGCGTGCTCTGGTCCATGGGGTCACGAAGAGTCGGACACGACTGAACGACTAAACAACAACAACAATTGATCACATGACATGGTGCACACATGGCAATGCCCATCAACTATGGGGGCCCCCTCAAATATTTTATTGAGAGCATTGAAGGGACCTTGGCCTCTGGGAGTCAGGTCTGTAATTCTGTGATAGCTAGGTTCTACTTCCACTGTCAAAGGCGCTGGCAGTATGCCTCTCTATACCAGTCACTGGAAATCACAGCTGGGGAGAAGGATGCTATGCTCACGTCTAGTTTGCAAGTTTCCCACAGGCATCTGACTGGCCACTGTGAGAACAGGGCTAGATGGGCCTTTGGCCCAATCCAGGCAGGCTCTCCTTGCATTCTTGCAGTGCTCAGAATCTCTGACCATTGACCATGCTGAAGGGCTGGGAACTGGAGTCTGCAAGCTGGTTCTGGCCCTACCTACCATTGATCTCTTTCCCTTCCACCTACCAGTCCCAATGGCCACAGGGCTCTTCCCTACAGTAAGCTGTTCTGAAGAACAACCTTTTGGCAGTGCCCCATTGGCCCTAATGGCCCAGCCTCCACTAGTCCATCATGATTGACTGAGGACACACCAATTTCTGTGTGTCCTCAATCAGCCTTCCTTCATCTCCCGTCTCACCAGATTTTGGCTCTCTTTCACTAACACACTAGTTTAGATCAGTTTACAGAATGTTCTCTCCCCCCCCGCCCAATTCCTTAATTTGAATGGGACCAGAGAGAACATGATCTGAGCATTGCTAGTACAGCATGTTACCAACATAATTATGAGAGCTAGCAAGCTTTGGACAACGAAGATGGAAATTATGTGAATTACCTAACACTTGTAATACGTGCCTGGAATCAAGGTTGGAAATTTACAAAAATGTTTCCACAGTGCTGATTGAATATCCCATTCATCTCAGAGCCAGATATTGCCACCTGTCATGTATTACACAGGATTGTCCTGTATTTCAATGCAAAAGGTTATGTCCTGTATTGATAAAGTTTTGTCCTGTATTTCAGGTCTTCTCCCCCCCCTCTCCCCCAAGTTAGGGATCTTCTCCAAATGCATGTGTTTGAAACAATGTGTGAAAGGTCATATATTTAAGCTCTGGGTAGCCAAGCAAAGACAGATTTACAAATTAATGTGTATTGTGTGCATGTGTGACAAATTCCAGAGGGGCCATCCTGTTAGGCTGCAATAGATTGTGATGGATTGTTTTGAAACCACTTTAGCACCAAATGGGGAAAAAATTGCTCCCA
Organism: Podarcis raffonei; assembly: GCF_027172205.1. NCBI lineage: Eukaryota > Metazoa > Chordata > Lepidosauria > Squamata > Lacertidae > Podarcis > Podarcis raffonei. The sequence continues at coordinate 74,094,940 of NC_070604.1, read as the reverse complement.
AATTGCCCTGTATTCTGCCAGAACAGAAGTGACAACCCTAGATATACCCAGAACCTTGATATTGGATAAAGTAACTCATTTACTGTGGCATTAGCTTCTTTGTTATCAGGTATAGAAGTCTATGAGTGGGACGCGGGTGGCGCTGTGGGTAAAACCTCAGCGCCTAGGACTTGCCGATCGCATGGTTGGCGGTTCGAATCCCCGCGGTGGGGTGTGCTCCCGTCGTTCGGTCCCAGCGCCTGCCAACCTAGCAGTTCGAAAGCACCTCCGGGTGCAAGTAGATAAATAGGGACCGCTTACCAGCGGGAAGGTAAACGGCGTTCCGTGTGCTGTGCTGGCTCGCCAGATGCAGCTTGTCACACTGGCCATGTGACCCAGAAGTGTCTGCGGACAGCGCTGGCTCCCAGCCTATAGAGTGAGATGAGCGCACAACCCTAGAGTCTGGCAAGACTGACCCGTACGGGCAGGGGTACCTTTACCTTTACTTTTTATAGAAGTCTATGAATCAAGGGGAGTTGACAACAAATAATATGCTCTCTCTCTCTGTGTCCTTTCAGGGTTTCAGCCAGCCATACTCTCTTCCAAGTCATCCCATTCCACCCCCACCCCAAACTAGCTCCCACCATTCCACCCCCACCAGCAGTCAGCCCTCCATGCCCTCCATGCCCACTGAGCATATATTTAACCCTTATTTAGTTGTTTGGGTATTTTCCCCCTTCCCTATATACCTTCTGTACTTCTGCAATCTTTTGGGTTCCCCTGAGTCTGCTTGTGCCCACCCCGCTTCTGCATGGATGATGCAATTTGGGTTACACAAGGAGTGACACTTGGGGACTTAACTTTGCTATTAGCATATATAGTAGATATTGTTTTATGCCAAAAGCAGTGTATTACCTATGAAAACTTATAAAGAAACAAGCTGCTATTGATCCATAGGTTTCCTTTTGTTTTTGTAACTGTGGTCTGTGGCTGTTTATGTGGAATCTCTGCCTCAATAGACCCCACCAACTTTATTTGAATTGTAACCTTCTCCTTTATACTTTTCATGTTTTGAAACGCTACCATATGGAGCCAAGGATTAGTGGTGAAATTTCCCTGTTGCCGATGGTTTTTGGGTGGGTTAGGTAGGTAGTTCTTCACATTGTTGCTTGATTCACCGGTCTGTGTGCTCCACCTTGTGGATGTCACATTTCATTTTGTAAGAACAGGCAGAAAGGGAGGCGAGAGCTTGCAACTTCCTGCCTAGCTATTTGATGCTTGGGATGATATGCTACTGTGTTAACAAAACTCTGCTAGGTGTGAGCCCAGTGTGTGCTCCCAGAACAAGGTGCAGAGGATCTGCCCAATGAAAAAGCAATTCTGTGATGTCTAGAGGAGTATTGCAATGCAGATGGGGATACATGCTGTTGAATGCACACCAACCTTTAAGCAGTAAGAAAGCAGTAAGTGAGAGCTGGACCATAAAGAAGCTGATCGCTGAAGAATTTTTGCTTTTGAATTATGGTGCTGGAGGAGACTCTTGAGAGTCCCATGGACTGCAAGAAGATTAAACACATCCATTCTTAAGGAAATCATAGAATCATAGAATCATAGAGTTGGAAGAGACCACAAGGGCCATCGAGTCCAACCCCCTGCCAAGCAGGAAACACCATCAGAGCACTCCTGACATATGGTTGTCAAGCCTCTGCTTAAAGACCTCCAAAGAAGGAGACTCCACCACACTCCTTGGCAGCAAATTCCACTGTCAAACAGCTCTTACTGTCAGGAAGTTCTTCCTAATGTTTAGGTGGAATCTTCTTTCTTGTAGTTTGGATCCATTCTCTGGAGCAGCAGAAACAACCTTTCTCCCTCTATGTGACATCCTTTTATATATTTGAACATGGCTATCATATCACCCCTTAACCTCCTCTTCTCCAGGCTAAACATGCCCAGCTCCCTTAGCCGTTCCTCATAAGGCATTGTTTCCAGGCCTTTGACCATTTTGGTTGCCCTCCTCTGGACACGTTCCAGTTTGTCAGTGTCTTTCTTGAACTGTGGTGCCCAGAACTGGACACAGTACTCCAGGTGAGGTCTGACCAGAGCAGAATAAATCAGCCCTGAGTGGTCACTGGAAGGACAGATCATGAAGCTGAGGCTCCAATACTTTGGCCACCTCATGAGAAGAGAAGACTCCCTGGAAAAGACCCTGATGTTGGGAAAGATGGAGGGCACAAGGAGAAGGGGACGACAGAGGACGAGAGGGTTGGATAGTGTTCTCTAAGCTACAAACATGAGTCTGATCAAACTGCGGGAGGCAGTGGAAGATAGGAGTGCCTGGCGTGCTCTGATCCATGGGGTCACGAAGAGTCGGACACGACTAAACGACTAAACAACAACAAGCACCTATCCAGAGTTCTGTTTCCTTGAAAGATGGGAGTGGCTCCTGTATTATTCAATGGTCATTGGTTTCTGGTCTGTCCTCAGCACAACTCAATGTATTAGTATTGAAATGGGAGGCTGACTGTTCTTGGGGGGTTTACACTCCTTCTGCATGAGTGGCTACACAGCTTGGGGGTACTTCACTTGGCCTTGATGGCATGAAGTACAGTGGTACCTCGGGTTAAGAACTTAATTTGTTCTGGAGGTCTGTTCTTAACCTGAAACTGTTCTTAACCTGAGGTATCACTTTAGCTAATGGGGCCTCCCACTGCCGCCGTGCGATTTCTGTTCTCATCCTGAAGCAAAGTTCTTAACCCAAGGTACTATTTCTGGGTTAGCGGAGTCTGTAACCTGAAGTGTCTGTAGCCTGAAGCGTCTGTAACCCGAGGTACTACTGTACCTTCCACCAGCTTTGGCTGGTGAGCCCCTAACTAGACAGGGATAGCCTAAGTTCTGTTGTCAATGTTCTGGTAACCTCTAGGTTAGATTACAGCAATGCATTACACATAGGGCTGCCTCTGAAAACAATCCAGAAACTTCAGCTAGTGCAGAATTCAGAGGCCAGGTTGCTTACTAAGGCAAGATGGTTTGAGCAAATAGCATCAACCCAGGCCTGACTACAGAGGCTGCCAATTAGTTTCCAGGCCCGATTCAAAGTACTGGTTTTGACCTATAAAGCCTTAAATGGCTCCGGATCGCGATTCCTCAAGGACTAACTTTCCCCATATGAGCAGACCCAGACCTGCAGTCATCACCTAACATCCTCCTTCATGTGCCACCTCCATGAGAGGTCCGGAGGGTGGCAACATGAGAAGGGGTCCTTTCTGTGGTGGCTCCCCATTTGTGGAATGCTCTCCCTAGGGAATCTCCCCTGGTACTTTCATTACATAACTTTAAGGGCCAAGTGAAAAAGTTTGCCTTTGGCTAATTAAACAGTCTGTGACCTTTTAAACTGTGTGTGGGTGTTACTGTTTTATTTGTTATTATGCTATGTATTTTTGTGTTTTTATACTGTAAACCACCCTGTGATTCTCAGGCGAAAGGAGGATAAATAAATAAAAATAACTTAAGACACTCTGCTGAGCTCAGATTCAAAGGAAACTGAACCCTAGGTAAGTGCTAACACCCCTAGAGTCTCATGCCACTCAGATTTTGGAACATGCAACAGCAGCAGCAGCAGCAGCAGCACAACAATTTGATCCTCTTTGAGTATGCAAGGCATCTCATATATGTGACGCCATTTACAGCAATCCTAAAAGATTGGTCAATATTATTATCCCCATATTGCAGATGGGAGATTGGAGGTTGGGAGACTTCAGTGCAGGTGTAGGTTTTGAACTAGAGACTATAGCTTAGAGGTAGAGCCAGTTCCTTGCACAGAGAAGGTCCTAGATTTAGCCTCTGGCACCTACAGTTTTCCTTTTTAAAGAACAGATAGCAGATGATGGCAAGGGATTATCTTTGCCTGACACTCAGGAGAGCTGCTTCTGGAAGCTGTGGACTGCAATATTATACCCCCATCCTGGGGAGTAAGTCTTGCTGAAATCAATGGGGCTTTTCCTCCTTGAATACGCATATGTAGAATAGATATATATAGCACTGAGCTGTTAGTATACATGGGGAAGTTGTCAGCTGTCCAACTAATAAAAAGTGCATCGGCCACAATGTTAGCTCCTGCACTACAACTGACAACACTGACAAAGGTGTGGTTAGTGTGAATTCCCTTCCTTTTGCAGCTTTTGGCTTTGCAGATTAATGTGTACAAGTCGTCCAACTCTTGAGAAAACAGGATATTCTTTAAAATCAATATTTGATTGGAAGTGCTACTCATTTAAAGTGCAGTGGGGAAACGTATCAGCTTCTCCTGGACAACAGTTTCCCTCTGAAATTGCATGCCATCAAATGGGCCTCTAGGTGGCCTTGTGTATTCACCTGAAATCCAGGATCTGATTACCTCCTTTTACATGAGTTATTTCTGGCTGCAGATTAGGAGCTCACCCAGAATGCTCAAATTGTGATAATGCATTAACCACAGGCACAGATCTGGCCACTGGTGAGCAAATGCCATATCATGCAGAATTTGAAAATAGGTTTCAATGCCTTCCAATAGCACTTTCATTTATCTAGTAATAGCAGCACAGGCTCACGGCGCAATAAAACAATGCACGGCTTTTTAAAAAGCAAAAGGGCTAACAAAGGGAACTCAAAGAACCAGATAAAACACCTAAATCTACGTCTGTGTGCAGAAACAAGTTTTCACATGCAAACAACTGATCCCACAACACATGCGAGGGTGTGGAAATCAGTCCCCCAGGCATACAACCGTCAAAGCTGTACATCCCTGGGCTCCCCAATCTTTCTCACCACCGATGAAAACTAATAAATGAATTGATAAAGAACCTAGCCAAGTGATGCTGACACGAAAACTTCACACATACCCTATGTAAAAGAATGAAAGCTTACTATTTCCCCCTTCTTTCTCCTCCATTCTCTCTCCCCACCATAGCTGTCAATGTTTTCCCCTTTTTAAGGGAAATTCCATTATTCCGAATAGGATTCCTCGCAAGAAAAGGGAAAAGTTGACAGCTATGCTTCCCCAAGTTCATACTGCCTATAACAATAGTGTCTCACATCGAATGTAACTTATCTGTAGAAAGGACTCTATGTACTGAAAGCTGTATGTACTGAAAATATTTTAATAAAAACAATAATTTAAAAAGCTGTATGTGCAATTCTGTTGCCGGTTCAGGGTCTGTGGGCTCAACAGCATTCCTTTTTGGGTCTACATGAAATCCTCCACCACACTGGATCCAGAGCTTCCTATCCCTGTCTGCTACCCCCGCCCCCAGCATGGCCAGTATTTCATAGATGACACAGTGCCACCAATCTTTTCAGCCAGGAAAGGGAAGCACCTTGAGTACCATACAGCACATCTCATCAGAGCCAAACAGGACACTTGTTATGCTTAACCCAGTTCTCCAAGTGGTGAGAATTCTATAGGTGTAGCATGTACACAAGTTTGGTTGGGAGACAGATCACAGCAGATCTAATGGTATTTTGTAATGTTTACGTTTACAGATGTACAGGTTGAGCATAGACGGAGGGTCCAGCTCAAAAGCTTCAGATGCTTGCTCCTCCCCATCAGATTTCAAGGTGGGGGGGGCATTAGTGCTATCAGAAAACTTACTGAGACCAGCTCAGCCCTATGTCCTTTTCTCTCTCCATCTATAAACTACTTGTTGATTATCCTACTGATGATGTCATGTCCCACACCCTCCAATCATCTCTCCCAGTGGTTTCATATAGATCTTAAGCAACAACGGAGTATAATGGAGCCTTCTTATACTCCAAAGCACAACTGCAATGGGGCAAAGAAGTCCTCGTTGCCACCCTCTGGAAATGGTTTTGCAAAGTAAGAGCAGAACCACCATCTCAACATCTCAAGCTTTAGTAGCTTCATAAAAACCTGCAGACTACGCCCTTTTTGTAGGATCCTCCAGATGGCCAGCATAATAACAGTTCTCAGGTGGGCTTTGGAAATATAATAATAATAATTTATTTCCACAGTCATTCTGGGAGGCTCCCAACAGAATATTAAAAACACGATAAAAACTTTCCTAAACAGGGCTGCCTTCAGATGTCTTCTAAAAGTCGGATAGTTGTTCATTTCCTTAGCATCTGATGGGAGGGCATTCCACAGGGCAGGCACCACTACCAAGAAGGCCCTCTGCCTGCTGCCCTGTAACCTCGCTTCTCGCAGGGAGGGAACTGCCAGAAGGCCCTCAGACCTGGACCTCAGTGCTGAACGATGGGGGTGGAGATGCTCCTTCAGGTATACTGGGCCAAGGCCATTTAAGGCTTTAAAGGTCAGCACCAACACTTTGAATTGTGCTCGGAAACATACTGGGAGCCAATGTAGGTCTTTCAGGACCAGTGTTATGTGGTCTTGGTGGCCATTCCCAGTCACCAGTCTAGCTGCTGCATTCTGGATTACCGTAATTGTAGTTTCTGGGTCACCTTCAAAGGTAGCTCCATGTAGAGTGCATTGCACATGCACCACGTCCAACATCATAGCCAGTTCTGTATCTTACAGAAGAAGGCATTTATAAAAGGAACTCCTGAAGTACTTTCAGCTTTGAAAAGTAAATTATAAATAATTCTAACAATATACTTGTGGGTAGGGCTGCAACCCGGAGATCCTGCCAGCCTTTAAAAGCTTCCAAGCAACAAAAGATGTAACTGCTGTGCCTCCCACCTAGTTCTTTCATCAACCCTTTTCCTCACTCATCTCCCCGCCCCAATAATGAAGGACCAGAAATGCACTGCAAGCAGCGCACATCTGCACAAGAATATTGAAATTCAAATGTAAGTCCATTTTCCTGCAAGCCCTTTCAATCAATTTAAAGAAAACAGATTCCTAGACTTTGGAAAGAGCATTGCAGTTCTTCACACAAAACAGCACACAAGAAGCTAGAGTCACTTTTAGGGAATTTTAGTGAAACTTCTCTCTGCTGTGAGATTGCAGATTCTCAGTGTAAGCATGAGACCTGGAAGCACTGTGGGAAGACAGAAAGGAGATTGTGGGGAAAGCACTTTCAGTTGCATAGGGAACAACCAGACAAATGAGATTTTGCATGTCTTGGCTGGGTGGACTTTTAATAATCTTTGCTTATATTGTTCTCTGGGGAAATGGTTGTGGCAGCCTGCCTCAGTACTGTGACACAACTCAACTATTAAATGCTTCTACCTTTAAAACAGTCAATTATCTCTTTAAAATGTAGAAATTAATTAGCCATCTGGATTGTCTTTCTTTGCACATAACACAGAAGAATATCCTTTTCTGCCAATGAATAGTCTGAAATTAAGCAGCGCTTGTGCAATAGTGGTAGAAGGATCCAGGGTAATCAACAATGCGTTCTTCTGTTACTTGCGACAAGGTATCAGAGATGAACACTTACTCCAAAATTCACCCATTGCTACAGCAGCTGTAATCACTATTGACAAATTGCATTTTATTCATGCTCTACTAAGTTGTGAAAAGCACCATTAATGGGATCTTCTGCACCTTACTGTGGCAAAAGAAATAATGCCAACTACAAATGCTGTGAATACAATGGGTTTTGGTATGCAGTAGTTTTTTTAAGCCGCAGGGAGTTGTAAATGGTGACTGTGTGATTCAAGAATTGCTCAAAATCCAGTGCAACATGACTTATCCTTACAAATTGTTCTTCCTCCTCTTCTTCATAGTTTTGGAGCGGAACATCCAAATGTTTAGGTAATCATATAACCACACTATACCTCACAGTTCTTCCACATTAGGGTTTTCTCTGGAATTGGCACACACTTTGTACGTGGGTGGCGCTGTGGGTTAAACCACAGAGCCTAGGACTTGCCGATCAGAAGGTCGGCGGTTCGAATCCCCGCGACGGGGTGAGCTCCCCTTGCTTGGTCCCTGCTCCTGCCAACCTAACAGTTCAAAAGCACGTCAAAGTGCAAGTAGAGAAATAGGTACCGCTCCGGCGGGGAGGTAAACACCGTTTCCGTGCGCTGCTCTGGTTTGGCAGAAGCGGCTTAGTCATGCTGGCTGCATGACCTGGAAGCTGTACGCCGGCTCCCTCGGCCAATAAAGTGAGATGAGCGTCCCAACCCCAGAGTCGGCCACGACTGGACCCTTTACCTTTTTTTACCTTGCACAGGGCATCTACGAGGCTGAAATGTGGCTTTGAACTATGACCATGCCTCTTGCTTGCCTAGATGATAAAGAGAGGTAGGTGTGCGTGAAGCTGTAGAAACCTCTAGCTTCCGTGTGGCTGGAATGTAGTCTACTGTATACCAATAAGTGACACTCTCATTGCTCCACCCATGTTCTGCCTCTGGTCATGCGCACTGCTTACCATTGACATGCGGCTCCCAGAAGGCATGTGGCTCTCAGGGTGACATAGGTTTGACACCACTAGTCTAAATAAACAAGACATGAGGCCTGTGTTCTCAAAATCCCAAGAGCTCAGGGGATCCATTTGCAAGTTTGATCAAGAGGTTTTGTAACTCAATAAAATAGCTCTATGGAAGAAAGCTCCACCATCCTTTCATGTCTTCTGCGGGTGCATTTAAAGCCACAGCCTGGCAGATCCAGGAACATGGAATGCTGCCTTATCCTGAGTCTGAACATTAACCCATCCAGCTCAGTATTGCCTGCACTGACTGGCAGAGGCTGTCCAGGTCTCAGGCATGAGTTTTACCTAGGCCTATGTAGAGAAACCAGAGACTGAATCCTGGAACTTTTTGCATATGAGGCAAGGCATGTGCCGTACCTCTGAGCTATGGACCTCTCAGTAGCTACAATTCTGGCCTGAAAAGATCAGTTTTTTGTGTGTTCCTGATCTCTCCTTGACACATACAGTTCTCAAATCACATACAGCAACTTTCTTTTCTGGAGTGCCTTTCTATGTGGAACAGATTTAACCCGAAAGCTGCAGGGAAATTAAATGTACTACACTCTGGCTCCTAAGCCAGAGACACTCTGTCATTGCTAACACACACACCTTAAATGGAGATTACAAAAGGTCTCCAAGAGGGCAAGAGGAAACAGAAACAGTACATATAATCTCTCCACCCTTATTCCGACTCTGGCAAAGAGTGGTTTGCAGGCATTGCTTTCCTTTGCTGAAAAACCACAAAACCTTTGTTAATAGGTTGCAGGCAGCTAGATGGCTCCATTCCCCGGTAATTGCATCATTCTCCATATTGGTGGAGACCTATTCAGGAAAGAGCATTTAACTACACTTCTGCCAGAACCAGTGCAGAACCACATTCACTAGAAGGTGGAGGAAGCCGCAGAGAGGAGCTGCTGCAAAACTGAGTTAGTGCTCTGGTTCGCAAAAAGCTACAAAGGTTATAAATTGGTGGTGGTGGTGGGGAATTTCTTGTGTTTCTGCAGCAAAATTTCTTTGCAACATGTACTTTTTAATATTACTTATTACTATGTAGTTATTTATTATTATATGTACCGTTGTTTGGTACCTGCTCCTGCCAACCTAGCATGAAGTGCAAGTAGATAAATAGGTACCACTCTGCCGGGAACGTAAACGGCGTTTCCGTGCGTTGCTCTGGTTCGCCAGAAGCGGCTTAGTCATGCTGGCCACATGACCCGGAAGCTGTATGTTGGCTCCCTCGGCCAATAAAGCGAGATGAGCGCCGCAACCCCAGAGTTGTCCACGACTGGACTTAACGGTCAGGGGTCCCTTTACCTTTACCTTTACCTTTATGTACTTATTAATACGTACTTATGTTAAAATATCTTCCCACTAATGGTAACAGCCTCAAGCATTGTTTGATCCTGATTGTCTGATCAGACATCTTTGGGGGAGCCTTTGTTTGTGGTCCTCCATAATTAGAATGCAAGGCTCATATCCAGAGGAGCCCTGTGTTTTAAAATTGGGTCCTCAATTTTATTTCTTTATTACATTCATATCCCCCCAAGGAGCTCATGGCTCTCCCCATCCTCATTTAATCCCCACAACCACCCTGTGAAGTAGGTTAGGCTGAGAGTTAATGGCTGTCTCAAGGTCACCCACTGAGCTTCATGGCTGAGTGGGGATTTGAACCCTGGTCTGTCTGGGTTGTAATACAACGCTCTAACCACTACGCCACACTGGATCTCTTTGGAGAATACCCTTCCAGTTGAAGTCAGACAGACACTTGTTCCCCACTCCCCCCCTTGAACTTCTGATGCCTACTGAAGACTTTTCATTTTTATTCCAGCAGGCGTTTTAGCTGAATTCTGACTGTATACTTTCTTTTTTAAAAGATTTTTCATTAGCTTTTCAAATTTTACATTTTTAAAAAACAACCATCAGAACATATACCTCATATCCATTGACTTCCCATCCACCCTTCCATGGCAGCCTTTTCTTACCTTATAAAGGTGCTATACTACTTATATTTTACCCACTGTATATGTTAATTATAAATTATTAAACCACCTCTTCTCATCTGCTGCTATATTTCAAATCCTGCATATGTTTTAACATAGCATAAAGGTATTAAGACTTTCCAAAAGCATCTGTCCATTTCAGTGATGGGAACATAGCAATTAAGGCTGAGATGAGATACGGAAGAGAGATTCTTTTCTTTTTTAAGGGTGACAGCAGTAGCAGCAAACACTGCTGTGGTGGGTGTACTTTCCTCACACCAGAGTCACTGTGATTCACCTGGGTGGTCTAGAGTCGTAAAAACGTAACAGCCTGCTGGATCAGGCCAGTGGCCCATCTAGTCCAACATCCTGTTCTCACAGTAGCCAATAGTGCCTTAAATGGCTCAGGACTGCAATACCTCAAGGACTGCCTTGATCCACATGAACCTAACTGGACCCTGACATCATCTTCTGAGGCCCTTCTTTGTGTGCCTCTTCCACACAAAGAGGTCCAGAGGGTGGCAACACGAGAACGGGCCTTCTCTGCAGTGGCTCCCCACTTATGGTATTCTCTCCCCAAGGAAGTTCTGCTGGTGCCTTCATTATACATCTTTAGGCACCAGGCAAAAACATTCCTCTTCAACCAGGCCTTTGCTTGATCTGATTGACATCCTATGCACTTTTAAATGAGGGAATTATTGGTTTGCTGTTGTTCTTATTTTTTAAAAGTATCTGTCCTCTACTTTTACATCTAACCTATGAGGAGTCTATTCACTCATGATCGAAACTATGGTCCGAAAAGCCTCCTCGACTGTTCTTTCACCATCCTTTTTACATTATCTGAACTATGTTAAATCCCTGAGGCAGATGTTATGGGATATTTCACACAATGATCTTTGCTCTAGATCCTATGTAACCTGTGGACCATTTGCATCTGGAATCCACCATGGCCATGATTTCCAGTTACCATCGTATTTCATGAATCTGTCTGTACCTAACTATTGCCAATTATTCACCAGAGCTAGACTAAATGTATTTCCATCAGAAGTACTAAACGGCAGACTGCCTGGTATTCCCTATCAGAATAGGCTCTGCTCATGCTCTCAGGGTGTCGACTCTGTGAAGCATATCCTACTACACTGTGAGCAGTTCAAACAAGCCAGGGATCAATTCATTAAACCCCCTTAATGGAAAATCCGAAACCTTCCACCTTAAGTACCTCCTTGGAGGTACGTCAAATAATACTACCCTGGCTGTGGCTAAGTTCCTCTTAGAAGTATTAAGAAACAGCAACCTACATGCTCTGGATAAAACATAGCAACCACCTTGGAACCCTTTCCCTGTATTTCTGCTTTATTTTGCTTTTGAAAATGTTTTTGTGGGTCTTTGGACTCAAATAAAGAATGTGAGTGTGCTCTTCCTTTTCCTATGTATTTCGTGGCTTTTCTATTGTCATTTTATGTTATGGACCACCCTGAGATCTGCAGATGAAGGGTACTAGAAAAGAAAAGAAAAGAAAAATAAATAAAATATCAGAGCAATCAGGGATGTATTCGAGCCAGGCAAACACACTCCAGAAGGAAGCAAAGCAGGGCTGGTGAGGGTGTGTCCTTGGGAGTCTTGAGGACCAGAGGCCTAGAGGGCCAAATTTGGTTTCTAGGTCTGAAACTCCCAACCCCATTGCCCCTACCAATCTCATTCTGACCCAAGGCAGCCTCCAGCTGCCTGTCTTCTTACTTACAACTTGTCTAGAGGCTGGCCCTGGCTAGCAATTTCCTCCTCAGTCTCAGTTTTGCCCTGGTAGAATTCAGCAAAGAAGAGGATGGGGTAGGGGGACTAAATAGTTGGCTTTGGCCATCATTGGCTCTATCTCCACCTGCTGTTGGCCTCCGCACCTTCCACCCACCCAGCGCCACCCACTACTGCCTGAGACAGTTTAACATACACTCCTAAAATTCACTTTGTTTTGTGTGGGTGTGCACAGAGGAATGTTTTCCCCTGGTGTTGTCGCTGTAGGAGTTACATTACTGAAAAAATAATAATCAGGGTTCTGCAATATAACATCTCTGCAACTTTGGAAATTTGCATATTTGCAGAGTTGGTTCTCTCTCTTTTACACAAACATAACACCAAAACCCTCAACAGCTTCTAAGAATTCCCCCAGTTAACCAACTTGGCATATAGTGAGGTTATCTGGGGTCCTCTCTGCCTGGGTGTCTTTTCTAACTAACAGCACATTTGTAGTTAAACAAGTGCAGCCCTTGGACTGCAGTCATTTTGATTTATAGCAGCAGGGATAAAACGAGAAGAGTACAGACGTCAGCGGCGCTTCTGCTGATCTGGCAACAGAGACTTCCTAATGTACAAATGATGTCTTTCACCACACAGCTCCCTCTCTTTTACTAACTCAGGGCAGGGAACGTGCTGTTATTGAGTGCAAAGTGCAGGATGTGCAGTGCGAACACCGAATTCTTCAGGCTGCAGAATCCCAATGATGCATAACTGATCAGGCGCTCACGCGCCCCTTTAAAATCTCATTTTTAATTTCTGCATGGTAACCTGAAAGAAGAGGTGAGAAAGAAACAGCTAATGGGACGGCTGAAGAAGTGCCTGAGGAATGGTTTACCGGCGAGACACACATGCCCTGTGGGCACTGGCAGAAGAAAAATCCTTATTGAGAACTGGTAATGTGCTCCAGTCTCAAAGCCGAGAAATCACCACTAGGTCTGTGTTGTTGGGTGCTTGTTAAAAGATCTAATGCTCTTATTGAAAGAGGATCAGACTAGCCATGATGGCTCCACTCCTGGAGGAAGTATGCTTCTGTATACTAGCTTCTGGGAATCACAAGGGGTTGGGAAGGGGTGCTGCTGCAATCGGGTCCTGCTTGTGGGCTTCTCATAGGCACCTAGTTGTCCGTTGTCTTCTTATGATCTTGCAACATAACCATATATGGCTTAGTCCTAGGCTATCTGAACAACCATCTTCTCCCATATGAACCTGCCAAGCTCTGAGATTTTGGGGAGAGACCCTTCTCTTGGTCCCTATCGCCCTCAAAGGCATGTTTGGTGGGGACACAAGAAAAGGGCTTTGTGGTGGCCCCTCCCACACTTTGGAACTCCCTCCCCCAAGAGGCTAGACTGGCTCCAGCTTTGTTGCCCTTCCACTGGCAAGTGAAGACTGTTTTATTTCGGCAGCCTTTCAGGAATGGAGTGTTTTCAAAGGAAGAGCTGTTAATAGGGCAGTGCTGGTTTTTCTAAAACTAGATTTGTTGTCTAGATTTTCAATCATTTTCAATTTAATATTTATTCACTGATTCAGGATGAAGCTGTAAGAGAAATCAGAAACTGCAAAGAAAGAAAACGAAGGAAAGTTTCTAGCCGACCTTTCTTTGGATATAATGTCTAAGTAATGTACATAAAACAGCAGCATCCCTTACATCCAGAGTTGCATGAGATGCCTTTGTAGCCTGAAGAAGCTAGTAGCGATCTTCAGGAGATGCGTGCAATGAATGAATAAACAGATAAACATGTGCCTCCTGTGCATCATGCCAAGGTGTCTTTTTCCATGGTTGAGGTAACACACAGAGAGAGGCTGCTGTTTTTTTCTGAAAGAGGCTAACCTTGGCTTCTCAGAGAAGTGGTTTGACAAGACCGGCAATGAGGCTACCTGCGGCTGGCGGCCAGTTCTTCAGGACCTAGGACAGCAGCCGCTTAGCTCTGATGTTGTTCCAACCAGGGCTAGAGTTCAGTGGAACCCTTCAAAACTTCTTCAATCTCAAGCACTAACATCAGCCTCCTTTAACTGGAGATTTGTAGCTTTGCACTCCAACAGCACCAAACAGCCTGCTGATACGCCATCTATGGCCTCTGATCTGACCTCCCTGGGAAAGTATGGGAGTTGGATTGTTATTGAATTCTCCGGGCTGAGGATTTGAGCTCTCCATTTGTGTTATTTGGTGGCCTTGGCTACAGAGCCTTATGTCTGGGCTCCACCTTCAGGGGGAATTCTGAGTTTCTTCCCCTCCACCTCTCTTGGAGCCAATCTCTGAGACCCATGTCAGCCTCAACTTGCCCCACATCAGTAGAGATTCCTACCATATCTGAGTCCTGGCTAGCACTTGTAATAACAAATAGGGTTGGTTTTGTGGTAGTCCAGAAATTACACTGAAACCAAATGTTTCAATAGAGATGAACAGCACTATTGTATGCCTGTCTACTCAGGAGCAAGTGCCACTGAGTTCAACAGGGCTTATTTCTAGGTAAGTGCACATAGGGTTGCATTCTAAATGAATTGTCTGATCTGAATGTGATCTTGTGTCTTACAGGTAACTTTGATTTCCATTGCTCCTCCCATTAATGTTTCTGGCTCTGCCAGTCATGGGCTTATGGCCCTCAGAAGGCTGACCAGGAGGGAATGTGGCCCTCATGCAGAAAAAGGTTCCCCAACGCTGGATTAAGGGCTCAGATGATTTTCAGCACAGTCTTTGCAGCCAATATATGGGCATCATGTTATATCCTCCAAGACTGCTCTTCACACTGCCCACAGAGGCAGCATTGTGGGACCTTTGTAGGTTCAGCACAACCAGCTACCATTACTAAACCTGGAGGAATCCAAGCTACTTGTTCTCTGCAAAGCTCAAACTCAGAATAAGGCAGTAGTTGTCAAATTTTGGCCAAAAGAGGTCAACTGCCATGCTGCCTTTTTTAGGTTAGTGGTAGCTCCAGTCCCCAAGTTGATCAGGACATATACAGATTGCAAGATCTTTTGAGACTTGGTGATGTTATGAACATGTGAATTTCACAGTGGCTCTTGCTTCAACCATTTTGCGATGCAAATGGGAAATTCATTGTCCACTATGCTATTTTGCATGACAAAGCTCCTCATTCTTCCCTACATACCCTCTTGGGTATTAAAATTGGAAGAGGGGGCATCTTGGTCATTCTGTTACCCTCGGAAGTTTGGCATGGGTGGCAGACTGGGAGATAGACAGCATCATTGATGGCAGCATCTAAGCTATGGAATTCCCTTTCCACAGGGATGTACCTTGTATAGCCTTCATCGTGTGCTGAACACGTATTTCTTTATCCTGCCTTTTAGGTCATACGCACCCCCATACCCTATTCTTCTGATTGTGAATTGTTTAGCTGATTTAAACATTGCATCTTTATATTGTAACACACCCTGGGATCATATGGTGAAGAGCAGGTAAGAAATCCAATCGAGCAATAATGATAAGGCTTCTCCTCCACTTGTTGTGCTGCAATAACAATGGTTCATGCAGTGAGATGGAGCAATATGAAAAACTCTTTAGAGCTAAGAAAAGTCTAAAGCAACACACAGCCCTCACTTCATGTTCCCATTTCCAAGCCACCACCTGGGTAGCAGGTCCATGATGCAGAAGGAGATATTCTACAACTCCATCTTTATGTCCACTGTTTGTCTCGCACTGATCATCTCCTAAATGGCTACATTCATTTGGAAACAGGAAGTCCCAGTTGGGACTCCTTGCCAAACTCTTCATAAAATCCTAGCTGCAGTGTGGAGATATGCTTCCATTTGAATTACATGGGTGATCCACCACGCATGCCACAAGAAGTGCATGTGTGTTGGAACTATCTTTATGGGGGTGAAACAGGGGGAAAAACAGCAGGGGGCAGAGATCGGAACCATGTGGGCATCAGACCATTGCTAAGAATAAGCCTCCCTAGCAACAGACGCCCTGCCCTGTAAGCTATCATTGCCACATGACATGGCCGTGCCACTCCCTTGTCTAAGCAGCACCATGATGGGGTTTCTTGTGTACTCTGCTGGGTACAGTGGACTCATACTGGCAGAAGCAGCTCTCCTGGAGGGGTGGAGCCACTATGCTAACTTCCCAACAGGTTGGTCACTGCTAATTACTTGGAAGGAGAGGGGCGAGGCAGTGGGGAGGGAGGCGTGATGCAAACACAATGGCAGAGCCAATCTGGCACTCCTGCTGGTGCATTTGCACCATGCTGCCCTCCCCACCTTCTTACCCCTCCCAGTAAGCAACAGCAACCCAACCTGGCAGAAAGCTATGGTAGCTGGGCTGCCCCATCCAATGAGCTGCTTCTGCCTACTGGGCTTTAGAATCTATTCTCATTAGCTAGTCACCCACGCGAGCAATATGAACATTCATTTTTCTCCATTTGCTGTAATGGAATCGGGGTACAGGCAACTCCCCATTTATGCACATTCAAGGCACATGCAACCTCACATGTGTGCATTGCTGCAAACCTGGAATTGGCACGAAAATGGCAAAAATGGTGTGAAAACAGCGTCTAGCAATCCCACAAGCCTTTGCACCAACCTTTGAGGCCTGTGGAGAGTTGAAGTTTGGGCAAGGAAGTTTGGAGGGAGCCATTGGGGTATTTGCAGGCTTTTTTATGGTGTTCCCAATATACACGCTTTCATTTCCAAGGCATGGTGCCTTGGA
Organism: Podarcis raffonei; assembly: GCF_027172205.1. Classification (NCBI taxonomy): domain Eukaryota; kingdom Metazoa; phylum Chordata; class Lepidosauria; order Squamata; family Lacertidae; genus Podarcis; species Podarcis raffonei. The sequence goes on along the minus strand of NC_070604.1, from coordinate 74,078,153 downwards.
GCTTAACCCCTGCATAAATGGGGAGTTGCCTGTATTTCTGCACTGGCCCAAGGAAGGCTCTCCAAATTACGGTAACTTAACTGTGCCAGTCATGCTAGCACTATAATCTCCACTCCTCCCCACCCTGTGCCTGCAAGTAAACCTGGATTCATCACAAAAGGTAATGTTATTTCAGGAGGCCTTTGCACCACAAAGATTGTTCTAATGTTTCTGATTTCTGATGTTTCAATCTATGTTGTAAATTCTGTATGTGGTTTTGTTCTTGCAAGCTGCTTTGAGACATACAGCGAAAAGTGGGCTATAAATCCAATAAATTAATTACACAAACAAACAAACAAACAAATAATTAAATAAATTAGTATGTGACACATCATTGCAATTCTGATGTGGATCCAAAATCCCAGTTTTCAGAAGCTGCTGGTGTGGTGGAATGGAGTCACCCTTGTGACAGAGGCATAGAGGCAGCTGACCTGTATGAGGCAGGATGGCAATGAAATTATGGCTGGGCAGATTCAGCAGCTGCTGTGCCAGATTTGCTGCACTGGTGTACCTGCATAGCCCTGGCCTCATCGCATTGCCACCAGAGGTGGATTTAGGGGAGTGTGCCACTGGGCACAGAGCCTTGGGGGTGCTGCAGGTGCTGCCACAACTATGATTTAGGATGGAGCATGAGAGATGGGTTGGGGCATCGAGTTGCAGCAACCTGGGTGTTGGGAGCTCAGCTTCACCCTGCCCAAAATGGCTCCTCCTGAAAATCTGCCCCCAGTGCAGACACATCCTTACCCCGGGTTCCAGTAAACTCAAACAGAATTGGGGACTTTCAAACCCTTCCATTGGCCTTGAAGGCTGCTGCAGGAACAGTGCAAATATACAACAGGCAGCCATGCTCAAACTTGCCTATAGCTCTCCTTTTGTTGTTGTTGTTGATGATTATCTAAATCTACTTAGTTGCTTGAAGAATGTGACAATGGGGAGCATGGGAGCCAATTCCTAGGGCCCGAGGGGTATTTGCCCCCAATAAAATATTGAGGGAGTTGTCCCCCTGTTGATGGGAACTGCCATTCAAATAGTCCGCGTGCACCGCATCATGTGATCGATTATGCGGGACGAGGCTTACTTGCGTCCCCACCAGATTTTATTCAAGTTGGTACCCCTGATGGGGAGTTTGATGGTGGGGCAAAGGGATTCTGGCACTAGCCTTCTTGAAGCCGAGATTGTGCTTATTCCTATTAGCTTGCCCGGTGGGGCTTTGTTCCTGAGCGAGCAGGAGGAAAAATCGAGCCAGAAGCCTTTACAAAAAAGCGAGGGGGGGGGGGGTAAATCAAGAGAGTTTCGCCGCAGTCCTCTCTGCCCGTGTATTTTTATCCCGCATAAATATAGACACACAGAGTCGCCGTGTGGTATGGCAGGCACCAAGAGAACACAAGAAACGTTCTCTCTCTCTCTCTCTCCAGAATCTACCCAGAAATACAGAGTTAAAGAGAGCGGGGGCGGTGGTGCGGGGGGTGAAAAGAAAGGAGAAAGGGGATCATCGTTGATTCTCGACGTGCCAGCAGCAACAGCAGCAGCAAGTTGCCCTAATGGTTTGATTTATAAGCAGGATAATAAAAATCCCATTAGGCTTCTCATTGAGAAAAAACACAGAAGAAAGCAGCAGGGGGAGGCGGGAGAAAGCCCGCACGTGTGTCACTGAGGCAAGCATTGACGCAGGCACCGCTGACGTCAGCAGCCTCAGCAGCAGGGACAGGACTGGGTGAATGGAACACGAGCGCGCGAGGGGAGGGGGGAGCAGGCGCCTCTCCATTCACTCCCGCAGCCAGAGCCGCTGCGCTTCCCCTCCCCCAGCCCCGATCAGGCGCGCAGCCTACGAGCCCCGCAGCCTGCATCAAGGGGCCAGGCACGGAGAGCAGGGCCGGGCCGGCTGCTCCCAATCTGTCCCTGGGGTGCGTGGGTGGGGGAGAGGCTTGGGCGGGGAGGGGGGGTTGTCCTGGCTCCTGGAGACAGCAGAGTCCCGGGAAGAGGCTGCAGGGGAGGCCAGCCTGGGCTTGAATGAGCGAAGGCAGCAGGCTTGGTTCACTTGGTGAGGCGGGAAGCATCTCAGTCAGTAGAGCATGAGACTCTTAATCTCAGGGTTGTGGGTTCGAGCCCCACATTGGACAAAAGATTCCTACATACTTCTTCTTTGGTAATCACTCGTAGCTGAGTAAGATTGTCTTCAATAAAAGCAGTTTTAACAATGAGTCCGTAAGAGACTGTGGAGGCCAATTCTGGATCCATACATCCTTCCACACTGGGGACATTGGTTTCCGGGTGGTAGTTGATCACGGTGTGGATTTGCCAAGCATGCCTTCCTCTTAGCATGTTTCTCCCTTGCGTCCTGAGTTCGAGTGTCTTCAAAGCCCATGACACCTTTGGTAAAGGCTGTTCTCCAACTGGAGTGCTCGCAGGCCTGTGCTTCCCAGTTGTCAGTGTTTATACTACATTTTTTTAGATTTGCCTTGAGACAGTCTTTAAACCTCTTTTGTTGACCACCAGCATTACACTTTCCATTTTTAAGTTCAGAATAGAGTAGTTGCTTTGGAAGACTATCATCAGGCATCCGCACAACATGACCAGTCCAGCGAAGTTGATGTTGAAGAATCATTGCTTCAACACTGGTGACCTTTGCTTCTTCCAGTGCACTGATATTAGTTTGCCTGTCTTCCCAAGTGATGTGTAAATTTTTTTGGCGACACCGTTGATGGAATCTGTAATGGGAATTGGGGGTTGCTCGTGCGTAAGTTGCCGCCACTCTCGGCGAGGTTGCCTGGATAAACCTTCCCCTGGCTGGACAGTCCTGATTCCGTGTCTGTCTCAGTCACTGGCAGAATCCGTCAGTGGGCATTTCCTGAACTTCTTCCAACATAAAAGTTCCTTGATGGATAGTCTCCGCCTAGCCTCCCTGCGCGGAAGTCTTCTGCGCAGGGTGGGTGTGGGCAGTGGAGGACCCGTACTCTCCTCGCTGGTCTCTGGCGAAGAGTCCTGGAGCCATCTCTCCGAAGCCCGCCTCTGCCCGCCTTTCTCCCTGGTGTAACGCTGATTTCCTTCCCCGGTCGCTGAGTCCCCTCCTTTCCTGCTGGGACCTTCTCCGGCATCACTTGGGAGCCCTTCCTCCACTCCTGGCTGCGATGGCAGTTCCCTGACAGAATCTTTCGAGGAGTTGGAGATGGTGTTTATAAGTGGTCCATGTTTCACAAGCATATACAGTGGTACCTCGGGTTAAGTACTTAATTCGTTCCAGAGGTCCATTCTTAACCTGAAACTGTTCTTAACCTGAAGCACCACTTTAGCTAATGGGGCCTCCTGTTGCTGCCACACTGCTGGAGCACGATTTCTGTTCTCATCCTGAAGCAAAGTTATTAACCTGAAGCACTATTTCTGGGTTAGCGGAGTCTGTAACCTGAAGCGTATGTAACCTGAGGTACCACTGTAGTAAGGTTGGTAGTACAATAGCTTTGTGAACAAGCATTTTGGTTTCCCTGCGAATGTCCCTGCAAATGGACATGGGACATTCCTGCATAGCAGGGGATTGGACTAGATGACCCTTGGGTTCCCTTCCAGCTCTACAATTCTATGATCTGCAGCTGGGCATCCAACCGCCAAGGGCCTAAAACTAAAGCAGGACCACCCCAGTCCTGAAAGCCAGTGTGGTGTAATGGTTGGGCTAGGAGCTGGGAGAGTATGATTTAAATTGCCACTTGGCCTCGGAGCTCAGTTGATGACTTTGGACTGGTCACTACCTCTCAGCCTTATTTACCTCACACGGCTGTTGTAGGGATTAAGTGAAGGGGAAGAACCATGCTCCTTGGAGAAAATGGAGGGATATAAATGCAGTAGACCAGGGTTTTCCAGCTGGTGGTCTGCAAACCTCAGGGGGTCTGCGTAACCCACCCAGGGGTCTCTGGCACCATTCACATAACAAAAACTACCATAGATATATCAGCATTTTCAAAAGTAGGGGGTCCATGGCTTGGCTTTTGAAAAACAGAGAGTCTGTAGTACTTAGCTAACTGGGAACCACTGCAATAGATAAAAGGCATAGCCACATCTACTCTTCTCCTAAGTTCAGATGGGAACATGCCAGTGTTTTCAGATAAGGCAGCAGCTCTTCTTTTGGCATTTTCAGATTCTGCAGTATCAATGTTAAAAGCTCCACTGGCCAGAATGAACAACTGATTTATGAATCCCCCCCCCCCGCCTATCCTGCGGTGACACCATTCCGATTGTTTCCCCAAAGGGGCCTTTGAGCATTTCATGCACAATTTGATTTGCGTGTGGTACATGTGCATTGGAATGGAACAGAATGAGGATGAGAAGGGAAGTGGAATCTAAGTTCACCCTGGTGTAGGTTAGCATTCTCACCACAGATGACTTTCAAATCTGGGTGCCCAGGAACATCCCTATGCACACCACAACAAATTGCCTGAGAGAGGTTCAAAGGCACTTTTAATAGTTGCATAGAAATAGGTCTCTAATATGGTCTTTCAATTGGGCTCAAATATGAATGGAAAACCCACCCTGGTGAGAAGGCCCATTCACTTTCTCTTCCGCACACTTTTCTGCATGAACACCATGCATACAGTAGTGTGCTGCAGATGAAGAACAAAAACAAGCAAGGGTTAGCACCCAGAGGAGTCTATGATGACAGAGTATTATGCAACTCTGGCCATGGGAGTAGCTGGGGGACAGCTGTCTCTCCCCAGATCAAGTAAATAAATAAAAATACTTATCTAACTGAGGTTCTGCCCCTGCCGAAGCCTGCCCCCCCCATCAATCCTGGCTACGCCCATGACTCTGGCAGAGAAACCCCAGAAAAGAGATGGGAGGCTATGAGTGCAGAGTGTGAATTCCTAATGCGTCAGTTTCACTTCAGAAACAAGACCAGGTAACAGAACACAAAAGAATGGGGTATGTTGATGGTTGTTAAGTAACACTTATTTGGTTGCACATTGTTATGGTTTACTGTTCTCTTTCATTTTTGTGTGTGAATGAAGATACATTGATTCAACTACAGTAATTTGCCCTGTCAGTAAAAGCCCTGTGCAAGAACTTCCACTTGTGCAACAGAGTTTCCCACCATTCTCCTTCCCCCATGGCCCTGAAACTGTCATGCGGGGAGGGGGAGGGGTTGAGGGTTGCAAGAACACCCAGAACAGCATTCCATCTGGTGAGCCAAATTCCTTGTGTTGATGGAACAATCACAACATTGAATTCCACACACACCTTATGAATAGTAAAGAACAAACAGAAAAGAAGTGAAAAGAACAAACCAGGTAATTCCCAATCTCTCGGAAGATATCCATATAAGAATTTGAGAAGCATCGGGGGGGGGGGGGGCAGATCCTGTCACAAGGATGTAAGAAAAGCCCTGCTGGGTCAGGCCAAAGGCTCATGTAGTCCAGCATCCTGTTCTCACAGTGACCTACCAGATGCCTATGGGAAACTTCTGAGTGCTGTGTATTATCTGATTTCCTCAATGTAACTCTTGGCAGAAGAGAAGAGACAAACAATTCCATAGCTTGAACATATGAAGTCAATGGGAACTTGGGCCATGGAGCTGGCTTTAAAGTAATTCACCAATGCCTCACTTCCTACTCAGGACTTTTAAATACCCAAATGATTTTTGTCATGTGTGCTGTGCTCACTAAGGGATGTTGTTCTCCATGAGGATTAACTTTTTGAATATAAAATTCTCCTCTCGCTTCTCAGGACATGAATGGAAATTTACTGGGGCTGGGGTGGCCAAGTGAAACCTTGCCCTTGAATAGTTGTGTAGAAGAGGGAATTTCTGCTCTTCTGCAGAACTATTAAACGTTCAGCAGACCTGGCCTCTATCTCACCTGGCCTCCCTAGGGAAGGTGTGCTTATACATGCTTATAAACATGGGACCCAGTGATGCTGAATTTAATCCTGTACCATGCCTCACACTGATTGATCTCTGGATTGTTCACATTCCCTTTTCTGCTGCGTTCATATCCTGCTTGCAGGCTTCCCATAGGTATCTGACAGGCCAAGGTGAGAACAGGTTGCTAGACTAGATGGGCTCTTACGTTCTAATGTATTTGAGATGCTCTATGTGGTGAGCATAGGAAGCTGCCTTATACCAAAACAGACAATTGATACCTTTAGCTCAGTATGTGCTGCCTATAGAAACTGGCAGCGACTCTCCAGGGTTTCAGACAGGTAACCTTCCCAGCCTACCTGGGGATTCTGGGGATTAAACCTGGGACCTCCTACAGGAAACACACATACAGTGGTACCTTGGTTCTCAAACGCCTTGGTACTCAAACAACTTGGAACCCAAACATAGCAAGCCCGGAAATTAGTGTTCCAGTTTGAGAACTTTCCCCAGAAGCCAAATGTGCTCCGTTTTGATTTTCACACTTCCGATTTCAGTGCCACACTTCCATTTTGAGTGTTACGCTGAGGTCAGTCTGTTTTTGCTATTTATTTTGCGTTTTTGTTTTTGTGGCTTTTTTGTTTTGTTTTTGTGACTGTGTGGAACCCAGCTCAGCTACTGATGGACTGGTTGTGTGACTGCAGTACATTGTTTATTGCTTTCATTTTATGGATCAATGGTCTCGTTAGATAGTAAAATTCATGTTAAATTGCTGTTTAAGGGGTTGTTTTTAAAAGTCTGGAATGGATTAATCCATTTTGCATTACTTTCTATGGTTTTGGAAAGCTTTGGTTTTGGAACAGACTTCCGGAACAGATTAAGTTTGTGAACCAAGGTACCACTGTACTCTATCTGTAAGCAATGGCCCTTCTCTAAACAACAACAACAACAACAACAAAAGAACTCTGTGTGGTCTCAGCCCAATGAAGTCTCTCCCACCACCTAGCATCTAAAATGCTTTTAACTATGGGTTTTCAATCCAGGACTTTCCACATGGAAAGCTTGTGCTCTACCTTGAGCTGTGGCATCTCCTCTGGCGTTTGATCTGTGATGGTGCATTCACCTGAGGAAGTGGGTCCCTGGTGCTGCAGCCACCCGGTGAAAGGATGTGTGAATCAGCCCTAAAGAATGTCCAACCATCATATATCAGGCTGATTCTGATGTCATACCATTGCTCCAGTTAATGAAAAGGAATAATGGAACTACTTTTGATCACAACTAACTTTCAATGGCAATGTATTGTTCCCTTTGTGCATCAGTCAAAATCATTGTGCTTTAGAAATCTGGTCTATAGATTCACAGCGCAGCATCTAAAATTGGCACCTCTTTTGCATTTGAGTTGCAGTCGCGCACAAAACAAACTGACATTTAAAAAATAATAGTAATGAAGGTAACTATTGTTGCATAATTATGGCTAGCTGTTTTGACAAGACACATGGCAGATTGTGGTGACAATACATGTTGGCTACATCCGAACAATTTCTCCATCCTGCCCTCTCCAAATACCTTGTATTCTTTTGTGGATGAGGAAACACGTTTGTCAAAGAAACTGATATTGTAAGCCAAAAGAAACTTCAAATGACACATCTCTAGATTATTGGCACGAATTCTTCCTCTATTCCATTTTGGTGAGGAATTTTAATTTAATTACAGGACTTGTTCCAGGCTGGTATGTCATTACCTTTCCTTTACAAGAAACCCAGGAACACAGTTTGGTTTCCAAAATAGGCCCTGAAAGAGTTCCCTGGAATTGTTAAGTTGCACGCTTCTCTAGAATGTGCAGGGAGGCCTGTGCAGACAACCTTTTCTAGAATAATGAATGTGTACTCTGGCCCAGGGGTGCTGTCAGGGCAGGACTTCAGGGCAGACGTCTTGAGCCACACTCAAGAGAATAAGCAAAAGGGCCCCTAAAACAAAACAAAGCTGGCTTCCTACATTTTGAAGTAAGTGAAGTCTTTTATTTAAATGTCTTATTTTGATTTTTATAAACTGCACTTTCATACTACAGTACAAGGCGATGTACACCATACAAAATTACAATAACAAAAAATTAATAAAAGCATCATTGAAGCAACAGGAAAACATCGGTAAATGAAATAAGTTCATATTCCAAAGACCTGTTTGAATAGTGCCATGGTTAGCAGGCATCTAATAGCAGAGGCAGGGCCCAAGCCTCAAAGTCACCCAGTGGGCTTCATGGCTGAGTGGAGCTTTTAGTCCAACGCTCTAACCACTACACCACATTGCCTTTCATTCCTTGCAGGACAAGGAGCTTCCACAGTCCTTGTGTTGCTTTGCATCCTGGGTCAGGGCAAATGCAGCAAACAAATATGTAGAGGCGGTTTTAGGGTAGTGCGGACAATTCGGCTGCACTGGGTGCTGCGCTGAGGGGGTGCCACAAGAACGCTGTAGAACAGAGCGTGAGAGACACCCCCCCCATTTTAGTGTCACACAGGGCACTACTGAAATTGGAGAGCCCAAAGTCGGCCACTGCAAATATGTAGCCACAGTCACAAGAAACGTAAGGTATGGGTTATGTATTAAGGTTAGCACCACAATAATGATAAATGAGCTGAAATGTAATGAAAATGTATGGAAACAAACTGAACCAAACTTCCTTTGGCTACAAAGTCCCAGTGGCTTTCACCAGCAGATGCAGGAAGTGGAGGAAAATGCCTTCTGGACATCATTTCCCATTTCCTAATTTAAAATTTAGGGCACACATTTTCATGCTGTGAAGACTTAGTTTTAGAGAAAGGGTAGGGGACCTCTGGCCCTTCAGCTGATGCTGGGCCCCCATCATCCATGCTGGCCAGGCCTCATGAGAATGGTAGTTAGCAATATCTGGACGTCCTCCCTCCTCCTTTTGTAGAGAGTGTGAGAGAGAGTAAGAACAACCTGCCCTTAGAGAAGCCCACCAGCATGCTTGAATTTCTGCATGATTCATTCTTCTGGGCATGGTTCCCTTGAGGGCAGGCAATTGTGCTCGCCTCCTGCATGAGGAGTGATTGACTGGCCTAATCACACCCAATACAGAGACATAGAAGAATCACCCACCTCCAATGAAAGCAGACTGGAAAGAGGCCAGATGTGGTGGGTGGCCTCCTCTGGGAATGGGGGGGGGGGCGAAGAGAAGAGAATTAGAGACTCATGGGAATCTTTAATTATTGGATTACTTTCTCACAGCACACAATTGGGGAATCCCTGTTTTAGGAAGAGCCATCAAGTAGCAAGGATGATTTAATGCTGCCGTTGTAGACTGAAGCTGTACCATGCATGGCAGCTTGCTTGGCTGCCACCAGCCGAAGGATCAGCAGGTGGAATGCAGGTGCACAGGAAAGACGAGGCAGGCAGGCAGGCAACCACCACCAACACACACACACACACACACACACACACACACACGGGCCCCTCTTATTAATTGAAGGAAACTACATGCAAATGGCTAACAGAATCATAGCTTGGATATTAAAATCAAGCTGCAATCCTAAGGGTGCTTACACACCCTTCAGAATCAATGGAGCTTCATTCAGAGAGAGAATTTAAAAAATGTGATCATTAATGTGAAATCAGCCCCTATTTCTCTTTCAGAAATCTGACTTGTGGACCAAAGCTGCCTCCTACAAGCACTTTGCCCCTTCCGTGCCTCTTATATATATTTTTCTTGGTGCTGCTGCTTCCTAGGGGTCAGGCATATTGATTCAGCTTGCCCAAAATGAGCAAAAAACTATTTCATTAGAAAGCATCCTTAGTTGTTTAGATATGGGACCTTGATCTTTGGGTGAAGGAGACTACAGTGGAACCTCAGGTTATGTATCGTCCTCCTTACGAATGCTTCGGGTAATGAGCTCCGCTAACCCGGAAGTAGGTGCTCCTGGTAGTGATCTTTGCCCCAGGATGTGAGCAGAAGTCATGTGCCGGTGGCGCAGCAGCAGCGGGAGGCCCCATTAGCGAAAGCGCGTCTCAGGTTAAGAACAGTTTTGGGTTAAGAACGAACCTCTGGAACTAATTAAGTTCGTAACTGGAGGTACCACTGTATAACATCACATGGTATTATATCATCTTTCAGTCTTAAGCTCTTGTGTCTGAACGTTTCCTTCATCTGCCCCTGGGCGGAATGTTTTCTTATGCGTCTCTGCACTGTCTTAAATTGAGAACAGGGATTGCCAGGCACTGCTGTTTGTCTCTCTTGTCTGGTTTTTAAATCTTATGCCCTTTAAAGCATGGTGCAGTCAGTCCTGCCGAGCCAGTAAATAACGTCATGAAGTGCTCTTTGTAAGTCAGACTGACACCAGCTCCTTTGATTTAAAATAAAGTGTTTGCAAATTGAGATGCGTTTATGGAAGGGCCTTGTGATGAGACAAGAATTAGAAGACAAAAAACTAAGGAATACCCTTGTTGATTCATGATATTAATAGCAATCACAGCCTTGGTATGAATTTTGCAAAGCCTTCAACTTTATGCCACAGGGTCTAGAGTAACTATTTGGGGCCTGATTCTGAATCCATTAAAAAACTCTCTTTATACCTGGTTTGTGGAACATCCCCCAACCACACCACCATCCCTGGGGACAGATCTGGCCTGTGATTTACTGTATTTTTCTGTCTATAAGATGCCCCATGTATAAGACGCCCCCTAATTTTTGACATTATTTTTTTAGGGGGGAAACCTAGTCTTATACACGGAAAAATATGATAATTTTATCTTGCTCTTAGTATCTGGAGTAGATATGTGCATGACAATAGATGGTATTCTAGTAACAAGTTGTGTCAATGCATTGATTTCCACTTGCACAGCAGAAGACTTTCCTTCTCCTTTTCTCATGCATACTTCATACCCCCTTCCCAAATCTGCTCCAGAGGGTTGGGGGAACCCCTAGAACAGATTCAAGGGGTGCACGCGGGAAGCAGAGAGAGAGAGACATCCCATTACACAACAAAAGACAAGCTAGTTAAAGCATCAATGACACACTGGTCAATAGATATAGGACACAATATAGACCTAAGCCTCTGGGAGAAACTCTGGAGAACAGATTTGAAATTTACCGTGTGTTATTCTCTGAAAGAGAACTATTTGAAAACGATTCATAAATGGCATTTAACTCTGAGTAGGTTGTCTAAGATGTGTAAAGCTGAATCAGATATGTGTTGGAAATGTAAAGAAATGGGAGGAACTTTTTTCATATGTGGTGGGCATGTAGAAAGGTAAAATAATACTGGGAAATGATTTATGACGAGTTGAAAAAAATGTTTAAATCTACCCTCCCAAAAAAACCCAGAGTACTTTTTGTTGGGAATAACCCAGGCAGAAATTCACAGGTGCCAGAAAAGTTTATTTATGTAGGCAACAGCAGCGACCCATGTTCTATTAGCCCCCAAATGGAAAGTGAGTGAGATCCCATGTAAAGAGGATTGGCAGCTTAAGATGTTAGAATATGTGGAACTTGCAGGTTTAACACACAGAACAAGAGAGCAAGAAGAACATATATTTAAAGGAGAGTGCAAAATATTTATTGAATATATGGAAAATAATTGTACACAGCTGAAAATACTGGCAGCATTAAGATAAATTCAGCAGAGCGAACAATATTTGAATGATATAAAAGTGGGAAATTGATTTGAATGGTTGTGCTAAAATATGCAGGAATGTCTGGTATGTAATTTGAACCATGGAAGGAGAAGAAGGATATTTAGGATAGGATAGGATATTTTAAAGTTTATAAAATGTTTATTTTGAAATGTAAAAAACTGAAAATTCAATAGAAATATTTATAAAAAAGAAAAGAAATTGCAATGGTTTTAAAAAAACAACAACCCCAGAAGGGGAACACTTTAACCTTCCCAGACACATTGTAACGAACCTTAAGGTGACCACACTGTAACAAAGAAAAGGGAAAGAGAGACTGGAATGTGTTATGGTTGAATTACAATATATCAAGAGCCTCATTGCTATCAGTTGTGCAATGAATCAGCACAATGGATTTTTATCACACTACATGTATTACTTGGCCTCCTGTACCAGGATGTCTTGGTTACTGACAAAATTGTTTAGTGTGTGTGTGTGTGTGTGTGTGTGTGTGTGTGTGTGAATGGCCACCATTAAATATGTAATTATCATCCTCTGTACTTTTCTGCATTTCGTTTCTTTCCGATTTCACTGTTTACAATCCCCAGGCCCAAAACTTAGGGTGGCACTTCATGCACTTGTTGAAATGGTCTGCAGCCCTAGAAAGTTTGTGCTGTAATAAATGTGTTAAGTTTTTAAGGTGTTACAAGACTCTTTGTTGTTGGTGTTTCAACAGACTAACACACCTTCCTGTCTGGAGACTATCTCAGTTGAGCATAAGCTATACATGAGCCAGCAGTACAATGCAGCTGCTAAGAAAGTAATCTTGAGCTCAGCCTGACAAGATGGAATCCTGACACTATGAATCTATCAAGGCTCTAGATCGATGTCTACATCTTTTGATTCCTGCTATGCTTGTTTGGGTGGCCCTTTGTATAAAGAAACTGCAAGTTTAATTACAAGGCTTGCTTGGAGTACAGTACTCTTAAGGGAACTCAACATGTACGAAGCCCAAGACAAGGGCCCAAAGCCCTTGAGAAAAAGGTAAGCTCTGTACTACACAGGGCACACTGCTCCACTTCTTTCTATTGAGTGGGCTTAGAATACATTGGGTGTACGCTTTATTAATTTGTTTTCTTGGGTTCTTGTACTTGTGTTGTTATACAGTGGTACTTTGGTTCTCGAATTTAATCCATTTTGGGAGTCCGTTCAACTCCTGAAACCATTTGAAAACCAAGGTGCGGCTTCTGATTTGCTGCAGGAGCTTCCTGCACTCAATCGGAAGCCACAGAAGCCATGTCATACGTTTGGCTTCCAAAAAATGTTTGCAAACCGGAACACTTCTTTCTGGGTTTGTGGCATTCTGGAGCCGATTTGTTTGACAACTAAGCCATTCAGGAACCAAGGTGCCACTGTACTATACTTTAGGAAGGCATTGTATAAATCACTTGGGACCAATTTCCTCCTGGTTTCTCCCATTTCTGCATTACACAAACTTCTGTCCTTATTTAAATCTCCACTCCCCCCCCCTCAGTGTCCCTCCGTTCTCACTCACTTGCATTGGCCATTGCTGTTGTACAACCTGCCTTCACTGCCCAATGAGGCCTGCATGATAATATGAGAGAGAGAGGGGGGGGAAGGATAACAATGCTATCACTTTATGGCACAGAAAGAGGGTGAGGGTATATGTCTTGGGTGCAGGTGGCAGGTAAATGGATCTACAGTTCTGGAATGTAGTTACACATTTGATCCAGGATTCTGCAGTCTGCTGGAGGGCAATGAATGTTCTATTAGCTTTCTTTCTTCCATGACCCAGACGCTGTGGAGGGAAGGTGGTTTTGCCTGGGATCCATGTTTCTGCGATATTTGTGGCAACATTTGGCTGTCTTCATAGTTAGGTCCTTGGCAGGGAGAAGGACAAGGACCCCAAGCTTCCTACTTGAAGAGCCAAGCATTCCTCCTCCTACAACATTGCCCACTCTAAATTGCCCTTCCAACATAAGAAGCTACCCTAATACAGAGTCAAGATCAGATCAAACCTATCTATTCTGAAGGAAATCAGTCCTGAGTGCTCACTGGAAGGACAGATCCTGAAGCTGAGGCTCCAATACTTTGGCCACCTCATGAGAAGAGAAGACTCCCTGGAAAAGACCCTGATGTTGGGAAAGATGGAGGGCACAAGGAGAAGGGGGCGACAGAGGACGAGATGGTTGGATAGCGTCTTTGAAGCTACCAGCATGAGTTTGACCAAACTGCGGGAGGCAGTGGAAGACAGGAGGGCCTGGCGTGCTCTGGTCCATGGGGTCACAAAGAGTCGGACACGACTAAATGACTAAACAACAACAACAACAATACAGAGTCAAACCATCTAGCTTAGTATTGTTGACACTGATTGTCTGCTGCTTTCATGGGTTTAAGACAGGGGACAAAGCTCTACCTGGGGATGCCAGGGATTGAAACTGGGGTCTTCAGATATCTAAAGGACTGACACTGGATGATGGAACAAGCTGGTTTTCTCCTGCTTTGGAGGTGTAGGACTCAAACCAATGGCTTCAAGTAACAAGAAATGAGATTCTGACTAAACATCAGGAAGAACTTTCTGACAGTAAGAGCTGTTCCACGGTGGAACGGACTTCCGCAGGAGGTGGTGGACTCTCCTTCCTTGGAGGTTTTTAAGCAGAGGTTTGATGGCCACCTGTTATGGATGGTTTAGTTGAGATTATTGTATTGCACATGGTTGGACTAGATGACTCTCCGGGTCCCTTCCAACTCTACAATTATGAGATATAGAGGCAAGTGCAGGTAGCTTTATCTTTCTGGTCTCCAACCCCACACTTGACTTTGGCTGAAATCCTTCCTATGCCTCCTTACCTGGACATAAGTCCCATCGAACTTAATGGAGCTTCCTCCTGAGTAGAGATGCCTAGGGTCGCACTCTTAAAGCGTGAACACGGCTGATACGTGTGTGTTCCTCCCAAGCCCCTAGACTTTATGGACCCACGCCTGCCACGGACGCATTCCACAACAGAATGCCATGCTTTTTCCGGATTTTAAGGAGCGGGGGCGGAGGAGCGATTCCCGAGAGTGGTCCCGCTTGGGGGGCGGGGGAGGGAGTGCTCTGCAGTGGAGAACGCGTGTCTGCTTGCGTGCGTGTTTTGATTCCGCGACGTGCAATGGGAGCGCTGGGCAGCGCTGATGCGGCCGGGCTTGCTCCTATCCTGGAGCAGCGTGCTGTTGGCAGGCAGTTTCTTTGGGTTATTGAACATCTTTCCAAGCTGTCGTTTTTTTGAGAGCAGGAGAGCGGCGGCGGCGCGTGAGAGAGCGCGAGTTTGTACTTTAGCTGGGAATGACGAAGGACCTGGTGAGGGGGTGGGGCGGCCGGGGGTGGAGGTTACCTTTCTGGTTTCCCTCTTCTTGGCTGAGATGGCATTTGGTGGGGGCACGTGTGTATTCTTTATTTCTGCAGTGCGTCCAGGGACGTGGATTTAGAATTGCGATGCCTTTTAAAGTACACATACACGTACGCTAACACAGAGTAACAGAAGCGTCTCCACCTGCGTCACACACCTGTGAAGCTTCGCCACGTTCCTCCTCACCCTGCTGCAGCTGCAGATCCATAGCTAGAAACGGGGCCATTGGTAGCCAGAAATGGCTCCTTATAACAAAGAAAGCTGCCTTATACCGAGTCAGATCCTTGGCCCATCTAGCTTACTATTGCCCACACTGACTGGCAAGCGATTCTCCGGGATTTCAGGCAGGGCACCTTCCCAACCCGACCCGAGGATCGAACCCAAGACCTTCTGAGCTACTTCCACCCCTTCCCCTCATTTAGCCGATCACAATATTGGGGGAGGGGGAGTTGGGGCTCGCTGCTGCGCCGTTCCTCCGGGCAAACTACGTGACGTAGATTCAGTAGGGACCAGCTTCCATGATGGGGAAAAGCTTCACCTGTTGGATTTCTGGTCTCTTGAGCGACAAATAAAGAGCCTTGAGCCTTTGGGAATAGAAGGGCTAAATTTTAATATTAGGGAGATTTCCCCCATCTCCCAGCCTGGAAAGAGACAGAAAGGGCGCTCTGGGCGTCGAATCACTTTCAGCCTCTCTTCATTTCGGCCTCATCAGGTTCAAGTTCTCAGCCGGCTGTGGGTCTCTCGTAAGGAATCGTGTGTTTTTGTGGCTCCACAGAAGCGTCGGCGACTGCAGAGATCCCTCCCTCCCTCCCTCCTCCTCTCTCTCTCCCCCCGCTCCCCCAACTCCAAGCCTTTTCCAAACTGTTTTACGTTTGTTTTAGGAAGGGTGTGAGCGCTGCTGCAAATCATCTCGGCTTCCAAGTCTCTTGCTGAAAGGGTGCAGGTTGCTTACGCCCGAGCGCCCCTTATCATTTCAATAAATGCCAATTGCAGCCTTGGCGCTGTTATAGCAATGGAGCTACAGACGTCATTGCCTCCTCTTGGACGTGAGATGCGGCCAACCCCTCAGCCCCCTTCTCGCGCTCAAGAAAAACTCTGCAACTTCCAGCCAGGCGCGCAGTCTTTTGCCTAGAGCTCCTGGGCACCAGCAGCCCGCTAACAGAGGGACCGAAGAGGGATCAGCCAGCCCGATTCTTTTTCTCTCTCTCTCTTCGAGGAGAAAAAGAAGTAATCATGAACTCTGTCGATTTCGGGGTGGCTGCCTTGCAAAAGGGCTTTGCAGAAGCTTCGGGGCAATGGATGGAGAGGGAACCAAGCAGCCAACATGTCTTAAAGCAAGACTTGTCGAGCGCGGGGTTCCCTCCTTGGGGCGTCCAGGTTCCCTTGGGGCACCTGCTGCTATTACTGTCTGCACCATCAAAAGCTGGGAATTGGGGTGGGGGGACCTTAACTTCCAGCCACGTCTGCGGCGAGTCCACCCCGATTTCGTCTCTCTTTTGCCTTCCGGACTGAACCCCTCTCTTTCAAACTTGCCCCAGAGGGCGAAACAACCGAGATCAAGCTCGCTGCGCAGTTTTGGATGGTAAGTGTCCGTGAAGAGCCGGGGGGGGGAGGAGGCAGCGCGGAGAACGCAGCAGCCTCGGAGGGCAGAGCAGGTGGTAAAAAAGCCGCAAAGGTCGGCGGGGGGGTGGGGGGGGGGAGAAAGAGACAGAGAGAAAGAAAAAGTGTGGCAGCTTCTGCCAAAGCAGCGCCTGAGTTTTTTGCATCGAGGCAGCCTGGAGTGGAAAGGGTTACAGAGGCATTTGGGGCAGGTGCGGGTGGTGGTGGGGAGAGAGCGGGACAGGACGCAGATCCTGTCCGACTGCTGGGATTCCACATTCCGTAACCGGGGAGCGCGCGGGCTTAACAGTCGAGTTGCGCGTGAACTCCTGGTGGCGAGCTGCGAAGCGCCGGCTGCCCGCAACGATTCCTTAAGAGTCCGGCGCAACTTCCTTCGAGGGGACTGGCTCTCTCCTAGGCAGCGTGCTTCGGCCCTAGCAAGCCGAAGGGATCCGGGATCGGAGCTGGGAGGAGCGAGCAGGCTCCTCCCACGCGCCCCGCGCCCGATCCGGCTTTCCTGCTCCCTGCCCCCCTTCCTCCGGCTGGACGGATCATCTGGTCCCTCTCCGCCCCCTGGCGTGAATTTCATCCGCTAGGACTCGCGCTCCGCGCACCCCACGCCGCTTCCCAAAGCAAAGCGCCCCCCCTGCAGGTGACTCGGGCCCCTTGCAGCCCCGTGAGGCTCAGGCTAATAACTCCTCCTCCTCCTCGCTCTCTGCAAGTCCTCCTCACCTTCACTGAGGTTAATTTAGAAACATTTCGCGCTGCACCCCGTCCCTAATATATATGTATATTTTAATATATCTAGAAGGACTTCCCTATTGCTGTTACGCAGCGTCCCTTAATTTCTAACACCCCCCTTCCATGATCAGTTGGCCACTTTCTGAATTTCGCACCTCCACTTACTAGTTCCCCCGAAAAAGGCTATAATAATAATAATAATGGTGGTGGTCTGGAGGGGGGTGGGGAGCAGATCCCATAACCAGGCAACCGTCCTTCGACGTGGGGCTGCGCGGATGGGCTTGTGATTTGTAGGATTGCTCCACTTAGACCCTGCCTCCTCCTTGCTCTCCAGCCACTCTAAAGTCTCTCCCCCTTTTTAAGCAGCGATTCCTTTCCATCCGCGGCGGTGTGTGTTACGCGCGCGTGTGTCTCGCTTTCTCCCTCCCGATCTCCCTGGAGAGAGAGAGAGAGCGAGAGAGAGAGAGCGAGGGGGGAAGGAAACTCTACTCCCAAGCCCCGTCCAGATGTCGAAGAAACGCAAAACCCCCGAGGGTGGAGGATCCGGCCTCCCCGAGGAGGAACCCAAAACCCAGTTGGGGGACAGCGAAGAGCAAGGTAGGAGGGGGGCGGAAAGCTGGTTCGCCTGCTAGGGGGAAATATTAAGAGTGGGATCCCAGCATAGGAATGCATCTTTGAGCCGATCAGGTCCCCCACCAGCTGCTTGAGTTGGGCTGGCGATTGTCAAATTTAGGCCAGATTCCCTCTAGCCCAGGCTCTGTGATTGCATATATACTTCTATTGTGTGTCTCGGGGTACTGTTGAACTTTTGGGAGTGAAGGGTGAAAAGGCAAGAGAGGAAACAAAAGGGACGATTGATTGATTGGCTGATCAAGTGATGGGAGGAGGGGCCGCAGGGTGGCTGATCAATCGTTCTTCCCTCCCCAGCCCTTTAATTTCAGTTGCATATGGTGTGCTCCTTTCGGTCTGTCTCTGGAGCATTGGGAAAATATTATATGCAGATCAGTATGTTTGGCGGTGTTGTGGGCGTGGGGGTAGCTGGTGAGTGAGAGTGCATTTCTCTGTGGGAAAGACTGGTGGAGGGTCTCCTTACTTCCTCCTTTGGCAAATCCTCCATCTCTGCCAAGGTGCTAGTTGCAAGATGCCGATTGCTGCAGATATTGTACTTGCATCGCACTTGAGAGAAAGTTGTGGTTTTTTTCTTTGCTGCATTCCCCCCCCCCCACTTGTGTGTGGGGAGCTGCCATGCACTATAGCAGCTGGTGTGGGAAAGCAGATCAGCCCTGCCCTCCTTTGATCTCTTAGGCACTTTTGCAGTTGTTTGTTCTTTCAGTTCACCTGCTTGTTTTCTTTCTCTTTTGGTGCTTATTCTGCTTTACTGGGGCCTAGTTTTCACTCCAAGCCAAGGCACCGTCTTGAAGGGCTCGTCATTACAATGCAGAGGAGGGATTGGGGTGTGTTGGGGGGTCAGTGGTCCAAGCGATGGTTGTGAAGAGCAAGTTGGAGATTGTGTGTCCCCCATGGACTGTAAATGTGTTTCTGCCCATGGCAGAATTGAGACGGTGCATTTGCCTTGTTGGCAGGTGAAAAACCTGAGACTGGAACCGAAAGAGAGGGAATGCATGTCATCCAATATGGAGTCAGTTGTCCTTGTTCTCAAAATGTTGAGGATCAAAATGCCGTCAAAGCCGATCAAGACTTGGGAGATTCAGTCTCCGCCATGGATGTGTTTCTGGGGGGTGATATGATGTGGGTTTTCGTCTGTCTTCATTGCATCAAGCCCGGTTCTTGGTGTGCTCTGCAAACATTTTCACAATGACGCAGTCATGGCGTTCCACCATTTGCTTTGAAGGGGCTTCTGGAAGGTTTTCGTTCTTCCTCTGTATTAGCATCAAAATTAATGAAAGTCATCCTCTCCAATCCTAAACTATTTTTCTGTGAAAACAAGTCCAGTCACTTGCAGGCAAACCCAAACCTTCTGTGCATATTTCTATGCAGTTTATTTTCTTTTCAGTTGCTTGGAAGTGAATAATTTTTTCAGAAAACCTTCCTTCCTTCATTGAACAGAGACCTGAAAGCTAGATTGCAAGTGAAGTGCTATTTACACTACTGGGTTGCTTGCAGTGAACATGGAAGCTCACGGATAACACTGGCGCGGTGCAAATGTGATGGTTTAAAAACCGCCGCTTGTCAAGAAACCTCATGTAATGGCGGACAAAAGTACATTATGTTAGCAACGACACCTTTATTTGGAAACAAAGTAGAACTGATGAGCATACTTCCTCAGATTTGCAAATGTTTAATTAGCGAGTGATCGCCTAGCCTCTGCTCTGCTCACCTAATTTCCGACTCACTTCCATTGCAGCCAAGGTATTGAGCATGGTCCAGATTATCTTTTTCAAAGCCTCAATGGCTGCTGGTCCTTTGTTGGCTGGGGGGTTCAAGCTCTGAATGCGTCAGCTCAGCTCTACCTTATGCTGGGCAGTGGTGAAACAAGTGTCTGCCTGGCACTCAGTGCCAGTGAATGCTACGAGTACTCATTTCAGAGAGCAGATAAAGCTTGTGCACCTATATTATGTGTATCCACTGCAGATTCATGTACGTTCATTGATACTGTAAAATCATGGAACTAAACTTAGAATGCTTGACTTGCCACACTTATTTTTACATAAGCATATTTAAAAGTCTTTCTTCCCAGTTGACAGGAAAAATAATTTTGTTTGCTAATTTTGTGAAAATGTAATTGTGTAAACCATTTGAAGTATATAGGATGCCACAATATCTGAGTGTGTGTGTGTGTGTGTGAGAGAGAGAGGGGGTGTTCTCTTTTATAGTACCACTATGGATTATCCTAAAATGATTTGCTGTATACAGTGGTACCTCGGGTTAAGAACTTAATTCGTTCCGGAGGTCCGT
Organism: Podarcis raffonei; assembly: GCF_027172205.1. NCBI lineage: Eukaryota > Metazoa > Chordata > Lepidosauria > Squamata > Lacertidae > Podarcis > Podarcis raffonei. The sequence continues at coordinate 74,057,984 of NC_070604.1, read as the reverse complement.
TCTTAACCTGAAACTGTTCTTAACCTGAGGTACCACTTTAGCTAATGAGGCTTCCCGCTGCTGCTGTGCCGCCGCACAATTTCTGTTCTCATCCTGAAGCAAAGTTCTTAACCCAAGGTACTATTTCTGGGTTAGCAGAGTCTGTAACCTGAAGCGTCTGTAACCCGAGGTGCCACTGTACATACAAAACACTTGTGTTTTACAGAGACAAAATACTTACTAGGCTCCAACATGCATTAGATTGGGATTATTCAACCCAATGAAAGTCTGCCAACAGAAATTTCCAATCTACGTGGGGCACGTTTATCCCTAGTTTTGTTTAATTTAGACAGGTGATATTATTTATTAACCCTGCTAGGATTTCTAGAAATTGCAAAAATGCAGGGGGACTGCAAAAACCTTCCTGCTTTGCATGTAACAACAGGAAAAGAATAGATGAAGGCTGGAGATTGGAGCAGCCGATCAAAGCTTTGCTATTGTAATTCTTTACAGTATTTGGTAAATAGAGGGTATAATCTGCTAGTAAGCAAATTGACTCTTTGTAAGGACATGTGTGGTTCTTAAGTATCTCTGGCCAACACCACTTAATTCATACATAACATCACAATGAGTTCTCCTCTCTTTGCCATTTATTATATTAACAAGCCCATGCCGTATAATTTTGACATCCTGAATCTTGCTTTTCTGCACATGCAACAAAGCAGATGACTGAACGATGGTCTGCTGAATGCTGGTGGTGCAGACACAGAATCTCTCTTAGAGTTCTGAGCTGGAGAAGAACAGGATTTGATTCATAATAAAGCCAAACATGATGGACTGGACAAATTCATATACTGAACTAGGGGCTGTTTGATGATGAACTTCAATGACATAACTAGTTTATATACATAGAACTTATTACTAGTTAGATTTGTGTGCTCGAAATAATCCAAGGAGACTCGGCTGCATATCTGATGTTCAGATATTACTGCTTTTTTATTACTGGATATTTTCAAGTATGAATGATTCTTTCAGCTTAAATATGAGATTAAAAGTAGTGTCTGAAATCAGCCATCTATGAGAACAGGAAGGCATTAGCTAAATGAAGCAAATGTTTAAAAAGAATGTAGTCTCTACTGCAGCAGGAAAACATTCACTTCTTCAAAAAATGTGCAATATTTATTTTGTGTATCCTATCCTTCCACTGTCAAAACAGTGCTTGCACCATTATAAAAAAGCAAAATAATATAATAATATAATAATAATAATTTCAATAAAATCAGCCTTTTATGTGTCATTAAGATTAGACAACTCCAGTGGCAAGAGCAGCTGCTAAAATTTCAACCAGGCAAGCAAAAGATGGTCAAAATATAAGAAATGTGGACTAGGTGGTAGAATAGAGACAAAAGGAGCCAAAGAGTTTTCCTGAAGATTTCCACAGTTTTGGTGCAATCACACAGAATATGTTATACGTCTCAAACAGTCTTGCGTCTGTTTAGTTGGGATGCAGAAATTGGCCTTTCTATGGTCCTTCAGTTAAACTTGACCCAAGGCATTTGGGAATTTAAAGGTGTTTACCAGCACCCAAAATTATTCCCAACTGGTAACCAGTGCATTGTTGCAAAATGGTGCAACTGAGCACCCACAAACAGCTGAAACATCTGGAGACTTTTGAGAGACAGGTTGCCTCCTGTAAAGTGTCACATCTAGAATGCAAAAAATAATTTAAAAAATCAGTGTAGCCATCTGATGTTCATCTTATGTCTCTCGCGATGCAGACAAACCCTTACTGTGGTCTTAAGGAGATCAGCATAAATTTAAAAAATAATGTTAGCGTAATAATAATAATAATAATAATAATAATAATAATAATAATAATATATTTTAGGGCAGCTTTTGGTTAAAGCATCTCATTTCCATGTAGAATTTGACTAGAGGAGTGTAAACAGCATTCCCAGGACATCTTAGTTTGATGGCAGCTCTTGCTTCCTTAACACCCAAATTTCTGGAAGCATTCACATGGGTCTGGATGTCCAAGGGCTGAGCAGTTCCTGGGCTGATCATGTTGTATATGGGATTCACTTAGGCACCTCATCTGCCTCTGTTCCATGCAGGGCATCCTGCCTGTGGTGTTAAGGATGCAGCCAATCTGGGGTCTCTGGCTGCAGGCATAAACCAAGCTCTAACACATAACGGTGGGCTTCTGAGGGCTGAAGTGGATGTGGCGCTATGTGTGCACAGTTTTTTAAAATGCAAATAGAAGCTGCTGAGGGAGACCAATTATTACTGGGATCTGGAAACAGCTTTTTTGGTAGTCTGGAGCCACTAATGGACTCTAGTTTCCTGGAAGGTGTGTTGCCGTTACCAGGAGGGGTAATTGTTGCTGTGCAAATGCACTGGCAAGGTTGCCTGACTTTGCTGGTGTGGTTGCACCAAACCACCCTTCCCTAGAATCAGCATAGTGGCTCCTCAAGTGAGCTCCTTCTGCTGGAATCACAGCAGGGGAAGGGGAGATTAACACTTTCCTTGCCTCCTGTTGTCTATATAAAAGCCACTTCTTTGAAGTGGCAATTTGCACTGTAAGGAAATCCCCCCCCCCAATTTTTAGTTAGTTTTTTTTAAATCTCCCCTCATTTGATGCCACTGGGGGATTCCCACTCCAGAGTAAATACTAGCTTCAGAAAATGGGTTTTCTTCCTGTTAGCAATAGAGAAAGAAAGCGTTGTACTTTTCCCAACTTCCAGTTAGCTTTGGTTGCATTATTCACTAGCCTCCGCCAGAAGCTCTGTCTACATTTTTCAAAATACAGTGGTACCTCGGGTTACATATGCTTCAGGTTACATACGCTTCAGGTTACACACTCCGCTAACCCATAAATAGTGCTTCAGGTTAAGAACTTTGCTTCAGGATAAGAACAGAAATCGGGCTCCGGCTACACAGCGGCAGCAGGTGGCCCCATTAGCTAAAGTGGTGCTTCAGGTTAAGAACAGTTTCAGGTTAAGAACGGACCTCCGGAACGAATTAAGTACTTAACCCGAGGTACCACTGTATGTTAAATGCAGAAATGCATTTAATGCTACATCTAGTTTGACCCTGACTTTTTCCTCTCCTTTCTTGTAGTACAGGAAAGTATTGTGAGTACCTGAAACTTGTATGGCTTTAAAAAGGGATTAGACAGATTCATGGAGGGTAAGGCTATCAGTGGGCACTAATCATGTTCTCTTCATACTGGTGTGGTGTTAAGAGCCAGTGTGTAATGGTTAGAGTGCTGGAATATGACCTGGGAGATCAGGTTTCAAATCCCCACTCAGCCATGAAGTTCACTGTGTGACCTGCTCAGAAGCAAGTCCTATTAAATTCAGTGAAGCTTACTCCTAGGTAAGTGTGGTTAGGCTTGCAGCCTTTATCTGGATCCAACCCATGGTGTGACTGCAGCTGTGCCTTTTGGCTTGTGGTGAGAGGGTTGCAGTTGTTTGTTCTAACCTGTTGACAAAAGGGCAGAATAACTAAAATATTCCATGGCTAACTGAGCATAACCAGTGCTTTTTTTCTGGTGGGACGCAGGGGGACGCACACCCCTAAACATTTGTGAATCTAAGTTTGGCCTCATTGAGGGGCAGTATTTCAATATGAGTAGGAAAATGAGAGTACCTCTAAACATTTTTTTAAAGGAAAAAAAGCACTGTGTATAACTATTGGTTTAGTAGCATGTTTATTTATAACGAGGCTTATCCTGACATTGATTCTTTCTCCTTTATTTTCAAAATAGTTTGTCTTATATGTGTAACAGTAGCTGATTGAGTTCTGTGATATCCTGCAAGTTATCAAATAGTGCCAATTGTTCTTGTTAAAGTAAAACTACAAAGAACAGAGACAACATTTGAATGTCGTGGTAATGGTGAATGCAGCTATGAATATTTTGTTTATCACTAGCCTTTTAGACGAACAAGAGCAATTTACATTCCACCGGCTAGGGTTGTAGTTTTCAGTCCGGACTCAGGCACATGAGTTTTCTTAGAAACCTCATTTTTAAAGCAATCTTTGTCATCAGATCCCAGGAATAGATTGAGAGGAAGAGTGCAGTAGCCAGATTTGCAAGTCTGCTTTGGAACTGGGCAAGACATTCAGCAGTAAGGGATCAGCTGCCTTGGACTCAGCAGTCTAGAAATTTTGCACTGGATTGCCAATAAACCAAAGATTGAAATCTGTGTTTGGAAGAAATCATACAGCTTTGAATGAACATTTTATGCAGCATCCTGCTTTTTTTTTTTTTGAGGGAGGAGCTTATGTTGTACAAGATAGGAAAAAGCAGTGTAGCAGATAAAGCACTGGTCTTGATTCCCACCCCTTCTGCACCTTCCTGTATGTAAAATGTTGCCAAGCAGTTTTAGTGTTCCTCTTGGCTTCCTCCCTGCCTTTCTTTTCATCAGTAGCATTTTAAATTCACCTTTCACCAATATAACTATTACTACTGTTATCGTCATTATTTTACTATTCTTATTTAAAGCAGCGACAACAGTCCAGCAAGTTAAGAGCAGGTAAAATACCGGCAAAACAGAAAATAAAATTTTCTGACACAAAAGTACAACCAATTAAGAGCAGCAAAATAGTATCCCATAAATGCTTGGGAAAATATAGGTTTTAAGCTGGCATCAGAATGTCAGCAACGTTGCTGCCAGTCATAATTCTGTGGGGAGGGAATACTCCAAGTAGGGCACCCTCACCAAGATGGCTTCTGGTGGTGGGACATTGAAAATATTATCCCCGAGGTGCTAGATGCAAGAATTGAAGCAGGCATCCTGTTTATTGCACCCTAACTCCTGAGCTAAAAAACCTCTTCACATCTTTAGGCCAAGGTCTTTATTCTCTAAAAAACCTTTGGGTCACTGAAGAAAGAGAATAGGTTGCTCTCTTTGACTTTGCAATTCTGCAATGGATTCAGATTGTTGCTTTTAAGATAGAGTTGATTTTGTTGTTTTATGTAGTCTCCAAGCCATTTCAGGGCTTAGTACATGGGGCACATCTTTCTTTTTAACTGTATTAATAAACAGGCTGTGAGGGCTCTTCATTGAAGTGGATTCACTAAGGTGAATTCAAGCAGAGTGAGCCTGTAATCTGAATAAACTAAAGAATGAGTCTTTGGAACACTTCTGTGTTTTGTTTCTCTTAAATCTCTGTCTACAGTGCCCACTACCTTTCCCACAAATTGCTTTTAAGTTCTTCATAACAGGAATTATATCACATTTTGTCCGAGACTTACCTTATTTGACTTTTTCCTCCTTCCAATTCATTCTGAGGAAAGGAGCTGAGTCACTGAGAGGCAAACCTAGCAACTGTTGAATAAGACACAAGCACAGATAATACTAACGTGTAAACAGGAGTAGCACTTACAGTTTTGCCACTTCACTTTTTTGGAAAATAATGAAATGTGCCTAAACTGAGATTGTTACAACTTTGAATATAAAATGTGCTTAAGGCCCAACATTGAGCTACTCACCCCCTACTGTCTGTTGCTTCTGAAAGTATATTGAGATCATCATTTTTGTGTGCTCTGTTTTCATAAACTGTAAACTGTTTTCTGACACGCAGTCAAATTATTTGGTAACTTCTTGCTGGCATTGCTTTTGACACATTTACAAATTCAGGGTTACCAGACCTCCAAGTGTCCCTATTTTCCAGGGACAGTCTCAGATTTACAGAAGCTGCCCTGGTTCCTGATTTGATTCCAGAATGTCTCACTTTTCCTTAGGATGTCTCTAGTTTCATTGGAGAAATGTTGGAGTGTATGGAGTTATGTGTCCCCAGAGCCAAGGAGAGAAGTAACTATACAACCTTTAGAAGACATCTGAAGGCAGTCCTGTGTAGGGAAGGTTTTTAAAAAATGTTTAATGTTTTATTATGTTTGGAAGTTGCCCAGAGATGGGTGGGGTATAAATAATAAAATAATCGTTGTTGTTGTTGTTGTTGAATAGGACATCACTATTTTCCTCAGAGAAATGTTGGAGGGTATGTATTACTTTGTAGGCTTGGAAAATGGGATTTGATTTATGAAATGGAATTTGGTCTTCAACCACTTGGCCTGGACCGCTACCAGGCCGCAACCTGATCTAAAGTGGCTCACAACAGCAGCACTACCGCCATAAATGTACATGGCTAAGGATGGATCTGGGTTCTGAAAAGGCTGAAGATTACAGGTTTGGGTGAACAAAATAGTTCAGGTAAAATTTAACTCTAATGGTACTGAGCTGTGATTGCAAATATTGTTATCTCATGAGTATTTATTAGAATGTTAGTCTTAATTTTTCTTTTAAAATGCCTGTAATTAGGTTCTGAGCCTTCCCTTTAACTGTTTTTGTTTGCCCCTGGATTTTGTATAAGGTTTTGTCAAACTACAAGGCATAGTGAGCGTGGTGTAGTGGTTAGAGTAGTGGGAGATGAGTGTTCAAATCGCTGGTCAGCCAGGAAGCTTACGGGTTGACCTCGGGTCAGTCGCTATTGCTCAGCCTAATTTGCCTCATAGAATTGCTGTGGAGAGAAAATGGAGGGTGAGGGTAAACAACGTATGCCACCTGGAGCTCTTTGGAGGAAAGGTGAGGTGTAAATTTCAGAACATTATTTTTTTATGCTCAGAACTATTTTTTTCTAGACTGCTCTAGAAAAACCATATTGAGAAAACTAGGATAACGAAGAACTCATAGAATCCTAGAATTGTAGAGCTGGAAGGGACCACAAGAGTCTTCAGTCCAACCCCTTGAAATGCAGGGATCTTTTTGGCCAACGTGGGGCTCAGAATTAAGACCCTTGGAAATACCCAGAAAAGAAAAGCATGATGACTGCTGGCTGGGATTAGGTATAAGAACATTATTGACGTATTGCTGTACCTTGGCTTTCGGTTTATTTATTTTGTCTGCAAAAACGTCTACACCACCAATATTAAGAAAAAATGTCATGGTGACAAACTGCATAAAATCAACAATTAAATTGCATCTGTAAAACAAATGAATACAGGACAAATCAGTAGATCAAATTAAGACATCAGCATGCCTGGATCAGCTCTCAGAGGAAGGCTAGATGAGCAGCTGTGGACCAGGTTCCCTGAAAGGCTGACTTCTCCTCCAATGCCTGGTAAGGGTGTTAAAATCAACCAATGAAATCTGGTTAGTCTTGTCAGTTGCCACAGCCTAATAGTTATGGAGGTGGGATTTTTCACTGGTTGGCCCTGGTGTTAAATGCATTCCCTACTGAAATACAAGAGGTCTCATCTGTATTGTCATTCTGTTGGCTTTGAAGATGCATCGGTTTTCACAGGCATTCCTTTGATCTCTCTACCTCGGTCCTTCAAAATTGCTGTGGTTCTTTCCATAGGATTGTTTTATTCTGTATTTTAATTATGGGCATTTTTGTTGAATGCTTGCCTTTTATACTTGTAAAACCACCTAGAAGCCTGTTTTGGCATTTCTATAAATTGCTTATTATTAGTAATACTGTAATGATAACAGGTGAGTTTTAGGTGGGTGTATAAATGGCAATACTGTAGGTGTCTGATGGATGTTCCTTAGATACACGTTCCAAAAGGCAGGTGCTGCCACACTAATGGCCTTGGTCTCAGAGGATATAAGACAAACCTCAGGAGCGTACAGCACTGCTAGGAGTGTCTCTCTTGAAGATCAAAGTAACAGGGACACATAAAGTAAGGCATTCCAGCAGTAGAGGAAGTTTTCTGAAAACATTGTAGCTGTACTAATGTAATATATATATAAGTGTCTGGATTAACTGACAAGAGGAGCTGAATGTGGAACTGTTCTTTCTGAAACTTTGTAATCAGATATTAGTGTTCCTATCTTAATTGTCAGTCATCCTATCTTGAATTGTGGTCCCATCATCTGACATGCTAAGGGTCCAACCATGTGTAACACTAAATCTGTTTTTGCATTTAACATGCATGTTCATGTTTCAAAAAATAAGAAATAAAAAATAAAAAATATGCAAATGGCAGCTGCTGGATGTGCTGGCAATTTTTGGGATCCCAGGTACATAGTACCCAAGACTAGTCAGCTTGGGTCAGCATCTGAGACAATATATCCAGAAGTTCCTCTAGCCCTCACTGAGAGTAAAAAAAATATACAATAATACATCAAACCAAAGGATTGGTAGTTTGCTGCTCTTTTGTGACATCCAAAATCAGTTGGCTGAGGCAGCTACTTCACTTTGCATAAAGGTAGCTCTGAAGGGGTGTGAGGTAGGGAATATCTAAGTATGTGAAATGTTTAGACTTCAGGATATAAACAGAGGATACATATTAGATTTTCACTTGAAAAGCAAGCATTCTCCTCCCCCTTGGTATATCTACTTGCTTTTTATTCTGTTCCTTGTATGGAAGTTGTATGGCACCCCACAATATGAGTATCATGAAGTGTGAGCCTGTTAGGATATTTCTTCCCAAGAAGTCAAGCTATTTCTGTGCATCACAGCAGGGCTGGCGTGGCATAATTTCCATAAAATCCAAAACCTCCCTAGAGGAACATCATTGCTTGTTCTGAAACAAAACATAAAACTTTCCGCAAAGTCTTGTCTAAAGTTCAGCAGACATTTGCCAAATGTAAGTTCACACCTAGAACTCCCCCCCAAAAAAAACTTTTATGGATTTTGGCTTGTTTTGGCTGAATTTCAGGGCACTGCTGTCAATCCCAAATTTGGCTAGGAAGACTTCAGGTAAAAACATTCACTCTGGACCAAAGGCAAATAAAGATGTTGCAAGATTCGGTGAAATTGGAGTTAAAGCTCTTTTACAGGATATAATAATTCTTGATTTTATTTGGGAGAATGTTTACACTTATACTCAAATTAGATATATTTAAAAATAATTCCATTTGTGCATAGGGTTAGGAACATAGGGAACTGGCTGGGGCCACCTAGCTCAGCACTGACTGCACTGAATGGCTGCAGCTCTTCAGGATTTTAGGCAGGCATCACTGAGCTATGACCCTCCCCTCCCCATTTCTTAGTAAGAAGGTTTAAACCTGGCTTGGATTGGATGAGTCCACCCTACTTGCTCATGAGCCAGTGTGATGTGAAAACCTCCATTTGACCATGAAGTTCCCTGGGTCACCTTGAGCCAGTTGTGGGGATTAAATGAGGGAGAGAACCATGAATGGCAACTTGAGCTCCTTGAATAAAAAGGTGGAATGTGTATGCAATAAGAAAATGAATGAGTTATGGAGGGGAAAGTAAATTTGTCACCTCCTGTGGCATGACTGGAAGAACTTGTGGCCTCCCAACTGTTTGACTCTAGTTCTTTTGATTGCAAACGTTCATTTTAGTACAGGCAGGAATTGGTGGTGGCCATGTGTCCTAGTTTATTGGTGACAATCCTCTGTTTGAAGGGCTGGCCAGGCCCAAGCCTGGTTACAAGATAAAGGATCCTAAGGAGGGAAAGCAGGAGGTGCTTTGAAGTTTCCCATCAGCTGTTAGCAGCTGGACAGTGAACTAAGCAGGTCGTCCAGTTTCCCCTTGCTGTGGTAAGTCATGCAATGTGCTTAAATTATAGCAATTATTTCTAAATTTGCATCTATCTCTGTAAATTAGCATATCCAAGTTTTCAGCAAATCTGTATTTCCCTTAGTGGAGACTCCTAGTGGAGTTTCAGATTTTGTCAAAATGAAGCAGACAAACCAAATTTACCAAAAATAAATGGCTTAACCCTGTCTCACCTTCTGGGCAGGAAGTAGATAAGTGGAACATGAAAGTACCAGACCCAAGTGACCTGAAATCTTTTTACGGTAGATCAGATGCCTCTTTAGACCAGGTAGGTAGCCATGTTGGTCTGACGCAGTCGAAATAAATTAAAAAATTGTCCAGTAGCACCTTAGAGACTAACTAAGTTTGTTCTAAGCTTTCATGTGCATGCACACTTCTTCAGATGCAGTGAAACAGAAGTCACCAGACCCTTATATATAGTGGGAGGGTGGGAAGGGGTTAGTAGATGGGTGATTGACTCAATGGGTATGGTAAACCTGTTGTCTCATTGTCTCATTACATATGCTAAAGCTATTTTTGGTCATCTGCATACTATCCCTTGCTTTTTCCTGTAGGACTAATTGCAGTCGTTAACAGTCGTCAACAGGTTTACCATCCCAACATTTGCTCTTGCTTTTCAACAGTTACATTCTGTTCAATCAACTCTTTGAAATAAAGAGCAGTGTGCTATACTATGCGGTTCTGCATCCCCATTCATATGTTCATAGAACATCACAGCACATGCTTCTCTTTCTTCAGTGTTTTGGAGCACATGTGAAAAACCTCCTATGTCTGATAATTTGACCTTCTTGTTTTAACCACCCAAGCAAGAAGGAAATATTAATTAGGGAATTGTTTTTCTCAACTGCAGAACAAGTTGGCTTGCTTAACTAAATAATGACTGGATTCATAGCATGTCATATGTAGGAGACTGCAGTGCTGGCAACTGTAGCTGCCCACTGATTCATTCCCATCTGTTCTTGCCTTGCAAAACAGTAGGTGAAACAGAGAAGGAAACAGAATGCAATACCTCTGCATAATATGGGATTGGCAGGTTCCTAGTGGTATAGACGAATTTAGGTGGGAGTACAGGAAAACATTGGACACAGGTGGCGCTGTGGGTTAAACCATAGAGCCTAGGGCTTGCTGATCGGAAGGTCGGCGGTTCGAATCCCCACGATGGGGTGAGCTCCTGTTGCTCAGTCCCTGCTCCTGCCAACCTAGCAGTTTGAAAGCACGTCAAAGTGCAAGTAGATAAATAGGTACTGCTCCGGTGGGAAGGTAAATGGCGTTTCGGTGTGCTGCTCTGGTTTTGACAGAAGCAGCTTAGTCATACTGGCCACATGACCCAGAAAAACTGTCTGTGGATAAACGCTCTCTCCCTCCGCCAGTAAAGTGAGATGAATGCCACAACCCCAGAGTCGTTCACAACTGGACTTAACAGTCAGGGGTCCTTTACCTTTACCTTTTTACAGGAAAACATAGGCTTAAACTAGCTTTTAATAGAGTCCAGACTTGAAGTAGCTGTTAGAGATACAATATTTTCTCAAATACCAGTAGTACTATAGCAGTAAACTTTGAAGAGTAGCATGACAGCCCTTAGGAATATATGAAGCTGTCTTATACAATGTCAAGCCACTCATCCATCTAGCTAGACTGGCAGTGGCTTACTGGGGTTTCAGGCAGAAGAAATGAAAGAGAGAGAAGCTTGGATACAGCAAGAAGGGGAAAACACCGAAAGGAGAAAAAAGGTGGCTGTTTAAAATGGTGGAAAAAGTTTGTGTAAACTGATTGGAGAGTCACTGAGAGGCGAAAAATGATTTTAAACAATGGTAGAAATTTGAGAAGAGCAAGTGGAGGTGACACGGGGGAAGTGGCAGTTTGAGTATGGCAAGAAGGGAGTTTAGAAAAGTAGTGTGTTAACTTTTGGGTGCTGGCTTTGTGTTGCATCCATTTCTGTTATTGGTCCTTGGACTCAGCTGCACTTGCAAATTATATTGTTTTAACTGTGTTATAAACATGCGACACCAGATAGCGCTGTAGAGCTGTCATCTGTCACCATTGTGATTTTCCATTAAGAGCTTTATAATGCATTTTTCAGTAACTTATTTTTTTATGTGTATAGATCCAGCCCTTGTTTGTTTTCATATAAAACAACCCGTCAGTATTCCTCCATCCCTGCTTTTCTCAAATGTTCTTTCCTCAAGCAATGGGCTAAGGAAGGAGAACTGGAAGTGAGAGCAGTGGCCAAGTCCATTACTTCCTTCAACAATATTAAATTACTAAACAATAATTAAAACTGATCCATAGCTGGGCTGCTTTATTCCCAGGCAAATACGTTTTCTCTCTCTGTGTGTGGTGATGAATATTATTCAGGAGGACCTGAAATTCTCCAGCAGTTTGGAGGGAATTCCTCCTGCTACCGACATTTTTTGACATTTTATCTGGAAAATCTTTTCTTAGACTTTTTGAGCAAGCCAACCCTAAGGAAAGTGTTGCATATGGGAACCCCATGCAAAAGGTAGAAACCTGTCCCAGGATGGCTTTGCCTCCACTGTTGGAGATCCCCTGAAAAAATGCAGTCCATCACTGGTCCTTGGATTAGAACTCCTTCTACTATACTTCCCATGAGAATGATGTGGATTTCTCTGTTTTTTAACATAAAGCTGAAATAGCAAGTTTAACTGTGCTGCCAGGGCCGGCCCACTCACCCATTAGGCAAGATGAGGCGACTGCCTCAGGCAGCAAGGTCCACCAGAGCAGCAGATCCTGATATTTATCTTTCTTCCATTCCTTGTTCCTGATGTAGATCTTCCCTGACCCCTTCTTCGCTGATGGGGGCGGGGTGTGTGTGCCATTTTGAAGTCTGCCTCAGGTGCCAAAATGTATTGGGCCAGTCCTGTGTTATGCTGTTCTTAGACATACAACAGACAAGTTAATTTGTGGCTAACACACACTACCAGCCCTTATTTCAAGTGACTAAATCTTCAAAGTCTTGGTTTTAAATACATGAGAAGTTTTGGCTAAACTGTGGAGAATGGAGATGTGCCTCTAATAGTCTGTAGCTGTAGCAAACAGAAAAACAAAACATATATTGTTGTGCTAAGCAATTTTAAAATGAACAGTGCCAAAAGAGGGAGCATATTTTAAAACAAAATATCAGAGCATAAAGATATAAGCTGAAAACCAGGTGGTGGTTCTTCTAAAAAAAAATCTTAAGCAACTTTTGAATATGTGTACTATTGCCCTCTGCTGGACAACTTGGTACTGTGAGCAATATTGTGCTTGATAAGGTGCTTTTTCTGTTCAGAAAACACTTTTATGATTTATGAAATAATAAGGTAGCAAAGTCTAAATGGCAAGGACAGATGGAGCAATGGGCTTAGGATCACTCAATAATTGTTCCCAATTGATAAGGTTTGTGTTTACAATAAAATAAAACCTTATCCAGGATAATGCAGCTCCCATGTAATTTGTCAATTTAAACAAACAAATAATGTAGCAGGGTGCTGGCTAATGTAGCAGGAAGGCATGGTGGGTTCTACATTCTTCATTTGGTCCATACAGATCTTTAGAAGAGGATCTGCAGGAAACATTTCTTATGGTTCATGTGGAAAGATACAAAGGGTCATCAGGACAAAATGAAACTTAGTGGTGATGCCCTTTAAACATTCTGAAGCTTTTTCTGTTCATCCAGGCATAAAGGCAGCTTGAGGTCCTGAAGATTTGGCGTTCGGGTGAATTGAAACCTACTGTGAAATTGCAGAGAAGCATGGCAGATGCTGCGGCCATTTCCAACCGCACCTAGATTGCTTTCCCTATTGCATCAGGCTATGCAAAGCCGGTCTAGAGGCTGTGGCATGTAGTACTAATGCCATTTGGTGTGCACTAGAACCTAGAACCTAGGACGCGGGTGGCGCTGTGGGTAAAACCTCAGTGCCTAGGGATTGCCGATCGCATGGTCGGCGGTTTGAATCCCCGCGGCGGGGTGAGCTCCCATCTTTCGGTCCCAGCTCCTGCCCACCTAGCAGTTCGATAGCACCCCTAAGTGCAAGTAGATAAATAGGTACCGCTTTAAAGCGGGAAGGTAAACGGCGTTTCTGTGTGCTGTGCTGGTGCCGGCTCGCCAGAGCAGCTTCGTCACGCTGGCCACGTGACCCAGAAGTGTCTCCAGACAGCGCTGGCCCCCAGCCTCTTAAGTGAGATGGGCGCACAACCCTAGAGTCGGACACGACTGGCCCGTACGGGCAGGGGTACCTTTACCTTTAGAACCTAGAACAGAGATGGCCAGTGTTTGGGGGCCTGTGAGCAGCTTTGCAAACTGAATAACTTGTCATAGGTACCACACACACTGCAACTTGCAGCCTTTTCTGTTCAGGAATGCTACTCTGAAGCTTCATTTCGGCAGGGCAAGGGGCCCTGTGGGTGCCAGAGAAGACATCTGGATCAGATCATTTTGGCCATCTCTCTCTGGAGAGATAAGGCTCCCAGGTTTCATGAAGCATAGCTTCAATTCTTAGGTTGCAGAGGGGCAAATGAGGTATTGATACTCCCAGGATCGATGAACAGCTCTTCTCTGTATGTTGCATTATGCTTGTATGGCAGTCTGCATTGTGCATTATCACTGGCATATGCCAAGGTCCAGAGGCCTCTCTCATTATCAGACTCTGGGATAACAAATCAGATGGCCAGCAGGTGTCTGGAAAACGAATGTGAACTGACAAGGCTCACCTTTCCCTTTTGTCTACTGAGGTTATACTGTCAAGAGTCCCTTTGCAGCTGCTCTGGACTCTGGATGATCAGAGGTGTATGGAAGGTGTGTTTGGTCAAACTGTTCATCCTATCCAAGCACATTATCTGTATGTAATGGACCTACTATGAACAGAGAACAATATTTCACAGCCTAAAAGGGCCATAAACATGACACTAACAATGCAGCTATACATCACTGATTGGCAGTACCAGGAGGTTCGCTGTCACTGGTGGTGGAGGAGAAATTCATGGTTGCAAAGGCAAGGGTGTAAATATGAAGAGCTGCTTATTGAAAGCCGGCAGTAATCTCCTAATATGTTTCAATAAGTGGATTAGAATTTGGAAATTTTAGATAAAGCTGTCAGGTTGCAGACTTGTGCTGTAATAAATCCTGAGCTCCATTCCATCGTCTTAATAGGGAGAAAAGCTAGCTAGCCTTTCTGTTTCTTAATAATACCTAGTGTAGAAGAATTTCTGAGTTCTTACCATATGAATATGAAGCGGATGTGAAACTCAGTTTGTGGGTGCTACTTTTAAAGGCTGTGATACACAGCAAACATTGCAAACACTATGCTTTAATAATGTAGGGCAACTGTTTTATAAGGCTGACATCTTAGGCATGGCTACAGTCCCACTGTATTTTTCCAAGTAACTAGAATTTGGCTATAAGCCTATGAACCGCACAGAACATTCTTCTGAGACATACAAGGCCCCCTTCTACTTTTTTTCTAGGCTTCTGATCAGGTTATTGCCCCACTCTTCACAAACCTTGCAGAGCAAACTCACTTGGTCCTTTGGACATCGTCTTGCTTCAGGCACTGCCACTTCCAACTCTGAGGCATGTCAGCCTTTCCTTCTCTCTGTTCTACTCTGACATGGACAAGAGGAGTGATTACGGAGCAGCTGGTTCATTTGTCTGTAGTTCCTTAGTAGAGCTCATGCTTTGCATGTAAAAGGTCCCAAGTTAGGGTGTTCATGTGTCCTACCTTACAAAATACAGTCCTCAGTTTGAAGGGCTGTCGAGATCAAGCCCAGTTTTAAATAAAGGACCATAAGAAAGGAAAGCAGCACAAACTCTGAAGGTGCTCCAGAATAATTAGTGCTTGGACAGCAGACTGAGTCGATGCTCATAGCCTTGCGTGCTATGGTGAGATGTATTGCATTTCTATGTAGATTATACCAACCCGTGCAACTGTTCTGCAAATATGTCATCCTTTGTCCTCTTTTTCTGGTGATGCATGTGTGGCTGCTCTATTTCTTCTTCAACCCCTGCCACCTCCATTTTAAAATGAGTCTTATCATTGAAAGCCCTGTGCAAGAACTTCTGCTTGCACGAAGGGACTTGCCCCTCTTCCTCTGTGTCCTCCCAAAATTGACTTTTTTTTGCAGGGTGTGTGTGTGTGTCTGGAGAATCTGCAAATTGGTGTACGGGCAAGAAGAGGGAGTATCATTTCATCTGGCAAGCCAAAATGCTTGTCCTGACAGAACAATCACCTTAGAGCAATGCTGAATTCTTCTCAATGAGTGGACATCTTTATACATATGGACCTAATACACAGGCTCAGTGTATTAGGTCCATATGTTCCAATTCATCATTAAAGAGTCACTTTCCCTCTGGAATGCAAAGTGGCAAAAACAGCACACTCAGACATACAGGTTTGAAGCACGGAACTGTGCCTCGAAAGCGCAGGACAAAAGGTAAGTGTGGATGAGCCACAGAGAGAGGAAATGGTTGGCCTAGTGCAGTATAGCAGGCCAGTGGCCAGGACAGGAAAAAGATGGGTGGCCAGTTCTCCACAAAACCATTGGCACAAGCTGGCTAAAGCCCACACAAAACAGCTGCTGCATGCATTGGCTGTGCTAATCTTGTTTCATGCAGGTGTTGCCATTGGCAGCATTACATTTTTTGTCCTGCCTCTACAAGCAATCCTCTGTGGTTTAGCAGTGGTGATCTTAAACATGCTGCACATAAGGAGGGAGCTAACAGATAAAGCTATTTCAGAAGGCCACCACATGGCCGGATGATTGTGAGAAGCAACCTCCAGATTCCTATAGGTTTTCACACCATTTAGACTCATTAACAACCATGCCTCCATTAGCACTGCAAGCAATTGCAAAAGGTCATGCAGTCTCGCCTGGCACTGTTTTGCCTAAGATAGTGATGGAGAACCTGTTGTTCTCCAGTCCTAGCCTGCATAACCAAATGCTCAGGGCTTATGGGAATTGTAGTGCAGCTACATCTATAGGGGCACAGGTTCTTCGCCCATTTCTGCCTTCATGAAATACGCAGAAACAAAGCCTTGTTGTTCTGCAAATGTAAGGCTGAAACCGACTGAAATTACCAATACAGAAATGAAAAATCCAGATCCTGGGTGGTTGTTTCTAACCACTCATAATATGTCTTGATTACTATGTTGTGTGTATATAAGATACCATAGAATAACAGTTTGATTTTTAGAATCAAGTTGTACTGGAAAGGTTGATGCCAGTACCTAATGTTCTGTCTGCAGAACAAAAATAATGTAATGCATCAGAATATGTAAAAACACACGCAGGCCAGTCTGCCCCCACCACTCTCCTTTCTTGAGAAAGTTTTGCTGTAATGGTAATTTATGATTGCACGAGATACTTGGTTTTAAATGCCACTCTTAAATGCAAATAGTGCACTAGATCATGCCAGGATCTCCAGGTCTCATATTTGAAGCGTTTTACTTGGTTCCAGATTTTTGCCAGATTCCACATTTTTGCCAGGCTTTTTTTTTTTTTTTTGCAGATCTCACACTTCTGGATCCAACAGATTGCAGACCAAGAATTGGCTGTGGTCTTCTCTGCCACAATCTGCAATGATTATTTTCTCTTGTGATTTAATTATTTATTCCCACGTTAATGTTCCCATAGCAATGTTAGCTCTGCCACAATGCACATATGTAGCATTATCAAGAACTGCTAATTTATGCTTGTCTACATGCTGGGACTCTGATACGCACTGATTTTTTTAAATAAAATAAAGCCCACTTGCTTTTTTATGTGGGATACTTTTTGAGCATTGAATATGCTTATCACTGAGCTATTTCAAGGCCTGCTCTGAAGGGAATGGTGAGCAGCAGGAGGCCCAAGGTGGTGCAGGAGGAGCGGAAGCTGCTTGTTCTGTCCCCTGGACTTGAAACAGCAGGCACCTCCAGGCTGTCACTATTTTCTGGAAGAATTTGACAGAGGCGGATTTAGGGCAGCAAGACCAGCTCCCCTGCACAGGGCGCTGAGCCAAGCGGGTGCCTTCCTGCCTCCTTCCCAAAGCCTAGTTAGCGCCTTTGTAGCTTTGGGAAGAAGACAGGAGGGCTCTAGGACCCTGCCAGAGCCCTCACACCACTTTCCCAAAGCCTGGTGCCTCTCTTACCCAGTTTTAGAAGGTGGTGTGAGAGCAGAGGTGTGTATCAAATTTTGGCCTTACATATGGTGCCATATTACCAAGGTCTGCCCCTAGAATGGTCATGTGCTCAAAAATTCAGGTTGCACGGTTATAGCTTATGGGGTGGTCCTGCAAAACAAACCCCTTTCCTTAAATGAGCAGGCTTTTTGTAATAAGGAAAGTGATGGGGAAATGCACAGGAAAGTGTGTGATACTACTTACTGAGACACATTATCTAACCTCCCTACAAACAAACCAGAAGGAATGCTCCATAAATGGTCAACATGGTCTAACCTCCTTGCAAACAAATGGGGATGAATGCTCAAGAAACAGGTCATCTGTAAGTGCCCAGTATTGCTTCAAAACACCCAAAGTCCTGCCAGTCCTGAATCTCTGCAATCTTATCTACAATCTATCTTCTCTATCTTCTCTATCTTCTCTATCTTCTCTATCTTCTCTATCTTATCTTATCTGTGTTTGCATGCAAAGGTTTATTATTATTATATTTATGTTCCCTATTTCCTCCAAGAAGTTCAAAGTGGCACACATGTTTACCCCGCCTCCCTATTTTGTCCTTAAAACATGTCTGGAATTTCTGCATAATGTTCATTGCTGTAGAAAGACATGATAAAGAGGCAGAAATGGCGCTTCTATGGCATGATGGGAAGATCGCATGCTCTTGATCTCTACAGTATGCATTTTGCCTTTAAAGAATATCTATAGTACAAACTCATTCTTTAACATACTGCTTTTTCCTACTTCCCTTGACTGCTGGAGAGATGTGATGAAATAGTAAAGCTAAAGGTACCCCTGACCGTTAGGTCCAGTCATGGATGACTCTGGGGTTGCACGTTCATCTCGCTCTGTAGACCAAGGGAGCTGGCGTTTGTCTGCAGACAGCTTCCGGGTTCCGGGTCATGTGGCCAGCATGACTAAGCTGCTTCTGGTGAACCAGAACAGTGCACAGAAACACACGGACATGGGTGGCATTGTGGTCTAAACCACAGAGCCTAGTGCTTGATGATAAGAAGGTTGGTAGTTTGAATCCCCATGACGGGGTGAGCTCCCGTTGTTTGGTCCCTGCTCCTGCCAACCTAGCAGTTTGAAAGCACGTCAAGTGCAAGTAGATAAATAGGTACTGCTCCAGCGGGAAGGTAAACGTGATGAAATAGAGAGCCTAAATAACTTGTCCTCAAAGCTTTACAGAGTTCACCAGTGTTGTCACTAATAATTAGGTGAGGACAGCTGTTTCTGGACAGCTACATTGGAAGGAAACTCAACGTGTTTCTAGTGATAGTTCACTAGTGACGACGTACTATCACTGTCACCTAGGAAATGAAACATGTTGCTATGGGAACCTCAAGGCTGCATTATTACACATTCTCAAAATGTTGACACTTAGAAAAAACGACCTGTGTGTGTAATATAAACATTCCCAATATTTGCCTTTATCAGTGTTGCAAAATAAGAAGATTTCTTTTATTTGTTTATGTTTCACACAGTATGGTTGGAGAAGCTGGAATTTGCAGGTGAAAATGCCTAAAGCCCTCCCATATGTGTCCAAATGCTTCAAACATTTTGGAAGGTTGTGTTGGTGAAATGTATGGCATTGTAAATAAGTTTCTTGGGGTGTGTATCTTATTGGGTGATTATTTGCTTTTCCTTATTGCTGGAAAGGATGCAGTGTTAAGGATCATATTTCCACCTCTGGTGGGAAAGCCTGCAAATGCAAGACCTTTGGGCTTTAGTTCACCAAATATTATTCAAAAATTACAGGGGATAATATAATTTATGCACCGGAGTTGTTTTTTGCTATCACTGTTTTGCAGGCCAAAGATGTTACATCTAAGGCTTTACTGGTATTTCTTTTAATTGCTGTCCGTCAAGCTGTAGTCCAACAGTTGGGGACTTGGGACAATTTGTCCTCACAGGCTTGGTCTGAGAACATCTGTTTTATTGCGATCTCAGGAAAAATAACACACAAGTTACATTTGATACAAGACAAGAAAATAACACAATCACTTAGTGCCATATGGCGGACCTTCATCTTGTATACTTCTAAACCGGATGTACAGTGCTACCTGCCAACAGCAGCTGAAGACATATGGACAACATAACAATCCCTTGTACGATCAAGCAGACGTTGTAACATGATCCATACATAATCTCTTTGTCTCCTGTTTGATCTCATCCCCCATGTTGTGGGATGTTCTTTAGTTGTTATTGCACTGTGTGTGTGTGTTTTGTTCTTTTTAGACACAAACTCTTTAATAATTCAAAAAATGATGAATGAATAAATAATATGGCATAGTTTACTTGACTTGAAGCATTTATGAATTTCCACGATGTGTTTGTTAGGGTTGCATTCAACTTGGCGCTAAGTAATTCCTTGTGAAAATGGAACAGCCTTCACTTGTGCAACGGGAATTATCCATCTCCTCCCCTACATGCCTCCGAAGTTTGTTGTGGGGTTTCCTCACAACCCTATGGAGCAGGCATGGTGTCAGGGAACTGCCATCGGAGCCTAGAGTGGAGGTAAGGCTCCCTAACGATGCAGGAGAAGGGACCAGCAGGGAGAGAGAGCAAACTTCCTTTGAGGAAGGAAATAGGAGGGACACCAGGAAGCAAGGGGAGACTGCGGAGAGAGGGCTCCGAGACTCTTCCACAGAGAGCAGCGGGGAGAGCCCAGGACCTCCGTTGGGCACGCCCACTCTGCGCAGGAGACTTCTGCGCAGAGAGGCTAGGCGGAGACTTGGGGTCAAAGAATTTTTATGTTGGAAGAAGTTCAGAAAACGCCCACTGACGGATTCTGCCAGCGACTGACACAGCCATGGAGAAAGGGCTGTCCAGCCAGGGAAAGGTTTAGCCAGGCAACGTTGCCTAGAGCTGCAGCACCCTTTACGCACAAGCAACCCCCAATTCCCTTTACACATGGTTTGGGTTGTTGAGTTGTTGTTTTAGGGGGAATTTAGGGGGATAGATTTTGGCAGATGTGGGACACGTTCTGGCCAGACAGTGCCTCAGTGGCTCTGAGAAACTACTCCTGCCTCTAAACTAGCCTTCCGCAACCTGGAGTCTTCTTCTGTTTTTGGACTTCTCCTTCCTGAATGAAAGCACTCTTGCCTCAGTATCTTTCAAAAATACTTTACTTCCTGGAATGTAGAGATTTGGTTGTTTTCTGTGCTCATGTACAACTAAAGAAGACCAGCTAAACAATCCTTATATTATTTCAAAGGTCCATCATCATACAAAAGTTAACCATCCGAACTGAGAAGCTCTACATTCCAAAATAGTGAATAAATAAAGAAGCTTATTTCCTGTAAAAATTATGTACAGTGGTACCTCGGGTTAAGTACTTAATTCGTTCTGGAGGTCTGTTCTTAACCTGAAACTGTTCTTAACCTGAAGACCACTTTAGCTAATGGGGCCTCCTGCTGCTGCCATGCCACTGGAGCGCAATTTCTGTTCTCATCCTGAAGCAAAGTTCTTAACCTGAAGCATTATTTCTGGGTTAGCGGAGTTTCTGTAACCTGAAGTGTATGTAACCTGAGGTACCACTGTATTGTCTAAACAGCCACTTACTCAGTTTTCATATATGGTTAACTTTCACCAATGGCCAAGTCCAAAATGCATTTACTTGAAGTGAACCTCACTGATTTTTAATGGAAACTACTGTTGCCAAGTATGTTTTCATGGGACTGCAGCCTAAAGTATTGCAAATGTCCGGGTTGATTGTCTTGTCTTAACATGAGTCAAAATAACAGATTTGAGGACCATCTGGGAAACTAGACAACTGTGCTTCAGGCAGCAGTTCACCTTGTTTTTAGCAAATGCCTCTAGCATTATTCTTTTGGACAGCTTGGAAGAGACAACTGCCTTGTGAGTGTGGAAGGCTCAGTGCAACAGTTCTTCACACCACTGTTCTAGGCTGTTCACTCATTTAGAACAAGCTGCCAAGCTTCTGCAAAATGTTAGGGGTGGTATAGGCCCTGTTAAGGACATAAGAAGATAAAAGGAGTCCTGCTGGATCAGGCCAGTAGCCCATCTGGTCCATCATCCTGTTCTCCCAGTGGTCAACCAGATATCTATGGGAAGCCTGCAAGGAGAACCCAAGGGGCACAAGCTGTCCCAAACATTTGTGATTCCCAGAAACTATTATACAGAGACATACTGTATTTGATGGTGGACATTCACATGCATTGCCAAATCTGTGACTGGAATATGCAACTTCAGGTGAAGAAGTGGAGGGGGTGTCAAAGAATTTGAATGCCCCTTCATACTGAAAAAAAAAATATTATTGCATAGAATATTAGTGTATATGGGAGAAAGGCTGTTTTCTATATGCACATCTTTTTTTTGTTTATTTGGAAGAGCATTCAGGAATATGAGCCCCACCTCCAGCGTGAAGTGATACACAAGTTTTCCACTTTATGTACTGTTTCGTTAGAACTCTGCAGAAGATTTCATCAGAATGCACTATGTCTTATTCTGTTCAGCTCTCTACTCAGCTTTGCTTGGCCCATGGAGGGACCTTTTCAGGTGTGTGTGGGGGGAGAGGTTTGCTGCCTACAGATGGGCTTTTTGAAAATGGGGTGTGGGAAGGAAAGAGAAGAAGCACCAAAGTTTATGTGCCTCCTGTCCACTTTGCTGGCCTAGTGAAACAGGCAACAGGCTATTGACCTGGCCATAGAGGAGCATTTGGAAAGTGTGTGTGTGTGTGTGTGTGTGTGTGTGTGTGCGCGCGCGCGTGTGTGTGTGTGTGTGTGTGTGTGTGGTGGAAGAAGACATGTCAGGATTTGTATTTGTTTTGCTGCCTACCAGTCATGTCGAACAACTACTTAAGAAGCTTTTGCGTGTGTGAGAGTGGGTTTGGGGGGAAGCGCAGATGTTTGCTTTGCTGCCTTCCAGGCACGTGGAGCAGTTGGCAGGTAGCTACTTGAGGTATTTTGTGAATACATATGCATATTGGCCGGCTTTTTAGAAATGTGGGAATTGGAGGAAGAAGCAGATACTCTAGTTGGACCTCATATTGGGGCAGGGACAATACAACAATCCTTTCTTGTTCCTGCTGCCTGCTCCACAGCAGGAATTTCTCCAAAGTTGTTGTTTGGTTTTGTTTATGTGGGGCAGCCCAGTTCAGAGGCATCATTATAATCATTATCTTTTTCCTGGTGCCTTCCCCACATCAGGCTTGAGGGATTGTTCCCAAGTTGTTGGGGTGTTGGGGAGCAGAGTGCAGAAGCATATCATCATCATTACTATCATCATTACTATTACCAATGATAATATGGAGGGGAAATAATCATTATTATTTTTAAAATTTTATATTCCTGCCTCTTTTCATTTTCTGTTCTTTTCAAGGTGGTGGCCATTTTGTGTTAGGCCACTACAGTATTTCTTTAAATAGTATGAAAAGTGGTGTATTAAGAAGGGTGTGAGCTGAAGCCCGCAGGCCTGTTGTACTGCCTGAGTGTTTATGTGGCTTCCTATTTTCTTCTTCTTTAAAATATCCATCACAAATATTGTTGGCCTCTTTCAATACAGCTCTTGTATAAAGCTTGACTATAACTAATCTTCTGTATTAGCACTGTCTGAATCCCAGTTATGAGAATTTTCTCCCTCTCTGTGTAGGATTCTAAATATCATGGAATGTGACTCTAAGCAAGAAAGCATGCATGCACACACAAGGAAAATGCACAGGTGTGTCGACACAAACGATAATTCCATACCATTTGTTGTTGTTTAGTCATTTAGTCGTGTCCGACTCTCCGTGACCCCATGGACCAGAGCACGCCAGGCACTCCTGTCTTTCACTGCCTCCCGCAGTTTGGTCAAACTCATGTTTGTACCTTCGATACCATTGGGCAGTTCTAAATTTTCTTTTAAAAGAGCCCTGCCCCACAAACCATATTCTAAACATGCTTTTTGCACAGCAATTTACAGCACAATCCTAACCATATCTACTCAGAAGTCAATTCTGTTACATTCAGTGAGGCTTACTCCCAAATCAGTGAGATTAGGATTGCAGCCTAAATATCTGAGAATCAGAGGAGTTTCCATTGTGCAGATTTCTCCCGTTCAGTCCGTGTGTTTTGTTCACAGACTTGCTCTCATGCGAATCATTTTTATTTTTTGCTCTGAGTCTGAAGCAGGCCAGGAAGCAGCTTTTAGTTCTTGAATGGGTTTGCGAGTGTGCCTTATTTTGTTTTTGTGTGTTGGCTCATTGTTTTTAATTTTGATTATGGGTTGGGGCCTCCAAAGCTTGAAGTGGCTGTGGCTTCTCTGGATCTCTGAGAGGCCCTGGAGAGCAATATGTGAGCATGTGCAGAAACTAGCCTGCTGTACAATGAAAACATTTGCATGTCATAGAATCACAGAATTGTAGAGTTGGATGGGAGCCAATGGGTCATCTAGTCCAACCCCCTGCAATGCAGGAGTGACAGCTAAATATTCCTTTGTGTCGTTACACACTTTCTGGCCCCACCTGGCTTCACCTGCTAAAACCATGTGGCTCCCAGAAGCTTGCCTAGATGGGAATGGAGCACTCAGTCTGACAGTGGTTCCACACCCCTGTGTGTATGTACATATGTATGTACATATGTATGTACATAGGGTGTATGTAAGCAGACCACACAGGCCCAAAAATAGACCCATCAACTTTTGAGACTCTTGAACTAACTTGTGAGAGGAATTCCATTTTCAGGGGCAAAGGAATTTTCCTTGAAATAGCTTCCGTAGGTAAACTAGCATTGCAAGCCTAGTCTGATCAAACTCTCCTCATTTCTGTAGCAATTCATGAAGTTTGAGGAGTTAAACATCTGCTGTAAGAGGATGCTGCACAATCTTTTTCAGCAAATCCTTTTTTTATAGCAGTTTCCCCTTAGTTTGATCCTTCCTACAGTCACAGTGATCTCTCTTTCAAATAGTCACCTGCAAATGGATTCTACTGCAATGTTAGTGGGCTGTGCTGTTTCTGCAGACTGACTGCTGTGAAGGCCAATGAGAAATGAGAGAACAGGGACACTAAGAAAGAAAGAAAAGCCCAACAAACAACAACCAGCACAGGTTGCTGAGCAACAGTATGACATCAGCATGCTTGGTCTATTTTTGTAGCACAAAGGTTGAAGAAGACTGCAAAAATCATTTCTTTCTTAGATTGCTGAGCGAAACCAAGAGAATGACCATCTTCTGAAGGAGAAACACTTACAAGGATGACATCCCAGAATAAATCCTGACTTGCCCAGTGCTGCACATTTTCTTCAAAAGTTTTGTTCTTAATCTTGAAAGAAAAATGCAAGTTTCTCTCAAGTGTGTGCATGTGTTTCTTGCATGTGTCTCTCTGTGTGACAAAAGTACTTGCCTGTTTTATCTGGTGGAGGTAATTCCAGACAGATTGAAATCTCAAGTTGCTGGTTAAATGCCCCTGAAAATTTAGCCCCTCTTTTCTTGTGTTGTTCCGTTGCTCTTGGCTTCTCACTCCATATAGCATCACATAATGAAATTGAGTTTAGAAAAGAGAGCCAATAGGTTTCCTAAAAGAACTCTCCCTGCTCATTCCCCCCCTGTCTTTACCTCTAGTCTATTGGAAAAGTCATGAAATTTCTGGCTGGATCAGCCACTCCTTACAAGTCAGTCAGGCATCATTTAAATCAGGGATGGGGATCTATGGCCCTCTGTGGACATTGTTGGACTCCATCTCCCATCAGTCCTGATAATCGGGCCAAGTGCAAACCCAAAGTTTATAAACAACAAAAAGAAAATGTTCCCCAGCTCCCTGTGTGATGACATATATATTTGTCACATTGTGTATTGGATACCTACTCTTAAATGCATTTTGGGGGCTGGGGGAAGCTAGGCATTCCCGAGCCTTGCTTCAGAAATGGCACTTTTTTTATCAAAAAGAGTACAGCAAAGGTGCCTAACTGATGTCAATAGTTCCAGTTACAGAAAGGTAGCCATGTTGGTCTGCCATAGTCAAAACAAATTTTTTTTTTTCCTTTCCAGTAGCACCTTAAAGACCAACTAAGTTAGTTCTTGGTATGAGCTTTCGTGTGCATGCACACTTCTTCAGATACAGTGTGCATGCGCATGAAACCTCATACCAAGAACTAACTTAGTTGGTCTTTAAGGTGCTACTGGAAAGAAATTTTTTTGTTTTGTTTTGATGTCAATAGGCAGAGAGTAACTTTGCTATGCTTTCTAATTGGTGCCAGAATACCTTTCATTTCTGCACTATGGAAGGAACTGTTGCAATATGTGATCAGCGATCTACTTCCTATGTTCTTAAATCTATACTGTTCTCATATTCATGTGTCCTTTATTTATATCTCGGTAAATATCTTACATTGCCTCTCCTGTCAGGCATTGCCTCACTCCTCCTACTTAGAGGATGCAAGCTTAAATAAGCTGCTTTTGCAGTGGATCCACTCATCCAGCTTTATGGAAGTTGCTCCTTTTGATTTAAATCTGAATTTATAAAGGTGTTCACCTTGTCCACCTCATTAATCTCTTCTATTTTTTTTTTTGGGGGGGAGGAGGTTAGAATATGAGGAAGGCACTGTGCCAGCTATTTCACATATAAACACTCTCCTTTTCCCTCCTTTATGCATACCATCAACATGTTTGGGCTGGTTTGTGGGTATGAAGTGTGTTTGCACTTATTCAGTGCTGTAAAAAATTAAAATTCCCGAAGCCACAATTTTGAGAAAGGAAGCGTGTATAAGTGAGGATTTTGCACAGATTAGTTCCAGGATCACAAGACGCAAGTTGAAATGAAACAAATGCCACAAGAGGCTGACTGGTCTAGAATACTTGAAAAAGAGGTAGCTTGGATGTTTGGGTGCTCAAGCATCTTTCATCTACCGGTAATCATTTACTGCCACCTTGCGGTAGGTAGAGCAACAGATGCTCAATTTTGCTAATCTGAATGTTTTATCCATAGCAAAAACGGAGCAAATAGTCTGCTGTTCATGTGTTAACTATTGATGGGCAACTTCAAGGCCGGTACTCTCTCCTCTTATGGTTATTTAAATTGACTTGGACCAAGCAGCCCTTCAAATAGAAGATGTTAGCATTTGAGTTGAATGCCAGTAGAAGCGGAACTGAAACAGAAGAGCTGTTGGAGGAGCACACATTCCCTGGGTACCATCACCCTGAGACTCTGTGTTTAAGAAAACAAAGTGAATATTTATCATTGGAAATGCATGTTGATTTTTATTTACTCTACTTTTTTTTTTAAGGGGGAGCCTAGCATCAGTCAGTTACACGGGTGACCATGCAGAGGTCCTTGTATGCAGTTAAATGCATATACTACTGCCATTGTGTGCAGTGATCTATGGACTAGAGTGCTAATCCTCATTCTGGCATGAGAGAAGGAATGGAAAATAATTCCCTGACCACCGCCTACATAGCCTTATACAAAGGGAATATAATAAGAACAAAATCAGGGCTGTAACCAGCATTTCTCACCAGTTGGGGGCTGACACATTTTCACGTGGGAAACCAGCGAATCATCCCCCCACCTCCACAGCATGAATTACCATTAAAAGAAATAATACATATTGCCATATAAAGAGTCGGCCATTTAGGTCAGAGTCTAACATTTCATAAGCCTGCTAGAGTGAAATGCTGTCACTTTAATGTAGGGCACAGAGCCAAGGAGAGAGTCAGATTTCTTAATAATAGTGTTGAGAAATGTGGTGTCTGATTGATGGTTATGAAAATTCATTCTGTATCAGTAAAGCAAATCATTGCCACCTTCTTCTTGAACTTGGCAACTGCAGTGTCATGTCAGGCATTTAATAAACCTGAGGCTTCCAGGAAAATTGGAAAGGTGTGGGTGGGTGAATTGTGCAGTGTGAATTGTGCAGTAAGTGTAGGGTTGCCATATTTTGAAGAGCAAAAAAGAGGATGCTATAATGGCTCTTATTTCAAATACCCCTACTCTATGTAGGCTATAGAACTTGTGATATATTGTTTGGGGAGGGGGTGGAGTGAGGAGGAGAAGAGAAGAGGAAAGGAAGTCTTCATCCACCAGTTATGTCTGTGTCTCATCCAGAAAGTACAGCCAGAGACATTTTGGCAAATTTAAAAAATCTTCTTGGACAGAAATTTTCCCCCTGAAAAGAGAATGTGTCTAGGACACATGGCAACCCTAAGTGCATTGCAAAGGCTGGTTTCAAAATGAGCCTCAGTCTTGTTCTCTGTGAGTATGGTATGCAGGTGTTCTGGCTGCTGATCTGCCCATGCTGTTGATTGCCAGGTGAGTTCCTTCCACACCCCACCTGGATCACACAGCTGGGCCTGAGGAAGAGCAGCCACTAGAAATTGACAAGTGAAACACACCTGGAAGTTAGCAGCCTGCTTATGGGTCCAGCTACTCAATACGTTACAAGTGTGTAGAGGAGGGTGACCGAGATGATCAAGGGTCTGGAAACCAAGCCTTATGAGGAACAGTTGAAGGAGTTGTGTATGTTTAGCCTGGAAAAGAGGAAAGCAGATATGATAGCCATCTTCAAATATCTAAAGGGCTGACACACAGAAGATGGAATAAACTTGTTTTCTCCTGCTCCAGCGGGTAGGACCCGAACCAATGGCTTCAAGCTGCAAGGAAGGAGATTCTGACTAAACAAAGAGAAAAGCTTTCTGACAGTAAGAGCTGTTCAACAGTGGATTGGACTCCCTTGGAACATGGTGGGCTCACAGTTGTGATTCCTGCATTGAAGCAGGTTGGACTAGATGACCCTTGGGGAACCTTCCAACTTTACAATTCTAAGATGGATAACATGACCCAAGTCCAGTTTAAAGATAAAGAACCATAAGAAAGGAGAGCAGTTGGGGGCTCCTGAAGACAATGATCAGGTCACCTATGTTTCTGTTCAGTCTGTTGTCCAGCTATTACCTGGGGAGAGGGTCAGGTTAGCTTCAAGCCTCCCTCGCCATTCTCTTCTTATGGTTATTTTTAGATGTACTTGGGCCAGACAACCCTTCAGATAGAGGACCCTCTCGCAGTCCTTCAAACAGAAGGGCGCCTTCTGTAAAGATGGTCAGCCTACATTTAATGTCTTGTTCCTGGTTTGGTCCTGGGTTTGTCTAGAGTAGCAGTGACATACTGGGACTGGAAGAGACATGATGGGGAGGCCTGTACGGTAACTTCCTGAATTGTTCAACCATCAGCTATCCTCACATGCAGGTTTCAGGTCTGTGACAGGAGTTTACGCTTGCTTGCCTGTTTTTTTTTTTACAATGGTCTTTTCTTTATCTTTTTCTTGCTTATATGGCAACTCTTCAAGCTGTCCTTTTTGGTTCTAGCCTGAATCATTCTCCGGATGTTGTTCTGCATAGTGCTTGCAGATTTGAAATATTAATAATATTTGAATGTCTGGCCAAACCCATCTTTAAAAAAATAAAAACGGATGTGTTTATAAAATATTTAGTCACAGTGTTATGTTTAGGAGAACACACAGGCAAAGGCTCTGTTGAAATGTAAGCATAGCCTGAGTTATGACCAACTTCAATAGCTACCACACTGCAGTCTCTGATAAGATGAGCAACAATGCCATGACTGCTTAAGCTGTTTGGGGGGCATTGTGCACTCTTTACCTTTTGTTTCCTTTTGTTGCCTTCTCTTGATTTTAGTTTGTACATAAAAACAGGGAATGTGTTTCTTTATTCTTTATTTAGTTGTTTAGCTTTTACATTAACTCACTGGTGACTCACATGGCCAATGATGCTTTCCACCCCCCCAAATTAGCAGGCCGATCTCTGAATGTTCTTCTGTATGCGGATGACGCCGCACTTCTTGCCAGATCCCCTATTGGACTGAGGAGAATGTTGCAAGCTCTACATGAATACTGAGATCAGCATGAGCTCCAACCCAACTATGCTAAGACCAAGATCATGGTCTTCTCTGCCCGACCGAGACTCCATCGATGGTCGATGAACGGGATCCCCCTAGAGCAGGTTAACTGCTTTAAATATCTGGGACAAGTAATACGGTCAAATAGGTCTTTTCTGGCCCATAGAGATTTATATAACAACTAATGCATCTAAAGCAGCCACCCAGATTAGATCTCTATATGCTAAGAATCAGGCTCAATCAGTGAAGATAACTTTGAGACTCTTTCAAATGAAAGTCCTCCCCCTTCTTTTGGTGGGCATCTCTTTAGGCTCCCGTAGGGATTCTTTGAAACTGGATTCTATCCAAATGCGATTCCTTAGAGCCATTCTTAGGATTCCCCCCTCGGTAGCGGGTGCAGTTATGAGATTAGAGGTCGGCTGGCAAGCTCTACGGTATGTGGCCTTGAAGACGAAGCTCTGGCTATGGCTCAAGCTTTGTTTTAAACCAGTGGGTATTGCCCCCTTGATATTGAGGGACGATTTCCAATCATCGTGGGAAAGGGAGGTCATTAACGAGGTTCAATCCTGCGGATTGTCTCACCTTTACTTTGAGTCTATGACGTACAATCAAGCTAGAGCTGTGATCTCCCGGAGACTGAGTGACATTGCCAGACAAGAGGACATAGCCCAGGTAAAACCAGGGATGTTCCTAGGGGACCAGATTTATCGGACCATACCAGCCCCCTACCTTGCAGAAATCCACTATGTGGAATACCGCAGACTTCTTACAGCGGCTAGATTAAATGTCCTTGACTCTGCAATATTGTGGGGAAGGTACAGGGGAGTACCATACGCCCAGAGAACCTGTCATTGTGCCATGGGTGTGGTTGAGTCCACCGAACACATTCTCTTGACTTGCCCTTCTTATGCAGAGCTTAGACAAAATTTTATAGACCCATTCCTATGTCAATTTAGCTTCCTACCCAGAGAAAACCAGGTCTTACACTTGCTGAATAATGTCACTAGAGCTATACCTTCCTTGGTGGCCAAATTTCTTTTTTTAGCTTTTAAGTGTTGCAAGACTGTATTGATATGGGGCTATCTGTTTAGCCCATTTTAGTGTTGGCTAAGTTCTAAAATCTTCCTGGATGTTTTAACTGTGTATTGACAAATGTACTTTTTTCTGACTGACGGTCGAATAAAAGGTTGATGATGATGATTATTTACAAGACAAAGACCCCCTTGTTCTTGACCCCCCTCCAAATCCAAAGAGCAATCCAGGACTTTATGAACAACAACAAAAATTACCAGTCCTGCAGAATCAGTGAAGCAGTGTGTAAACTCTCTAAATAGGAGAGTAGAGCCAGTGTGGTGTAGTGGTTAAAGTGTTGGACTAGGACCTAGGAGACAAGGGTTCAAATCCCCACTCAGCCATGAAGCTCACTAGGTGACCCTGCGCCAGTCACCCTCTCTCAGCCTAACCTGCCTCACAGGGTTGTGGCTGGGATAAAATGGGAAGGAGAACTAAGTACGCCATCTTGAGCTCCTTGGAGGAAAGATGGGATATAATTAAGTATATTAAAACAATCTCCAGTCAGTTTCTTCATGAAATGTGGAGTTCAGAATAGAACAATTGGTGATTTTAATGCTCCGTTTTTACACTTTGCCATTGAAAATGGTTGAATGAAGAAGATGGGAGGTATAGTCTACCAGTTATAGTCCTGTAATTCCAAAAAGAGAAATCTGCTACAGAAAGAATAATGGTATTTCCATGATCACCCAAAACAAAAGTGAGGATTTTGTTGTACTGAACAACTGCTTCATCTTAGACCCAGAACATGCTAATAATATAGATTCACTATAATGTAATGGCAAGCTTCCAGCAAATAGAAACATACTAGTTATGTATTTTCGAAGGAATAAAATTTGGGTGCCAAAACATGCTTTGTCTTTGATCTCCGTTGGGAGGAATAGCTGGCTTAGGAACAGCAAAGGTCTCTATGCTATACTTTATAATCTTTGTTGATGCTAACAAATCCAACAGCAAAGATTCAGAATGTTAATACACAGCCTAGCACCTTGTTGTGAGAGCTGCCAAGAGAAGAAGAAAGAGTCCACCCAGCAAGCGGGCCTTAAAACTAACGCATCACCTCTCAGCAATCCTGGGGCAACACCTTTCATCAGATGTCAGTTCTGAAGGGGGAAAGAGTTTGTGCACCTTGCAGAGGCAAAAGGCTTTTTTTAAAAAAAGAACAGTAGGGTCCCTGTAGAATAACCAGCAATGTGTCATTAACAAGCAGTGCCTGTACACTTGCGACACCTCTGGCAACTTGCTTCCTTACTCATAAAACAGAGAGGTTTTTCGCTTATGAAGAAGGCATGCTATGTATGCTATACCGCAAAACAATGAAAGTAAAGTTAGGAACTTCTGGAACATTATCTTAGAAGGATTCACTATAATATAATGGCAAGCTTCCAGCAAATAGAAACATACTAGTTATGCTGCCGTTCTGCATATATAACAAGGATTCATCTTGAAGACTAGCACCTATATTCTTGGATAAGTTTAATCAATGACAGTCCGTTTCATCAGATGTATAAACATTACCTGATGGGGATAACTCTTCATGCATCTGATGGATTGGGCTGTAGACCACAAACATTTATGCTGAAATAAATTTGCTAGTATTTAAGGTGTCATAATAATGAGGGTGAAAGAGGAGAGCACAAAATATGGTCTGAAGCTCAACATCAAAAAAACGAAGATCATGGCCACTGGTCCCATCACCTCCTGGCAAATAGAAGGGGAAGAAATGGAGGCAGTGAGAGATTTTACTTTCTCGGGCTCCATGATCACTGCAGATGGTGACAGCAGTCACGAAATTAAAAGGCGCCTGCTCCTTGGGAGAAAGGCGATGGCAAACCTAGACAGCATCTTAAAAAGCAGAGACATCACCTTGCTGACAAAGGCCCGTATAGTTAAAGCTATGGTTTTCCCAGTAGTGATGTATGGAAGTGAGAGCTGGACCATAAAGAAGGCTGATTGCTGAAGAATTGATGCTTTTGAATTATGGTGCTGGAGGAGACTCTTGAGAGTCCCATGGACTGCAAGAAGATCAAACCTCTCCATTCTGAAGGAAATCAGCCCTGAGTGCTCACTGGAAGGACAGATCGCAAAGCTGGGGCTCCAATACTTTGGCCACCTCATGAGAAGAGAAGACTCCCTGGAAAAGACCCTGATGTTGGGAAAGATGGAGGGCACAAGGAGAAGGGGACGACAGAGGACGAGATGGTTGGACAGTGTTCTTGAAGCTACCAGCATGAGTTTGACCAAACTGCAGGAGGCAGTGAAAGACAGGAGTGCCTGGCGTGCTCTGGTCCATGGGGTCACAAAGAGTCGAACATGACTAAATGACTAAACAACAACCACACAGAGATATCTCTATGGAATTCTGCAGATAGATTCCTCCAGACAACCTGTAATGAGCTTTAGAGCATAATATGAGCCTGCTGGAACGGACCAATGACCCATTTCGTCCAGCATCCTGTTGTCCCAGTGGCCAACCAGCTGCCTATGGGAAGCTAGAAAACAGGACCCAAGCACAACATAACTCCCTGCATTTGTGATGCCCGACAACTGGTATTTGGAAGCATCTCTGACTGTGGAGGCAGAGCATAGCCATCACACTTAGCAGCCACTGGCAACCTTCTACACCATGAATTTATCTAATCCTTTTTTGAATCCATCCAAGTTGATGGCCATCACTGCCTCCTGTGAGTTCCATCATTGAATTATGTGCTGCATGCAGAAGTATTTTCTTTTAACCATCTGTTAGCACTCAGCTTCGTTGCAGTTCTAGTCCATGAGTTCTAGTGTTATAAGAGAAGCATAAAAAATTTCCTCCATGCCATGCAGGGTTTTATAAATTTTATCTTACTCACATTTCTAAAAAGTCTTCAACGTTGCAACCTTTCCTCATGGGCTGATTCTCCAACCTGTGATCATTTTTTTATCATCCTGATTCATCTGCACAAAGCTTATGCAGAGTTAAGGCTATGTCTCATCTTTAAGGAGCATTCATTCTGATTTTTTTGCAGGGGGGTTCTCTAGTTTGAGCACTCATCCTGAATTCGTTCTGATTTGTTTGCATGGTAGTTACGTGTCTTCTTGTCAATCATCTGTCACTTTTCAGTGCATTCCCCATCATTTTCCTAGCTGCAAAAGTCTGTGGTTTTTTAATTTAAAAAGTGGATCTGTTGTGCTAGAACAGCAGAGTGCTTTGAACTGCCTACATTCCCAGTATTTGCTTTAATTGAATTGTTGCAAAATACTGGCAGTCTGGAGGCAACTTGCTTCAATCCCACTGAATAATAATAATAATAATAATAATAATAATAATAATAATAATATATTATTTATACCCCACCCATCTGGCTGAATTTCCCCAGCTACTCTGGGTGCCTTCCAACTGAGTGTTAAAAACAATACAGCATTAAACATTAAAAACTTCCCTGAACAGGGCTGCCTTCAGATGTCTTTTAAAGATAAGATAGCTGCTTATTTCCTTCACATCTGAAGGGAGGGTGTTCCACAGGGTGGGCACCACTACTGAGGAGGCCCTCTGCCTGGTTCCCTGTAACCTCACTTCTTGCAATGAGGGAACCGCCAGAAGGCCCTCGGCGCTGGATCTCAGTGTCCGGGCTGAACGATGGGGGTGGAGATGCTCCTTCAGGACCAAGAAGTCAACCAAAAGTGAAGGAGTATGCTGGATGGCAGTTCAACTGCTCAACCTCATGCTTTCTAGGCATAGGACAACTAGGAAGTGTGGATGAGCCCACAGCCTAGCATTTTTTACATAAGCAGATGCTCATGGGAAGCCTATAAGCAGGACATGACCATATAAGAGGAGACTGTAGTCCAAGACTGCAATCCCAAGCACACATACTAGGGAGGATGTCCCATTGAATAGAGTGGGCCTTACTTCCAAGAAAACGTATGTTTAATTGCACTGCGAGTGTGTACTTAATGCCCACTTTTATCACTAAAATCTGGACACCACTGCTTCATTTCTAACTATTCTTCATAGACTTTTGCATCTTGTCCTAAATTGCCCACCAAGAACAGGCAGTCTGTTGCAACACATGGTCGATTGGAAGACACACATGTTTGTGTAGCCTAGTAGTGAAATAAGCTTTGAAGGAAAAGCAGCCTGGATTAGAGGAGTAGGGGACAGATTTGCTGTTATGCTGGCAATTTAATATTTGGCATAATTTATTGGAGGGTGGATTAGAATCTTTTTAATATTTTCATAAATAACTTGCTAAGCCCAAGATTTGTTTGCTCCCAAGTCAACAGTCTAACCCAAAGTCTGGAATTTTAAGTCTATTGTATAATAATTCTGTACAGAAATCAATGTAGCTTGTTGACTGAAGGTTTTTGATTTAGTTCTTTTTATCCAAGTAGGAACTTCAAAACAGAATTGGCTGGGAATGCATTATTTATGATGTGGTGTTGCAGTGGACAAGCTTTGTATCCCCTCGTTTTGTTTCCCAAGTTTATGCAGTTATCTTTATGCTAGCATAGAATGATGTAATTTTAGAGTGGACCATGAGGTCATCTAGTTCAACCCTCTACTCAGTGTAGGTTGTATGGCAGGGATGGGAAACCTTTTTGGACCAGCAGGCCAGATCTTTATACCCCCACCCCCAGGACTGCCACCCCCATAAGGCAAAGGGACAGCCACTTCAGGCAGGATCCGCAGCAGTGGCAGACTTTGGACTCTCAAATTTCAGCAAGGATAATAGGAAATATTTGTCATGCAACAGCATTTCAATATATTATTTATATACCCACAATAATTTTTATTTACTGGTAATACTGTATAGGACACAGAAGTTTAAAAGAAGCTATTTTGGCCCACCACCTCCCAGTCACCTGACATCCTATTGACATCACAAAATCAGCAGATGGGTCATCCCACCGGGGTGGGCAGAGATGAGGCACAAAGCAGGATTGAACTCTCCATGCATCAGCTGATGCATGGAATGTTCAGTCCTTGCTTTCTGTAACCGTGTCTCTTCCTCTCTATTTATCTATGGGATGCAGTTCTATGTTGAAAGAATTTAATAACATTTAAATAACTAAATACTACTATTGCCGCTGCTATTATTACCACCGATGATGGTGAGATTGGTATGTGAGTTCTGCAATTATTATTCGTGTGAACTTGGCACTTGAGACTATATCCCATTCATTAGAAATTTTGTATTATTTTTTTTACTGCTGTAAGCTGCCTTGGACAGGCATTGCCTAGAAAGGTGATGTAGAAGTATTTTTTTAAAAATAAAATACAAACAGTGAAGGAGAAAAATGTTTGCACCAATGACTGAAAGAAAAGGAAGAATAAACAGTAGAATTTAAAACTAGAATTCCCTGACTCTTTCCCTAAGGATGTTGTGACCCTTCTCTTTTGTTTGCTATCTTTATAGGAACAAACTCAGAAAGTACTTTTGGGGCACAGAAATGCCTGATGCAGCGCACTCTGCAGCAGTTAACTGGTATAGTATATAATCATTTGCTATTTGGAAATTTAATAAAATAACAGTAATTAGAAGGGCTGAGCTGAATTTATTAGGATCATTTTCTGCAGTGTTAAAAAAGCACTCATGTTTTTCAATAGCTTCATTGGCATTGCTTCCAAAAATGTTTGTTTCATTCTTATTGCCCTTTCTTGCTATCAGTGACATAATCACATGGCTATATCTGACTATTTTGTGTTGTGACATCATCCTGTTTACTATATGGTGATTGGCTGGTGTCCTGCATGTGACCAGTCTGGGAAGCAGAAGGAAGGGATAATCAGAGTTGAGAAACAATGCGTCAAAACAGTGGTGGGAAACAATGGTGCCAAACAGGATAGAAAAGATGACTATTTGCCCAAGCAAATTATTTTAAAAATATCCCCAAGCAATTCTCCTATGACCTACAGTAGTGCTTTTGACCTGGAGAATATGGAGAATATTCGGCACAACCCAACTAATTATCTATATCTTATAAAATAAAATATATCAATAGAAACATGCCAAAATAATTTTGAATTACATTCCTAGCTATTATAAAGGGCCATTGCCTCATCAAGTTATTTTCTCCATATAGTGTTAATATGATGTGATTTAAGTTTTATAACTTGACGTTCTTCTCAATCTGGAATTCTTCAGAGATACTTTCACTAAATTGCTCATTTCCTCCGCAGTGATTTTGTTTTTTTCATCTTTCCGTGATAGTTGTCATTTTAGGTTTATTTGAATTTTGCTGCAATGTATCATTGATGTTCTGTGGGTTGCTGGAGTTGGGGTGGGTTACTGTTGCATCTATTGGCAACCACAGTTGCGACAGATTTAAAGAGATACAAAGCAATGCTACTTCCTCTGTTACCTGTATCTTTTACTCAACAGCAGCAAAGAGTTGAGCCGCTAACAGCCTTTGGAAACAGCAATCGAAAACCCACACTGCCACACTTGCATGCGACACTTAGATAACGCAGGAATGGGGGCACGGCAGATCTTCCATACATTCACTATTCAGGTTAGAAACAGGATGTGTGATGAGGTGGAGCTGTGACAATTCAGAGCCAGAAAAGGAGCTAAACCCATCAGTTCAAAACTTGGGGCAATGCTGATGAAAGAAGCATTGTGTGGTTCTCTATCGATTGGAATCATTGGTCCTGAGAAGAAGACCCGGCTTAATGAGAATGGCACTGAAGCAAAAGCCTATCAGGAAATGTGGTGTGTGCATGTGTGTGAGCTCAGTGAATACTGTGGCCCGGAAGCATTGCATTCACTCCCATACTGGAACAAGTGAACATTGGTGCATCCATAACATGAATTGCTATCCCAAGAAAGATAGAGGATTTGAAAACTGTTCTGAGCAGTACTTTTGATACCCAGATAGTCCATTTCAAGATACTGCCGCTCAGATCCTTGAGAATTTGGAATTGTCTTATGGATTTGCTAGTAAATGCTCTCACCATGCCTGGGTAAGAGACTTATTTAAATTGAAGCATGTATCCAGTGGCAGGCTGGGGTAGTGGAGTAGGGCAGAGCCACCCCACATTGATTCCTACAACAGTCTCCTCAGTGTATTTAATGCTTCTTCTGATCACAAACGGGATGTGGGTGGCGCTGTGGGTTAAACCACAGAGCCTAGGACTTGCCGATCAGAAGGTCAGTGGTTCGAATCCCTGCGACGGGGTGAGCTCCCATTGCTTGGTCCCTGCTCCTGCCAACCTAGCAGTTCGAAAGCATGTCAAAGTGCAAGTAGATAAATAGGTACTGCTCTGGCGGGAAGGTAAACGGCGTTTCCGTGCGCTGCTCTGGTTCGCCAGAAGCGGCTTAGTCATGCTGGCCACATGACCTGGAAGCTGTACGCCGGCTCCCTCGGCCAATAAAGCGAGATGAGCGCCGCAACCCCAGAGTTGGCCACGTCTGAACCTAATGGTCAGGGGTCCCTTTACCTTTACCTGGTCACACACCCTTGGGTAGCAAGAGCTGCATCTGAAGGTTTTTCTGACTGTTGACATTTGACATTTCTCTCTCTTCTGGCTAGGAAGGTAAAGCTGTCACTGCTACTCCTCTGTGCACCAGTGCCTGAATTTTGACAGTTTGGTTGGGAATGTTGTGCTTTCTGTGAAGGATTTTAAGAGTAATTTTTGACATGCTCTTTCTGTTGCTTATTTTGGTTTCGACGGCTTTGCTATTGTTCTGCGATGGAAAGGGATGCAAATGTAATATTGCACACACATGTACACACACATGCTTGAAGCAACTGATAAATGGCCCAATGTAAATGCATAGAAATGTAAAACTGCTATTAATAGTTTCAGGTAGGTAGCCATGTTGGTCTGATGCAGTCAAAATAAAAAAATAAAAATAAAAAAAATTGTCCAGTAGCACCTTAGAGACCAACTAATTTTGTTCTGGGTATAAGCTTTCGTATGCATGCACACTTCTTCAGATACTTCTTCAGTGTATCTGAAGAAGTGTGCATGCTATTAATAGTGTGCAGGAAGGATAGTCCTACGAAAAAGGGGCCTGTTTGTGGTTTAGTGGGTTGGATGTTGGATTTTGGCTTGGAAAGCTTTGAGTGAAACCTCTGTACAACCACATACATGCTGGGTGGCCCATTTCTGTGTCTCAGTTGCTCTCATGTAAAAAGGAATAGTCCATAAACAGGATGACTGGGATGAACCGGGAGAGATTTTAAAGGATCCTCCACATTTAAAGTGCTACAGGAATGGGTATTAATAATAACAGGCCGCATACACTCCACAGAATGTTGTACAATGAGGAGATGCCTTTTATGGATGGCAGAGCACCGCTCTCCTCACTGCTATGGCTCAGGCTACGTGCCATGATTTATCAGGACCACCTCTATCTCAGCCGACTCATTGCTTCTGCACACAGAGTGACTATTATTATAAACAAATGGATCTGCTTGGTAGGTGCACAAGCCAAAGGCACAAATCCCTTCAATGAATAAAAAAGCAATGATCTCACTGTGTTTATGACATGGTTGTATAATTATTATGAAGGATTAAAAAAAGTAAATAGGCGCTTTGTGATATTGTCCATTGCAATCCAGTTGCCCTCCCCATTGCTGTGGTGCACACCATCCCGATCTTCTCTTTCCTCTGCATTTGTATTTATTTTCACAGCCAGTTAGGGGTCACAGTATGACTATGAGGTCAAAAGATTCAATCGACCCGTCTCCCCTTTCATTTCACACTCTTACTTCTGAATCTCACAATGCAATCTTAATATTGTTTACTCAGGAGAATGTCTCATGGAGTTTAATGGGGCTTACTCTCTGGTAAGTATGCTTAGGATTGTAGCCCAAACAAATGGCAAAGGTAGAGAAGGGGGCATTTGTTTTTGCTTGCATGTGTTTCGTCCATGAGGATATTTTGTGAAGGGTCAAAAGACATACAGGGTTGAAAGATGGGTGTACTGCAAGAACCAGACCTGTTCACGAAATTTTCTCACACTGAATGAAATACCTTCACCCAAGTGATCTTGTATGGAGCCATTTTACTTGATTCAAAATGTACATTGCTGTTTTGCTCATTGTGTTTACATTGAGAACAAAGAAGGATCTTATAGATTAATTGTGGCAAGGATATGCCTTCATTTGTGCTTTATTATATCTCCTCACAAATACTTACCTTTTCTGTGCTTTCTATAGAAAATAGCATGCTCCAAATGCTATTGTTATTTTGTGCACTAGAGGGCAGCACGGCTTCTGTGTCTCTGCCTTTGCACTGTTCTCTCTTCTGGACTGTACACCCTTTTGCCTGCGCATCCATTCAGTGGAGTCATGGAAGAATAATATTTGGAAGGCTGGGGAAAATGCTGTTTTGTTATGAGCGTACCCTGCACACACAGCAGAAAGGAAAACAATGTGCTACAAATGGGGGGAAATGTATAATTAGCTTTTCAGGAGCAGGCAGTCAGTAGGCTTTCAGCTAATCGGGGTGGGGTGGAGGAGCCAGGGTTGGCTGGCATGTTTCTGGGCCAGTTGTCAGAAAAACACAATAGGCTTTCCCCCCTTAGCGTGTTGTTTTGTTGGGGCCGCACAGCACTGGTGAATATAACCAACTAAATAAGCCCACAGAAGTTAGTAGCCTGCAAAAAAGTGTTGTATGTTGTTACATACAATTCTCAGTTAACAGAAATGTGTTGAATCCAGACCCAATTCCTGCAAAAAAGCCACAGAGCCGCAAATGATGCACTGGGGGGGCTCTACCTCTAACCCTCCCCCAGGTACCAGAATTATTTCACTCATTCAAGAATAATTATTTCAAGAATTGCCAACTCTGGCTTCCTCCCACTCCTTTCTGGTTATGTTCCAATGTAGTTTTGGGTTGTAAAACAAAAAGCAAAGATTTTGGTACGTAAGAAACCCTCCTCCAATCTACAGTTGGACAAAACCTTTATCGTGTCAAGTGTTGCTCTTCATAGAGCAAGATGTGACACAAAAGTGGGGGTGAAGGGACTACACACACACACACACACACACACACACACACACACACACACAGTGGCACCTCGGGTTAAGAACTTAATTCGTTTCGGAGGTCCGTTCTTAACCTGAAACTGTTCTTAACCTGAAGCACCACTTTAGCTGATGGGGCCTCCTGCTGCTGCTGCACAATTTCTGTTCTTATCCTGAAGCAAAGTTCTTAACCTGAGGTACTATTTCTGGGTTAGCAGAGTCTGTAACCTGAAGCGTTCAGGTTCAGGATGGCCCCAGTTGGGTCGAGCCAAACCAAGGCAGGCCAGCCAGTGGGTGGTCTGAAGACTTTTATTCTTCTCTCGCCATGAAAAGCACCCTCCTTTTTCAGTGACTCAGTGATTGCCCAGAGATAATGAAGAGAGAAGGCACCCCCTCATCACTGTGCCCTCCACACACCTAGCATTCAGGAAACAGCATCCATTGTGAATCTCTTTGCAGCTGTGACTGGCTGAAGCTCCAAACACGACTTTTCCTTTCCTCTGTCCTTTTTCTTCATAGCAGCAACATAGTCACCTCCTTGACAACGCCTTTGAGAACAAATGAAGCTCATTCAGAGCGAGAGCATTTTCTTAATTCTGAATTATCTTACTTTCCCCAAGTTAGGTCAGATTGCTAAAGCTAATCAGCTGTGTGATTATGCTGCTGTTACTATCAGGACGCTGTGGTTTCAAAACAAAACAAGAATGGTGTTAGAGCAGCAGATTATCTGGAAGGAGGGCAGCACTAAAAAGATAAACTTGGGAAGCTCCCAATCTGCAAAGCGCTTCTTTTGGCAAAATTAACTTCAATTATAAGATATCAATCAAATCAAAAGTTAAGAATGGAGTGGAAGTTTTTCGAAGATTATATGTCAAAATATTGTTCTAAAAATGACATGCTAATAGGCTTAGAATAAAAAATGTAAGCAACAACAAAACCAATAAAGAAAGAAGGAAAAATCAGAATGTAACAAAAATAATTTATTATAGAATACAAGGAAAAAAGGTAGAAAGAAATATAAAGAAAGTCAAATTGCTGTGGAAGGAAGTAGAGGGTGGGTGGTGGGTTTTATAATTAAGTGTATAATTAAGTAGCTGTTGTAATTTACCGGTAGATATTATATTTTATGTGAGTGAATCATTGGGAACTTTGGTTATTATGTATATATGTTAAGTTTCAATAAAGATCTTTTGGGGGGAGAATGGAAAAGAATAAAAATAAAAATAATAAAAAGATAAGCTTGGGAAGCTCCTAACCTCCAAAGCGCTTCTTTGTGCCAAAAAATGAACAGTATTTGACTCAGGGTAATTTCACAATATAGTCATTAGTACATAGTAGCTAGGAGAAGAAATGCACTTTTCCCAGTGACTGTATCTTGCTGATTGGGTACTGGAAAGTTGTGCTGTCCTCACACAACAGAAGCACAATTTGACAGGGAAGATGACTGAACCACCGACTAAAAATTGCAATTGTGTAACAATTGTGGTTCAGCAAGATGATTATTCTCAGGACATAAAAGACAGTTACTTCCTCCAGCTGATTTACATTTACCGTCTTGTTTCTGTCCTCTCCATTTTGAACATAATAATTTTCTTGCAGAGATTATTGCATCCACACATGAAATTCCAAGTCCGCCATGTACATACCACTATGTGCAAAGAACACGTTTGTGTCTCTTTGGCCATGTAAACAAATGCTGAAAAAGGCAGACACCTGCTTTAAATAAAATCCTACACAGGTTTGTATAGGAAATTCTTCAGATACGTGGTGCTAGCAAAATCTGCATTTGAATAGCTAAGACATTTCAAAAGTAACTTCTATTGCGTGAGTTCAAGCCATCACAGATCTCTCCCCCACACTGGCAGAGCTGTCAAGCAGGAAAATGTTTGGAGTGCAGATAAACTGAAATCATCTTCTTCTCCCCCCTCCCCCATAAAACTAATTCAGAATTAGTCAGAAAGCTGTTAAGTGCTAAGAGAAAGACTTGCATGGAAACATAAGCAGCACAGGCAATTTCCCCTGAATAATTCTGGAAAGGATGTGAAACAAGGAAGATGACTTTTTATGTGTCTGCATCTTTAATCCCTGTAGATCAGAGTTATGAAACTGTGCCCTCCATTTGTTCTTGGTCTACAACCCCCATCGTTCCTGACCATGCTATTTGAGGCTGATGGGAATTAAGCCATTATCATATGGAGAGCCACAGGTTCCCAATCCTTGATGTAGAAATCAATTAGGAAAGGAATGCTGTAGGGCCATTTTTTTTAAGCTGTAGAATTTAAGAAAAAACCTAATTGATCAGACCAAAGTCCAGTCCAGTCCAGTCCAGTGTTCTGTTCACATAGTGACTGTGACGTTAACATATGAGAGTGCTGGAGGTGAAATAGTTAAACAGGTTACCCAATCAGAACCCAGGGGGTGGAGTCAGAGGGACTATAAAACCAGCTCTGGGAGGGGTAAAGGGGGAGTGCATTGGGAGTTGGGTGGTTGGTTGGAGTGGGAGTGAATTGGGATTGGGGAGGTTGAGTTAGCAAAATAAGCTGAGTCAGGAACAGTTACGAACTAGGAAGACAAGTAAATATCTGAGAGGTGGTTTAGTGAGTGAGAGCAGGTAGCGGAAGTTATAGGACTGGATAGGCACCCCATGTTTGTAATTGACCAATACCGTTTGTGAAACCACACGCGTGTAAAACGGCAATAAACAAACAAAAGTTTATGTTCCAATTTAACCCTGATTGGGCTCAGTATTGTACCAGGTAGGGCCTGGGTGGTGGCAGCGAGAAAGAAAGTGGTGGCACAGGGATCAATAGATGGTGAAACGTCCAGGGACCCTGTGTGATCGCCACAGTGACCAGCCAAATTAGAAGCGGGCCAGCACAAAAAGCCGTAGCTAGGTGGTACAGTGCTGGCTCAAGCCATTTTGGCATCTGAGGCAGGCCCTGAAATAGAGACCCGCTCCCTGCCAGGGAAGAGCTACATCAGGAACAAGGAGGAAAGAAAGGCCGACATCGGGAGTTGCTGTGGCAGTCGCTTCACCTTGCCTTATGGGTGGGCTGGCCCTGCTTTTAAATGGTCCCAAGTTCAGTCTCTGGTACCTCCAGGTCGGGCTTCGAAAGGTTCCTACCTCAAACCCTGAGGAACTGCTGTCAGTGTCAACAGTACTGAGCTAGATGGACCCATGGTCTGACTTGGTGTAAGGCAGCTTCTTCCTCTGTTCCTGTGACACGACCATGACCGCACTCTTCTGTTTGCCTTCTCCCAAATGATTGATATTCAGAAGTGCATTTCATCTGATACAGGAGGAAATATATAGCCATCGTGACTAGTAGCATTTGATAGCCTTATCCTCCATGAATTTGGTCTTATCACCCTTCAGAGCTGTCTGCGTTAGGGACCATCACTACATCTTGTGGCAGTACATGCCAGAGTTTAGTTATGCACTGTGGGACGAAGTATTTGCTTTTCTCTATCCTGACTCCCCCATCCTTTAGCTTAATTGGGTGAACCTGGGTCTTAGTAATGCAGGAGATGGATAAAATTCTATCCACTTTTTCCACACTACATGAATAATGTTATACTCATTGGCAGAAATCACCTCAGCCTTCTTTTAATGTCTTCTGAAAATGAAATTGTTCAGATGGGCCTTTGCAATAGGAATTCCTGCTTTTTAACAACCCAGTATTTACAGTGTTGTACAATCACCTTGTTATACTTTTATGAAAGTGCAGATTATAATTACTTCAAATGATTGAATGAATGCATGCTGGCGGAAGGTGACTTTGAAGTAATTGGCTGCAAGCTATTACTTTAAGCAAGCTTGTATCTCTTGGCCTTAGTTTGGGCTCCAAGGGTCAAACCACACTTTCAGGCCCTTGACAGAGAAAGTCAAAAGAGCAGACCCTTTTCCAGAAAATGTATGGCACTAAAAATAGAGACAAGGCCATATTAATGTGGCAAGTAGTTTGCAGACAGAAATGTCAATCATCCTCAGATGGGGAATAATGCTTTCACTAAGGCCTCTTTTGCTGACTGGGCAGTTGCTGAGGTCACACATGAGATCCCAATGAAAATGAGCTGGGAAAAGACAGAAGTGCATCCAAAGTTTCATCTGCTCCACGCTACATACCCTGACCCAGTGAGCCAGGAAAGCCAGAATTCATTCCAGCTACTGAAATGTCAGAGGGAAAATGTCCTGCATGAGTGGATGGCAGCTGATAAGGCAATCATTTGTTTTATTGCAGGTCACACTCTCAAGGGCATTGCCTGCAGACCAGCAGTACCCCAGAACAAATCCTCTCACACATGCATAGGAAAACCCCACTGAGAATTGTT
Source organism: Podarcis raffonei (assembly GCF_027172205.1). NCBI lineage: Eukaryota > Metazoa > Chordata > Lepidosauria > Squamata > Lacertidae > Podarcis > Podarcis raffonei. Next base: position 74,013,111 of record NC_070604.1, on the reverse strand, counting down.
TCCTAATGAGAGCAGCTTTACATGGGGCTGAACCTACCATTAGGTAGAATGAGGCAGCTGCCTCAGGTAAATGATAATAAACTGTCCGTAATTTATTATTATTGCTTGTTAATTTTTTTTTACTGTTAGAGAATGAGAGAAGTGATCGTGGTGCTTTCTGACTCAGGTACCATGATAACTCGGTTGGCCTTAAGCACTGTGGGCTTTGACTAAGGGGAGGAAGCACTCTTTGCTGCTTGCAAAATGTCTTAGGTAGGCGTTGGTTTAGGAGTATCCAATGGCTGCTGGTTCAGTGAAATGGGACAGGAGGCATTGGAACAGCTCCCATGTACTCCGGCAGTGAAGGGTGTTCGTCAGCATTCTCACAAGTATTCAGACCTTATGAATAAGCACAGAAGAAGAGCCTGCTGGTCCTGAATCAGGCCAATGGTCCATCTAAGTCAAGCATCCTGCTCCAACAGAAGCTACCCAGATGCCTGTGGGAAGCCTGCAAGCAAGAGCTGAGTGTAACAGAACTCTCCCACTTGTGATTCTCAACCCACAGGTTTATTGCCTCTGGGAGATTTACCTCTTAGGCTTCTCCTGCCACCCAGAAGCGGAGCTAGCTGCCCCGGCACCTGGAGCAGCCCGCGGGGTGGGACTAGCCACCTGTGGAGGTGCGGGGAGCATGCAGTGTCAACATAAATGAGTGTATTTCAATGGATCAGTCCACACGTTGAGTTGTAGATCATCAAATGTGTAATAGCTAAAAGAGGTACATCCATGTGTGATTCAGTCCACAGTCTTGAATACTCTACCTTTCCTTCACCTGGGATGTATTTGATATTAAACTTCGCTTCTCGGTCTTTTGGCTAAGATCAAGTGTAGATATAACTGTTGTTGCTACTGCGTTTGAGTATAATTTTATTTACAACCAAACTAAAGAATAAACGAGAGACATGTAATGAGCATCCCAATTTTAGTTTACTGCTGAAATGCTGCTTTGGTGACCTACAAATTTGATTGCTGTAGCAGCTGTATTAGCTTAACTCCCCCCCCCTCCTGAGGCCAGGTCTGTGATAATAATCGTGGACGAATACATTGCTTTCCTACAAACCAGGGACATTTTTTGGGGGAGGGGGTTGTCTGTTTTTCCCCACTGCAAGTTGGGGAAGAACCATGCAATATGTGATTCTGCTCACAAAAACACCCATGGGGAAAGGGTTAAGCACCCCATGCCAGCACAGTTGCTGCAATTAAAGCCCTCCAAGCCTGTGTTCCAGTTTAAAAACAAAAAAACAAACAAACTGGGAATCTCATCACTGGTCTCCCATGTCACGTGCAATTTCTCCCTTTGTGGTGATCTCCCATCTTAGCGTAAATCTGCATGCGTATCTAAAGCTTTGTGGTGGAATCTTTGGAGTTGAAGCACCAATAGTTTGGGGCCATTGTGCTTTGATGTCAGGACAAGCATGACGCTGAACTTGCCCTTCTGCTCAGTCCAAATGCTGGGCATCGTTTCCACAGCATGTAAACGTTCCTTCAAATGATGCTGCCTCATTCCAAATATCCCATCTCACGTTACAGCTGGAATATGCATTGTAACTCTTACCCTTGCACATATCCTGCTAGCCTCACCACCGCTGTAGCTAATCCACGATGACTTGGCAGGAAAACTGTTTATCCATTCTGCCGCAGGGCAAATCTCTAGGATTGTAGCCAATGAAGGTTGTCCAGATCATGGAGAGACAGCAGTACATAATAGTCCAGTTAATATGGGGCAGTTGCCGACTTGAATTTATTTGTGACAGGGCGTATTTTTACAAGTACATAATCTTTCCCGTAGTATCAGGTATGCGGCTACATTTGTTAAGGACTGCCACTATTTGGACTTTGGTGTATCTTCCAAGCAACAGTGGAAAACATTGTCCCTTCTCTTCCCTGCCCACATAAATTCTATGGCTCCCAAATTCAAAGGCCATTACAGAGCACACATACATACACATAAAAGTCTCCAAATTTGTGTGTGTGTGTGTGTGTGTGTGTGTGTGTGTGTGTGTGTGTGTAGATATGCTGGAACAGGGAAAAATCACAATTAAAGTATTTTTCCACTTAGGCTGTTTGCACCACACATTCAAAGCGCAGTGGGGAAACACAGAGACCCCCCCCCAAACTGTCCCTGGTTTCTAGAAAAGCATCGTACAAGGAAAATCAAACGTTACCCTATGAAGCCCTTCCTGTCTTAACGTGGATATGCTTGTGTGGCATCTTCACTTTCCTGAGCTGACTCGAGCTTACGCTTAAGCCTCCTCATTCCTCCTCAGTGCAAGGCTGCACTGAGCTATGCATGTTTGACCCCATTAAGACAATGGGGTTAAGCATGCAGAGATGAATGTCTGAGTGCCGCAAAAGGGAACAGTGTGCTGCTGGCAGTTTCCTCCGCTCGAGGCTTCTGTCAATTTAAGGAAGCCGGGGAAACCATTTTGAGCAGCTGCTCTAACTTTCACTGCCTTATCGATAACTTGAAAACCTGGAAAGTGTTGGGAATTGCGTCAATGAGGTCAGATTGAGGGCCTTGTTTGATTCCACCGGACGGAGCGGGTGCTTTTGAGGACAGCGTGTTTATGGCTGCCTTATCTCACTTTCCCTTAATTCTCGCTGTCCTCGTGTTTATTTTGGCTGACCCGGGCCTGAGACAGCAGCATACTTTGCTGCCACATAAGTTGCATAGCTACGCAATTAAGGAGGATGTGAAGCAAGTCAGACAAAAGGAATGTGCCACGGTGACAATGGTCTTCCTTTCCTTCCAGCTTTGCCTTGTAGAACAAACAGGCCATTCCAAATAATCAAATATAATCAAAATAAGGAGGAAAAAACCCTGGATCAACTGGCGGCCGGGGGGGGGGGAGTTTGATTGTCACTTGCTCACACCCAAAGACAAATATGGGAAATTGGAAAGTAATGCTTGTCACCTTATGAAGCATCATCACCTAGTTCCTAAATGCGTTCATATTCAGAAGCTCTACTTGGTTGTAGATAAAGTCTTCCGAAAGTCAAACTCACTCCAAGTTTTTCTAAAATTTACTGCCCCACCTAAACTAAAAAGAGAGCACCATTTGTTAGAAAGGCAGGATCTAAATGTAACAAGCAAACCAACCGATCCAGTAATCCTAGAAGTTATATAGGTGCTTTATATTTGAAGTGCTTCACATTATCTCAGCAGTGCTTACAGCAACCCTGAAAGGTAGGTCAGCAGTATTATTAGCGCAATGCTGAAGCTGAAGCTGAGAAAATAGCAGCTTGCCTAAAGCTTATTCTTGCTCAAAGAGATTTTTGTGTGTGGGTTGGTTGGTTGGTTTTTTTTTTTTTTTACATTTTCAGACAAACAGTAAAATTAAATTTCAGTGAATACTTGAATTTTCACACAGTTATTCTTATCTTTTAAAGAGACCACACTCATTTTTGTGCAGTTAAGAGATGCTAGCATGTGATCTTCACAACTATCCTGTGAGGAAGGTTAGGCTGAAAGATGGTGACTGGCTCAAGGGTGCCCAGTGTGCAGAAAGACTGGTTAAGGATCTGAAGCCAAATCTCCCTAGACAAAGTCCAATACCAGAGTTAGCCAGCATGGTGCCCTCTAAAGGTGTTTGAACTACAACTCCCAGCGTCCCTGATTGTTGCCCACACTGACTGGGGCTGATGGGAGTCCAAAAAATCCTGGAGTTGGTTACCCTGCCCTATACAACATAACTGTTTGGCACCTGTCTTGGGAAACAATGGAGGAGTGTGCCTTTGAGGGTGAGGTCAAGCTCACATGACTATCTACCATAAAGCTGTAGTAGACATCTGTAGTGTAGATACATCCTGAGCTTTCAGCATTTGTGTTTATGTCTAGAAAAGCACATCTCATTAATTTCCTTTCAAATACTGATATTTACATAACCCTATCTTTTATCACACGTGAAACTGCTTGTGCTTGTGTGTGTTTTTATAGTCCAACTGCACACTGTGGGACTCTTATTGTTATCCTTCATATTTTTTAGCTATTTGTGTCTCATTATTCCGTTATGCGCTTCAAAAATCATCTTTCCTTTCCTTCTGATGTTCCTTTTAAAGCTAACAATACTGTAGTTTTCGCGTTCTCTTCAGTTTTAAAGAACTTCATTTTTACTTGCAATTAAGTTAAGCAGCTTGTCACTCAAACACTTTGGTTGTGAAGAGTCTAAGCTTAATTTCACATGAAACCTCCCCCGAGTCAACTTTTCGAGCTTTACCAGCTGGTTTTCATCTGTCTTTTGCTCAAAATATTCCTTCCTTTTATTCCTCAACTTGTTGCTGGCCCTGTTTGCATGAACATGTGAAAATCCCAGTATGTGAAAATCTATAGCCTGTAATCTGTATGCGAAAACCTGGGGGCAGCTGTTTCTAAAACTGCTCTGATATTCCATTAAGAACCCCATGAGGCGGGATATAAATTTAATAAATTAATAGTTATAAATTAAAAGAGGGCATGGTTAATTGTAATAAACTCTGATTATGAATTGATTCCTAATTTGCATCCCACTTTTTCTCTGAGGAGATCGAGGTTGTGTTTTAGGCTGAAACCATGACTTCATGAAGGAGACAGCTATCAATGCCTATGTTGTTATTTCTCTCTAATCTAAAGGGCTCCAGTCTTTTGGGGCTTATAGACATATCTGAAAATCTAAGAAACTGTTGTAGATACCACAAAATACCCATTTCAAAGAAAACTGTGATGGTGTTCAGACACCCCTCCCCCAAATTTTCAAAACACTGAAATTTGTTTTACAGTAATGTATTTCTCAGTTGGATTCTTAACTGGTTTTGATCCAGACCGAGTCGGTTATCTGAAAGACATTTATCTATGATTCAGTCCCATTGAACTCAGTAGGGCTTAGTTTTAAATAGTCAAGTATAGGACTGACCTGCAAGGTAGATGTACTTAATTAAGCAAAGTCATCATGACTAAACTTGTCCTACCTAACTTCTGTGTGTCCTGAGTTCAACCAATGTAATTTGGAGGCAGACCACTGTTTTTCAAAATGTTGTTAACAGATTTGTGTTATCTGTCAAGAAAGTGCAGCATATTATTTTTTTAAAAATAAATACATATATTTTTAGAGTTATTTAATTTTAAAAAGTTCAGCTTGGCTCTAGCTCATCACAGAAAGCACCCCTTTCTCCCATATGACAGTGGGGGGGAAAAGTCCCAAAAGTCGAGTTATGGCCACTTGACTTACTACACAATGACAGCCTCTTGTTCTCTACTACATATTCATGCAATGGGGAGACATGACGAGCCCCAAGTCTCTGCCACATGCACCTGTGTCATGAACATGATGTTCAGTGCACAGTCATCACATGCACATGCATTTTAAACTGTTAAAATTTCCCATTTCCCCCTCCCCATGAATGCCCCTTAGACTTGGTATTGACAGGTCAGTGTTCAAATCATTGTCTAGTCCTGAGCAGCTTTGACCATGGCACTCCCTCTTTGCTGCAGTTCCTCCACTTTGTAAACTAGGAATAATCGTGAATATAGGAAGCATCCTTATACCAAATCAGACCATTTGTACATCTAGCTGAGTATTGTCTACACAGATTGGCAGCTGCTCACCAGGGTTTCAGATTAGGGATATTCCCAGCCCTAGCTGGAGATGCTGGGGCTTGAACCCAGGACCTTCTGAAATCGAAATAGATGCTCTACCACTAGGAACAACTTCCTAGGGTTGTTGGTGATGGTGGTGAGTTATGAGGTGTTGTTGCCAGCCTTGAACTTCAGGATATAAATAGCAGCAGCAGCAAAAACAATCACAGAAAACCATTTCATTCTGGTAACCCTTAATGCCTTCTTCCATTCTTCCTAGTGATCCATCAGCACTCTGTCACCTGCATATTCAAAAGCGCTTCTACGATGCTATTTATTGTTGTGCCTAATAAAAGTTTTTATTAGGTTCTAAGTAATTGGATACTTCAGTATAAACCACAGTCATTTTGTGTGTTGTTTTTGGCAGTTCAGGTTTAGCAACAGGTATTCCAATATCTAGAAGAGCTTGCCTGTAAAATTCATTTTCCATAATGTTTGGATGATGGACCATTCGCCTTTAGCCTCTCGAATGTTCCTAAAATAAAATAACTTCTCAAAGTTATGCAATGATCCTGTTGAGTTAAATTCCATATTTGGTCTTCCAATCCATGCTAATGGAAGCAGTATTTTTCCAGCAGCGTTGAAAGTTCAGAGCCACCAAAGTTTTCACAGCAGTTTAAGAAAGAAAAATGACAATGTAGCTGCATTAATTTTCAAAGCATTATTATCTGGGTAGCTTTTTAGCAGGGCTGACTTAATAAGATTAGGATTTGTGTACCAAGCTGAGGGCTTCATTCCTCTCATCTTCCCCAATATATGTGTTTATTGCCTGATGCATATGATCATAACAGCAAAAGCACATATACGCTGCAAGTCAGATGTTATGCCGTGTACATTTCCTATATGGAAATTATCTCTGCATTGTGGGGAAAATGTAATCTCAAAAGCAACCCGGAGCCAAGGACCTGGACAAGGCATCCTTCCCCCATCTCAGTTCCTCACTTGCTAAATGAGAAAGGTGATACCTCCCCTTGGATGGTTGTTTTGAGGGCAAGCAAGGGAAACAAACATTGTCACCCACTCTGAACAATATTTGGTTCATATTGATATATGAGGACACAAATGTGATACAGCAATTATATGAAGGTCAATTAGAGAAAAAGTGTGTGTAGAATGTGCATTTATTAATTTGCATTGTTTGACTCCAGGGCCAGTCATGCCCAGAGTAGACCCATTGAAGTTAAAAGACATGACTTACTTAGGCCTATTCATTTTAATGGGTACAAGCTATTGTTTGCAAATATATGTTTAAAAGAAAGCTTCCAAAGGCATCGTCTAACATATGTGTAGTATAAACCTGGTACAAGTTTAAAACCATACTGTATCATAAAAACAGAACTGATTAAAAAAAAACAAGAACTGACAATAATGCAAATCTCAAAGGCTCTGAAATTACACCTGCAAGCCAAGCTCCTTTAGTACACTTAGATGCAGCTTATCAGGCCTTGGAGATTTGAATTCTTTTAAAGTAGCTAGGTCTCTGGTTGAGGAAGAGGGGCGTGGGGGGAGCGCACTGCCCCCGGCAGCGCGATCCTGGTGGGGTGCCATTGCAGCTGCCCCCTGCCTGCGCTAGGTGCCACACCCCCAGCTGCGGCGTGCCACGCCTCCAGGATGTGCATCAGCCCCACCCCCACCTGCTCTCCGCCCCCTGGTGCTAGAGCATGAAGTTCTGCCACTGAGCTAGGTGTTCCCTTACTACCTCTTTTTCTGTCTTGGGCTGCAGCTCCCTCCTTACATCATGTATTCTGTTATTACCAGGTTGGTCATTGCTTTTCTTTTGGGTGAAGACAGAGGCAAAGTAGATGTTGAGTAGTTCTGCCTTTCCTCTGATCATCCCTAATCATCTGTCATGGATGCTTCAGCTGAGATTTGCAGGAGGTTGGACTAGATGACCTTTGGGGTCCCTTCCAACTCTATGATTCTGTGGTTTCCCTTGCTGTACACCAGTGATTCCCAAGCTTGGGTCGCCAGCTGTTATTGGACTACAACTCCCATCTCCCTAGCTAGCAGGATCAGTGGTCGGAGAAGATGGGAGTTGTAGTCCAAAAACAGCAGGAGACCCAAACTTGGGAAACACTGCTCTACATTAACTTGCTCTAACCTGGTGCCCTCCAGACCACAACTCCCATTAGCTTCAGCCGGCATGGTTGTGCTGGCTGGGGTTGATGGCATTTGTAGTCCAAACCTTCTGAAGGACACCAGATTCAGGATGGTTGTTCTGTGTGTATACCTCTGTTCATGCAGAAGGCTCCCTCCAGGCCTTATGACAAACCTGTGAAGATCACGCACATGCAATCTTGCCTCTTCAGCCTCCGTATCTTCATATAGTATCTGAAGGGGGCTATTGTTTTAGGCAGTGTGTGAATCATGCAGCACTGGAAGAGTTGTTCTCATTGAAAAATGTATTAAATAGTTTGGAGACTAAGCTGCGTGACCAGATTTGTGGGGACAGAATTCATAGTTCTGATTGTACGCTGGGCTTGAGAAAGGACAGCTCTGCATTCTCTTGAAGTTAGATGCAACATTTCATAGTATCCAGTAATAGAAGGTGACGATGCAAATGTGTTGCCATGGTTTGTAAAGTAAATCTGATCAGGTAGGGTTTGTCAGGTCTCCAGAGGTTGGTCTGTGTGGGCGTTGCAAATGTCACACTGAAGACATGTCTAAAATCTTCAAGGGGAAAAAAATGCTTCTTTGAATATGCAACCCACCCACCCAGCCTTACATTAATTTGGAAGCTTTAATATTATTATGAAAATGAATAATTCCCAGCTGCAAGTTGTTAAATGTTCAAGCCCTATTTCTGTTTGCTCTTTGATTATTCCCGTCTCATTTTTAGGTCAGCTTTCCCTAACCCTATGGCATTGCCTAATACATTGTTTTCAAAAAGAAATTTATTTTAAACATAAAAAAGAGATTCCTTTGAAACACCAATTCGAATCCCCTTATTAAACAATCACACTTATTGGTTTTCCTATGCTACTTTGGTGCTTGCTGCAGTGAAGATGTGGTGCCATTGAACGTACCCTGCCATGAATTAGCCCAATGGTCTATTTAGAGTCCAGGCTGAGTAGCAGTAACTCTCCAGTGACTTAGCACAGGTCTTTCACATTGATTGCCACACAATCCTTTGAACTGGACATGCCAAGGACCAAACCTTCGACATACAAATCATACCACTTAGCTATTACCCCTCCAGCAATGTTTTCTGGACAATTTTTCCTATTTCCCCAGTGTTTTACACTAGTGGTGCAACAGTAAAATTGCTAGCACATTTGCAGAGCTAAGCAGAGTCCAGTATGGGTTCAAATTGAATGGGGGACCTTGTCCTGAGATTCCTGCATGGCAGGGGGTTGGACTACATGACCATTGGGGCCCCTTCCAACCCTACAATTCTATGATTCTGTGTTTTCTTAAACATGCAGTAGACATGTGCCAGGGAGCTGCATTCAGCCAGTGCATGCTGACAAGTTGAGAGGGGAATGTGTGTTCCAGTTGTCCATTTTGGCAATATATATAGTGACTGGCAGAAATGAAGCAAACAGATTTGGTCTCCTGGTATGGAAGGAGGCTTTTCTACCCGCTGCCCCCAAACAATAAATGGTCATTGTATGGCATTTGGGGTCAGAGACAAGGCTGCTCCCCTGATCCTTCTCCAAATGCTCAGTATCAAAGCTACGGACTGACTAACAAACTAGATTCTTGAGGTGGGGGGTGTACTTTAAATTTATGGTGTGTACACAGCCTAATACACTGGCTGTGGCACAACAAATGACCCCTGGCAAATGAGGGATACAGCACCTAAGGCCAGGCATATTATTTTATTTTTGGCAGAAAACCTTGTAAGTTCCACTCATCCTCGCAGGCAGTGAAAATGCAACAATAATAACATAGCTAACTATTTGCTGGCCTTTCATGACACTCGAAATCAGCTGCCAGAGGCAGCTGCCTCAGTGTGTCTAGTGGTGGGTCCAGCCATGCTTCTGTCCCTGAGACTTTGGAACACTCCCCAATCCCATCCGTCTCAAATCTCTTGCCCATCTGTTACAGGTCAGTCATTTTTATATCATGTTGCACATAAATGCTGTGTTATATAAGAGTTGCTGCAGTAAATGTAAGCATGACTGATGCAATTCACAGAGGACCCTGCAAGATATATATTTTTAAAATTACTTAACAGAAGATAAAGAGCTACTTGTAAAATGAAACTAGATGGCATGTCACTTCATTTAACATGACGCCTACAGTTAGCATTTTAGATCAGTTTGGAACAGAAAGTAGAGAGCAAACTAATTCATCTTGTACTGTAGCCACATTATCTCGATAAATATTATTAGGAGTTTGTGGGTGCCAGACCTCTCCAATCCCTGGATCCAGTAAGTGTTAGAATTTAATCAAGGCTTGAGGGTGTTACCCTGGGTGTCAGACTTCTAATCCCTGGACTCAGCAAGTGTTAAAAGCTAATCAAGTCAGGCTAGCCTCTTGGGGAGGTGTAAGGAAACCAAAGGAAGGGGCTCTCTGGGAAACGTCCCTCAACTCACAGATAGTGAGAAGGAATAAAGCCAGAGTTGAGAGTTTGGAGTTATGTGAGCTAGAAATGGAAGGTGAAAAGCTGCAGGCAAAGAGAGTCATGGCTGATTTCTGCTTGAATCTAAGGCTGTGGCTATGGGAGAAGCAAGACCCATTTAGGGTGTTGATGCTGTGAACCTCTCCATCGTAGGCTCAGGTTGTATAAACAAAACATATATCCTAAAGACACCACACCACTGTCTCCACTGTGCCTCCTTCCAAAAGGAAACATGGATCCTGAGTACGTGCCTGGAATCTGTACTGCTCAGAGATTCGAGTGGCATGCAACAACATACAAAGGTAGAATAAGAATGAGTAGAGGAACCTCTGGTCAGACTGGTTTCCCTATGGGTTCTAACACAAGTCTAGCTGGCCATATATTAATCTTCCTTCCACCCACCTGCACTTGTTCTTCTTGTTCCTTCATAAAATTCAGCTGCTTGAACTACACATTGCTATTCAGTAAATGAAACAAAATTGTTCATTTTAAAGTTCTGTATCCCCGTCGCAGAAGCTCATCATTCTGTCAGTAGAACAGCTTTATTTTCCTCTAATACACAAGATTATTAAATCCCTGAAAGCCTGAATTAGAATTAAGTCACGACGATATTCCAAAAGCTCCTTCGATGCCGATTCTGTCTTCTGCTCAAATGCTTCTTTTGTGCTCTCATTGTCCAGGGAACAGCTCAAGGCGAAAAGGGGCTAAATTTACACATACAAGAACAAACTGTCACCAACAGATTGTCTTTGTCTGAAGTGTTGTGCCCAGTTACTCATATGTAAGTGTTATTGATTTAAAAAATGGACTTTCTTGTGGAAAACTTGTATGCTAGACTTTTATTGTGGAAAGTTGTTGACAGCTACAAGGAGAGAGAGTATATTTACAGCGGAACAGAGGAAGAGGCAATAAAGGCATCACTGCCCTCTTTCCCAGAGAGTTCTAAGCTTCGGCAAGAAGGATGTGGTCCTTTACCTTTCCTTCTCTATTCTCCCCACTTCCACTTGTCAAAGCTTAAATTATAAACTTATCGGGCCAAGGATCCTTTTATTTTTGCTTGTGTTATTCTGCGAAGCACTGCAGCACTATATAACTGAACAATCCAGTCTACACATTCACATTAACAGCTCTGCAATAAAACATGCAGGGAAGCCTAATTTTTAAAGGAAGATTGGCAATAGTTTAATTTTTTAAAAGAAAAAATATACCCTATTGTCTGTCAAAATAGCAATCTCCACCCACCCACCCATAGCCATGAGATCATTCAGACATCCAGTAGTTTTACTTTGGGGCAAGAATCATTCTCTACCTGAGGTTCCTCTGACCACCGCAGCTGACATCAAAAGCCGTCTACAAGAGCAAAACTGCAAAACAGTCAATGTGCAATCAACTGGTCCCCAAAAGTCTCTCGCATAGGGCTCCATATTACCAAAATGGAGGACACTGTAGTCCTCTCCTTGCAGATAGGGGAGGATTTTATGCCTTTAAATGTATAGTAAATGTGGATCCTGAACCAAGGAAAGGCATAGGAACCACATTCATGAACTACCCATCTGAACTACATGTTTAAATGCAGCTTGAAGAATCTGCACATTGACACAGGCTTCTTGTACTTGCATTATCCTTCTAGTTTGGATCCTTGTAAAAAGGGTGGGTGGGGTGGGGGACTATCTAACATTTTGGGAATGCCAGGTGATTCAATTGCATCAGCTGTATGATTGGTACTACCTTCTGTCCACCAGCATCGGTAATTCCATCTCCTTCCCTTCCAAATGCCAGCTAATCATGACCAGCAGAGTCCTCTTCACCCGAGTGCAGAATGTAAGAGAAAATGGGAGGTTCTCTTTCAGGGAGAGGGGTGCTTTAGAGGTCAATTGAAAATGATCTGATAGAATCTGGCTGGGTAATGAATGGCAAAAAATTAACTAAAGGGTGATCAGATGGGTTTGCTTTCTGTAAAATGGGTGTTGTGATGCAATTGTGGGATCAAAGGAGTACTTTAAGTTTCAGAATCAGTGCCTTATATTCTGCTCGTGGCTTGTCCTTCATCTCCAGCACTCTCTTTGCTACAGTGGTCACCTATATTGCCTCTTGAGAAGCTTATGCGAGCATCACGAGTGCAACAGTGTTCATTGTTGTTTGCTATCTCTCTCTTTCAGAAAAGAGTTTATAAGCCATGCCTGTGTCCATGAGATACATAGGATAACATGAAACTGCCTAATACCAGGTCAGACCACTGGTGTATCTAGCTCAGTCTTGGCAACATTGCAGCTCTCCAGACATCTTCCCCAGCCCCACCTGGATAGGCTGCAGACTGAACCTGGAACTATTTACATGAGCTGTTCTTCTTCTTTGGCGACCACTTATAGCCGAGTAAGATTGTCTTCCATAAACACGGTTTTAACAATGAGTCCATAAGTGACTGTGGAGGCCAATTCTGGATCCACATGTCCTTCCACAGCGGGGACATTGGTTTCTGGCCAGGAGTTGATCACAGTGTAGATTTGCCAAGCGTGCCTTCCTCCTAGCACTTTTCTCCCTTTCATTCTGAGTTCGAGTGTCTTCAAAGCCCATGACACCTTTGCTAAAGGCTGTTCTCCAACTGGAGTGCTCGCAGGCCAGTTTCCCAGTTGTCAGTGTTTATATTACATTTTTTTTAGATTTGCCTTGAGACAATCTTTAAACCTCTTTTGCTGACCTTCCCCAACCACTGAGCTATGACTTGTTCACAGACCTCCTCCACGTCTTTGTACTTATAGGTCAGGGGTCAGCAAGGTTTACCTCGCCTGGGCCAGTTCACTCCAGCAGAGATCCCTCCGTGGGCCAGATTGCATGTGTGAGTGAGCGGGCACAGCCGCGATTTCCAGCATCTGTGCCGACGCGATTTTCAACGTCTGAGCATGCACAGACATTATTTCCGGCACTGCGGAAGCTAGTCCCCATGCTGCGCTGCGCTAGTTTAGCGCAGCATGCAGGGACTCATCGAGTGGACAGCTCGGTTCAGGGGTGGCTCGTGGGCCAGTTAAACGACCCCCGTGGGCCGCTTATGGCCCATGGGCCTTAGGTTGCCTACCCCTGTTATAGGTAATGCTCCCCATCTTTATGGGTAAATGTTATTTAGAAAATCCTTGACACACTTAATTCTGTGATCATTAAATATATGGCTTGATTTACTTCTTTGATGTGTCTGTTCTACGTGTAGTTTATTTTCTCCATTCTTATTGTGGCACAGCTGTAATTTGGATTCTTAGGTTCATCTGTAGTGGCCTGATTTCATGAGCGGATAGTATTGCTTGGGGAACAGGGGGCTTGTGAGCCCCTGCAATTGCTGAATGTGCTACCAGGCTCTGGCTGGCCTCAGTTCTTAATCTGCCAGGCTCTGTTGGTGGGGGCAGCTTAGAGGAGTAGGTGGATTTCTAGCAGTGGGTGTGTCTATCAGTACATGGCTTCCTTTGAGAAGTGCAGTGATTTTTGTGAAGCTTCAAAGCTGCTACTGAGGATGACAAACTCCTGGAAGTTGATTATCTTGTCAGTAATTCCCATGATAACTTAATCCCTTCATTGTGTTGTTTCATGCTTAAACTTCAGTTGAAGTTGAAAATGAGAGTTAAAATGTCTGTTCCAAAGGAACATGTAGCCTTTTTTGTTCTTTTTTTGCTTGAAGGAAAAAATGTTTAAAGCATTTCGCTCAAGGACCACAGGGAAACACATTATTCTAGTTTGTATCTTTCTGATGCTTCTGAGATAAACATTTCTTATTGCTGTTTTTTGTTAGGAAAATAAAATTAAACTTGTAGTTCTAAAAACACATTTATTAGGGAATAAACCCCAAGGACATGATCTACAGAGAGCTGGCTTCAGGTACCAGGCCCATTGTCAGACAAACTCTACATAACAAAGATGTCTGCAATTGTGACATGAAGGCTGGCAACGATTGTGGGAATCCCTTGCAGACGGCTGCAGTTCCTGGAGAAAGGCAGTTAGATTGTGTATCCAGAGCAGGAATATCCTCTGGGGAAGCATAGAAAAAAGAAATGCCATAGTACAGCTGCATCAGCACAAGTGGATGCCTTCATCTGCCCCAGCTGCAACAAAACATGTCTCTCCTTTATTGCTTTCTACAGCCACAGCTGATGCTGTAACTCTCCAACAGTTTGACTTCAGTCCTGGAGTTGCACACAGATGGATGCCAACCACAAACCCCATTGAGCACACTGGTATTTACTAATGAGTAAACGTGCATAGGCTTCTGCATAAGAGATACATAATTTTAGGGGAAAGGTTAAGATTATCGTATATGACCTTACACACAAAAAATAGATGGCTGAAACAGGCTTACAGTGGTACCTCGTATTATGTACTTTCCTCCTTACGAATGCTTTGGGTTATGTGCTCTGCTAACTCGGAAGTAGATGCCCCTTGTTGCAAACTTTGCCCTGTGATGCGAGCAGAAGTTGCGCTCCGGTGGTGCGGCAGCAGCAGGAGGCGCCATTAGCGAAAGCGTGCCTCATGTTACGAGCGGTTTCCGGTTACGAACGGACCTCCGGAACGAATTAATTTCGTAACCAGTGGTACCACTGTAGTAAGAATTTTTGTAGTACAGTGGTACCTTGGTTTACAAACTTAGTCCGTTCCGGAAGTCTGTTCTTAAACCAAAGCATTCTTAAACCAAGGCGTGCTTTTCCATAGCAGCGGGGGACACAATTTACAAATGGAACACTCAACAGGAAGTGGAACGTGTTCTGCTTCCAAGGCAAAATTCACAAACCAAAACACCTACTTCTGGGTTTGTGGCGTTCTTAATCCAAGTTGTTCATAAACTAAGCTGTTCTTAAACCAAGGTACCACTGTATATGGCTGTGTAGATGGTAGCTATTGTATATTGGTTTATGAATACATCAGAGATCAGTTGACAGAACAGAAATATAGAACAGAAATATATAGAGAAATCCCATTATGGGCCTTTTATTGTCAGAGATGGAACTTTGGGAACTACATGCAGAGGTAGTTAAGTGTTAAAAATTTCCTTGTGTGTTTGGAATAATAGAAAGATGAGTCTCAGCTGAAATCTCTTCAGTATTACTTTGATAATAGACTCTTGTGAAAGGAACTCCATATAATATTGTACATCAAATAATGCATACAAGCATGCATATATTAGGAGAAAGTGTGTCCAAACATGTACATTCATGGAAATAACATGCCAAAATGCATCACAATGGGGAATATTGCTTGCCCCCAAAGTGTATATTCATAATAGTTAAATACATTAAAAATCTACTTCTCAAACATTATAATACAGTGTTTATATATAACATTTTAAAAGCTTTTAAAATTTATGTAATAAAAAGACTTCAAAAATGTGTGTATTACGCAGAACTGTGAACAGAAATTAGGAGAAAAGCACGAAAGTGCATGCAATTCTTTGTGCAGACTTAAAAAAAATAAAAATTCACACACCGGTGTGGAATTCGGTGAACTGAATTGAAGACTGGGGAAATGCAAAACTAAGAGAAATTGAAATGAACTGATTTGTCCATCACGACCTCAAAGGGACTCTTGTACTTCAAGGATGCCTGTGTCCACGAATTCCAAAATGGAACAGAATGTTGTGCAGTGGATGTATTGGGTCCAGCAATAGTAGGGGAAAATGTGCATAACAGATGCGAAACTCTGAATAGGCATGAAGGGATTTTTGGAGTTGTTTGAACAAGGGACCAAAGCAACTGTGCTGCAGCACAAAAGTGCAACCCTGGCTTAACCACATTTAACCACAGACTCCCCCTCCGCAACCTCCCTTTACTGTCACTCCCTATCTTTTCGGCTGTTTCTGTTGTTAATGGGACATTGACTTATGGGAGGGGAGGGGAAGAGAATATTTGGGAGGGAGAGGATAGACCTGATCTCTGTGCTTCAGATATGTAATGGCTGATTTCATTGTATTGCTGTATTGGGAATTAGTAACATTTGCAAATAGAAAACAAAAGCATTCCAAGGGTAGCTGGAAGAAGAAGCATGAGGCACTTCCAACATACCACCCCACTTTTTCTGTCAAAACATTTTTTTACCCTCCAGGAATGTTTGCAGCAGTAAGAGTGGGGGGAGAAGACCTTCCCAACAAGAGGGAACTGAAGGATAAGTCAGAATGGATGAGTCAGCTGGATGACAATCTAGATTCAGTCAGCAATTGACTTGGCAGCCTTCTTGAGAGTTAGAAATTCTCAGCAACTCCTTTTTTGATGCTTGTACTTCCAGACATTTTTCCAATCCATATTTGGGTGTACTTTGGTTCATTCATACAAAGTTAAGATTTTCAGTTATCCTCTGGGTAAGACCTGTGAACAAATGAACTTTAACATTTATTACTCAGATGGCCCCTTTTTTCCTTTTAAAAATGAGAGCTTAACATCTTGGAATTGAAAATAGATTTTCCTAGGGCACTTCCAGGCTGTCACTATTTTGGGGTGGGATTCAATCACATACCAACAAATTTGGGTCACATGGTTAGTTATAGTTGATTGGGAGCTCTTGCACAACAAACCCACTTTCCCCAAAGACAGGACTTTAAAAAAAGGAACTGATGGGAAATTGCACTGGAAATTGTGGGATAACACTTCCCTTGACAGAATGCCATCTCATCTCCCTGAAAACAAATGGGAATGAATGCTCACTATATAATCAACATCACCAAACCTCCCAGCAAACAAACCAGGATGAATGCTCAATAAACAGATTGTCTAGAAGCACATTTAGAGAGAGTGAAATTCTCACAAAAACCCTTTGGCCAAAATACTTTCAAGAGAATTTATCAGCTGTTTTTATAGCACCAGTCACTCTACTGTGGATTTTGCCTTAGATATAAATTAATAGAGTGATTTAATATTCTGCCTATAATTTTGTGATCTATATTTGGTGACTGTGAGGGTTTTTTTTGGATGCTTTCTTCAATAGCAATACGTTTCTAATATCTTGGGGAAAGCATACGAAATATGTTCAAGAAAAAACAGACAAAGACTGTCAATATTTTATGGTGTGGATTCAAACTCATGCCCGAACCTTTGACTCACATCCACACCACATATTTAAAGCATTTTTATACCGCTTAACACTCATGGCTTCCTCCACAGAATCATAGGAACAGTATTTTAGACCTCACAGAGTTAGAATTGCCAGCACCCATAACAAACTACAATTCCTGAGATTCTTTGGGGGAAGCCTTGTGTTTTGAAAGTAGGAGTGTGAACCTTCAGCCCCAGGTCCAATCTTGGCTCACCAGGTCATTTCCCCCAAACCATCGCCACCTGCCCGTCAGATGAAATCACTGGTGACAACAGCAAGTGTGTGGGAGAAGAGGGTTTAATCCTGCCTTGCTGTGCCGCCCTGGTCCCAGCATCATATAGAATCTGAAATTCCAAACAAGGCCTTGGCATAAATGTTTGGCAGTCCCTGATTTTAAAAGGTTTCATCAAGCCAATTGATTTAGTGAATTTGGTGCGTCGTGAATGTAGATTTAGTAGCTGTACCTTTATCTCATTTATGGTGCAGCAAGGTTCCTTTCACACACTCAAAACCACATGTGAAATGCTTCTTTGTGGTTCCATCCACTGAGGCTGTGATGAATGTGTGTGTGTGGATACTTCAGTCTCCTAGATGGGCTAATCACATGGGCTTAGTGGCTCTGTAAACCAGGTTTCACTGTGTGAAATCCCTGATCTTGTCAGGGCTAGCAAAATCATGCTTTCAGGGAATCAGGGGAAAAAGGTTGGTCAGGATGCTGCTGGAGGCAAGGAAGTAAGGGGCAGGCAGACTTTGGAAAACTGGGAGAGGAGCAAATGGAGACCTGTAGAAAATCCAGGGCTCTTTGCTGTGTAAATAAGCTCAGCTAGGAGTGTGGGATGTAGCAGCAAAAATTAATTCAACATGAAACCATTTCCCCAGGTTAGTAGTTACTAAAGTTATTATAAATTTAATAAATAAAGTATAAGTAAATAGCTCAAAATCATATAAGACATTCACACCATTACCTGACACTTAAACTAAATAGAATAAGATGTAAGATTATTTATTCCGCATTCTTTCCCCCCTTTTTAAAAAAATAAATTAAATTGTCATTGCTTGTGGATTTTTAGCATGTCTGAAGTCCTTGTCTCTTTTAGAAATCAGGAAACTGATTATCATAGGCAGGTCCCCCACCACCATGTAGTGATGACTTCATTTCCTGGGTTATATAAGCTGCAAACCTCCGAACAAGTTAACTGCAGGAACTGTTTACTGCATTACTATAGAATAATTGTATTGATGGGAAGACTTGACCTGGTTGGAAAAGTACTTGCATTACAGTGAAGTAGTGACGTTAATTGGCAGAGCCTTTTAAAATATTATAGTAAGGTAGCTTAGATAACCTTCATCCCAATGTTCCTACCTAGAGCCTTAATTTATTGGGCAGGAACTGAAGTATCAGAAAAAACATGTTGTATTAAAGTTTCCAGTCTGATCAATTATTACTGAAGTGTTATTAATTTTCTTGAAGAAAAGGAGGCCACAGATGACTTTGATCCACCTTCACAACCCAGCAGCTATTTAGATGGTGTAAATGAGATGTTGTTTTTCTGTAATACACCCCCATTGGCTGGCTGTAAAGGGCAGTAAAACAAGCATAGAAGACCTGGGAGGCTGTGGGGTTCAGAGAGAGCTTGCCATTGCCTGTTCCTCAGCATCTTCTTTTAGCAGCTGCTGCCGCCGCCACCACCATCAAACTTATTTGGTGGAGAGACGAGAGAGCCAGCTGTGAACCACATAGCCTGGTGATAAGAGCTTACTCCCAAAATAATCTGAACTGTATTTAAGCCAGCTGCTTTGGTCTCTTGGATGCTAGAAAGACTACCACTAGAGTGTGTGTTTGTGTTTTATAGCTTGTTGCATAGGCCCCAGTTCTTAGGGCCTGAGATATTTTTGTCCCCTACCCCATGTTTGTTTGTTTTTTGAGGCTGGGCTCCCTCAGTGTTAAGAGAGTGTTTTGCTCCACCCTCAGCTCCTAGTAGCATTGCATGTGTGACATCAGGATGTTGTGTTGGGACCCTTCAATCATCTTGAGAAGATGGTGCCTCTGGCCTGTTGGTTTTGATCTGGACACACTCCACTGTGGAAAAATGACATATCACAAAACCAAACCATAATGGAACATATCTACCATGAAACTACTGGGTAAGATCATCTGCATGTTTGAAGCGCAGTGTTATCAACATTCTGGTGGCACCTAGCTCTATTTCCACCTGCTGTGGTTTTAGAGACCGATATGGGAGACAGATGTGCAGATGGTCCAGTTTTACTGCCACCATGGCAATTCTTCTGTTTGCACTCCTCCTTTAGCTCTAAAACAGAGTATGTAGTTTGGGACATACACAATTTTAAATATGAATCTTAAACCAAGAGAGCCTGTAATGAATTGTACCCTTTAAATCTACTTCATTTTCACAAGTACTAGTCTTGCACATTGTTTCAAACATGGGAAGAAATAACTAAGACAAAATTAAAATGATTATAGAGATGCCTTCAAAACTAGAATGTTTCACTGCACAGAAATAAGCTAGAAAGATGTTTCACTGTACAGAATTACGCAACATTATGTGAGTTGAATAGCTGGTTAGATGTACACAGGCAAGAACTGCCCCTCCCTGCATAGTGTTTAGAGACAGTGTTTGAGCTGCTCATATATACGGAACAATGTACTGAGATTCTCCTGTGTGTGACTTTGCCGTAATTATCCATGATACTTTGTGGATGAGTTCATAAAAAAGGACTGCACTATTTTATGACAATAACATTTATATTTAAAACTGCTAGGAAATGGGCCTTAATTTTCAAATACAGGAACTGGGAAAGGACAGTTAATTCTCTTAACTACATTAAGTGGACACAAAGTATACTACCTTGAGTAGACACACACACACACACACACACACACACACACACACACACACACACACATTTTAAGGCTTCCTTGTGCTGGGTAAACAGGCTTTCTCTGGTGTTGTAAGTTCAGTTGTTGGAGAAGCTCCTTCACATATTTAAGGCTTCCTACGAGTTACAGTGGTACCTCAGGTTAAGTACTTAATTCGTTCCGGAGGTCCATTCTTAACCTGAAACTGTTCTTAACCTGAAACACCACTTTAGCTAATGGGGCCTCCTGCTGCCATCGCGCCACCGGAGCACAATTTCTGTTCTCATCCTGAAGCAAAGTTCTTAACCTGAAGCACTATTTCTGGATTACCAGAGTCTGTAACCTGAAGCATATGTAACCTGAAGCGTATGTAACCTGAAGCGTATGTAACCTGAAGCGTATGTAACCTGAGGTACCACTGTATTAAAGTCATTACTGCCTAGCATAAAAGCTCCCCCCCCCCCAAGAACTCTGCCTCTTTCCCAGTCTTGTGAAGAGTTAGAGAGCTGTTTTGCCGAAGACAGCAAGCATGCTTTCAGGGTCTGGTCTGGCAAAAAAAGAGATCTCTCTCATGCACTTGACATGAAAACAGTGTGAACAATGGGAACTAGCTGGAGCCAGCTTGACTCTGGCATACGCTGCCCAGAACAAGTTTGGAGAGGGTGGGAGGGAAAGCTGCACGGAGTCAGAGGAGGATGTTCAGCAGACTATTTGCATCAGTGATGCAGGGCCAGCACAATAAAAGTGATAGCATAGACAGTGCCGTAGTCCAACAGTCTGCGATAAACTTACATTGCTGGAATAGGAAATAAATTTAGTTTCAACACTATCCAGGCAGTGAGGTCATAGATCCTTCCTCTCTTCCAGGTGTGTTGACATGCCAAGGGGTTATTCTCTGCTGTGTGACAGATACAACATATACAGCTTCTGGGTGTGTGGATATGGGGCAAAGTATGTCTTGGTGGCATACCTCTTTGCTTTTTATCCTCTGTTTATCTCCTTTGGCTACTCTAGGTTCCTCTCCAATATGGTCCTCTACAGGAAGGAGAGGAGCATAGACCAGACCGCTATTGTTGAAATACCACTGTTTGTGCTCTGCTTCCTATTGCTGATGTGAAACAGAATGCCTGTTAAAGTGGTGCACATTTTATACAATTGGTGCACGCTAAATCCCACATAATGCCTTCCTGGCTATTGTCCTTCCCTTCCAGAGACTAGAACTTTTGCCTTTCAACCCTGACTTTGCCTTTCAACTCTAACATTGCTATACTTCTTCTATGTGTCTTAACGAACAACATGTATGTAGCCAAAAGCTTGGCAGCCCTAACGTATAGTTTTGGACTGTTGCCTTTATTTGTACAGTGGCTAAGAGAGCCATTTCAACCCTAGTACCACTCTGCTCTGCCTTGGTCAGACCACACCTGGAGTACTGTGTCCATTTCTGGGTGCCACAATTTAAGAAGGATATGGGCAAGCTGGAATGTGTGCAGAGGAGGGCAACCAAGATGATCAAGGATTTGGAAACCAAGCCTTATGAGGAACAGTTAAGGGAGTTGAGTATGTTTAGCCTGGAAAAGAAGAGACAGAGAGGAGATACGTTTGCCATTTTCAAATTTCTAAAGGGCTGTCCCATGGAAGATGGAGCAAGCTTGTTTTCTCCTGCTAGGACCCAAACCAATTGATTCAAGTCACAAGAAAGGAGATTCTGACTAAAAATCAGGAAGAATTTTCTGGCAGTAAGAGCTGTCCAGGCAGTGGAACAAACTCCCATGAGGCTCTCCTTCCTTGGATGTTTTTTAAGCAGAGGTTGGAAGGCCACCTGTCATGAATGCTTTAGTTAGGATTACTGTATTGCACGTGGTTGGACTAGATGACTCGCGGGGTCCCTTCCAACTCTACAATTACATGATTCTGTGAATCAAATACAAAACAATATCCCTGCATACAGTGGTACCTCTGCTTACGAACGCGATCCATTTCGGGGTAAACACTTCCGGGTTTGCCACATTCGTAACCTG
The DNA here is from genome assembly GCF_027172205.1 of Podarcis raffonei. Classification (NCBI taxonomy): domain Eukaryota; kingdom Metazoa; phylum Chordata; class Lepidosauria; order Squamata; family Lacertidae; genus Podarcis; species Podarcis raffonei. Next base: position 73,990,939 of record NC_070604.1, on the reverse strand, counting down.
GAAAGCCGCAACGTGAAGCAAACGTAACATGAGGTATGACTGTACTGTGATACAATAGAAATAATAACAAACATTTACACATCATCATCATCATAACACAAGAACAGAAAAAAAATCTCTTTATGTACCCCAATGTGAAACAACATAATGTTCCAAAAGCCTGTTGAATAAATGTGTCTTAAGTTGATGATGAAGGCTAAAGAAGAAACCTGATACGATTCCAGGGGTAGGGATCTGCACAAGTGGGTGCCACAACAGAGAAGATCCTGAACTGAGTCACCACACAACAACCCATGTCTAGTGGCAAAACCACAAGAAAGAGTTTGCCTGCAGATCTCAGAGACCAGGGCAGAAGGTAGAGGGTGAGGTGCTCCTTTAAATATTTGCACCCCAAGCCTTTTAGGGATTTATGAATTGTACTTATACGGACTACAGTGTGTCTAAGTGTTGCAATATCTTGTGAGATTTCCTGGAGCTAATCAGAAACAGTGTCAGAACAGAACAATGATCTGAACAGTGAGCTGCCACAATAAATGTTAAGATAGTTTCAGAGATGCCTCCCTATGTGATGTGCTTTATTGAGAAATCAGTTCCACCTCGTTGTGGGGACACTTTGCGGGTGAGCTGCCAAGCCTCCCCCCTCAGCGTGGGGGGCGGCACTGTGTCCCACCTTACCCTGGGGAGGCCCGGCCGCGTCAGTTAGCCAAGCAGCCAATCAGGCAACTGGGGGGTGTGTGTGGCCGGGGCCAATTTAAACCACGGCGTGACACTGAATCGCCCCTTTTCAGCCTCGCACCGCGGAAAATGTAAGGAGATTAAGCAAGTGGACCTAAAGAAACTTAAGGACACAATTCAGTTTCTGAAACTGACTCCACAACTCCAGTTTCTGAAAAGAGCTGGGCAGGGGGGAAGGGAAAGTGGTCCATGTTGCATATTTGTATGGGCTCAGAGAAATAAGGCTCTGCTGGCAATATGTTTCCTCTGAATAGCCAATATAAGAAGAATTATAACGTTTCTCAAAAGCTCAGACTGCATCAATATTCTTCCCTTGTACAAAGATATAGTTCTGAATAATTTAGCACCGAATACTGCAGGCAACAGGCGGCAGTTTTATTTTGAATCCATTGTTTTTCAGAATTAAACTTTTTATGTTGCTCAGATTGGCGCTAAGAAGATTGGTGCTGGGTTTATTTTGAAGAGCAGCATTTGCTTTACATCAGTCTCTGTTTCTATGGCACTCATAAGCAAACAGTGAACTAATGTAGAGAAATGCGGGGCAATAGATTTTTTTTTATGTAACATCCTTTTTGATGTGCTGTGCTGCAAAATATTTCAAGTGTAAAAAGCAATATAAAAATATGGGAGTTGGGTCTGGTCCCTTGTTCATTAACAACAACGATGATGATGATGTTCTACTATACTTCAGTAGAATTCCTTTTGCTACACCTAAATGCATTGGGGGAGTGCATTCATCTCATGAATCCAATACGAGTGAATTACTAGATCAAATAATCATTTTTTAATTGTCTTCATAGGGTTGTCACACTCAGAATAGCCTCATTAAAATTAATGGGCATGACTAACTTAGATTCGAATGCATCTACTTCGAATAAAACGTAGGCTGTGTATACATCATACCTTTGAGGCACATTCAAACCACATTCTTTCCCCTCAATGAATTCTGGGCACTGTAGTTCATTAAGGGCTGCTGGGAATTGTAATTCTGTGAGGGGTAAACTGCAGTTCCCATAATTCTTTGTAGGAACTAATGTGTTTCAAATGTGCTTTAAAGGTATACTGTGTATGCAGCCTATGCTGAAGACAACCCTCATTGTCACATCTGCTTATTATTAACATAGATTTTAACTTCCCTGGGCAATGATCTCCCCTCCTTCCTGGATTTGTAACACACGGAAGAGAGCAGAAAGTTGTTCTCAACGTTTTAAATTTCTGAGATCTGAGATTTTCCATTTGCTCACCTCCTCCCCACCATAAAAAATAAAGCAGGCTATTCTGCAGAATTTTCTCTGAATGTTCTTCTTCACCACCACCCTTTTCTCCCTATGGCCTGGAATGATGCTAGGGCGTTGCAGGGAATGCAAAACGGCTGTAAGGTTGCTAGCATCAGTGCTGCTGCTACTACTGCTTGCAGCCTAACAAAACAAAGCACCTTAAGCAAAATGAAAACAACTGTGCTATTGCCACTGTGAATGATGAGTAGCACACTTGAGAAACCACAGGAAATGCCCCCCTCCACATGGCCTAAAGCTCCGCTCACTGACAGGGTGGATTATTTTGAGAGGCCATTTGCACATAACACTAAACATATTTTCACACGGGTATCTTTGCTCTGGTTTTTTTTAGGTGTAACAACTTAACAAGTGTGTGGAAGGTTAGAAGCAAAGCATCCTGCTAGTTTGTTTTTCAGCAGGGATTTTATTAGTTTACCCACCACCAGGTGGAAAATAAAACCCTCCTTGTCCTCCTGTCACATTTTAGATTTCCCCAAATTTGACTAACATTTCATTTGAAACTCTGCAGGAAGAAGCTTGAACTTTTGGGGAAAGACTGTTTGTGTCTCTCCTAATGTGACGTCTGAGTTGATTTATAGTATGCAGAAATTACGCAGCCTGTTAAACAAATTTTACTTCCACGTTCTGACACTGTGCAGATGTAAACATGAAAATACAAAGCTCAGCAATGCCAGAGACTTATTTGTTGGCTCCATTTGCAAACGAGTCATTTCCATCCACCACCCAACTTTGTTACTGTTTGTGTGACAAGTTATTGGGGATTACTTATGCTGGCTTGATGCTTTCTGTGATGAATTATTGGTAGTTACATATAGCAAGCCAATTAATAACATGACTTTTAAAGAAATATATAAAAAGAGACATTCCACTTCCAGCCTCCCCTCTCCCTTCAAAGAGCTCAGGCTTCGTTTACACAGGCTAAACTGAGAGACAGTGATGGATAAAGGAAAAGTCACACAATAGACTTTATGGCTGAGTGGGACTTGGATGAAGACTAAGACACAAATACAAGATACAAGTCCAAGTCCCAACACACTCTTCTGAGGGTGGGGAACATTAGGCCTGGGGTGGGGGTGAATATGGCCATCCAGGCCCCTTTATTTAGTCCTCAGGGCTTATTCTAAGCCATGCCTCCTCCCTAGGCCACACCCCTGGCAGATTCTGCTCAGCAACCTCCTCAAATGCTAGAATGTGTCCTTGAACTGTGACAATACTTCTTGCATGCCTGAATGGAGAGGGACATGTGTCTGAATGGAGAAGGGTGTCTGACTTGAGTGAACTGTAGTCTGCTATACAAAGGTAGGAGTCCTATATTAAATATAATGGCTTAATTGGCACAGAAATGAAAAATGGCTGAAGGGTTGCTAACATGGGGATTTTCCATGGGACTATATTAAAACCAAGGAGAGGACTCTGAGCTCTTGCTGAGTTGATAATTAACTACGGTAACTAATTGTTGTTCTCTGGTAACTAACATGTGAGTGTTGTAACCTTAGATCATGTGATGAAGGTATTGGGTTGCAAATCTTCATTTTGACTTTGTGCCTTCATTTTGCCTTTGTGCCTTTTGTCTCAAGGCTCTGTGAAGTAAGGACGTGTAAAAGACTTTCTCTGAATGAGAGAGAGAAAATGGTTCCAGGCTAAAAATGGATGCTGTGGGAAGAGACAGACCTCTGCTTCTAGATCTGTTGGAATTATTTCACAGTTAGTAAGATGCTGAGCACAAGACATTGTACGGATATTTTGGATGTATCATTTGATGTTTCTGTTTTATTTTGAAGAGTTCTGCTAGTAAAGTTTGAATAATATTTGTATGGGTCTGGATAATGCTTCATTTCCAAATGGAGTCAGTTTTCATGCATCTATGCACTTCAAACTGTGCAATATTAATATCTGCAACATCCCATCCATTTTCCCATTTAGATTTTGCCTCTGGTCCCACTCACTGGCCTGCAGCCTATGAGCTCCCTCAGACTGAAAAAAAACTTCCCCATCTCTGTGCTATATTAACAAGTCTTAGGTTTAGATGCATTCAGCAGTGACTGGCATGGAGGTGTGGTGGGGTACACATGGCCTCCTGGCAACATTGTCATTGTGGCTTACTAGGAGAGGAGAGCTGATGTGGTGAGAAGGGCAGTACTGTGTGGCTGCACTGGTGGAAGGATCAGGAGGCCAGGAATTCCCCAAATCCACTCTGAAGGGTTGGGAGAACCCCTAGAACAGCACACAGGGGAAGGTAAGGGAAGGGACCGTTCTTTCTGACAAGCAGAAATGCTGGCACTGATGGAACCACCATAAGGGTGTGACATTGAATTACTCCAACTGGATCAATTCATGCAGCTGAATGAGTTGAGGTGGTAGAATGGTCTTGACTGTGCCACTTCGGATTACAAGTGAGGAATGCCACACAAAACCAAGTGAAAATAGAAAACTAGCCCATGGGGGAGGGGGCTCCTAGTCCAGCACTTAGCCTGCTATGCTAGTTTTTCTGCTTTAATATTGGGAAGCATTAGAAATGTAGACCCTGCAGTCTGAAGTACAACAGCCCAGTCTACCACCTAAGAATTAATCTTTCAATAACAGTATCCTGTTTTAAAGCACAATATGTTTAGAGTTGAAGGGTGTCTCTTTATATTTGGTTGCAGTGTATCCTACAGCGGTTTGGCAATGTTTGATTGCTGATAACAATGGCGAAGAGATGAAACTGTAAAAGAAAGTGTGAGTGCTGACAGCCCCACCGTCTGGCCGAAAAGGCATTTCCTGTTGAGAGTATGTTTATTTCTGCATCTGATAGCCTTCCACTTGAAAGAGCTGTGTTTGGTCTAGCTGGATGCTTTTCAGTGAGGGAAGAGTTAAGCCAAGTGACGCACAGTTCAGCTGCCTCGGGTTAAATCCCATGTGCTCGTTTGTTTAGCGAGGCTTGGCTAAATATCTTCTGATGTCTGCAAATGTTGGTTTATACTTGCAGCTTTCATATCTGGTTTATAGTAAGCTCAATAAATTAAACAAAGGGGGGACGTTTCGGATGAAATACAGGGAAAAACAAGTTATAAATGACTCTTGATATTATCCATATGCTTCAGTTAGCCTTGGATGCTTTCACCTTTTACAAGATTTCTGCCTACTCACCTTGGGTAAAAACATGCTCAGAACTGTGGGCTTTCAGACATTAGGAATGCTCCACCACATTCTAGCCACATTTTCTCCTTGGTTCTTTTCATTTCCCAATTAACCCATGTAGCATCTGCTGTGCTCACACCACTGTGGTGTTGGCTCAGAATTCACTATCGGAGAGAAGTTTGTGATTCATTTTCAAAAGATCCTAGTTATAAAATATAGCTTCTTCTTTTTTTTGCTGTATGCAAATATATATTTAGGAGTTTGTTGTGATGTTAACAGATTTTTTAAAATCTTCTCTGATTTTTATCATTATGATAAAGCTTTATGAAATTTCCATGGGAGTTTTTCTTGGCTCTCTAGTTGGGAAAGGGTGTGGAACACCGTGTCTTTAATTCCCCCTCCCCGCATCATACAATGAACTTGAGAGTTCCCACAGTTGTTTCAGAAACAGCTTACGTAACTCCTGACATGCCAGCCATAGATGACACTATGAAATAGTTGAGCATTCCTTTCTTGCTGTTTTCTCTCCATGGGGATTGCATCATTGGAGCAGGTTTTACAAAACAAACTTCAGGGAAAATGATACATCAGCACTTTTTTGTTTGTTCATTTAGCTCTTCTGCCCTCATTTTCCCCTGCCCCACAACCCACTCCCACTTTACCAATTGCCCACAATTTATCTAGTCTTCCAAAGACCACTATTGCTGCACTTTTCCCTTCTACACCAAGTCCAACCGTTACCATAAACTATACAGCTGTGAACATGGTTGACCAACACAAGTGCACATGAAAATGCATAGTAAAAGTTTTGATGCAATCCTATACTTAGCAATAAGTTTAGGCTACAACTCATCACCCAGAGTTGAGTAATAGGCAGCAAAAATGCAAAAGTTTAATATTAATTGACCCCAGAATTATACTTTTGATGGGTGCTTACAGTTTGCTATTGCTTTTTCCCTCTCCATATCTGACCTGGCACATAGCCCGTTATGCTAGGCTATGCATGAAAACCACAAAGAATCTATGCGGAAAATTTTGTGTGTGTGATAAAATTACATTTGTTATTGAAGGCATGCCAATATTCCAGATCTGAACCAGTTTAGCTGACATTCCTTCTTCCTGTAAGTGCTCCTGAGAATTGCTTAGTTTGGAAGTAGTCAGGGATTTTATATAGAATATTCTTATTATTGTGATATGCTACAGTTGCCAAGATTCTTTGGGGAAAGCCAAGACAGTTAAAGCAGTATAAAACCTATATAAGGTCATATCTAAACAGGTATGACTGATCCAGATATTTTCCCTCCAGGAATCCCTTTTGTTGCAAGGCAATCTCATGTTCCTGGTACTCAAAATGCACATTTTATTGCTTGGAAGACACCATTGCCTTGCATGCTTTTTCACCAGCCCTACTAAAGTCACTGAAGATGAGTAACAAAAATCCCTCGCCGTTCTGCTTGTGCCAGTAGCCATTGGCAGCCTTAAGGCTATCAGCAGAGGATCTTTTGCACTGTGACCTGCTGTAACCTAAAAGACTGTTTGATACGAGAGCAGCCATTAGCGAATATGTTTTACCATGTGACAATCTGATGGTTCTAAATCTGGTAGTAATTTTGAAGTTGCTGAAGGACTTGTGCACTAAAATGGCATCTGTCTACCTACCTATTTATTTATTGAATATTTTTGGAAGCACATCATCTGAATATATTCAAAAAACAAACAGTTCCTTTTGTAGATGGAAGGGTGAGCATTTAAATGACATGTCACTCCTCCATAAGCAGTGAAACGTTCAAAAATGCAGTTGATACGTTTTAAACTATATCACGAATCGCAATGCTTCAGCTCCAGAACAGTACAATTAATTAGTACATCAATCTTCCAGTCCAATCCACAGAGACGTGCATATATAGATGCTCAAGTTATTTTCTGAGTTTCCATTCAGCCGCTCCCCCAACCATGCCTCTAAACTGCATTTTCAACTCCCTTGCGGGTGGTGCTTAGGACTAGAGCTGCTTGCTGAAAGGACACCATGAGTTCACCGAGAAAGTTTCTTTAACAGTTGTTCATGTCTGCAACTCCTTGACTAGTTTTTAGCTTTGGAAACAGAGTGCTGCTAAATTCAGAATGCACAAAATAAACTAAGTTCTTGCATCTATGAATTTATGCCTGCTGTAAGTCCTACAAGTAAGTAAATTGTGCCTCACAATAAGCAAAAATAATACAAATTGCACCAGTATAGAATTGCCAGCTTACCTGGGATTGATCATGTTGTGTCCAGTGCTTTTTTTTCTAAAATAAAATGTTTAGGGGTACTCTCATTTTCCTACTCATAGTGAAATACTGCTCCCCAATGAGGCCAAACCTAGATTCACAAAATGTTTAGGGGTATGCTTACCCCTGCGTCCCCCCTATAAAAAAAGCACTGGTTGTGTCCATAGCTGTTTAGAACAGAAGTGGCCCTTGCTAGGCCAAGATAGATGTGCCAGCATAGGTTGGTAATCCTAGAAATGGTAGAGGCCTGCTATATTATTTTCAGACAGTCAGTGAAGTCCAGCAAAATAATTCAGTATATCTGAGTTATTTCTGCACAAGAACCAAAGGAATAATGGCATTCCTATAGTGTTGTCAGGGGCCTGTGGGTATGCGCTGGGTTCTCCTTTGATGCGTGTGGGAACATGACTATCTTCTATCTGCACTGTGTTGCTTTCAATGGGATGTATGCTTGGTTGCACATTGAAATCTGCATCTGCATTCAGATTCTGGTGTGACTAGAGATGGACTCAGGTACTGTAGATTTTATCCCTGGCAGAAAGCTCCAACTCCTCTTTCGGGAATATCTAAGTTTGGGCTGCTCACTGACCCTTCAGAGTGGATGAAAATGCTGCTGTGCATTTGATGGGGAGTTAGTCTGAAGGTCAGGTCAGGGATTCCTTATAGCCCTGTGACTCTTGGTTCTTAGACTAAAGTTTAGTAAAGAGAGGGTTAATGGGATTGGTGGAGGTTATCTTGAAGACTCTGACAGAGTGGTCAGGTGGTCTGCTTCCAATAAGGAGATGTCTCAACGAATGGGCCATTTGGGAATTGTGGGGAAAGATGTCATTGTATTTGGTTTTGGGAACAGCCTGAATAAAAGGTGAGAGTTGTACAATTTCTTGGGAGCTCTGAGGGACCTTGGGTTATCCCTAATGGGGGAGCAGGTTCTGTTGGAATGTTAACGCGGTGAGTCTTCCACTTACGCTCAGCCTTTACAGATGTGTAAATAGCCTTTATAGCAAAAAAATGCCGGAAGCCTCCAGTGACCTCATTCCTAATGAATGGAGCCCTAGGTGAATGCTTCCCCCCGCCCTGAAAATTTTCACTGCTCAGAAGTAGGTTGCACACGTGTAACAATGCTTTCTGATTACTGGCAGTTAATTTAACTCAGTAGTAAATATACAGGAAGTTTTCTTACAAAAAACAAAGTCATTAAAAAAAATTAAAGTCATGCCCCAATAACTATCAATATTTCTGGCTGGCCCATCCATTCTGGTCTTGGCTGCCGCCGCCTCAGAACCTGTCATTCTCTGCATGCTTTCAAAGTTGCTTAAGATTTTGTTGCTGCTACTCAGGGCCACTGCCTTTCTTATTACTGTTGTCACAGTCATGGCCCATGAAAACAGTGAAATCTATAGAAAATGTTAACATACAGCTAAACAACATCAAACATTTTTTTAAACCCCTCACATATTTTGAGGTTAAAGTAGGTCAGTACCTTTTCCCTATAGAAATGTAATTTTATATTTAATAGCGTCAGTTGACTCTACTGCACTAATTTAAAATGGCTCCTGGGCCTGGCTAGTTTAGATATTTCAGATGCCTCTTCTCTTAATCATTTCCCGCTTAGAATGAAATTGCTTCATTCTTCTGCATGCAGCTCCCTTGCCTCAGTTCATCATACTAATAGTTTTAGGCTTTACTTTCTAAGGCTTTTATTTCACAGTTCCTTAAACAATGTGGCTCAAACTCAAAATGGCTTCTCGGCTGTTCTGGAAAAGTATAAATGTATGCCCTTTGAAGAAAGAAAACCTATTTATTCACCAATTATATTTATTCCACCTTGGACATTGAATTGTAATGTCATAATTGTCTGTGTACCCACACCATCTTTATTCCTTTATTCAGTTTTTTTAAAAAAATGTTAATAATATATGTGTTTTCTCTGCTCAAGAGAGTTTGCTTTTGCCCCCCCCCCCCCCGGAGCCATTGTTTCAATATAACATGTATAGGGATGAGAGATATGACTGTGATGTGCTCTCCCAATGATGTAGACTTCTTTTGACAATTCAGCTGCTGCAGCATTCTGGGACAGGGAACTGCATAGGCCTGTCCTGTGTAGGGTGTCACAAAAGAGATATCGTTCAAAATAAAAGGACAAAAAAGGGATGTTAATTGGCATAAAATTTCCATATGTTCATTTATATGTATTGGTGCATATATATATATTTGTTGTTGTTGTTGTTTAGTCGTTTAGTCGTGTCCGACTCTTCGTGACCCCATGGACCAGAGAACGCCAGGCACCTCTGTCCTCCACTGCCTCCCGCAGTTTGGTCAAACTCATGCTGGTAACCTCGAAAACACTATCCAACCATCTCGTCCTCTGTCGCCCCCTTCTCCTTGTGCCCTCCATCTTTCCCAACATCAGGGTCTTCTCCAGGGAGTCTTCTCTTCTCATGAGGTGGCCAAAGTACTGGAGCCTCAGCTTCACAATCTGTCCTTCCAGTGAGCACTCAGGGCTGATTTCCTTCAGAATGGAGAGGTTTGATCTTCTTGCAGTCCATGGGACTCTCAAGAGTCTCCTCCAGCACCATAATTCAAAAGCATCAATTCTTCGGCGATCAGCCTTCTTTATGGTCCATAAATAGTTAAAACAAAAGCAACTAAACAATAACCTCTGTCATCTTGGATATCTTACGTCAATAACAATATTGCAAAATACAGATGGCAACATACTGCCATAAAGAAATCAAAGTTGGGTTGCCTGTTTTTATTAGCTCTGCTCCTAAACAATGAACAGCAACTTCATACACAAGAGTCTAGCAGGTAATGTTTTTTGCACCACTTATCTCAACACCAGGATAAGTGTCACTAAATTTCTGTTCTCGGTTTGCTCCTAACATCACAGAAGCAGGGGCTGTGAACAAATAAATAAAATGTGGTGGTGATGGAATAATATCTTAATGGAATAAGTGTTTTAAATTGATCAAAGGGAAGTGTCCAGTGTTGGGGGCCTCCCTGGGGACAGAGTTGAAGTTCTATTGGAGCCACAACAGAAAAGACCCTGTCTTACATACTTGCTGATTTAATATTATGGAATGTAAAGTACGTCTCTTAATGGGCAGGAGAATGCATGCATCATTTTCAAAGAAGTACAGCTTTTCTGCTGGTGCATTCTTGCCTGTAAAATCCATCTTTCTGGTGAAAATATTCATCTGTTTATTAACGTCACTCTTAATTGCTTGGAGGATTCACTGCTGAGTAATGCAAGGCATTTCCTTCCTGCTTATGAAAAACATATAAACAAACCTTCAGGGTGTCCCCCCCCCCATTAATGGCTGAAAACAGGCATTTAAAACTGTTTTTCTGCTACAGCTTGTTTGAGAGAAGCTGTGCAAGTCTACCATTTAATTTCTCAAAGCTGTCTGTTCTGTTGCCAAACATGTGTGCTATGCAAATGCATACAAACAGAAAGCATATTTTCCATAGCTCTGTAGTCATCACAAACAAGCATCCCGCTTTCTCATTAAAATGGCACTATGCGGACTGTTAGTAGACGAACAGAATGGATTTGGTTCCTTCTGATACCAATTCTTTCCAAGCAAAAAAGATCTATGAGGCAAAAAGTGTAACAATTGCTACTTGTAGTAAGAGCATTGACAAAAACAGGGGACCAGACTTAGCTAAACTAAATAGTTCATGGTTCAAAGCATTTTCCCACCAGAGAGCCAGCGTGGTGTAGTGGTTAGAGTGTTGGACTAGGTTCTGAGAGGCCTGGGTTCAAATCCCCATTCAGCCAAAAAGCTCACTGGGTGACTTTGGGCCATCCACTCGCTTTCAGCTAAACCTACCTCACAGGATAGTATTGAGGATGAAATGAGAAGGAGAAGTATGTGTGCCATCTTGCGCTCCTTGAAGAAAAGGTGGGAAATAAAGGCAGTAAACAGTAGAACAAATCACAGCATGATATGAATTGTCGCCATTGCTACCACCACTGAGGGTGGCTGGGGAAGCCTTCGAAACCTTCCACTACCACTAGAAGGAAGCGTGCATTTCAGGAAGTGTACTTCTGTGAACAGCAATGTGGGGCGAAGGGGGAAGAAAGACTTTCTTCTCTTCATTCCTTTCTCCTTGGTGCGTGGCGGCAGCAGCAGGATCTTGGGACTGGGGTGAGTTGTGAGGGGAGAGGAGATTGGCAACGTGTCAATAGCAGGGTAGATGGTGTGAGGGTAGTGGATAGGTGGGGATGTGGGAGGTAAAAGAGCTGTGAGGGGATGGGGTTTTGGGGTGATCTGTAAAGGGAGAGGGTGGGTGGTTGATGGAGGGTGGGCAGGTTACGTGAGCAGCGCAACCCCTGACAATAGTAATGTTTTTAATATAGTGCCATCTATATACATGTCACATTACACTGAAAAGATATAGAAGGTCTGTACCCACAGGATTACAGTCTATAATAGACGGTTACGAACTTAATTCGTTCTGGAGGTCCGTTCTTAATCTCAAACCATTCTTAACCTGAGGTACCACTTTAGCTAATGGGGCCTCCCGCTGCCGCCATGCCGCCGCACGATTTCTGTTCTCATCCTGAGGTAAAGTTCTTAACCCGAGGTAAAGTTCTTAACTTCCAGGTTAGCGGAGTCTTTAACCTGAGGTACCACTGTACAGTGAAATAACAGAGGAAGGAGGAAATTGAGGTATGGGTAGGCAGGGGGATTAAATTGCAGGCGTCCCTCCACTGGCACTGGCACTCAATCAACATGCACATGACTGCATATATGTGCAGCACTGGGAAATAAACAAACAAACAAACAAACAAATAAATAGTTCTCTAGTCTCCAGCCAGCCTCAGAGCTCAGATATTTTGGTCTGGAGAGTGGGAGAGAGAGCTGGAGAGCAAATGGGTGCTCGGAGACTTTTTTTAGAGGGTGCTCCTCACTTTACACAATTTCACCTATGCGCGTGGGAAGGTAACCACCATGTAAGGGGGGGGAATGGGACGCCTGTATGTGATTGCTTCAATTAATGTGTGCTTTGGCTTAGTTACAATAGGAACTAAGGGTTTTGAGGCTGGACTTAAAAAACAAATTAAAGAGGTGGTCCACGTGGAGGCCGTTTGGTGGGCAGTTCTTGACATAAGAAACTGCTAAGGGGAAATGGGCCGAGTCAGGGAGTAAGAGATCTTTGGATGGATGAAGGAGCTGGATGAGCAAATGTCACAGGAGGCAGTAGGAAATACGTGGAGGGAAATAAAGGATGGGCAAAGCGACAGAGGGTTAATGCTGTATTGGATCAAGTCCTCTGTGCAGAACATAGATGGTCTTTTAGGACTCTGATTTCATAAGTCAGAATTTCCCACAGAGGATCTGCTTGTGCCTATTACCAAACTGAACAATGCACAGAGCAACAAACCAAGGATGGACTGTTCTTAAACCATTTATGGTGTATTATATTTAAGGGGCAGGGGAATGCAGTAACTAGGGAGTGGGGAAGACAGAAACAAGTACCAAAAGTTCCTTGCTCATATTGGCCTCACATTACACGGAGAAGCATAAAAGTGGGAAGCCTGTTTGCTTTGTACATCTTCTGGCACGTCCCATGGCTTGTTCATTTGTAACTGAACAGATCAGTAAGCTGTAAATATAGCAACAGTGCAACAGAAATCCTCCTGCTTCTTTGTTAAGCACGCCTCATCATCTGGCAAAGAGACAATGGAGATTCGTGGAAAAAGAAATTTCATTCTGGCATTCAGCATTTAAAATGGTAAGTGATTTTTTTGTCAGGCAGAACAATTAACATGCAAGCCCTCGTGGCAGAACACCTCCCCCCCCAACCTTGGCGTAGCAACTCACAAGCAGTGCATACCAGGGAGAAGATGGGCAGATGTAGCAGCCAGGGCCATGATCCTGGAGAAATGGAAACTTGGCCTAGACCTGGTCTGCCTTCCATAGTCTTAGGCCAATGGAGCTAGAAGAAGTTGGGAAGGTATGCAGAAAGTACGGCCCAGGAGGAGGGAAAGGCAGAACTTCCATCTTCAAAGAGAACCAATAGGTCCCATCTTTTGTTGGACAGGCAAAAGAGTCAGTCGACGCAAGGAAGAAATGGGGGCACAAGAGCTCAGTTCTTCTTGGAAGGCTGAAACTCCAGACAGAGGGAAGGTATGCAGGTAGAGAACCAATCTCAGAAAACTGGGGGTCTTGGAGAGGAATCCAGAGCTCCCAAAGGAAAGCAGAACCCTGCACCTAAGAAGAAACCAATCTGAGAATGATTGCTTTCTTGCATTTGCACTTCTTATGTTTCTTTTGTTTGTGGAGGCACTACTGGGTAGAGGGCAGGGATGGGCAAATCTTACCATTTTTCTTTCTCATTTGTAAAATTTGTCAAACAGTTTGCTACATATTGACATCACTTTGTTCATCATGAAAACCAAACAGGGCTTTAAGTGTGAATTTTGCCTAATATAAAACAATTTTGTGTGCAAATCTGCACACTATACACATTTTTGCAAAGCACATTTCACATTTTTGTATGTTATTTGCACTAATAGCTGCATTTCTAAGCCAGGTGAGGGTAGCTGTGTTGGCTGTTTGCAGTATGGTAACGCTGCAGAGAGCTTGCTGGGGAGACCATGCATTAAAAAGTAAAGGACTCAAAAATAACTTAAACTAGGTTTTAATAAGAAAAACAAAAACTCCTTTTACACTAAGTACATTAACAACCAAACCAGACCCAACCACCAACCCATCCCCCAGGGTAATGGGAGAGCTAGGTGCTGCTCCTTATATACTACACCCAAATGCTGACACACCTTAATCAAATACAACTCAGCAGCACCTGCTACGTTTCACAGCTGTAAAGCTGGGTCTCGTTATCTTACTCTGGCCCTTGCTCTGGCCCCTTAAAGACATACACATCGGGTGGAACAATGATGAACCTTTACATTTAAATAAACCATTCAACATTTCCCCTGCGGTTCATCATTGTGGAACAAAAACATAAAGCATATTTTGTACATGTCTTTCAAAACAGAATGTCCACGTTGTGATGCATCTTTTAACGAAAGCTTAACTGTTTCAAATTTTACGCTTGGTGAATAACACAAATCATAATCTTCACCTGTAATTTGTTGAGAACCCTAGCAACTATCTAGCCTTGTACCTTACAACTTCATTTTTGTCATTCATTTTAACTCTATAAACCCACTTTGAATCAATAAGTCTCATATCTGGGGTTTGTGGTACAAGAGACCAAGTGTTATGCTCTTTTAAAGAAGCTATCTCAGAGTTCATAGCTTTATACCAATTTGCAGCTTGTTGCTTGGGTAATTTCTGAACATCATTGTAGCTTTTTGGCTCAAAAACTGCCTTATTGGCATACACAGTATTAAAATGTTCATCTGCAAATCGTTGTGGCTTCTGCCTCTTTCTATCTGAACGTCTCAGTCCGGAAGGAGAGTCAGACTCCTCAGACTTAATGGGACTAAGTGAACCACTAGTTTCAGGTTGTAAATCATTGTCAGATTGAAGAGATGCCTGTTGGCTAAGCTCACGGTCAGAAAACTCAAGAGAATCTAACCTCCCCTCGGGTGCCTGTGACTTTAAATCATCAAACAAATTATCAGATTCAACAGCCTTTTTGTCTTTTCCCATTAATTCAGAAGCACCATTTCCTGCTGCTGCTGCTTCTTCCTCTTCTTCCTCAGTATTATCTATACGATCAGTATCTTGGAAGACAGCAACTCCATTCCAATTTACAGTTTGTATCATGCTTCTGGTAATATGAAATTTGCCAGTTGCTGGTATGTAAATTCTGTACGCCCCCTGCTGGTAGCCCATTAATTTTCCCTGGACACTACGTTCACCCAATTTCTGCTTAGCGGGATAATGCATAATTACATCTGAACCCCAAATGCGTAGGTATTTCAGATTAGGGCGTTTTTTAAACAGCTTCTCATAGGGGGTGACATCTGAACCAGAATGATAACTGCGATTTCTAACATAACAAAACGCATTAAGTGCTTCAGCCCAAAAGTCTTTGGGCAGATTAGCATCGTGCAGATACGTTTTAACCCCTGCCTGTAGGTCACGCTGCACAACTTCAACAAGCCCATTTTGCCAGGGACTTCGGGGGCAAGATAACTCATGAGTAGTCCCCTGTGCTTCCAGGAATTTCTCAAAATCCTCAGAAACAAATTCCCCGCCCCGGTCAGAAAACAGGTTCTTAATTGGTTTGTTAAAGTGCGTTTTTACCCAGTTGCAAAAAACTTTGTACTTCTCAAATGCTTGGGACTTCTCAGCTATTGCATAAGTCCAACAATATCTACTATACTGGTCTATCAGAGTAAGCCAGTACTTAGAACCTCCTAATGATGGTGGGAGTGGCCCAACTAAATCACAATGTACACGCTCAAATGGCTCAGTTACTTTCCTATCTGAGCATCTACCCTTGCGTGCAACCTTAATCTTATTCTTGCAACAGGATAGACATTGCATAAAGAATTTACATGGTTTTAAGTTGAGGCCATCAACAATACTCTTTGTCTTAATTACATCAGCAAAATTCAGGTGTCCCAGAATTCTGTGCGCCTCATGGACACACCCGGAATGTGGCCTTACATTCCTCAACCCCTGGCTTGACTGTGCTGCTCTGCAATTTATAGGCGATTGGGAGTAGGTGCGAAAATACAGTCTATATAAACCATCAGATTCCCGGGCATATAATAGACGTTTGTTCCCATCAAAAAACTCACACATTGACTTTAAGAAACGCACAGTTATGCCTTGACGAGCAAAACACCATACTGATAATAAATTGTCCACTGACGGGCAGTAAATGCAGTTCGCTATTGTAATGTTTAAAGAGTCAAGTTTAACAGTACCCCTGCCAAGCGACTGCAAGACTTGTGAATTGGCTAACTGTACATTACCAATTTCCTCTTCGAAAGAAATAAACAAGCTTCGATCGTTGCAAATATGCTGAGATGCTCCTGAGTCCACAACAAAAGACTTCCACTTGGCACGTTTAAGTCTTTTACGATCTGTTGTCCTAGCATGGAAAACTCGCGGCTCGTTTCTGTCTCTACTATACGATGTCGGCTGCTGGGCTGACGACCGTGACTGACGAACAGAAACAGGCTTGGGAGTACTTTGCTTTCTTTTGGATCTGCAGTCCTTTGCAAAATGTCCTTGTTTATTGCAGAACCAACAACGCTTTGCAGCTTTAAATGCAGTTGTACCACCACAGGTTTGCATATGGCGTTCCTCATTACTTCTGGAAATAGGAGTGCTTATGGCACAAGCCTCCCTTCTGTCCAACTCGCCCATTAATCTTGCCGTCACCCCTTCCACAGTTAATTGTGCTGGTGGAACAGCAGATATCTGGCTAGCTATACCATCAAAGTCCTCATTAAGGGAACATAGAATGATAAAAACATACTGAATATCAGGTATCTCCATGTCCCTTCGAATTAATTCGCAGCGTATTGCCTCCAGACGTCTCAAGTGTGCTGCCAAATCACCACCAGGCTGCAACTTCGTCTGGTACAACTGCTTGAAAAACGTCAATGCAGATGCTGACTCTTTTCTAACATGCACTGCTGCAAGACTGTCCCACATTTCTTTGGCAGTTTTCTTATTTCTTATATAGACTACTTGCTGGTTGCTGACTGCCAAATTAATTATCGCCCTGGCTTTTGCATCTCCTTTCGACCAAGCATTAGTCACAGGGTCAGGAGGGTCATCAGTTACATAGGTCCATACTTCTCTAGAGGTCAAAAGCGCCTCCACCCGAAAAGACCATAAACTATAGTTCTCATCTGTTAGCTGTGGGAAGACCAGAGCCTTCTCAGCTTCAGGAACCCGGTCAACCATTCTGGAACTCTTCCAGACCCACAGAACTACGCTAACAGGAGAAGGAGTTTTCAAACCTTTCTCAGAGTCCAAAAATATGCAGTCATCCACTCAGCAGCTGGGCCCATAACCAAAGATGTTGGCTGTTTGCAGTATGGTAACGCTGCAGAGAGCTTGCTGGGGAGACCATGCATTAAAAAGTAAAGGACTCAAAAATAACCCTTGGTGAGTTAGGGACTTCCTCTGTGTGTGGCTCTGGCAGATTGAGCAGACGAGACCAATAGTGGGTCCAGTGGTCAAGAAGAGGGTTTCTGCACATGCTGTAGAGGGAAGTGCATGGCAGATGGGAAACTCTGATCCTAAACCTCCGCTGCCTTGTGGGACATATTTAGGATAAGAAAAGGCTAAGGAGTAAACTCTATACAAATCCAGAGGGGAGCCCTAAGATGTTTGGATGGCATCTTGTACGCTTTCTTCTGGCAACTGCTGCAGCCAAACTGGTGCCAGACGCATTGCTCTGCTTTCCTTTGGGCCATATCAGTGAGGCCAAGAGAGGGGTCTTGTTGTCTGGGCTGCCCAAGACCTCCATACACACTGCCCTGACTTGCATCCCAGAGCAGTGCCGGATTTACGTATAAGCTAAACAAGCTATAGCTTAGGTCCCACTCTCTTGGACCCCCTGGATGTACATTTCCAAAATATAACAATTACTTTGATAAAATACATATTTTGTTATGTGCAAATGTCAGGGAACTGACATCAGAGCGAGAGGCGAAGGGGAGGCTCCCAGATTCTGCTGGCGAAGGACCCAGCACCAAGAGGAGAAGCAGCTCGGTAGAGGGGGAAGGAAATCAGCGCAACACCAGGGATAAAGGGGGGCAGATGGGGGAAGCGAAGAGAGAGCTCCGGGACTCTTCACTGGACATCAGTGAGGAGAGCACAGGTCCTCCACTACCCACGCCCTCCCTGTGCAGAAGACTCCCGCGCAGTGAGAGGAGGAGGAGACTGGGAGTCAAACAGCTTCTATGCTGGAAGAGGTTTAAGAAACGCCCACAGACAGATTCTGCCAGTGACTGAGACAGCCACACGGAGAGGGGCTGTGCAGTCAGAACGGTTTAACAAGGCAATTCAGCCTAGAGAGGTGGCAGTTTACGCACGAGTAACTCATACCCATTACAGCAAATGGCTGTAGATACCTATAAGGTCCATAAATTACCATATAGAATATATTCAACACAAAAAACAGTGACAATTTGTGGTTGAGAAAGGACAGCTGGACATATAAAGGGCCCCATTACCTTCAGTAGCTTAGGGCCTCATCAAACCTAAATCCCAGAGTGGTCACTTTGGTGCTGCTAATACAGCAATTTGACATCAACCCCAGAGGTGCATTCCATTCTCTCTCTCGAGACAGACAGGTAACAACAACAAGAATAAGGTGCATTTTTGTGCACATTTAACCTAAGTATCTGCATTTTTTGTACACACTACTTGGCTGGAGAACTGCATTGCGAAATTCAGAGAACTGCAAATTTTGACGGGTTTCTATGTTTCACATCACATTTATTTCGGAAAGTGTGAATTCCTTCAGAAAGTTTGCCTTTAAATGCAAATTGATTTGAATTTCTCCTCCTTATCTAGAAAAAGGCTGGTATCTAATCACTGGTACCTAATTTGGGGGATTAGTGTAGGGCCCTGGGTGTCTTTGGGAGCCCCAATACTGCTGCACAAGAGCTATCAGATGTTTTTCTGCCTCTTATTCATTTGTCCCCTGTAATGCTTTCAGCAAAATATAGCCAAGTCTGAGCTATATATACAGTAGAAGGAGGGTGATAGCTTTACAAAAAATATCAAAAACATTTTGATTCTACATTTGTGTATGAAATCTTTCTGTAGTTGCTTAGATGACAGAGCAAAATTTCACTCAATTTACTTATCTAAAAATATATGGTAGTGTGTTGAAAGCCTGTTTTTACCAAAGCAATACATAAAATTTGCCATTTGAAACAAGATACATTCCACTGACACCATGACTAAGGATGACTTCACATGACCACTTTGTACAATAGTTGATTTCGTATAAAATAGCTGATTCGTATAAAAGTAGTTTGAAACGAGCAGATTTTAATGTGCAATAAAAGCATAGGTTGAGCACCAATGTTAGTCATTCTCAGAGTAATCCCACTGAAATCATTGGGTCTACTCTGAGTATACCTTAATTGGTTATCATCTGAAATCAGTATTTTAATTATTTCTTATATTAATATATGCAGTTTTTCATAATGTAAAAGCAGAAAAGTAGCTAATCTTACTAATACTGACTCCACTTTACATAGCTGATAGACTGTAATGGATCCGAGCTGGCATACATTGTTTCCTTCTTAAAAGTGTTTCCAGCTTCTTGCCATGAAGCCATAGTTAGGATTAGTATTGTACTGGCAGGTTCAGGTGGAGGAAGAGGAAGAAATTGGAGGAGGGAGCTGAATGGTAGGAGCTTGAGTTGGAGGAGGGAGGATCTACTCTTTCTGTCCTGACTTCAGCTGCTTTGGAAGGGGGAGCCAAGAGCCTCTGCCAGCACTAGGGAGGGCTTTGATCAGCTGAAGTAGGAGGCTGAACAAGACACAGCAGTGACTGAACAGGAGTCTGAAGGTGAGGGTACAGCCTTGTCACTTAGAACCATACACCATCTTTGCAGATGGGAGCAGAGCCACGCATCCTGATGAAGCAGGCACTTCATCTACAAAAACTTGGCAAGATGGGTGGGGAAACTCCTTGGGACATCTTCATTGCTTCCATCTAGTTCTGAATATCTTGCCCTGCTCTTGAGCTCCTGAATTGTGATTCCTGAGCACTGTGTTTGCTGCTGAGCCCATGCTGCTACTTGCCAGAACAGAGTTCTTTCTTACTTATGAGTAAGGTCCTTTGCCTGTGTGCTTTGAATGGAAACCAGGACACTTCTGTTCAGAATATGAAACCCAGGATTGAGTCCCTTCTTCTTGGGGAACAGTGTAGGTAGTGGAATAGGGCAGATGAAATCAAATACTTTTCATAATTAACCCAAGTGTTTTGACATACTGTGATTATAAAAGGAAAAACAGTTTTATTTTGCTTGCCAAATGCCCTTGTTCAACACTAGTAATTTGAGAACAGTACTCATGATGAACAGGATGAACTCAGGCCATGCTCATACAAACTAAAAGAAAACAGGATCAATATTAAAGGGTGATTTAGAACAAGTAACACTTCAGAGCAATGTTTCTCAAGAGTGGGTCTTGTGCCACTTTTAGGTAGGCCTCAGTGCTGAGGGCATCCTTACTTACCTGCCTTGTCTCCTAATTGTACTGTAGCTTTTTGGCTGAACTAATGCCAGCAGCAGCAGTTTGTTGCCTGCTGAGTAAAGGTGGCCAGGAGACAGAGAAGGTTTTTTTTGCTGGGGGGGGGGGCGCGTTTCTCTTATTGGAGGCAAAAGGACCAGGAGAGTTGTTGAAAGAAATTAGAAAGTGTAGTTAAAAATTAATATTAAAAATAAAAATATTAATAAACTTGAAATAGAAAGGATGGGGATAATAGAAGAAAACTGTTACAAAGGAATGTAAAAGACCAAGGGAGGAGTGATATAAACTGGCAGTTTTTTGGGGGGGAAGGAATAAGTTATAAGTTGAGTGTGAATGGAGAATTGGTAAAAATTACAGGAGATGGGTAAAAAATACTTTGAACAGACACCTGGGATTTGGAAGGGGGAAATATGACAGGAAAGGCCTTCTCCATTTAGAGTCTCTGAATCAACAATTTATGCCTAAAATGGGGGTGGGGGCCTGAGTCATAATAGCTCTAGAGAAAATGTCTGTACTTTGAGGAAAGGTGAGCTATGGAACTCCGTGTCACAAGGAAAATGTTACAGCCAAAAAAAGAAAAAAGAAAAAAGCAATTTCCAAAAACAGATTAGATATCAGTAAAAAGTGCTGCCACCGAACTTATGCCGAACTCTGCTTACACCTGCCACCCTTTTGTGACTGGTGGACTTCACTAACTTTTAGCCATGTCAGCTATATGCTGGAGGCAGACGGTTTGAGAGCCCCTGCTTTAGAACAATATGTTGAATAGGTGCTATTGATGAAACTCAGTGTCTACGTTAACTGACTAGCTAACGTCATTTGTATACCAGCCAATAAACAATGTTCTCTGGGTGATTAACAATAAAAGATAAAAACCATAAAAACAAACAGAACCCTGAAAACCAAACATTATAAAATCCCAGCAGACAACTACATAAATGAAACCATCAGCAGCAAAACATACATAGAAGCAGATAAAAACTCTGAAGGTCTTAAATTGATATTTAAAATGCTTGGGAAAATAGGTTTTCACCTGGTAATGAAAATGTTATATACCTTGGTTTGCGAACCTAATCCGTTCCGGAAGTCTGTTCTTAAACTGGCACCGTTCTTAAACCGAGGTGTGCTTTCACTAATGAGGCTTCCCACTGCCGGTGCCCTTCCACCATTCGGATTCTGTTCTTAGACCGAGGTAAAGTTCGCAAACCGGGACACTACTTCTGGTTTTGCGGAGTTCATAAACTGAATAGTTTGTAAACAGGGCTGTTCTTAAACTGAGGTACCACTGTAGTAGGTGCAAGGCAAACCTATCTGGAGGGGGTATTCTATTGTTATGGTGCCATCACCGAAAAGGCCGTTTCTGTAGCAACTTCCTGCTGTATATCATTTGCTGAGGGCGCCTGTGGAAGGGTCTCTGATGAAGCCCTTATGGTCTTGGTAAGGTCAGATAACTGGAAGGGCATGTTTAAGAGCATTCCCAGTTAAAGAGGTTAAGAGTGTGATATATGGGAATGTGTAAGTTAGGGAGAGACAGACAATTTTACTTGTGTATAACCAGTGCCATTTTTCTAGAAAAAGAGGTGCCAGAACTCACCATGAGACCTCCCTCGTTTTCTTAGAATGGCAATAGCACTCATCTGAGAGGTGCCGGAACTGAGTTCTGGTGAGTTCCAGCTGAAATGAGCTCTGTGTATAACTGTCAAATGCCTTTATAACAACGACAAAATTGGTTTGGATCCAGATGTAGAAGAGAAACCCCCAGCAACAGGGTTTACTGTCCCCCTTTCCCTTCACCCCCCCCAGCTGAGGTTCAGGGGATCCTCCATAATGGCATAGAATAAGGTGGCTTATAGTAGGTGAAGGAAGTTCACATATAACATGGGGAAACACCTTGGGTGAACCTTCCACTTGTCTGGATCCCAGCCATTATAAATGTAAAAACGATTTATGCATGGATAGGAAGTATGTAATAGAAAAGTGAAATATTAAGGGGAATGACAAGTGCTAAATGTAGGTTGTGTAGTTGGATTCATTTATTGGTGCTTTTTCATTGAGATGTTTCTCCTTTGTTTAGCAATACATGCTAAAGGCTTATTCATAATCACTAGCTGATTTCAATTTTTGTTTTCTTGTCAGGGCATTTAAGGGACTAGCAGGGTGACACTGCAAAGATTGCTGGAGGCTCTGGCGTCTATAACTGTCTGTCAGTGGTGGAGAGAAGTATTCTGAGCATTGGGAAGTATCTGGAATGCAAGGATGTGATGCGTCTTTAGAACACAGAAATGTTGCTTCAGTCATAACCCAACCTCTTCTGCAGAAGAGCTAAAAAGAATATCTTGTAGTTTCTCTATACTCCCTGTATGTAACATTCAGAACACCTCCATTTCCTTTCTACTACTTCAGTTCTTACTGAGTAGCTGCTAAGCCATTCCCAATGAAACTTAACCTTTCACCAGCTGGTGTCTGATGGAATCAGATTGTTCTATTCATGGACATAGCCAAGGTGGGGGCCAGGTGCCCCTAAATCAATACAAATAAATACAAATCCGAGCTTCTACCCGCCCCCCAAAGCCTGGCCCCCCTAACAAAATCCTGGTATGCCCATGGTTCTAATTACAACAAATTTTGTGTACAAACTTGAAAATGGAGGTTTGCAATTCCATAGTTCCATAAATGTACAGTTGGCTATAAAAATAAACCAAGCTCATGCTTATTCAATAATTTATTTATTTATTTTATTCTTATTTGGCATTTTAGACCCATTTTATTACGCTTAAAGGAGGGGCTACTGTGTGTTTGATGTTAGGAATTACAAAACATATATATTCGGTATAGAACATGTACAAAACTAAAGATTACTTAATCTCAAAATGATTGTGTAAAGTTCATATAACTGGCACATTCTTACATAACAGATTTGTTTTCCTGAACCAGCTTTCCATGGCAGGGGTACCCAACCTGTGGTCTGCAAGCTCCAGGTATTCCATGGCATATCCATATCAAGTATTCCTATTGATTTTTATTTTTTCTTTTATTTCTCATATTGTATTTTATTGCATTACAATTTGTATTCGATGGAATGCAAATTTTAATGTAATTAAATACAAAATAAGAAATTAAAGGATCACTAACATTACAATTAAAAACACAGCACATAAGTCAATTGCATCTGCAGAAGTAAGCTGTAAAGTTAAGGCTGCCATCTGAAGCACCCTCAGAAGTGCTAGTAAAATTAGTATCAGGCTGTAACTCATCTACAAGGCAAATGTAATGTATGCAAGATGTTGTAGTATTCAAATGAATGGTTTAGCTTATTAGGCAATGGAAATTACAATTTTAAAATGTTTTGACTGAAGGCAAATTTTAGGAATGGCAAAGTTATGTAAAATAATAATAAAACCCAATGTTGGACTTTGTTGTTTCTTCTTCTTTAATTCCTAAATATGTAAGTAAACCAACACCTTATGAATAATATCCATAACACTCTTATTTTTCTCCCATCTGCTTTGACAATTTGATTTCAATAACTGAATAATTGACAAAAACATGTAATGGAAAGATTGTGCATTCTCAAGAAATGAGCAAAATTATTTAGTTGTAATGTTGGATAATAATGAATACCTTATTCTTAGTACTTAGAGGAACACTGAAGTATGCAGAAATGTTATTTCCAACTACAAATATGTTTTGCACATCTAGTGTCTGAAAATGTAACACATTTAAACAAATAAACTGAGCAAATTATACATTTAGTTGGAACTGGATACTTGATAGTTTTCCTGGAATGTGTAGCTGAAGACACTATTTTGATCAGGGTATTCATAAGTCACAGCAGTTATGCTGTAAATCTGATCAATTCAATTATTCTTTGGAAAAAAAGTAGGAAAAAGAAGCAATTTTGCAGATTTCAGGTAGATATGTGTCAGGAGGAGACAATAAGATTTTAAAACAAAGAACTGCATGCCATTTTTAAAGTCATCCAATCATTTTAGTTTCTTCAAATTATTCAAATAATGTATAGAAGATACCTGTGCATGTGAATAAGTGACATGCAAGCTCTCTGTTTTATAAACATTTGTAAATAACCACGTCTGCACTGTTTTACTAATGCCAGCATTAGATTCCAGGAGGCATGTTAAATGATGCTATTTACCAACATGACAAACGATTATGGAGACTGAAAACTGCCCTCTTGGTAAGTTTGGGTAACCTCCCGTTCTTTATCACAGCTGACTGAATAAGGAAAATAAATGGAAAGGCTTTCCAACGAGACCCTGTGTGTATTTCTACTGAGTGCCAGTGGCCACTGCACAATTTTAAATAGAGCACCAATTACTGATTGAGAAAACAGATGAAATATCTCGTTTTCAAAACGGTTGCAGACATATAACGCAAAGGCAACCTAATGCAATAACAGATCCACCCCCCCACCCGTCAGTAAGGAAAACTTCAGGGCTCAAATCAGGTTCTTTTGCTTTGAATGTACCATAACAGATAAAAAAAGAATTCTAACAGTTATCTTCCAGTCATTTATAGAACGCTGTTCTTTTTTCATTTCAAAATGTCTCTTTTGTCCGTATATACCAGGAAGGATCCAGAAATCAAATAGATGAAACATTACAACTAAGATCGGACCAGTTTTAATGAATACCAAATTGTATTATTGTTGTTTCTTCTTCTTCTTCTTCTTCTTCTTCTTCTTCTTCTTCTTCTTCTTCTTCTTCTTCTTCTTCTTCTTCACAGAAACTAAGTGATCATTGGGATGTGGAAATAGGGCAACTATTCTCATCAAAGGAATGGGGATGTAAACCGGTGCCATGTGAAGATCGGTGCCTTTTTCCCTTTGCGACAGGCTTTGGCACCGTTTGTGGGCGAGGTTCTTGCCTTTAAGGAGCCGCCTTAACGCCGGGCACCGTTGACTTCTGCGAACGCGATCGGCTTCGCGATTGGTTTGCTCCCGACGAGCCTCCTTTTAAAGCACCGCTCCGCAAAAGAGTCGGCGAACGTTTTTAGGGGAGCCGTGGGCTCCCTCAGAGAGGAGCCACCCGCGCAGAGAGACGGCTTGCCAGGTAATGGCCCTTCCAGGGTAGCCCTCTCCTAGCCCCCTCTGGGCGAGAGAGCCGGAGGAAGAAGGAAGGGAGCGGGAGCCAGGCTTTTCAGTCCCCTTTCCTCTCCCGTTGGTGCTGAAACGGGAGCTTTGGCGCGCGAACGAAACATACAGTTGCCAGCCCAGGCAGCGAAGCCAGAATTGCGTGGCGAGCGGCTCCCCCTGGACAAGCGCACCTGCCGTGAGGCGGGCTGCGCCCCGAGAGACTGAGCGCTCAGGCGAGGAAGAAGGACGCTGGCTGGGCCAGCCCCCTTCTTCCCTCGCAGTCACGTTGTGGGCAGGGCGCGTGGCCGCCTCTGGGACCCCCTCAGCCACGAGCAGCGAGCCAGACACGTGTTCCCAAGTTGGGAAACGGAAAGGAGCGCAGGTGCCTTCAGCGCCTGGCCTTGTTTCTCGTCGCAGGCGGCAAGTTCGGCGCCAGACTCTCTTCAGGGCAGAGTCCCGAAAAGCGCGCCCCTCACCAGTGCAGCACGTTTGCCTCAGAAGCCAGTTTGGTTCAAGGCGGCTTCCCGCCAAGATAGTGTGCGCGCGAAGGCAACCTCAGCCTGAATGCCTTTGGGGACGTGCAGAGTGCTTTCCGCCCCTCACAGCCCCAAGTTGTCGTTGGGAGCTCGCTGGAAGCCCCTTCCCTTCCCAAACTGGACACTGAGCTTATGTCTTTTTAGAGGCGAGCAAGAGAGCGCTCCTGCGCTTACGCTCGTGGGCTTCCCAGGGGGTGTAGCGGGCCTTTGGGTCGGACCCAGCCGGGCTCTGCTTAATACGCTCTTCAAGCCCGTGAAGGGGAACTCTGGGTGTTTGTGAACTTGGAAGTGCTGAGAGGGCGCAGAGGGGCAAATCGCTTCCCGCGCTTTCTTCAGGCGGCCAGTCCGCTGCTTGCCTTGGCTTCGCTGCGGGGAGGTGAGCAGGGAGGCGGCTCTGAGGCACCAGGCTCCGCCAGTGGGCGGTTTTTCTGGCGGCGAGCCGGGGTTGGAAATTGGAAGCAGCACTGCAGTGAACTATTTTTTTCCACGCTCCTCGCTTTGCCTTTTTTACAGACAGAAAGAAATGTTTGCATTGCTGAGAAGGAACCAAAGGAAAGGGGTGGATTGTGTGTGTTTGCGCGCGCGCGCTTTAACGCCAAGGTTTGAGGGGTGGGGGTCGCCA
This sequence comes from Podarcis raffonei, assembly GCF_027172205.1. Lineage (NCBI taxonomy): Eukaryota > Metazoa > Chordata > Lepidosauria > Squamata > Lacertidae > Podarcis > Podarcis raffonei. Next base: position 73,964,106 of record NC_070604.1, on the reverse strand, counting down.
GAAGACTCCTCCTTCTCCTCAAAGGGGAAAAAGCAAGATATGAAGAAGATTCTTCACAGGGGATCCTAAAGCCCGAGGAAGACGGGCGGCCACCCTTCGCGTGCAGGGAAAGGGGCGGAGCAGCAGCAGCAGCAGCAGCAACCGAACCGGCCCCTTCGCCTGCCTCGGCTTCCCTCCTCGCCGCCCCGCCGTGTGACTCTCGGCAAAAGTCCTGCCTCAAACTCGCGCGAAAAGGGCAGGAACGGAGCTCGACGGCCAACCCGGAGAAAGCGCGCTTAGCCCGCCCCAGACCCCCCTCCCGGCTGCAGGGGCGGGAGGGGAAAACCCGGGCTCCAATCCTAGCCTGCTCCACTGCCTCGGCCAGGAGAGGGGCGGAGGCGGCGGGGGGCTTTCTTCCCCGGGAAGGCACCGGGCTGCCTGCGGCCGCACTCGCATCCTCGCAAGGAGCAGCAGGAGCCGCGGGGTCAGGCTCCTGCAGCCTCTTCTCCAACCCAACAGCAGCAGCAGCAACTCCTCCAGTCCCCTCCGTTCCCTCCCCTTCTCCTTCCTTCCACTCCTTGCCACCACCTCCGTTCCTCCCCTCCTCGCCTCCCTTCCACCTCCCCAGTCCCCGCGGGAGGGAAGGAGAGGGGAAAGCAAGCACGGCGTCGGCAGGAGATGTTGGAGCAGCAGCAGCAGCAGCAGCAGCAGCTGCCTTGATTGCCTTCCCCGGCAGTGGCGGAAGCAGAGGAGGTGGCGGCGGCGGCGGCGGCTCTGCCTCCCTTTTCCCATCCTGCTCCCAAGAAGGCGCCGCCGGGCAGCGTCGTCATCGGCAGCAGCGGTCGCCTCCCGGCTCCCCGCTTCTTTGCCCGGCTTTTTCTCGCTTGTGGTCCTGTAATCGGCTAGCTACAGGAGGAGGAGGAGGAGGAAGAGGAAGAGTGGCCGCCTGTGGCGACGGCCCCAGAGGCAGGAGCCGGGCTTGCAGGCAGCGGCAGCAACAAAGAAGCGCCGTCTCCACTTTCTCCCCGTTCTCCGCTTCGCTCTTGTTAGGGCCAGACATGGAAGATGGATCTTCTTCGGGCAGCTGTTTTAGGCGGTTTACCGAGTGTTTCCTGAGCGCAAGTAGGTGGCTTCGCGTTTTGTTCTCCGGCTGATTGCTTTTAAGGGCGAGGGCGAGGGTTTCTGGATGCGGGAGTGCCCCCCTCCCCGTATGTGTGTGTGTGTAAAAGAGACGGGGGGGGGGCTTCCAGGGAAACTTGGTCTCAGGCGCCGCTCTTTTTAGAAATAAAGCACTGCTGCTCCTGCGATGCGAGGGTGGTACTTATCTATTGATGTGGAATGGGGTAACAAAAGGAGGAGGAACAATTGCTCGTCAGAAGATAGTGCGAGAAATAAATGGGTTTAAATTCCAGGAAGGTAGAGTGAGATCAAACCATCACCAGAAGCAGTGTGCTCACTGTGAATGGATTAGCGAGGGAGGACGCTTCTTTCAGGAAAGTGAAATCTTCCTTCAAGAAAGTGAAATCGTCTTCCTTGGATACTTTATGTTCAAGACTGCATAGCCCTCAGTTGAAGATGCTTTAAACATGGGATGTCCTGTTTCAGAGCAAGTTTGCTTATTAACGCTGTGGCAAGCAGTACAGTCTTTACTAGGGCATGTTGAAAGCAGCACAATAGATTTCAGGATTTTTCTTGCTGGAAACATTACAAGAAGAAGGAAAGCACACCAGAGTACAAATGCCAGAGAATAGTTGATTACGGGAAGGAATATTGAAAAAAGAAACAATCATTTGTTACTTTCTCTTGCATTCACTTTCCTCCTTTCTTCTCTGATTCACATTTCAGTAGAATTGAACACATTTGTGATGTGGTGGTAATTTTTTTAAAAAAGCTATTTCCACAGTGTCCTTTACCAAAAATAGCCACAGGTCAGTTTACAAAAAATAACGTACTCTAAAACAATAAGCAAAAACATGATAGTAATTTGCATAATTACATGAATAGCATATTTAAAAACACCATAAGAATTGTTTAACCCATCAGCCACTAAAAAGGTGGGTTTTTGCTTGGCACCTGGAAAAAAACATCATAGTTGGGGTGAAATGCACCTCAGTGGGGTGGTCATTCCACAGATGTGGAGCCACCACTAAAAAGGCTCTTCCATGGGTCCCATCACTACACTTCTTTTAATGCTTGAATGCCACTTGAATGGCATGGAACCCGAAGTAGACAAATGATGTGGAATAGTCTTGTCAAGTGACCAAGATTTACTAGGACTTAGGACAGTCGTAGGTCTTGGAAGTTAACAAATGAAAAATGGATGAACATGGACTAATATTAACCTGCCACATACTAGCAGAGGCATATATAAAAAAAAATTGTGTTCTACCATTTAACACATAATAAATCTTCATTCTTGAGTAATTGGGGTAGTGTATAGTTTCTATTTCTATGGCAACCTGATTTAAAAGTATATTGGTAATTGTGGTGAAAACAGAATTCGGGGGTTGTCATTGCTTCACATTAATACAGCACAGGTGCGTGATCTGTTGAATGATCATCTCATTGTGAAGATGTTGATAGTTCATCTTCATTATTGGACCCATAACGTATCCCCCATTTATTTATAGTGACTAGATGGCTATTTAGATAGATCTCCCAAAGTTTATATGGAACACAACTTCCCTTACAAACTTCCCATTTTAATGTTTATTTATTTGTAATTGGGAAATCTGTACAAGTGTTCGCTGACCGCTTTAGGGAAAATGTAAATGGGATTATTAGTTTGCTTCTGCCCTCTCAGGCTCTTTGAGTGTGGAACACACTGGAAGGGTTGCAAATAGTTGCATATTTTTTTAAAAAAGTTTTTTGGGAAAAAGCATGACAGTAGAGCTACCATAAAATGTGATGGGCGGTGGAGTGGGGACTTGTGATTAAAATCATAGGCAGTTTTGAGGGAAGAAGAGCACATGGTGTGACAAAATAGATGAATTAACAAGGTTATGAAGGGTTCCACATGCATTTGGCTGGAAAGCCACAAATGGCCACCACTTCTTGCTTTCCCACCTCCCTTCACCACCTTGGAAATGCTTTGCATGAGGGTTAAAAGGAATGTGTAACTTGAAATGAGTTTCAGGGCCATACTGGACTTTCAGGATTGGGTTATTCCGGATGCAAGTTTATGTGTGAATAACCCTTTCCCCCGTGTTTCCTTCAACTGTTTCTTAAAGCTATTTTCCTCCTACGAGAGGATTGGAAGTTACCCACCACAGGAGAAAAACCTGTTAAAAAGGGGAAGAAGTTGGGAGAAATGTGAGTAAAGGAAAAATTTGGCCTCCCTGCTTCAGTCTCTTCTACCCCACAGCTTTGTAGGGATTCAGCACAATAACTTGTGCTGGGTCACAAGGCATTCTGGCTAATTTGAACCTTTCCTTTTTGCTTCCAAGTATTTGCTTATTTGTGGGGGTTGTGATAACTCTGCAACCATTGGTATATTTTCTACACTGTATCTACACTGTGTCTCTTACTACATTTCTTTTTTCTTTTTTAATGCTTCATGTAATAGCAAACGTTAACATTATAAATACATTCACTGTATTCAAATTAACTTCTTTATATAGAATTATGTTCCTTTAATTCTGTGCTTATAGATTTATGTTAAATGTGTAATAGATCACTTTAAATAGGTAAAATAATATTTAAACCCTTTTACAAAATCTTTATAAGTAAAATAGATAATTGATTCTAGTCATTTATTAGCAGTGAAAAAGTGTAAAATAATTCCAACTTAAACATTTATTTCACTTTACCAACTGGGGAATCATGTTCGATGTCCATCTTTTAACTTTACCAAATCTGAAAGTTGCTGAATCATTTTCTTTCAGTGAGAATTTTATCAGGTTGCCATTTCATAGCTGACAACATCTTGGTTGCTCTTAATAACTAAAGGAATATGATTTGGTTGAGATATCCCAATAATACTTGGATGGAATTTAATAGTACAGAATAACTTTTCACATTCTACATATCTCATCTCCGGCATACATGCATGTAATCCACACCTTCTTTTACATGTCCAACATCTGTTAACAGGATAGATTTTAGCTATATGCTTCAAGTGTTAGGTATCAGCAACAAAACATCTTGAAATAATCTATTACAGTTTATTTAGTTGCAGTTTGCCTCCCCTTATTCTAATACTAAGTCATTATGTAATATCTACATGCATAAAAATAACAATAATACTTGTCATTCTTTAAATAACAAAATGCTGATTAATGTTGTGAGACTGGGGGATTTGGACAGGAGAAGATACGTGGAACCAGAAATGTAGCTGGAGACTCTTTTAGCAGTTTTTTTAGGGAGATTTCTGGATTATATATGTTGATAATTTGCATTTTCCTTACATTCATATGTTTCCCCTGTGTCCCCATCAGCTAAAGATGTCTGTACATATGGGACAGCCTGATGTTTTCAAGTGGTATACAGAGGAAGAGGCAGATATTTGAGGTTTGGGCTCTGTAAGCACGTGGGTGGGTTGTCTGTTGGAGTGTTTAAGGTCTACCTCTACATGTGTCCCTGTTTACTTGCAGATAAACTCAAATGTTATAGAACACCACACACCTCAACTGACTTCCTTCCAAAATAGACTAAGTCTGGGTGAGGTCTGGGCCCCTGGAATGCACCACCGTCCAGAGAAGCGTGGAGATTGTAGCAATACATTTTAAGTTGAATAACTGTCTTCTGCCACTGTTGTTTTTGCATTGTTGGATGTGTTTTTCTGATTGTTTTATTTCATTTTAGATCGGTTGTGAATCTCAGGAGCTCAGCTGTAGGGTGGGCTAGAAATGAAAGAAACAAATGCGTAGACGCAATTTTACCAGTGTACCCCTTTTCACATGCACACATCAAATAATTTGGTGCTTTTCATAAAAACTGAGCAGAATCTTCAGATGCCTCTTTGAGATTATAGTTTTTTGTAATGTTGGAAACATCCCATTTCCTGATTTCTTCTTCTGAAAGACAGTCTGGTTAAAGAGATCCCAACTTTCCCACAATATCCCTTGCTTGTATTTAAATAGATATTTTCCCTTAACCTGACCACTACCATACCTCCCTGCTTTTTTATATTGACTTTAAGGTAAACATATCTTCCTTAGACAGCACTAATTTGTTTCGGTAAAGTGGTGAGGGTTCGTTTAGTGATCAAGATACATTACTTTCAGTGACAGTGCATGTGAAAATGAGTGATGTAGCTATGCTCTTAAAATTGCAACATTTTAAGATGCTGTTGCACAGTTTTACTTCTGTTGTGCCATGCTGAGCAAACTATTGATGGTTGTTTTCCCAACAGAGTCACTGTTTTGAAAATTTCTCTGTTTCCTGTGGGCAGTGCATTTGGAACTGCTGATACTAGATGCTCTACAGACAGGGTTCTCAGATAATGTTTAACCATAGTTTAATGCTATGTGGACAAGCTGCAGTGAGCCCAATTATTATTATTATTTACTTTATTTTATTTTATTAGATTTATATACTACTCTTCATTATAAGATCTCAAAGTGATTCACAAAATAAAATACAGGATAAAAAGAAGTAAATAAGTAAATCCAAGCAGTAAAACAATAACCCCCTTTCCCACAGACACATTTAAAAGGCTATAGCAGTGGTTTTCAACCAGTGTGCCTTGGCACCCTTGGGTGCCTTGAATGATGGTCAGGGTGCCGTGGGCAACACTGGCCTCTATCCCTCTTTCCTGCCCTCCTCTGATGTCCTCTCGTGTCTCTGCCTCCAGAGGCTTGCACAGCCGTTTGTTGCAGCAGCCCTGGCTACAAGCTCCATAGATGAATGATGCCTCTGGGGCTGGCCAGGTTGTGCTGGTTGCCAGGAGCTTAGGTGGCCTCAGAGTAAGCAAGCAGGCAGGCAACCAGTCCACCAGACCTTGCTGTTGGGAATGGATGGATAAGTGGTCAAGGAAGCTGTGGACTCAAAAAAGTTGAAAACCTCTGAATATTAATAAGCCAGAGGCCTGGTTGAAGAGGAATGTTTGTGCCTGGTGCCTAAAAAAAGAAGGCACCAAGCAAACCTTCCTGGGAAGAACATTCCACAAATGGGGAGGGGCACTAAAGAGAAGGTCCGTTATCGTGTTGCCACCTTCTGGAACTCATGTGGAGGAGGTGCATGGAAAAGGGCCTCAGGTGATGAACACAGAGTCCAGGATGGGGAGAAGCAGGTATTGCGGTCCTGAATTTGACTTGTTAGCAACTAAGCATTGCTCATTAAACAACTTGCTTCTTGAGTTATTTTGCTGTTCAGGTGGTCTGTGTAAAATGCCCAGTTTCCATTCTTCTTCTGAAAATTAAATCTCTGAGTTATAACTTGCATAATATAAAGCACTGTTAAATTAAGGTAAATTTGACTGTATTTACAATAACATTAAAAGATTTCAAGCGAGTTCCATAAACATTTCTGTGTGATTGGCACATGCTCCTTTAAATGTTGTTAAAACAATAGAGTTAAATTTGACACATAGAAGCCACTTCTTTATGAAACATTTATGGGAATCTCAGGAACTGGATTATTGTCAAGCAATGATTAACTGCACGGATGTTGAAGCACACTAATTTTCAAAAGATGGCTTCCCCCTGGGAATTAAATGCCGTTTAACTCTTCCCATATGATTTAATGATGATCATGCTTTTTAAATAAGGTCGGCATTTACAACGACAGAAAGAGTGTTTCACTTGTTTTATTCATTTTTAATTTAGGGCATGTGCAGAAGAAGTCCACCCTGGTATTGACTCCATGCTGTTTCAGTATTTCAAGGTGCTGCTGTTTTCTTATCTAGCAGTGCAAGCAGGGCTGTCCCTGGGGACTCTGGGGCCTAAGGCAAATCACGCTAGTCCTGCCTAGGTATTTGCCTGAGCACAGGTGGGCTTAAAACTGCTGGCAGGACAGGGGCATATGGGCGTGCAGCACTCCAAGGTCTACAGGATTCATTTTAGACCATCATGTGTTTCTAACTGAAACTTTGCCTTATCAGGTTTTTGGTTGCAAAGAGATTTCTAAGCCTGTTCAGTTGAATCCACTTAGAAACCATTCCTTATAATCCATGCTAAACACAAGGTGGTCTCAAATGGAGCCCATATTCCTGGAGGCAAGTGTAGGACCTGTGTGCACATCCATGCCCTGCTCACAGTTTTAAGCCCAACCATGTTCAGGACCCCCAAAATGCAGGTCTGGGATGGGGGGGCGGAGGCTCCTGATCCGACCCTTCCAATGGACGACTTCTAATGGCAAACTGTTCAGTTGCAGTGCCTGGCAGATTTTACCTTTGTATACTGACATATGAGAAAAAAGTGGTGCAACATGTCGCTTAGATTCAATCTAGCGTTTGTCTGATTTCTGCTGATTCCTTGTCCTCCTGCCTTGTCCTCAAATGTTGCAACCTTTCAGGGGTCACAGGGAACTGCAACAGGACGGAGAAGGTTGGATGTCACCGTTCCACAAACCATACTCTGCTCATGATGCTTAAGATTCCGAGTAATAAAAAATAAAGACGTATCGGCAAATAACTTGCAAAGTATTTAGAGCAAATAATTGCACACAGATCATTTCATTTATTTATTAAAAAAATTACTTAAAGGGTGTCACTTTTCGGTACATGTTCAGAAAACTGTTTCTGTTTTATTAACAGTGACATAGTGCTTGTAATCCTCGTTTGTTTGGGGAAATATTCACTTTGACTTCCAGATGCTTCAAAATTGTTCATGCATGTTATTAAAACAAAAACAAAGACTACAGTTCTGTGCACAGAAATTTGTTCAAAATCCTATTGAAATGTTGGAATTGTGAATTTCCTGGTGTTTCAATCCCATGCACACTTACATGGGTGTAAGTCCCACTGATTTCAATGTGACTTCTTGAAAATATTGCATTAAACCAGGCTTAATAGGACTTTTAATGTATGCTGGATTGTAGATAAGGCATATAATCTGCTAATTGTCCCTGCACGCACACTTTTCCTATTTCTTCCCCCCCTTCAAAACAGCATTTTTTCTTAGAATACTCTCCGTACTTTTGTACATTGTGTACAAAACATTCTTATGTTTATTTCAAAATGCCAGTTTAAACAAATAAGTATAATTTAGACTTTTGTACTCCCTCTGCTGGTTGCTGAACTGTAAACAATCCAACTCAATCCTATTCTTATCTCCTACTTCTGATCCGCTTCTGGAATTGCATGATCCTTCAGAATGGTGTGGCTGCTGATGCTATTTGTGTTGATATCAGAGCAGAAATGTTTTTCCACTTGCACAAGTTGCTTTATGGATCCAATAGCTAGTGTAAAAACAGACCTCACTCACACCCACCCACACCCACCCATTTTGCTGAGAACCAAGCAAATTGTAGGAAGGAGTGACCTCAAGCTTTTCTTCTGCCTCTGAGTTAATTCTTTCTCAAATAACTTTTCTTTCAAACTGGTTTTGTAAATCATTTCTGCAGGTGTTTCCTTTAGTATATTTACTCTGTTCTGTGCATTATTTAATGTTGGGTAATCAAATGTGGATTTGTTTAAACCACTAGACTGCTAAGGATTGCTGCTGATAAGGATTTCTTACTCCGTGCCAGATTCTGCCTGGGCCTTGAAACACTGTTTCTAGGTATAGTATCATTAAATCAGAAGAAGAAAAAACGGAGCTAGATTTCTTGTACAATTCAGTGCCTGCTATACAGTTCTACTCAGAAATAAATCCCTTTGCATACTTATGTATAGGGTTGCAGCTTCAAAGTATTAACAAATTCAATGGTTCTTTAACAATTTGTTAAAAGGGATGTTTTTCCTTGTTTGCTTATTTCCAGTGTATTTTTTCCTTTGGTAGGTAGTTTCATTCCTAAAATAAAGCTGCTAGAACTCTACCCATGGATACCAGTGTATTTTCTTCATGGATGGGAATGCACCCTTTTAGCGGTGGAATTTTACCACAAAAATAGCTTGAGATGAAAGGGGTTGTTTTATTTATTCAGAAGTATGGATATTTCACCTTTCCTCCAAGGAGCTTCAGACAGTATGTATTGCCTTCCCCCTTTTGTCCTCGTAGCAAAACTATGACGTAGGTTTTTTCCCCACTGTCACTATCCCCCAGCCAGAGCAACTCCCTCTGACTTCACCGTTATGGTCAAATGAGCAGTGCTCCATTCCCTTTAATGAAAACTTACTGGTTTCAAAGGGACTTTGAGGAAGTCAGCTCCAAAGGATTCATTATAGTTCGCCATGCTGATTACAGTTGGATTATATTAATGGACTGATCTTCCACGCAGTACACAAATTACTAAGAAATGTTGGCTGTTTCTGTTCGTTCTTTCGTCTAATATTTTCCCACTCAGAAAAGGAGGGTAAAACCCATCCTTTACTGTCATTGGCAAAAAATCTCTTTTTTTTGTGTGTGGGGGGGTGCGTGCAAGGGAAACTTCAAATAAATACAGCTACTTCAGTTCTCCATCAGAAGTTTCTACTCACAACTTGACCAGTTGTGTTGAGATATTTAGAAGGTACTCTAGGATTGGTGTAATAGTACCTTGTTAGCACATGGCACTGTTATATCAAAGCACCAGTGTAAAACAAAGATAAGATAATTAATGAAAGGCTGTCCTCTTAAACCAAATGCTGTTTTTTTTAAAAAGGCCTTCCCTAATAATACAGTTACTGTACAGTTCAGCTATATATTAAATGTTTATTCAGTGTACAAAATGGCAGATAGAAGGTACTTCCACATCACAGGACTTACATGCAGAAAAAAACCAAAGTTTTCACATACATGATGCACATGAAAAGACGCCACACAATATTCCAGCGTGCCTGAGTATCAGAAACCCTCATAAAAAATTCAAATAGGAGAAATTGCCTTTGATCTGTAATGCAGAACAGCACTTGTGGAGGTGTAATGCTATTAGTACTATTAACAAGGAGCTTTGACTGGAAGGTTGAAAAAGGGCCTTTCTAACAACAAGCTATTAGGCTGAACATGCAGTACTACCATAAGTAATCATAGTCTGACCTGCCCCACAGGATTGTTGTGAGGATCAAATTAGAAGGGGGAGAACCAGGTATCCCGTGTGTCCTTGAGTTTCAAGGAATAGAAATGTAAATGCTCAAGTGCATTACTATTGGCACTTGAGGGTTGGATGCAATTATTTGCTCAAACATGCCTTTTCCGTCTGCATATAGTGAGGGACAGGCATTCATGAACAGAAAAATAGAGCATGCAGCTGAGTGGGCTGTTACACATATAGGAAAATAGTAGCAAACCACAAAGTATAAAGAATTTACTCCAGGAAAGATGGAGGCAATTTAACTAACTGAGAACAAAATATTAATTTTAAACCACTGATTTAAACTGAGTTTCCTGTTTTATGATTCTTGCATTTCTTGAGCAAGAAGCACATACTACTTTGTTGCTGAAACAATTCAAATGTAGAGGGCTGTGCCCACTGCTGTGCAGGTGGAAGCCTGCAACCTTGGCATACCACATTCTAACCAACTGAGCTATCCATACATACACTGAACTGTAACAGAACTCAGGGACAGTAACAATCTGGCCATATAAAGGTGGTGGTTTGAGGTACCAGCCTTGTCTTAAACGACCTCGGGTTTCTTTTTGTAAGACATGAGTAACATCTTAAGAGTTAAATGTTGTGAAGAAGACAAGGGAGTTTTCAGCCGCTTGGTGAAGGCAGCCGGGGTGGAGATGGGGAAGCAACACCCACCTAGTGGCAGCAAAAAAGTAGAAGGAAGGATAGACAAACACCCACATGGGGGTGGGGTGGGGGGTGGACCGACTGGCCAACTCTCCCTTCTTCACATGGCCTGAGCTACCACTGGGAAGCTCTGCCAGTAGTGGTCCTCTCTACTGATGTAATTCACTTCCACTTTGGCATTAAACCTTTCCCCCTGGCATGTATTTAAAGACCCCTTAAGAAAATGAGGGTGGACTCCTCATGGTCATCTCTTCCTTATTTAATCGCTGCAGTTCTTTCTATAACCCCATCTCCAAATATAACAAAAATAGTTGGACCTTTTCCATTCTTGCCTGCCCTATTTAGCTGCGACCTGTTTGCCTCTAAAGTGGGTGATGGAGACCTATATTTTATAGCAAAATGAGCATGAGGGCAACTTAATTAATGCTTTCCTCTCCCTTACCCCCCTGTGCTTTGTTGCTGCAGGAATGTCTCCTGGCTTAGTTCTTGAATCATAAATGAAAGTGCTACAGGCAACAGGGTACAAATTTATTTTATTGTACTTATAACATAACACACCTTTTTCTAAAGGAGCTCAAGGTAGCATACATGGCTCCCCCCCTCATTGAATCCTCACAACAGCCCTGTGAGATAGGTCAGGCTGAGAGGCAGTGACTGGCCCAACGTCACCCAATGAGCATCATGGCTGAATGGGGAGTTGAACCCTGGTCTCCCAGATTCTAGTCTGAGACTCTGACCACTATAGCACATTGAGATAAGGCAGGGGAGTTCCCTTGCACACACATTTTAATTGTAAAAGTTAAACCACCCCACTTCGCTTTAGACACGAATGGGTCAGGCATATAAATAAACAAATGTGGCTCCCCTCATCAAGCTCTAGTTGGTTCCTAAATTAAAGCACTGTAGGAGCTCTGGTTAAATTGGAGCTTTGTTCTTCTTAGTGAAATATTTAGGCTTCAAGTTACGAGCACAGTATAAGGGACATAAAAGTGTCCTGCAATTTGTATCTAAATTGAGAACTGGTTTCTAACATGCTTTAGTGTCCACTTTTTAGATCCTAAAGAAAGCCTGAGAAGAACTTGATAGTTCTTCTTGGCCTGGCATTGAGACAATTTTTGGGAAAAGAGAAGAGTATCCTACGCTCCACAAATTAACAAAGTATGAAAATAAACAACTATAAAAAGAAGAGATAATGGTGACCAATTTGGCATTCAAGAATGTTATGTTTGTGGTTAAGTGATAATGGCAATAAACGCAGTAGAAAAAACCAAAACAAAGGTAATTAACATTCCATAGTACTAAAAGAGCCAATAGCTATAAGTCAGGCTTAATTTGCATTTCTCGCAACAATTATAAGCTTCTGCCAGTTGTAAACAGCCCCCCCATGCAATTGAAAGATGTAAGGAGCATGCTCAGTTTATTTATTTATTTGTAAATATAAAATAACTGTCTTTGAGCTGGAAACAAGCTATCAGTTTGGGTTTCTCAAGCGGTGCTTCCTGCCTAGCTAGGGACAATGCTTATTTTACACTACGTGAGAAAGCAAGTTATTTGCACGTTTGAGTTTATGTGTTCAAACAAGTCAAAGCTTACATCTATAGCTAATTGTCAGCATCCATCTATCTCAGTTGACTATGGGAAATTGAGCCTTTTGGGGCAAAGTCAAACTGTTGAAGATTTACACTGCCTGTTGTGGTTGTAGAGATGGATTATAGGACAGACATGTGCAGGTGAGGCAGATGAAGGTGTCTGGTTTTGCTACTATGGGTGCACCATGGCATTTCTTCTCACTGCACTCCTCCCAGTGGTCATTCCTCCTCTGGTCACTGTTGTGGATACACAACCTGACTGACTGTCTCCAGGCACTGTGCTCATTTTCAGTGGATTTCTATACTACTGGGTCAATGTTGTCAGACTTCATGTCACGTTTGTAAACATATTTGCAAAGCAGGGTTGGTCTGCCAACAGGTATGGTGCCTGAAGCCAGCTCCCTGTAGAGCATGTCCTTGCAGATCCTGCCATCTTCCATTCGGTGCACATGACCAAGACAGTGTAAACATTGCTGAGACAGAAGTGCAAACATGCTGGGAATGTGGGCTTGGGAAAGCACATCTTTGTTTGAGACTTGGTCCTGCCATGCGAGGCCTAAAATCTTCCTGACACAGCCCATATGGAAGGCATCGAAGGATCACGCCTGGCAGCTGTAAGTTGCCCTTGATTCACTTCCATAAAGCAGTGTGCTCAACATGCAAGCCTAGTGGACCTTCATCTTGGTATTGGTCATTAGCATCCCATTCTACCATACATCATATTCTGTATGGCTAATAACATTCAGTAATTGGTTTTGTTGAAAACAAAATTGTAGATCAGTTCAGAGGGCAAAAGATCAGTTCAGAGGGCCGTGAGACTAGAAGCTCTAAAACTCCGAATTGAGAGTGATTCCTTAACCATTTACCCACAGACAGTGTGTTTGCAGCAATATTTATTGTAGAGTCAGACAGGCAATAGACCACAACAGGCTACCTTCTCTGGCTTCCACTATTTTGCAGTCATGCAAAAGTTCTGGGACCTTTGATCATGCTGTCTAACTTGGCAGAGGCTATAGTGAGGGGCCATAACTGTTAGGTTTGAATATTTCTGTATTGGCTGTTTTGTGTGTGTGTACATTTGGAGTCATTTTGTGTGGATGTTTATTTGTATAACTATTATTTTGTGGTAGTGGACTACTTAATGTGGGAATAAGTACAGTGGTACCTCGAGTTACATACGCTTCAGGTTACTGACTCCGCTAACCCAGAAATAGTGCTTGAGGTTAGGAACTTTGCTTCAGGATGAGAACAGAAATTGTGCTCCGGCAGCGCAGCAGCAGCGGGAGGCTCCATTAGCTAAAGTGGTGCTTCAGGTTAAGAACAGTTTCAGGTTAAATACGGACCTTCGGAACAAATTAAGTACTTAACCCGAGGTACCACTGTAGTCTTAAAAACTTTCTGGATTGATTTAGAGTGATATAGTGTTGAGAGAAGATGAGTAATGACTTACTGCATTTAAAGTGATGTCATAGAGATGAAGGGGTGAGAGTTCCATGAGTCACTTTGTCAGTTGAAGGCATTTGCTGATCGTAACTTTATCTGTTATCTGTAATGCAGTGAGATCATAACTTCCTTTAGCCCAAAACTGTTTCTGGGCACTGTTTTGAGGTATCATGAGACTATTAGATGTCTTGTGCTCTACCAAACTTTTGTAGCCCTGCCAGCATTGTTACTTTTCAGGGTGCTTGTTATGAGAAATATGGATGAATACTTTCAGAACCCAAGTGACGCATCATCTAGAAGAAATTCACCGAAAATACCAGACAACTTAGCAGCGACAGAGAGTAGAGCCAGCCTCAGAGCTAGAATTGAGAACTGTATTTCAGTGGCAGAGAAAAAAATTGGTGAGCATTTTTCAGCTGAAAGCATGAATGTTCTCTTACAGGAGCAGCAAACTGCTTAGTGAAATAGTAGCTTATTTATTTATTTTAGTTAGTAAATGTATACAACATACCTGATTCTCTCCCAGTTCCATTTTTTGCCTTTCAACAACCCTATAATGTAGGTTATACTGAGAGATGGTGACTTAGCCAAGGTTACCTAATGAGATGGTTGAGTAGGGATTTCAACCTGAGTAGTCCAACACTCTAACTTGTCTTGGTGCTTGTCTTTTAGTAGTTAATCCTTATTTAAGTGGTTGTTATGTAGGTTTTTAGACTTACATTTTTAAATCTTTGTAAATTGCTTTTAGACTTGCTTTGAAAAAGTGATGACTAAATTTAATAAATCAATACATAATAACTAAGCATAGTTCAGACATTGCACTCTTCTGTGGTATGTGAATTATAAGAAAAGTTGGCTGTGGTGAGTGAAGTCAATGAGATTTATTAAAAGCTGTTCATAGATAAATCCTAGTGCTAGTTTTTCACTTCAGTCCGAGATGGGAGACTGCTGTTAAGGAAAACAAGGACAGAGTGCAGAACTACTTGTCTGTTTATTTGGATTGCAGCCAATACAACGAATATATTTTGAATGCATAAACGTATCAATACAATGTTTATATATTACTATTACTGTTGTTTGTCGTTGTTATTACAGTGGTACCTCGGGTTACATACGCTTCAGGTTACAGACTCCACTAACCCAGAAATATTACCTCGGGTTAAGAACTTTGCTTCAGGATGAGAACAGAAATCGCATGCCGGTGGCACAGCGGCAGCGGGAGGCCCCATTAGCTAAAGTGGTGCTTCAGGTTAAGAACAGTTTCAGGTTAAGAACAGACCTCCAGAACGAATTAAGTTCTTAACCCGAGGTACCACTGTATTGAGTTTATATGCTTCTCGTTCAGCCTGTACTGCACCAATTTCATTGGATACTAATATTTGCTTCTGGGAGCAATTCAAGGTGTTGGTTTAAACCCTTTTAGCTTAAAATGGCCTGGGTTTATCAGTAACAATTTCTCCCTGTATGAGTTCACTTGACTGTTAAAATCTAGTCAGATATCAAAGAGTGTGATATTGAAAGTAACCCCCCCCCACCTTGCATTTTGTTGGAATAATCCCATTCCATGGACACCGTACAGACACTCTGCTCACTTGAACCATAGTGAAGTAAGTGGGAGATGTACAATTGTACTGCTGGTAATAGGCAAATGGTAAAAGTAGGTGTAAAGTTTAGGGAGAACATTCTTCATCAACAGCTCTATGCACTTTAGATTTCCAGAGTGGTAATCATGGTAGTCTGTTGCAGGAAAACCATAATCCTGTGGCATTTTTAAGCCTTGAAATATATTATTGCATACTCTTTTATGGACTAGGGCTCACATCATCCATTCGTTTAGATTAGAATTAAGTCTAGTAATCCAATCCTTGCCTCTTACTTATGTTGAATATTATGTTTTTCTACAACACGCTTGGTGAATTTACTGAATGTGTTGTCATGTAGACACTACAGTTTTATTACCGTATTTTTCGCACCATAGGACGCACTTTTTCCCTCCTAAAAAGCAAGGGAAAATGTGTGTGCGTCCTATGGAGTGAATACAGGGGGGAGGCAGGCGGGAAAAGCCCCCAAGAGCTGCACACAAGCTCCGTGCGCTCTTGTGGGCTTTTCCACAGGAGGGAGAAGGGACTTTCATTTTTAGAGCACAGCCCTGCATCCTCACAATTTCTAACACATACATAGCATATAAAGGAAACTTCTTATTTAGCAGTGTATGAACATTTTCACTAAAGGGTAGCTGCTATACTGGGAGTGGATATACTTTTCTTTATTAAACAGAAAAGGCTTTTCTTTGTCATTGTACTTGGTACATATGAAATATAAAGCTGCATTAAAATATTAGTCTGTCTGAGCCAAGTACTACCTATTCTGATCGGCAGCTAAGACCTTGGGAATCATTGGGACTTTGTTGTTGCTCACAAAATAAAACTTCATGAGCGAATGGAATTTTAAGAACTTGCTATTTGAAACGTCATTCTCTATGGCGAAAGATCTGTACTTTACCTTTCTGACAGGCAGTGGCTATTCAAGGTCTTCAAGCCCTCCGACTATAGATCTTTTAAACTGGAGATGCCACTGTTGGATCCAGGAATTTTGTGTTATGCAGAAGTTCAGTATTTGTGGTCCTCACCAATCCCCTCCCCTGCATTCTCTGGTTTACCTAGAGCAGGGGTGTGAAACTCAAATTTATCGGGGGCCGCATCAGCAGTTTGGTCACCCTCAAAGGGCCGATTGTATCTGTAGGACTTTACATGAATGCATGTAAAGTGGAGGTTTCCTGTGTAGAATGGCCGGTGCTGCTAGAGGGCAGACGTTCTCTGGCTTGTAGGCTGCCGCGCATGCGCTGAAGAGGCGGCTTTCTTGTGTAAAAAAAAAAAAAAGCGAGAATAAAAGGTGAAGGCTGGTGGCCGGCGGCGGCTACACGGGCCTTGTGTTTGACACCCGTGACCTAGAGGGTTTGAGGAGAAGCAGAACCTTTTCTCTCAATTGTGTGGTTTATATAGAAGGTAAAAGTGCAGCAGCAACAACAGTGGTAGCCTGCCTTATTTGGAAAGGACTCAAGCTGTTTTGTACCTGCTGAAAAACCGCTATGGAAATGAGACCACTGGGGTCAGAGTGTATATGATGCCTGCTGTTCTGCTTGCCAGGTGTCTGGGCGGTACTCACCTATGGCAAGCAGACTTATGGACGCCTGATTTACATATGTAAACCCAGTGCTCTGTTGCTAAACTATGGCTCCTTGTCACTTTAAGTGGGGGCTAAAACTCATAATGTTAGTGTGGCCCAGAATATTTACTAGTAGTATATATGCAATAGTCATAACATAGGTTATAATTATAAGGAGGTATTTCCATTTAGAGTCAAACTCTAATAAGCATTCTTTTTGTCATTAACAGCATTTCTTTAAACATGCCTTGAAGCAAAGACTTCAACAAAATTTACTGAATTCATATTTTTTGTGTAGTTGTATTGGTCTCATAGAACCTGCAGTTGGGAAGGACACCACCTTTTTTGATGAACTAAAGTTACAAGTGCTGCGTTTGTGAACTTCTGAATTCTTTCATTCTTCAAGTGTAGATTTTCAGAAGCAAAGCTAGACTTTTTAAAAGTGAAGCTATATGGCAGATAATGTCAGCCACCTCCCACCAGTGGCTTGTGAGGATTCTCCAGCTTTCTGGAGCAGATTAAAGGAGGGCACATGCAGCTGCAGGATGGAGACAAGGAAGGGTAAAGCCTTGTTGTGCAAGCAGAAGTCCTTTCTGCTTGTACACAGGTACCATTCACTTTCACTCATCATCTGTACATATTTAAATGGAAGTTAAAGAATTCCAATTGAAGTGAGTGAAATTACTTGGGAAGTAGGTGGTCTGCCTAGTTTGATTGCCAACAGATTCTGACAAGGCAAAATTCATGATAGATTTTGGGAACTTGCTCAGATGACATATCTATAGACATTTCAATGAAAGCTAAAAACAAGTTAACAATTTAGTAAATACTTCCATTAAAAAAATGCAGCAACTTTTTTTTTTTTTAAAGCAAGCTGTAGGTTGAAAAAACATTTCTGGAAGTAAATTGCTAACGTTTCCCTTCTGTCTCTGTGAGCCAGTGGTGCTTATCAGCATGTGTTCTAGGCTGAATATTGCTTCAGACCTTGATACAGTAGTTGGAGAAGGAACAATTCATACACTTCCATGCTGCCTATGGATTATTCCAGGGTTGCAAACTAAGCTGGCCCTTACATTAGAAACTGGCATGAGGCAGCCTATGAAGAAATTCCACTGAACAAGCTATTTGCTGCAGAAGACAGAACAGATAAAACACATGCTATTTTTGGTGCTCAGAAGTAAATGCCAGACCTGACAGAGTATTCACAATGTATGTGAGTATTATTGAAATAATGAGGATGCTGTTGAACAGTCCACCTTGTGTTCCACATCCCAGGGGTACATACTCTTGTTTCTTTATGAACAATCAATTCTGGAAACAGGGCTCCTCCTCTGTTTTGAACACTTTGTCCTTATGCAATTACTACAGGAGGGAGGTGAGAAGAGCTTAAACCAAAGAAGTTGTGTTTATTCATAGTGCTACTTGCTGCAGCACACTTAGCCCGCGATAGCTTGGGAAGCCTTCAAGTCTTCACGTTTATTTAAATCACCTTATTCTCTTGCCCCTCCTTTTCTCCCCGTTCACGCTGCAGTGGCTGAAGTGCAAGGCTTTACAAGCTGATAAGAACCACATGGTCCATTGCCATAACTCAGGAGTCCCCACTGGGCCTTCTGACGCACACAGTCCTCCCCTGATGTCAAACAGCTGATAAGTAGCACCTTGGCTCTCTTCCCAAACATGTGCGCCAGAGAGGAAGAAAGGTTCTTTGTCTGAAAAAGGCAGCTCTGTTGAAGCATTTTTAAAAACATCTTATTGCTTTCCTTGAAACAGAGCCAGAATCCTGTCTGTTCAAACTATTTAGTATTATTCCTAAATTACTTGGCAAGCACGAATGTCCACCAGAAAAGTGTTTAAATCACCGTGTGCAATATTTACTTCATTGTGCTGTTGGAATCAGATACGGAATGCAACATGCAGTGTTTGTAAAATAGGAAGACTCAGCTAAATTCTGCATGGCTTAAGGAAATTGTTCGTAAGTTCTGAAGTTTGTCTTGCAAAATAGTCAGAGCTTTGATCTTCAGTTGCCCTAACACAAACAGAAGGGCTCCGTCTGTTCATGAAAAGCGTATTTAGTATAATGAATGCTCCTACTGGTGAAAGCAGTGTGTGTGTGTGTGTGTGCGTGTGTGTTTGTGAGAGAGAGGGGGGACTATTTTCACTCTCCTTTCCCTGGAGTTTCCAGCACCACCTCCTGCATTGTTCCAGAGCATGGGTAGGCAAACTAAGGCCCGGGGACCGGATCTGGCCCAACCACTTTCTAAATCCGGCCTGTGGACGGTCTGGCAATCAGCATGCTTTTACATGAGTAGAGTGTGCCCTTTTATTTAAAATGCATCTCTGGGTTATTTGTGGAGCCTGCCTGGTGTTTTTACATGAGCAGAATGTGTGCTTTTATTTAAAATGCACCTCTGGGTTATTTGTGGGGCATAGTAATTCATTCATCCCCCCCCCAATATATAGTCCGCCCCCCACAAGGTCTGAGGGACAGTGTACCGGCCCCCTGCTGAAAAAGTTTGCTGAGCCCTGTTCCATAATGTCCTCCAATCTTTTAGAGCAGGTTGTTTGGGAGTGGGGTGGGGGCAGGAGAAGTAAATGAAAATTGCGCCTTTGACCAGTTGGAGCATTCCATGAGTGGACTTCTCCCCATAGAAGCTTAGGGTGCAAGTCCATATATTGTGCCAAAAAAGAGAGAGAGGGTACCAAATGCAAATAACTTCTTAGAATTTGCACATTATTTCAAAACATTACATAGCCCATAGTTGCCAATAGGTTTTTTTTTGAAAATTTCACATACTTCAACTTTTTACTTAGTTGGAGTTCTTGCTGGCCCAAGTATGGCATAGTGATTGGAGTGTCAGACTAGGATCTGGGAGACCAGGGTTCAAATCCCCATTTGGGCACAAAGCTCACTGGGTGACTTTGGGCCAATCACTGCCTCTTAGGCTAACCTAGCTCACAGGCTTGTTGTGCAGATTAAATGAGGAGGGAGGAATCATGTATGCGCCCTTGAGCTCCTTGCAGAAAAGTGTGGGATGTAAATACAATAATTAAATAAAAATAACAGTTCATGCTGCATTTCAATTTTGGTGGTTGTAAATAGATTTTTAAATACGTTCAGATATACTCCAAGGATGGCTGTATATATATTTCTTTATGTAACTCAGAAATAATTTCTTTACTCAGTATATCTCTGTTAAGAAAAAAATAATAATGTTCCTACTCTGTGCATTAATTTTTTTAAGCTATTTGGACACTCATCATGCCTATAGATGGTTGTTACTGAAATGTACGTACATTGCAACAAATTGTTACATAGTTACTACCTTGCCTTTTTTTTCTTCCCTTGAGACTATTTGTTTAATTATGCAACCCAAATAATTCTGTTTCAAACTTAATACAGTTCTGCCTGTATCATGCCTCTGGGTTGTTATGTAGGACAGTTTTGTGTTTTTCTATTTGAGTTTTTCAGATTTGTCAGCTGACAGTGAAAAACAGTTTTCTATGACATGAGGACATTTTTGTTAATTTGTCAGGCATTTAAGATTCAGCAACACAGAATGGTTCTTAAAACGTATACTATAAGACTAAAAGAACCTCATTGGTTCTGACTGAGGTTCCATCTAGTGCAGCATTCGTTCTGTAACAGTCACCTACCAGGTTCTTCTTGGGTTCACAGCACCTGTAACTCTGCCTCTGGACTTGGAGGTTCTGTGTTGCTACCATTGCTAACAACTGTTGATAGATCTGTCCTCCAGTAATTTGTTGTACCTTGGAGTTTGAATGCCTTGGTACTCGGACGTTTTGGCTCCCAAACACCGCAAACCTGGAAGTGAGTGTTCTAGTTTGCGAACTTTCTTTGGAACCCGAATGTCCGACAGGGCTTCCATGGCTGTAACTTCATGTCCTTTTATAGAAGTAACTTTACTTCCCTCAATATTTCCCACTCTCAAATAGCTCTTTCAAGATTTCTCATGTGAAATGGAAATTATGAAAACAGATGGATAATGAGCTATGTTTAAATGAGTGTTATTTTTGGTATAATTTTTACATTGCCATTACAAAGTACCTTGAGAACAGTGAATTATGGCTTACTGAAAGAAAGAAAAAAGATACTAGGTAAGACGTGCATAATAATTACTTAGAGAAGAATGGAGAAAATTCTTGGATTCTTCTGGATAAATCAGCAACCCTTTCTCCCTTTACTGCTGGGGAGACACCCAGTGGACCAGGCTTGGCAGTCAGGTGAGGCTACCCACGTTTCAATCACCTGATGCCACAGTGATATCAGGTGACCTCTTTTTGTCCTTGTAGTTTGAAATCAGACTGGGGATAAAGGCACAGTGCTTTGCAAGGCATGACATACAACTGGCCACTGGTGCTTGCAGAGCCTGGCGTGTGGTGCTTTGCAAGGCCTGAGGATCATATGATGTCAGGTGCAGGGCAGGTGGATGTGGCTTGGTCGATACTGCCTTGTATGCCAAATGGAGAGGCTTGATGGGATTAATTGGGCCTGAGGGCTGGTCTCCACCCCTGTTTTAATGTGCATGGCTGTGGAAAGAAGCAAAATCAAAGGGCATAATGGGTAGATGAAGCAGAGCCATGAGAGATCTGAATGTCATGTACGTTGGAGACAGATGTCACTTTAGGAAGTTAGTAGAAGAAAACAGTATGAGTAATGTTAAGCCTCTGTTTCTGACATGAAAATAGACTTCTACAGTCATACTTCAGGTTGAAGTTGCTTCAGGTTGAGTGTTTTCGGCTTGCGCTCCGCAGCGACCTGGAAGTAACGGAACGTGTTACTTCCGGGTTTCGCCACTCGCGCATGCGCAGACGCTCAAAATAACGGCATGCGCAGAAGCGGCGAATTGTGAATCGCGCACACGCAGACGCGGGTTGCGTTCTGCTCTGGATGCGAACGGGGCTCCAGAACGGATCCCGTTCGCATCCAGAGGTACCACTGTATTCACAGCATGCTGAACTTCCTGCATTGTAGTCTATGGATTTAAAACCATTTAAGGAAGAGCTGCAGCATTGGAGGGAAACCTGCAGCTCATGGACCTAATTAGACCCATCAGAGGTTGGCCAGCCAGGCTGTTTAATAGCAATGATAACAATAATAGCAGCAGCAGCAGCAGCAACAACAACAACAACAAATTATTTGTATGCTGCCCATCTGCCTGGTTTCCCCCAGCCACTCTGGGTGGCTTCCAACAAATCAAAACATCAAACATTAAAAACTTTCCTGTACAATTGTTTACGGCAATTGATGCCCAACTTTTCCAGACCTGTTCCCATATATGGCATGAGTTATGGGAAGGCTAAAACTGTGACGCGAGACTTTAAGCCAGGCTTCTTCAACCTCGGCCCTCCAGATGTTTTTGAGACTACAATTCCCAGCATCCCTGACCACTGGTCCTGCTAGCTAGGGATCATGGGAGTTGTAGGTCAAAAACATTTGGAGGGCCGAGGTTGAGGAAGCCTGCTTCAAGCTGTGACTAAAAAGGAAAGAAGATTTAGGATGGATTGTTCCTGATTTTCTCTTTGAATTCAAGTCAGGGATACAAAGGAACACGTTTCCTTTGCAGGCACAGCTTGAATGGCATGGATTGAACCCACAGCTGCCTGCAGGGAAAGCTTGTGAGGGCTGCATGCAGCCCATATGTGCTCTGCAGGGAGTTCTGTGCTATGCATTATTACCACACAGTTTCAAGTGTAATGCACACTCATATGACCCTTGTGCAGAAAGCAGTTCTGGATCTAAAAAGCTGTTGACTTACACTCAGTACTCAGGTTAGGTAGGTGCAATTCACCTTCCCTCTCTCAATTGGAGATAAAAGCTGCCAACATAGATGGAGCTGATCTTGTATTGCCAAGGGGAGCCCCTTGTAAGTGCATGAGCAGGTACTGTGCACACCCTTCTCCGGGTCCATTTTTTATGTTATGTTAGAAATGCTGTGCAAGCTGTGTATCCTCCCCTTTTATGCTGTTCTAAGCAGTCATGATCTGCCAAAATCTAACATTAACATGAATGCTAGCCTGTATTAGTGAGTGAGAAAGGTGTCTGTGTGATATTTCAGCTATTATGTGAGGGAAGAGTGATAATACTGGTTTTATTTGAGTAATGGATGTCTTCACTGAAAGGTATTAGCTTTAAAATTTAATACTGTGGTACCTCCGGTTACATACGCTTCAGGTTACAGACTCCGCTAACCCAGAAATAGTACCTCAGGTTAAGAACTTTGCTTCAGGATGAGAACAAAAATCGTGCTCCGGTGGTGCGGCAGCAGCAGGAGGCCCCATTAGCTAAAGTGGTGCTTTAGCTTAAGAACAGTTTCAGGTTAAGAACAGACCCCAGAACGAATTAAGTTCTAAACCCGAGGTACCACTGTACTGTGTTATCTGGCATTACCCATACTCAGAGCTGAGCTACTAAAATGGATGAACTTAAGTAACATAAGCATATTGATTTCAGCAGGTGATTTCAGCAGGTCTACTTGGAGTTTTAAAATCACCCACCCATAATTACTGACGCTATTCAGCTCTTAAGTGCCACATCTAGTGGATGCAGTGATGATTCCATACAAATATGGCCTAATTATGTTTGCAACTGCATAAATATAACTGAGGTTTCATGGTATTTGCCTCTTCTTGCCATATTTATGTGTGTTCCTCTTTCAGAGTTGCATGGCCATCAGTAATTTAAAAACTTCAACAACCCATTAAAATATTCTGTAGTCCATAGCTGAACCATGATTTGAAAGTTTCTACTTACATGCCCATCTCCTTAGGGGCGGCTAAACATTCTTTTGGCTCAAAGGCCACATTGAGGATTTGCCTCCTCTCTGAGAACCACGTGCCAACCTGAGCCCAATTTATATGTGCACATGCACACTCAACCTCAGAGGGGACAGATGAACACATACACACGTGCACATACACATACACACAGAGCCTGCACATATTGACATACACACAGAACCCCTTCTGCCTCTGGCACATCATCATCACCAAGGTTTTGAGATAGGAAACAGAGGGATGCTCTTCTGCTTCTTAGATCTAAGAATGGTGCTGCAGCAGAAGGAGGAGGGACTCTCTTGAAAAGGTAAGAAGCCCTGCTGTCAGACTGTCAAAGATCTCTCCAAAACAGTGTGAGGACAACAGTGCCACCTGTTGTTAAAGAAATCAAAACCCTTTTTCTGAAAATGCAGCCAAATTACTGAGAGGCTTTGTTTGCCATCCAGAATCACCTGGGGAATCAAATTCAGCCTGCAGACCATAGGTTAGCCACCCCTGATTTAGCTCATGTATGAAATCACTAAAGTCAGCTGGACACTCTTGAATTTAACTGATAGCATGTGGGATAATATCATTAATGTGGAATCTTTGTGTTGATGGAACAAGTTAGTTGGATACCATTCCTTGGACTGGCAGGCTTAATCTACTGTTGAGGGGCTCCTATGCCTATATGTTTCATCAGCTCTGCCTTGCTTGAAAGTTAAGGATGGTCAAGCAAGGGGGTTCTGGCATACAGGTTTTTGTACAGTGGCACCTCGGGTTAAGTACTTAATTCGTTCCGGAGGTCCGTTCTTAACCTGAAACTGTTCTTAACCTGAAGCACCACTTCAGCTAATGGGGCCTCCTGCTGCCGCCGTGCCACTGGAGCACGATTTCTGTTCTCATCCTGAAGCAAAGTTCTTAACCCGATGTCCTATTTCTGGGATAGCAGAGTCTGTAACCTGAAGCGTCTGTAACCCGAGGTACCACTGTATGTGCACAATCCATGGAATGTAACTCCTGTGCAAGATGCAGTCGTACTACATCAGAAAAAATGTAACATCCTTGATGTTCAGTGAGCCCCTTGTACTGGTAAAAAATCTTTGTAAATTTTGCTCATTAATGTAATGCTACGTTGGTTTTTGTTTTTTCCTGGAACAATTAACTTACAAAATATTTTAGTGAAGAATTTAATTAGTGATTTTTAAAGTAGGATTATTTTCGCTTTATCGTCTAGCGTGTTAAATAACTTTATTTTGTAACCTAAGTGTTCTATATGTTCCCACAGGGTGCATCAATTTAATGGCCTTGGGTTTCATTTTGCTTAGTTTATATGAGCTTAGCAAATGAAACGGCACTAGATCACGTAAACAGGAGAGAACATTATGGTTTGAAACTGATTAAAACTGTATTTGGGATGCGAGGGTGGGAAATTAAAATAATTAATCTTGTGCTAACTGATTAAAAAGTCGGTAATGTCCACTGGCGGGAAATGGTGGAATGTCAAAACAGCAAAAATCTTAGATCATGAACTTTTTGAAATAACTAATGTTAATACAGTGGTACCTCGAGTTACAAATGCCTCAGGTTACAAACGCTTCAGGTTACAAACTCTGATAACCTGGAAGAGTTACCTCGAGTTGAGAACTTTGCCCCAAGATGAGAACGGAAATCGTGTGCCAGTGGCGCAGCGGCAGCAAGAGGCCCCATTAGCAAAAGCATGCCTCTAGTTAAGAACAGTTTCAGGTTAAGAACGGATCTCCGGAACGAATTAAGTTTGTAACTAGAGGTACCACTGTATTTTAGTGTTCTGTGTATGGAGTGCTCATGGGCAAAGAGCAGTAAATGGTGCCTTTGAAAGTTTTTGTGGGCTAATATTTGGATATGCACAATTGAGCATGAAACTTTATTGCATGTGGTTTCCTGTCAATCTTCTTCAGTAATAGCAAACCAATGAATAGAGGGAGCTAATATATCTGATTTATGAATCTGAAATTGCTGTCAAATGAATTTAACAAGAAGTTCAAATGATAATTTTGTTGCAATTGTGCTGAAGGAAGTTGTTGCTTTTCTTTAGTTTAAGCAGGGAACAATCCATAAAAACATGAGGTCTGCTTCTCCTAATGCTTATGCAGAGTGATCATAATTAAGGCTGAACTTTGTAATTTAGCCCACAGATTACATGTAATAACAGTTATCACAGAAAAAAATATGTTGGTTTTGAAGGCTTAGATTATCATCTAACAGATGAAACATTTTCTTGGGAAGAAGTATCCATCTTCTTTCTAATCATGCCTCTTAATTAAAGGTTTCCCTTGCCTTGCTCTTATTTACTGTACTTCCTTATATCAAGGTAGCATGTGACAAAGCATTATTTTTAAAAGGGGTTTTAAGACTATATGCTGCTCACCCTTCAGAACTTGAGGTCTCTTCAGTCCCTGAATACCCTGTCTGCTACAGGTAACTCACATCTTGGTTCCAGGGGTCCATGTTTGTATGCAAAAATGCATAAAGCCATGAACCCCTGGAACTGGCTCCTGTGCAATGTGCAGGACTGCCTATCTGGTTTTGGGAAGGTAGGGCTCTGCCAAGGTCCTAGAGTCCTCCTGTCTCCTTGCCCAAAGCCTAGTAGGTGCTTGCTCAGCTTTGGGAAAGAGAAGGGAG
This sequence comes from Podarcis raffonei, assembly GCF_027172205.1. Taxonomy (NCBI): domain Eukaryota; kingdom Metazoa; phylum Chordata; class Lepidosauria; order Squamata; family Lacertidae; genus Podarcis; species Podarcis raffonei. Next base: position 73,937,734 of record NC_070604.1, on the reverse strand, counting down.
AAGTCTACGACCCTGCCAGAGCCCTTGCACCTGATGCTCTGTTTACCTAGCTTTGGAAGGGCTGTGTGAGGCCTCTGAAATGCTGACAGAGCCCTTGCAGCATCTTCCCAAAGCCGGGTAAACCGTGATCACAACTTTGCGCATGTGGGATGGGGGAAATAGATAAACGGAGACTGGGTTTCCTCCCTCTCCATTTATTTATTTATTTCCTCCACCAACCACGCAACGCTGCAATCGTGTAAATAAAACAAGCGTAAGATGCGAGTTACCTGTACTCCGCATGGGCAGTTGGAGAAGGTATAAGGCAGGCATAGGCAAACTCAGTCCTCCAGATGTTTTGGGACTACAACTCCCATCATCCCTAGCTAACAGGACCAGTGGTCAGGGATGATGGGAGTTGTAGTCCCAAAACATCTGGAGGGCCGAGTTTGCCTATGCCTGGTATAAGGGCTTTTTGGTGGGAAAACAAAGCTTGGATTCTATAGGAGAATAAATCAATTATATTCTCTGTAACTGAAAATGATACTTTCAATTTGTTTCCACTAAAACACATTCTGTTTATTAGTGGTTGACAGATTTTGTCCAAGCACAACTGTTAGGTACTGCTTAGGGCTTTTTTTGTGCTGTGCATTCTTCACTTAAATGGATTGTGATTCTTTATTTTTTTTTTAAAAAAAGGTCTGACTTGAGAAGGATATTATAAAATTACTGTTGAATTCTGATGTTTTCAACAAAGAAGGGATTCATTTAATGGGATTAGCTTCTAATCCAAATGAAGCAGTGTACACACATGCCATGGATGCCTTAAAAAATTACTATGAAAAGGGATTTCTTACCTGTGGATTTTGTCTTGATAAGAGGCAGGAAGGTATTCTGTTATGATTCACTCCTCTTGCATGGACCACAAAGGCATAGCCAGTCCTTCTGTCATCCCAATAAACTGCAGAATCCCCCCTTTTGCATGCTGAAACAGGAATTCACAGGGTAGGAATTTCCTGTTCCCAGGATATGCAGGACATTATTTAGCTCTTTGGGATGTACCATCCTGTCTCATAGTGGATAATTTTTTTAAAAACCCGTTTTGGAGCCTCATGTGGTTTCCCACTTCAGGGTGGGAAAAGCTTTCCCAGAATGTAAAGGCCAATTTAAGGTCACAGCCTTGCAATCAGTCTAGACTCTGAAGTAAGACTTATTAACAGGCAGTGCTTGTGGGTGGGGTGTAGGTTAGGATTAGTACAGTTGTAGATATCTGATTCTAACATTGGTTTTTAGAAACTCATATATTCATAGTTCTACAAAGTTCATTTTTAAAAAATGATTTACAGTAATGCATCTTGATCTATTGTGCTCGAACGTACTCAGGGGTTGTCTGTGAACACAAGAGCTGAGTGAACCTATGGATTGTGTTACTTGCATCTATATGCAATGTAAACAGGACTGTGTTTTATGATGCTGTGCACTTCCAGTTTGTCTCTATTTTTGGGTGGGATCCAATTGGCCAGTTCAGGTTGCATAATTAAAGTTGGTTTGGAGCTCTTGCCCAACCAACCAGTCCTGGCACCAGACTTTTGCAAGAAGGAAAGTGACAGGACATAGAAACTGGAAAGTGGGACAGCATCTGCTTGCTGTAATGTCACCTAACCTCCCTGCGAGCTAATCAGAATGAATGCTCAGTAAACACCCAATGTCCTCTAATCTCCCTGGAAACAAGAAAACAAACTCTCTTGAATAAAACAATAAATAAATAAAACAAACTCTCTTGAAGCAATCCTGGGTGTTCTTAGCACTAGATTCCATCATTCAGCAGGAATATTAAACGGTGGTATACACATGCTTTGGCTATAACTTAAAAGCAGAAGAGATTTCACTTACATTTATATTCTGCTCCATAACCAAAGTTTCCCTGGCCATCTGACAATGATCAGTTAAAATATTCTAAAAATACAATTTAGAAATTTTAAAATGCAGAATGTGGCATTGAAAAGTATTAGGCAGCATAAGAATAAAACAATCCAATAGAATTCTCAACCAGTGCAACAGATCTAAAAGCAAAAACATTTGACTGGATTCAACTAACCTGGCGTGTTGGTGAAGGCCAGCAGAAGGACTCCAGCTAGTGCACAAGAGCTCCCCCCCCCAATGTTCCCTCCCAGAAGAAAATCTGCTCTGGAGGGTCAGGAGAACCAACAGAACAATGTGGGGGTGGAGAGGAGACATGGGGGGGGGTGGAGAGTCTGACAAGCAGAAATGCATGCATTGATGAAAAAACCCTCTTAGTGCCATGTTGAATTTCATCCATTAAATGCTGCTAAAGAGCCATTAAAAATCTGCTTAGAATTCTGGGGAAATAAGAATGTCCTCATATCAAAAAGGATATAGTGGGCACCAAGGGAGCTTCTCTGAAGAGGACATTCCATCATCAGGGTGTTATAGCCAACAAAGCCTTCTTCCTGGTAGCCAACTGCTTCACCTTATTTGGTGAGGGCACCTGGAGAAGGGCCTTCAGAGGTGACCTCATTGTCTGCGTAGCTATATGTGGGAGGAGGTGATCTATCAGCAAATGATGCAGGACTTAACCAGCACCATGAACTGAGCCAAGAAACACTGGGAGGCAACTCTCGGAGGACAGGAGTAATGTCAGATCACCCAGTCCCAGTTAACAAGCTTGCCACCGTATTTTGGACCGACAAAAAATTCTAGACTGTTTTTGAAGCCAGCTCCACACAAAGCGCATTGTAATAAAATATTAACAAGAAGGTAGCAAGAACATGGATAACTGGCAAGGCTATCTCTACCTAGTTAAGTGTGAAGTTTATGACCCAAAGCTGATAAAAGGCACTGTGAGCTGGTAAGTCTATAATTCAAAGCTCACTAGGTAGGTAGCCTTAGGCAGACCATGTATCCCTGCACACGTGTAACTTGCTTACAGGCCATGTTCACAGACCAGAGTGGGGCCGCACCTTTAGTCTTACTCCTGACTTTGGATTTTTAAAAGTAAACAAACATGCATTGGGAGCAATTGTCTGAATAGAATGGCAGAGTTGCAAGACGCTCCTTGTGCCTAGATGTTACTTCAGGATGGAATCTACACACATATAAACAATACTGTGAAAATGCTTTTTTAAAAAAAGTTTTGAAAAATACATTGAATTTGGCATAGCTCACTGTCGCTGTCTTGTGTCACATTTGTATGTTGCACTTTACAACACATTTAAAACATTTTATTTGCAGCTGTGTAGCTGAGTCCCCTGACACCCAGTTGTACTACACATGAGCAATGCATAAATAAGGTACATCTCTCAGCCACAATACCCCCCATAAGAATAATACTGACTTTACAAGTCAGTTGTTATAAGGATTATGAGTGTATACGAAGTGTTTTGAATGCTTTGGAAGCATTACATAAAAATATTATTATTGTAGAAATAATGATGATGAAGGAATATTTTTTTATTATTTGTGCTAAAACAAATGTTTCTTATCCACGCATTCACAGTGAGAAGCAGTAGTTAAGGAGTTATTCTAATTAGTTCTGTCCCCAGCAGAACTAATTATCACTTTTGTATTCAGTGTGTTTTCTGTTTGTGAAAACATGCAACTTACTCCCTCTAGGCGATTTGCTGCACTTGTTTCCGACACACCTTTGAAAAATATTTGTGTCGTATTGCTCTTGCAACGTGAAGATAGGAAATGGATTTTTTCAATGAAAAACTTGATCAGGAAAATCTTGCATGCTAAACTCAAAGTTATGAGGCGACCAGAGCTGCTTTTTTTAATTATTATTAAATGTAAGCTGCTGTTTTTCTAGTACAGTGTTTTGAAGATACTTGTTTTAGTCTCAGTGACTGTGATCCTGCATTATTATGCATAAACAGGACCATGGACATCAATGGGCTTTAAGTAAGGGTAAGTGAGGACACAGAAATGACTCTGTCATGAATAATGACATTCTGTCATGTATGTTAACATTTTCTGTTTAAAATTCTACCATGTCTGTCAGGCTATTATTATTGCTTTCAGTTTATTTGTGTATTTGATTACTTCAGTACTCTCAGAACTGTGCTATTGTCTGCCGCTGTTACCCGCTCGCTATCTTTAAAGTGAGAGTCTTTATTTCCATGCTGTAGAACAGGGATAGGGAACTTGCAGCTTTCCTGATGTTGTAGGATGCTAAGTCACATTAGCCTTGGCCAGTATGATGGGAGCAATAGCCTCAAAACATCTGGAGATTTCCCTTTCCTGCTGTACAAGTTGCAGGCATGAAAGACAGACATACTTGCTGGTTTGTCTATTCAAAGCAGGCAAGACATATTCCTAGTACAAACTTGTTTAGTACCAATTTCTTTAAGTTTGGTACTCTTCAGGCATTGTTGGGACTCACATCTCCCATCAGCCACAGTCATCATGACGAGTGGTCATGGATGATGGGAGCTGCGGTTCAACAATATCAACAATCAAGCAGGGATGAATCGTGACACACAAAACAGGTGGACCAGCTTTAGGAGGTTTCTTAGTACTCGCATGTGAGATTTTTGTCTTGTGTTTGAAACTTATGAAGGGAGCTTTTTGGCCATTTTTCTCTGGGAATAAATACTGTTGGAACCAGCACCTCTGTTTCTTTGTAATGACTAGGAGATGTGTGAGGCTAGGTCAAGCTTGAATTATGCTGGCAGAGACTTGTTGCCCTGTTTCATTTTTGGAACTTGTGGGAAAGTCACATTTGAACCATTGAGGAGCAACAACGGTTCAAGCTCAGGATTGGGCCATCTCTGCCTAAGTAGCCAACTACATGTGTACCGTCTGCAGGCTTTATATGTTTTTGCCAATTGTAATTCCATGGAGTGAATCTGGTGACATTGCAATGGGACATGGTATATTTTCATTAAGTACAATTCATTTCCTTTGAAAAAAATCATCACAATACCTCCTTTATAAGTTTCCACTTTCTCTTTCCTTTCAGTGCAATAACTTGAGGTCTGTGGTTATATCCAAATCTTAACTACTCTGCGTGTGTGTGTGTGTGTGTGTGTGCTTGTCTCTATTTGTATGCGTATGCTTTTCTTTGGAAGAAGAAATATATTTGGAAATAGCTCCTATTTTGTTTTGTTTTATGAGATGAATAGGGTACTCTCCAGGTCATGACCTTGCACTGTGCTGCTGAGAGGAGTCCTAGTACACGCCATCATTCAGTTGCTATCACACAGTGCTATCTGGCAATGGCAATTTCTTCACTCTTCGCTCCCCCCGCCCCCCACTTAGCAGTAGAGACTTGTGTATTGCCTTCAACCCATGTGCATCCACTATTGCTTCTTAGATCTATATCAATGGATAGCACACACACAGGTGAGGTGGGGTGGGAATAGGGCTGCCATACGTCCAGAATTTCTTGGACATAACTGGAACACAGCAGTTGGAAACAGTGTCTGGGCAGAAATTGCTTAAATGTGTGGGAAAATTTGGCAACCATTATCGGAAGCTCAACACCTTGTGTCCTGATTTTCACTTTTTGAAATATAGCAAATGTCTGGTAATCTTTATTTTTAGATCCGCCCCCCCCCCCCGATTTTTCATGTGCCATCTGAAACTTGTTCAGACACATGTATCTGAAATCACTGAAGTGTTGCTTTGTCAACTCAGTGCAATGTTTCCTCAAAAGTCTGTTTCTACTTTAACAAAACGCACACTAATTAATGCATGTTTACATTAATTAAAGTTGTTGCTTTAATTATTTTTTTTTAAAAAATCAATTTAGTTACTTGTCTACTTGGCTCTCTTTCAAGGTCCTCCAGACACTTGGCCCTTCATATTTACACATTGGTTTTCATTTGCCAGTGGCTCAGCAACTGTTTGCCTACCTTTAGCTTTCTGCTCATGGGTTGATTTCATAGTGGTCAGTTAGTGGACTTTCATGCAATTTGTTACTTGCAGACTGCAGGCCTCCATTATATCTTTCTGTTATCACCTTTTGAATTATTGCAAAGTTTTCAGGCCAGGTGATTCTGATGTACATGGCACAACAGAGCTCATTCCTGATTGTCTTTTTTGTTATTTCCATAACATTTCTCATTAAAATAGTCATAGTATAAACAGCAATGTTCTCTTTTTCAGGTTTGACAGATGAAAAAGTGAAGGCCTATCTTTCTCTCCATCCCCAGGTACTGGATGAATTTGTGTCAGAAAGTGTAAGTGCTGAAACAGTGGAAAAATGGCTGAGAAGGAAACACAACACAGAGGAAGGTAATATCTCAGTAACTTTTGGAATCATTCTCCTGATGATTGGGCTGATTCTGGAATTGTATTTCCATACATTTTTGAACATGCAGTAGTAGGAATAGAATCATAGAATCGTGGAGCTGGAAGGGACCCCAGGGGTCATCTAGTTCAACCCCCTACAATGCAGGAAACTCAGCTAAAGCACCCATGACAGATGGTCCTCCAACCTCTGCTTAAAAACCTCCAAGGAAGGAGAGTAAGTATGTCTTCTCCTCCTCCTTTCTGAGGTTATTTTGACTTACAAGCACAGCCATAAATCAACGGAGTTGGGCTTCCTTGTGCCTCTAGTGGGCAAAGGCAGGAGTAGCTATTACAAGGAGATAGGCTGTCCCCTCTTCAGTTTTTTGCTCTTGCCTCGATAAAGCAGTCGCATTGCCTTTGGCTCTTCTTATTTCATCATCTTGGGTTAGCTTATTCTTCCTCACTTCACTCTTTAACCCTCTTATTATTCTTATTCTTATTTCTTAAAAAAAGAAAAATTCTAGATCTCTCTTCCCCCTTTCTTGTTTCCCCTCTTCAGAAGAGGGAGAAGCAGGCAGCTTGCCTGGGGCGTTTACTCCTGGCTACAATTTTTATCTGATTTCACCGATCATGGCTGTGGGCTGAGCTTGGCAGCAGCTAAGATGCTAGAAAGCTTCCTGGAAGCTCTGCAAGTGGCTGTGGCAGTGCTTGCCCCCACCCTGAAAATCAGAGCAGCCCTTTGCAGCTTTGGTTACAGATTGCATCCCTTTGGTACCAGAGGATTCTTACAGGCACAACTATGTTTGTCAAGATTCCCCCAACCCCCCCTGCAATCCATGACAGAAGGGTTTCCTGACAAGGCCCAGATGGGCCCAGTGCTCCTGAGCAGGCAAAATCAGGCCTTTGGGACCCACTGCTTCCTTGCAGCAGTTGTGTGTGGTGACTCTCTGTTCCCTCATAAGACTCTGCCCTCCCTTAAAGGGTGAGATGGCCTCTTTGGGCTCACAGCAAGCCCTGATGGGCGATTGTGAGACCCAGCAGCCCCATAAGGCTTTGCGAAACATGAAGCATCTACAGTCTACTGCCAGTGTAGTGCAGAAGCAGTTTAGGTGGGAAAAGCAGGAGAAGTGGACCCATCATTCTAGAGACAACGTAAGACCAGTTACCCTTGTTCTCCCTGCTGTTTCCTGGCCACTGCATGTCCAGTTCAGTGCCCCAGAGGAAACTAGCTCAGCACAGGTTGTGACATAGGCTTGTCATTCCTCTCCTTCCTGGGCTTTGAGGATTATCCTTCTGCCCATCCTCCACTTCAACACAGGCCCAGAGATCTTCCTCTCTCTACGCCAGTCAAGATTAAAGCTGATGCCAAACTATTGATATTGTCCAAGAGGATGGACATCATGTTGTTAGCCTGTATCCTGGGTCTATGCATGTTGGCCTCACAATTCACTTCACAGGCCCAATTGCACGTGAGACCGCTTCAGTGGTTCCTCTTACCACACCAATGGTTGATTATCCACAGCAATCATCTCTATGTTCCAATCCCTCCACATTTACAAGAGAGCATGCACTGGTGGACCAGGGAGACCAACCTTTGGAAAGGTTTGGCTACCAAAGAACCATAACATCAGATACCAAGCCTACAAGACTGGGGAGCACATTGCGAGGGACAGTTAATCTCAGTGGACTGGACAGCCACTAAGTTCCAACACAGCGTCAAGTAGCTCAAACTCTCTGTAGCACAACTAGCCATTCAGCACTTCTGCTGTGGGTGCCTGCCCCATGTCTTGATTAGAACAGACAACACGAGTGTGCAATCCTAGATAAACAGAGAAGGAGGGACCAAAACAGATCTGCAACAAGAGACTACTTTGTTCCTGTTCTGGGCAGAGAAGCATCTCTTTAGCATCTCTCTGAAACACATCTCTGGTGCATCCAGCACACAGGCCAATTGTCTGAGTTGCACCAGGCTGGATCCAGGGGAATGGATGCTTCACAACTTGGTGTTCAGACACCTTCAGTGAACCCTGGGCCCATTCAATGTAGACCTCTTTGCCTCCCATACTACTACTAGAGGTTCCAGGACCCAGGAGCAGAGGCATGGGACATTCTGATATCACCATGGCCTCTTGGATTCCATTATGCTTTTCCTCTGGTGGAGATCCTACCAAGAATTCTGTACAAGATATGGGAACAGGCACAACTAGTCCTAGTGGTGCCCCCCATTGGCCCCAGCGTCTTTGTTTCTTTGAGCTTCTAGTTCTGACAGTGATCACTGCATGGACACTCCCAATCCTACCAGACCTCATATCCCAGTGACCAGTATTCCACCCAGATCCGGCTTTAGAGTTTACTGGGATGCAATAAAAACAATGTGTAATTTAATATATTATTCACCACAGTCAATGTGATCTCTGTACTTGCTTGCCAAGACCGTTGATGTCTGTTTTCATTTTATTGACATTTGCTCTTAAATTTTGATACAAGAACTTCATTACAAAGTGGGGGCGGTGGGAGCCTCTTGGACCTTCAAAGGTGACTCATCCGCCTGCATAAAACAGCCTCGCTTCTTCAAGGCTGCTTTCTCTCTGCAGAGGTGAGCACACCTCTATTGTCATAGAACAAAGCACTGTGATGAAACAGCCTCAGAAGATCCCTTGAGGGAATTCATCACTGAATGTTGAGCTGAGCAGCCTGCAGGAGCAAAGCAGGCATGGCACAAAGTAACAGTTCAGGTTGTCCTGTATATAGAGAGTCTCCTTGCTCCTAAACATTTTAAAGGCTTTTGCCCTTTCTGTGTTACAGTAAAGTGAAAGCTCTTAATTCTGTTTGGAGAGGTTGCTGCTATATAACATTAAATTCAGGGAGTTGTGGCAGGTATAAATTCATTTGGAAGAAAAGATAGGGAGGCTACAGAGAAATGCTTGAAGAGAAAAACATTTTAGAGTTGCATTCTTTTTCTTCTATGTATTTCAGAGATGAAATGAACATGTCACATGAAATAATATAATTTTCATGCTTTTTTAATTTTCTCCACTGAGTGTTTTTTTATTATGCTGATAGCTCAGTTGGTTAGAGTGTGGTGCTAATAATGCCAAGGTCACAGATTCGATCCCCGTAAGGGACAGCTGCATATTCCTGCATTGCAGGAGGTTGGACTAGATGATCTTCAGGGTCTCTTCCAACTCAGTTATTCTATTCTATTCTATTCTATTCTATTCTATTCTATTCTGTTCTGTTCTGTTCTGTTCTGTTCTGTTCTACCATGAATCTTTACTCCACAGCATTCATCCCTTTGTCCCACTCCTTTTCCACTCTTTAGTGCTAAATGAGAGCAAATCTCAATCTGGAGAGAACCTGAATTGCCATTTGCTCTGAATGAGTGCTAAAGAGTGGTTTTCCCTGGGGGGAAAGCAGCAGGACAAGAGGAAGTGCGGATAAGCCCTTAGGAAAAAGGTAGAGTATTATTCAAAACAGATTTGTTCAAATATCCTGAAGAAATAAAGGAATGTATGTTCTTGTCATTTTTCCAGTGCTCGTGTTTGTCCAGAGGACATTTGAACATTTGCTCAGTGTCATATTTTCAGTCCCTAGAGTACAGTGCATAAAATACGTCTTTAGTACAAGTGTACGTATGTTGTAGTTACAGTAGGGTTCCTTCGGAGAGAATGAAATAGTTCCCTTGACGTAAATCTGTTCTACATTGGATTCCTGCTCTCTCCCATGTGGTAACCTATCATTTCTACTGTTAATGATCCCCTTACCCTTGTTGACGTTAGCAGACAATTCCCAAGGGGTATTTCCTTTTGTTTCTCTTGTCAGCTGGTCTGAAAAGAGGGAACTGTTCAGTCTTGACTTTTCTGCAGATGTTGAGGATTGCATTGCAAAGTTCAGCAAAAGTCTGTTTGTTTTCAATGTACTCAAGAACACAGAAACCAAGTGAGCCAGTGAGCCAATATATTTTATATTCTGTGACAGATTAACATTAGGAGGAGAGAAGTTACAGGAATTTACTCTCGTTTTTAATCATGCAGGATTATTGTTTCATGGTTATTTTGTTTTGGCTTTTTTGTATAAAGGAACCTCAACGCATACAGGTGACAAAAAAGATACATCAGTCAGAACATCACATTGATTAATGATGAAAAGCAACCATTTGCATTCAGCTTGAAATCTTTCCAAACATTGTACAGTATATCGAAAACAAAACACAGAGACTGTTACAATTTGTTCTTATGTGACTGAGCCAAATCTGTAGACTTTGGCTGGTCTGTAAAACACCAGTTCACAGCAACTTGAAACTCCCCTAGGTATTGCCCCATCCCATAAGCATGTCCTCAATTTTAAAATTCATAATTCCATATATATTGGTGGGTTAGTAATCTGGCAGGCAGGCTCCAAAGAGTGTGCAGCAGAGACAGAGGACCAGGGGAGTGACCCAGGAGAGGGGGGCCAGTGATTTATGGGGTGTCACACCACCTGCAAGGCAGGAGCCAGGGAAGTGAGACTGAGGGCATTTGAAGGTGGAGGAAGGTGCACAGGATGTGGCAGAAGAAGAAGGGATGGATCTGGTGTGGAATGGATTAGTAGATTCTTCAGCTTCCCCCATCCCACTGTCTCCTAGAACCAGAAGGGGCTTGAAAAGGGAAGAGCAGCGATGACTTCCATGCAGGAGAAGTCTCAGGCTGTGGGCATGCAACCTGTCAGAGGAAGGTATATAAGGCAGGGGAGGGGAGTGGCCCCACTGTTGCTGCACCTGCTCCATAGGGCAGACCTGTGGACAGTTGCCTAGAGGCTAAGAGCACTGTGGAAGCTGCTGTAAGTGCTTCTCTTGCCAATAAAGAGTTAATTATTAGACATGTGTCTTCCTTCTCTGGACCAGGCTGTGTCAGCACTCAGTTGGTGCAGTGTTGCTAGAGAAAGCACAAGAAAACTTCTCAGCTCTATTCCACCAATATATTTCATGTGTCTTGTTTAAGGCAGAAGGTTAAAGAGCCAGACCACCCCTAGCCTGGCGCTCATGGTGGCCTAGGCAGAAGGTGGGCAGGGAAGAAAATGCCCCTTCACTGTGCCAGTTCCCAGAATGGGGCAGCAAAGAAGTCTGGATCAGACCCACTGCTGTCATATGATGGCAGCATGTCTTCCCCCAAAATGCCTCATACCGGGAGGTTTCCTACGCCTGCTGCTGGTGGGGCTGCAGCCTCTGGTAACTTCCACTTGCCCATTGTTTGGCTGGGTGCACCAGGGAAGAATGTCATGGAAATTTGCAATTCAGATATCATACCATCTTACTAGTGCCTTTAGCAGCATTGAGGTGCCATAAGATGGACATGTGCCCAAGGGTCTGGATTGTAGATTCAGGGAGCATAGAAGTGTGACTTTCCCCCCAGTGCAAGCTGCAAATATGAGCCATAGATTAATATGTTGAATAGATTTGAATTCTTAAAACTTGCCAAAATTAAGTATTCTACTGAAAATAAGGATGTGGAATAAAACAATTCGAAATATATTGTGATGTAATAGACACTGAAAGCAGCAGTAGGATTATTTAACGTTGGATTGTTTTTGAAAATTAAAATTATCCCGAACTTTCCAGGAGCATCTAATTGTTTGCTTCCTTTTCTTACAGATGTTTCGACTCCTAAGCATATCAGCAGGGTAAGTACCGTACAGGTGTGTCTCTGTTCCCCAGAACATAAAACTGTCCAAGCAGCCTTCTGTTGATTTGAAATGAATTTCCTGATGCGTTGCACTTCATTCATTGAATTAGCTCCAGAGAAATTGCTGGTGAGCACACTAACAACTTTCAGACCAATTAAAATACCATTCAGAGCCTTAAGAAGTAAATAAGGACATGGTACATTGCAACCAAATGCATTGAAACTGTGATTAGGGATGTGTGAGCCACCCCCAGCTTGCCCTGGAAATTAAGCGAGTTTGAAAAAACAAAAATCCCCTATTACTTAAGTTTCATCACTCTTTCCATCCTCTTGCCTTGCATTGTGAAAACTTCCTCCTCCCTCCTTCCAACCTGCAAAAAAGCCTTCCTTTGAGGAAAGGGGAATGGCTAGCAGGTGTGGAGGGCAGAAAAGGCCCCTTGGAGGCTGGATCCTAGTCTATTTGAGTGCGGAGTGTGCATTTCCATCTCTCACCTTTCAGATACTTGTTTTGGCTCTAGCTGTGGCAGCTGGTTCTCTCTTGCTAAGTGTTTTCAAGAGGAAATCATTTGCATTGTAGAAGGAACATGAGGTAAGGGATGGCTTAGGCAGCCACCATTTCTCTAGGGCCTTTTCAGTACTGGCCCTGACTTGGTGGAACGCTCTGTCACAAGAGACTAGGGCCCTGTGGGACTTGACATCTTTCTGCAGGGCCTGGAAGACTGTTCCGCCTGGCCTTTGGTTTGGACTCAGTCTGACCCTTATGGTTTTGATCTATGGGCTACTTTTAGAATGAGGCTGCATTTTAAATTGCATTTTAACCTGTATTTTAAATTGGTTTCCCCCCCTATTATGTTTTTACTGTAATTTTACTGGTGTTAGCCGCCCTGAGCCTGGCTCTGGCCGGGGAGGGTGGGGTATAAATAAAATTTATTATTATTTATTTAAACTGCCCTGCTCAAACCGTTGTACTCTGGATCTGTGTATCTTTCATCTTTGTTGGAAGCCGCTCAGAGTGGCTGGGGAAACCCAGCCAGATGGGCGGGGTACAAATAATAAATTATTATTATTATTATTATTATTATTATTATTATTATTATTATTATTACTAGGTTGGGGCAAAAGCAGCTGGGGGAGTTCCAGGGGTAACATGCCTGGTTAAAAACTTCCTTTCCCTCCTCCCAATCCCTTGTCAGCAAATCACCCCCTTCCAAGAGCATTTTGCAGTATAGAAGGAATGTCAGGTTAATGTCACACATGGCTGCAATGTACTGTGCCGTTTTCCCCTAAATAATCCACACTGCTTTTGTTAACTTTGAATGAGGCTATTGTGTGTTCCAGAGTGCTGCTGTGAATACAGAAATCCCAGTGTATAATTCAAGGGCTCTCTGAATCACAGCCAGAAGAATTAATATTTCCAGATTTCTCATGCAATTGCATATGGAGCAACATTTGAATCTATTAGGCTTAGCTAAGGAATGAGTGACACCAAATAGGTACCCAATCCTAAGTGATCTTCCTGAACTTTGTAACAAAGAACTGTACAAATTGTAACATTGGAAGGGACCTTGAGAGCCATCTAGTCCAACCTCTTGCAATGCAGGAATTCTTTGCCTATTGTTGGGCTCGAACTCGGAACCCTGAGATTAAGCTATCCTGAATTGCTTATAATTGGGTATCTACATTATATATGATTTTATGTATACTTGTGAAGGTAAAATTGGTGCTGATCCTTTACCATGTAAAGGTCTGATTAGTTTCTGAACTGAGACCTGCTCAAGTTATTTTTGGTTGTTGTGATTTACAGAACATATTCCTTTCAAATGCCAACTTGAAACATTGATAAGAAGAAATGGTATGCTGGAAATGTTGCAACATTGTAAACCATTCCCCAAATTATGCATATTGTGAGCAAATCACTGAATAAAAAGCATCTTACTGTTTTGAAAAGTAGTTCATTGATGGAAATGCCTTAAATTATTAAAAGTTTTAAAATGGAAATGTACTTAAAATTTTCTAGCTAAACCATTTCCCTGTGTGCCATAAAAACCTGACTAACAGTAAAAAGAAAAACTAGACACTTAGTTCTTATTAAATCAGAGTGTCCTGCCATAATTTCTGGAGTGAGTTTGTCCAAGCAGTCTTTGTTCTACTGGTATGATATCACTGTCAATCTGAGCTGTAGGAGTCCTACTGTACGAATGCGCTTAATCACGATATAAAATGCAGCCCCTCAAAAATGGAAAATACTTTCATGAGATTTTCTTTGCAACACACCTCTGCTCTTTCCAATCTTTTTGCATTTTCTGATTGATGAGTCAGGGAGGGGAAATTGCAGACATTTTCCCTTCCTTTCTTACCATGCTATAGTCCCCTCTCTTTATTTATTTCTCGCATCTTAGCACAGAGCTTTCTAGACTACAGGTGGATCTCAGTCCACTGCAAAGGATTAGTTAGAGAAATATCAACATGAGGTGTTATTTTTCTGTAATTTTTGCAGTCATTTTAAGAAATACACATCCCACCTGATGCTGGTAATTTGAGATGCAGCTGTGTGAAATTCAGCCATTGAATGCTGCATGTATTTTATTTCCTATAGTTCCAGCTCTTTCCCCCTATGCCAAACTGAAGATAGCGCTAGGAAAACTGTTGAAGTACTTCACTGATTGCTGTGGCATGCTTTCAATAAAACATTGCCATCTGTTGCTAGTAGTTCTCTCATGCGTTGCTGCTGTATCTCTTTAAGGGCACATGGACACTATAAATGTTTACACTTTCTGGCTTCTTCAGGGGATCCTGGGAATTGTACTTCTGTGAAGTGAAATGTTACTGTTGTGCTATGCTGTGTTGTGCTGGAGGAAATTACAACAGTGAGGCTGAAACATTCACAACAACTGACTGCAATCCTATATACACTGGTAGTAACACCCATTGAAATTTATGCATAGGATAGTTCCATCAAGCAGGCTTAGGTTTTGCCGTCTTTGTGAGAAAATATTGAAGACATATCATGGAGGAGAATGCACATATATTTTGAGAGAGACAAGTTGCTCATTTGGCAGTATGTGCTTGCTCACATTTCTTCCTTGGCATTCAGCCATATTTAGACTTGGTTACATGTGCCCTGTGGGTGTAGCATCTTCTGCTGTTGTGTATTATACATTAGAAGATGTGCACTTTTAAGTTATACTTGTCATTCAGCTCATCATCCTCAGTAAGTTATCTATAATGCATTTACTTGGGGTTTTCTTCCATAACTTTCAGCTGGCTATTTGTCTAACACTTAATCTGAAGCTGAAATGTGAGAGCATAAGGCAGGAGTGTGTTGCCCTAGGGCTTCATGTGGCCTCAGTCTAATTTCATGCATCCCTTGACATGGCAGGAAGAGAGAGAAAAGGGGATGAAAACAGAGAGGAATGGAGTGTCCAGGGATTTGTGTTTGACCCCCCCTCCACCAACTGAACTGGGAGGAGAAGGAGTGGTGACTCTATGGCTGGCTGATGGGCAAGTCATAGACAGAAAGACGTGGAAATTAGACTTTACTAATGTATTGCCTTGGCAATATGGAAATTTAAATTATGGTATTTTATTTCTCAGTACTATATATATATATATAAGTTGAAGACCATTTTCTGCTTTATCTGAAAATTTATCCTAAACTCTAAATTTAGAATTGTAATAATGCTCCCTCTGTCTTGCTCTCATTAGCCTTTAAATGAAAACAGCACCTTTTTAAAACTTAAAAATGTCACTTTTTAAATACTCTTTGTTCTGCTGTCAAGTGTAAAAAGTACTCTTAATTTCATTTTATGATCTAATATTTCAGGTCCTTCACTCCTTTATCATTGTTAAGAAATGCAAAGAGGAACTTTTTCATGTAGTTATGAACAGCAAAGAAATTACCCTGAAAGTGTGGTTTAAATCATCTAAAAAATGGAAGCTTTTTTTAAAAAATATATAAATGTTTTAATACACACACACATTTAGGCTGTTTAAAATTGAACAAGTAGTTTAAAATTTTGTGCTCAGAAAGAATACTGTTCTTTTATTCTTTTACATGGATAGCTGAATTAGTTTAAGAAATTTTCACTTAATTTACAATTAGTTTTGACTATATTTGTTCATGTTAGATGTTAGTTTGCAGTTGAACCATGCACAGTTCAAAGAATTTGTGATCCTTGCTTTTAAAGGATCATAGGTTAATAGTTTTCAATATAAACCTGATATGGAAGTTCTGCCATGTAAGAAATCAATATATTGATTCTTCAGTTAGCATTGCCAAAATGTTTACCTGTGTAGGGCCTACACACTGTAGGCAAACATAATTGGTTGGATCCAGTCTGTGGTCTACACTGAGCTAAGTGCAGTTCTGCAGGGTTTTCAGCCTTACCTGGAGATGCCAGAGATTAATCCTGGAATATTCTGCATGCAAAGCATGGGCCCTGCCACTGAGCTATGAGAGTTCTTTCTTCCTTTTTTTTGTTTTCTTTAAATTATTATAATTATTATTATTATTTACTTCTGTTGTGCTAATAGAAAAGGAGAGTATCTTTAGGTTGTTGTGCTTCACCATTCCCTGACTTCCTTCTCCTTAAGCATTGACTTCACTTTCTCTTTTGGGTTTTCTGTTGCTTTAGATTAACCAACTACTACGGCTGCTGCTGTATTAATAATTTTTATTAAAATTTAAACAATAAGAACACCAAACCTATTTCCAAAATAGGAGCTGTAAAACACCAAATCAAATAACGTCTGATCATATTGATTTTTCATAAAAGTTTTAATAGTTCTTCAATATGTGCTTGTTTTTCAATAGTACCAGAATCCTGATATCCAAGCAGTGGTATATGACCTGAACGGATTTATAGAGCAGCGGATGGATATAGGAGGGCACAATCAACTGCTCTTATATGAATTGAGTAGCATCATTCGAATGGGTAAGAAAACATTTATTATGTTTATTATGTTGGATCCAAGATTAAAAGGCAGAAATATACAGTAAATGCTTCTGTATTTGACTGAATTACTAAACAAGCAGTGCACTTAAGGCTTAATGTTGGAAAGGTACTTTCAAATGTTTCAGAGTATAGAATATCTTCCAGTATTTGGCCAAGGAGTGCAGTCTGGGATTCCCCATTTTCTTCCTAACGTCTCAACAAATGAAACTGATTTGTAAAAATGTTACATGGAAAAAATGCGCGCGAGAGAGAGACATTGCACATACTTTTGTAAATCAAGAAAATATTTAATAAAAATACATTAAAAAAAGAGTACTTAAGAAAACAAACACAGTATTGCATTTTTTCCCAGTTTTTCAAAAAAAAAATCAGTCCCTTACCCACTGAAACCCCTAGAAGAAAACTATTTCCCCCTCATATAATAATAATGATATAATATAATAATAATTTATTATTTGTACCCCACCCATCTGGCTGGGTTTCCCCAGCCACTTTGGGCAGCTTCCAACAAAGATTAAAAATACATTAAAATGTCACACATTAAAAACTTTCCTGAACAGGGCTGCCTTCAGATGTCTTCTAAATGTCAGGTAGTTGTTTATTTCCTTGACATCTGATGGGAGGGCGTTCCACAGGGCGGGCGCCACTACCAAGAAGGCCCTCTGCCTGGTTCTCTGTAGCTTTGCTTCTAACAGTGAGGGAACCGCCAGAAGGCCCTCAGAACTGGACCTCAGTGTCCAGGCTGAATGATGGGGGTGGAGACACTCCTTCATGGTTTCAAAATTGCAAAAAACCAAAACAACCCCATCCACCCACCTCTCCCTCTCAACTGATGACTACATATCTACAGAGCCTCTTGTCTACAGAGGCTACATGTGCATTTCTCCCTCCTCTCCCTGGTGCTTCTCACCCCCTCTCTCTCACACACATGGGTGTCTACAGGAATTTTTCGAGCAGGGGTATTTTCAGCAGAGGATAAAATGAAACACTGAAAGCTTGGATCAGGCTGATTTCCCATGGAAAAAATGTGAAGAATGGTGTCTGCGTTTTGCCTCCTATCTCAGGTTCTAAAAATAATAGAAACTTACATAAAGGAAATAAAAGAAAGCTTGGCATCTAGGGATTATGGTTTATCCCAGGGTCACCAAAGAAAGGCCTTCATCCACATGCACCAGATCAGCAACCCCTGGGTTAGAGGGCAGTTGTGAAAAGTAGTTCATTGGGCGAGGTTGAAGATCATTGCATTGCATTTAAAGGAAAAAAAATGGAATACAAATGTAAACGATAATTATAATTAATAATAGGTGGAGCAAATTATTTTTGCATAACAGTTTTGTTCACATGATTCAGATTTTCATCTTGCTCTTACCTTTTTTTCGGCAATGCAAAGAAGAATGAGAATCAAGGCAGGTTGAAAAAGATTGCAGGTTTTTAACAGGAGCTGGTGGAATAATTAGTGATACGACAAGACTGATGGCTTTGATGGTAACTATACAAGACATTGAAAATCTCCCCCCTAGACCGGCCCCCAGCACTGGAAGCTCTTTCTAGCTTTCAAAGTTTTGTCTTGTATTTTCAGTTTATACTTAGATATTCGCTCACTGAACAAAACAAGATCATTGTATAATTTGTTGTGTCCATAGCTAGGAGCTTACAAATAGAATGTTTTAACATATATTTTATGCCAGATTCCATTGACAACATATTTGATGTAAACAGCATCACAGATGAATGTAATATGAATGTAATATTATGGATGTAATAAAGTAATTTTGTGTTATTCATAAATTTAGTTTTTAGTGAAGTATAGTTTAGTATAGTTCTTCATAAAAGATTAATAAAGAAAGCTAGCTGGGCATGCCCTATATAACCTCAGCAAGTATATCAGTCTTTTCCTTAATGTTTTAATTGTTCTTTGGCAGCTACAAATGCTGATGGATTTGCACTGTATTTCCTGGGTGAATGCAATAATGTAAGTATGTAAAGAACTCCCATCTGCAAGCCACTTAATGCAATGTACTGTAGAAGGTTTAACAGGGGTTAACCATCTATGCATTGATTATGAGATGTGGTTCTGTAAATGCAGCTAACAATCTGTATTGATGAACAAATTGTTCTCTGCTGACCTACCAAAAGAATCTCCATTAATTAATAGCTTTGTTTAAATTTGTATTACTAAACCGGAAAAGGTCATGGGTTGACTTCTTGCTGCTGCCCTAAGTACACATACTTCCATTGAACTCCCTGGGATAGACCTCTGAGTTTAGGACTACTACTGTTTTCCTTTGATTGTGAAAATTGCCAATTTTTCCATTTCTTTTCTTCATTAACATGATCCATCCCTTATCCTGGGGCTCATAAGTTACCTTAGGGGTATTTTTTGAGAAAAGCTATGAATTGTTTTTGTGAAAGACCAAGCACGTGGTTTTCTCTGGATCACTTTGTCTACATCCTTGTTGATATTTTCAGGTAATGTTAATAACCTACGTAGCATGGTCTTTTGCAAAAACCATGTTTCCTTTTATATACCCTATTTATCCACAGATCTAACAATTCTGCCATTAAAAGTGCTTGCCTCTAATTAAATTATGTTTCATAGGCCATCATCTTGTAGGAAGGCTTATTTTAATTTTGTTTAATCCCCTCCCCCCATGAATTCACATTTAAGTCCTTGAAGAACTATTGGGTATATGTCCTCTAGTGACACCAATCTATTGGAGTTTGAAAGTTGATAACTTCTTCCTTCCTAAGAATTATTGTGAGTATTACCTCCCTGACAAATGGATGAGAATAGCAATGTAGCTATGAGATGGGTTCAGTAGTGGCTGGCGGGATGCTGTAGGCATGACTATGTTGCTGACTTGGCTTCTCAACACCACATGTGGCTGCCAGTTATTGAGATAAGGAGGGGCCAGGCACTGTGGAGTTTAGCAGAGTCAATCTTAAGCTCCTACTATTACGTTCACACTGTGCTGAGCTCCCCACTGCCTTGGTCCTTTTCCTCCTAGTGATGGGCAGCAATGTGTGGCATTGGGAACCCAGATCAGCAACACAGCCCTGTCAGCCACTGCTGGGTAGGTTTCTCCTTTCCGTACGTGTTGACATGATACATTTACTCTGAAAATGGTAGTAAGAAGCCAGAGAAACAATACATGCTTACGCTTTAAGGTGAATTTATTATGCTCTTATTCTAGAATACAAAACATTGAATTCTTACTTAATTCTACACAATGCGCAGTGCCACCTAGTGACTCTGCTAAACATTTTATGCCATGGAATAGCTTACAGCTGTCCCTTACTGAACCTAGTAATGGAAATTACTGTATTTCTTATGGGTTGAATTCAGAGAACCGCAAGTGGAACTATTCACACAGCAGGACTTTATTGGAACCTCCTCTGCATTGCAACCTTCTGCAGCTCCCCAAAGCCACTCTTGGGGGCTGAGGGGTTTTCCAGGATGGTGTGGGAAGAGGCATTGGGGATGTATATAATGGAGAAATCACCAGAATTTGGGGGGGGGGGGGCTGCCTCGGGCAAGTGAAAGTGTCTTTCCGCCAATTCAAAACACCCTTAGACTCAAGCCAGAGTTACTTACTTTTCATGCATTTTTTGTCAGGGAGAGATTAGATGAGGCAAAACATTATTTGTTTAAGAACATAAGAAGATTCCTACTGGATCAGGCCAACCTGGTGTCCTTCAGTTGCTTTGGGATACAAACTCCATCAGCCAATGATCAGGGATGATGGGATTTTTACCTGGAAGTTTGGGTAGGCTAAACTATAGTTGGACATAAAATTGGCACAAAATAGTTAGGCCATTGCTGCACTTCTGAAATCTAAATCTGAAGCATATAAGTACACTTGCTGGTGGTTTCCTGATCATGCCATTGTCAGTGCACCAACCTACTCATAGCCGCACTCCTTGCTGACAGCCCAGCTCTTGCTGATGGTTTCTTTTATAGCAGAGCTTTCAGAGTAACTCACAATAGCCACATTAATATGTAATACTAAATTATGGTTTGTGCATGGTTTTTGTTAATAAACCATGTTTAAAGCTCAAGGTGACCCACAGACAAACAGCCCTTAGCTTGTTACATCAAAGGTTGGTTTTCCTCTTCCCTGCCTATTCTGCACTTCCCACTTGATATGCCGTATGCCTTGGCATTATCCTAGTACTGGCATTGCCTCATTGTGTTGTCATCCCCATCTCCATGTGTTGGCTTTGCAAATGGGCAGGGAAATCCCCTTAGAACTCTTCAGCTGCTCTTGGCAATGGCTGCAGTCCACCAGAATCCATCCTCTCTCCCCCCCACCCCTTGAAGAAACATTATATACATTCTCTTTAGCCAAGAAGCTCATTTCCTTCTTCCTTGCATCACACTGGGGTTGAAGTTTCTCCCAGCACAACATCCAAAGCAGCATTATTCAGTACCATTCCCCACATCCCTCAGTGAAACAGTGCTTTTCTATGCAAGATTCAGCCCTGCATTTCCCCAAAGTCTTTCCACCTCTCTTTTTATGGGTGAAGGGAATTGCTGGGCCCAAGTAGCAGTTCGTGGTAAGAAAGGAATAGGATAGAAGCATATGTGCACTTACCCCCTAAGTATCTTAGTACAGAGGATGATAATCCTCTTCAAAAACAAACAAACACGGAGCAGAGTCCCATTTCTACCATGTTCTCTTACCTGGCAGACTGTTTGGGGCGTGGGAGAAGTTCCTTTACAACTCAACCTGATTTTATTATAAAAGCAATGGCTGGGATTCTGAATTTGCTCCCATTGGCAAGAATATTCCTTAAGCAGAATTCCATTTACATGATGACCTCCATAGCAATTTTTCATCCATGCTTATTTTCATTTGGAGCGTTGCATCATTTAGCAAAATCAGTTGAGTTGGAAAAGTTTCATAAGGACAAAATAGTGAATTAACCTTCCCCTGCCCCCAAATAACAATGCCGTATTTCAGCATTTCAAAAAAATGTAAATGAATGTAGACTACTGATTTCAGGATTGTTCTAGTACCGTATAACATTGTGATTACTATGGAAAGAGTCAAACATTTAAAATGCAGTTTTCTTTTTTTGTACTTCCTCCCATTAGAGCCTCTGTGTGTTCACGCCACCAGGAGTGAAGGATGGACAACCACATCTTGTTCCTGTGGGACCCATTATGCTTGGCACCACAGTATCTGCATATGTAGCCAAATCTAGAAAAACGTTATTAGTAGAAGATATTTTGGGGGTAAATTACTGTCTTTTTAAAAAATAATCTCAGGCTGCAAATGTTTTCATACCTATGTGGGAGGGAGTTCTGTTCAGGCAAAGTGGATTGATTTAAATCATCAGTTCAATCAGGAAAAAAAGAGGTTTCAAACAAGTTTCCCGGTAATTCTTCTTCATGTATTTCCTAAACAGTGGTGCAATTTCTTTCCTGAAGTGGACCTAACCTCAGACCCTGAGCTGAATCAGGCAATCCCCAAAATGCAGGCTGTTTCAGAAAGAACAAAATCTATCCAGTTATAAATCAACATGGCCTAGCATTGATAGTGTGTTTATACACCCCTTTGCCAATGTTGAACAGTATCTGTAATACACCTGAAGGCTAGGCTGTGAGTTTGTCCTCAAGATTTCAACAGAGATATCCCAGATTTATAGACAAAACTGACATAACTTTAGCGAGAAGGGAAAAAACCACACCATTAAGTTTAAAACTGTGCTTGCCTTCCCAGGATGAGCGGTTTCCCAAAGGTACTGGACTGGAATCAGGAACTCGCATCAAGTCTGTGCTTTGTTTGCCAATAGTTACTACACTTGGTGACTTGATTGGTATCTTGGAGCTTTATCGACACTGGGGCAATGACACCTTCCTCCTCAGCCATCAGGAGGTAAAGCCTAAATGTGATAGTGGGTATTTGAATGTTGCTATGGGGAAGGGATGAAGCCACTTTCATAACTGTGGATCAGATTTTACATTATTAATATCCACTGGGCCAAATCATTGATCTGGTTGACGTATCACATCAAGTTGAAAATAAACTATGGTTGAAAGTAAACTGCGGTTGAATGTGAATGAGCAGCATGCTTGCACATGCTGGTTGAAAGTTACAATTCTACGATTCTGTGTAATGTGCAGCCAATTATGTTACTGTCAGCTGTCGCCAGTGGAGGACTCAGAAACAGGGCATTGCAGGAGCAGAGTGGCTGGTCACTAATACAGTTCAGGAAATAAGGATTTTCTTTTGTTTCAGGTTGCAACAGCGAATCTTGCATGGGCTTCTGTAGCAATACATCAAGTAGAGGTAAGACTGTGGAAAAAGTTTTTGTTTTTTTAGGAAAGCAGTAAACAGATTCTAGGAATATAAAACATGATCAGTCAGCTTTGTAATATCTGATTGATGTAAACTGTTTGACAACGTAATCAAGTTATATTTCATTATCTGTATTTCAAAAGGGTGTACAGATAACTTATGTGCATTTAATTTATGTACATTCAGCTTGGCAAATTAGGGGGCAGGTATCCAGAAAAAGGGTTTCAGCAATTCCATCTGCCGTTGAGACCAATTTGTTTTGACTACATGCAATTTTGGCTTTAGGTGCTATCCCTGGAATGTAACCCCAGCATAAATTGAGAGTCATTCAATTGCTTAATAATTACTTTTTGACTTGAACCCAGTTCACATCAAGCTCTCACCACACGAGATGCAAGTTTGGATGTGGACAAGTCAAAAGATACATTTCTATGAGCATGACATGTGTGTGTCCTAAAGTTCAGTTTGAGCCTCCATTTTCCCAAGACCCACCCAATACTTTTAAAAATATTTTGGGTGATAGCCAGTGTTAGCCATACTCAGAGTAGACCCAAGGATTTATGTTATTGCAATCCATTGATGTATGAAATCCTCCAGATTCAGAGTCTTACGCCGGGATGGGGAACTTTTTCTGGCTGGTGGGCCAGATCTTTATCTGCCAACTGCTTGTGGGGCATCAATGTTTTATTGATTTGAAATGAATGGTACAACAGTCAGCATAACAGATGGCAATGTATATATATAGCCAACAGGTACAACCAGGAGAAACTTGCAAAGTCAGTTAAAATGCACCTTTAACATAAAGTTTTTACAGTACTGCAAGAAATATCCCCTTCATAGTGTAAAGTGTGTTGCCAGAATTTGATAGGAAGTATTGTTCCTGTTAATAAAGCTAGGTTCTGGTGGGTCAAAACTGAGATGTGGGCAGGGTCATTGTCTGTCCGTCAGACAATCTGACATAGTGACATCAGGTGATGCTGTGCTTTGAAGCCCCACTTGTCAGGACTTCAATGAGCAGCCCTTTGCAAGCAGCCCTGTTCTGCTCCTTAAACCTCCAAAAAATTGGAGGTTTAAAGAGTTTAAATTGTAGGTGGGTAATTCCATAGTAACTAACATAACATTGTAAACTTATTTATATAATATTATTTGGGTTAACATTAAACTCTTTGTGTGCTTACTGGAATGATTTTCCCTACTAAAATAATCAAGAAGCCAGGAAAATAATGGTAGATGCTGCTGCTAAAAGATTTTCTGGCAAATGAGCTGTGGCCAGCATAGAATCATAGAATCATGGAGTTGAAAGGGATCCAAGGGTCATCTAGTCCAACCCCCTGCAATGCAGGAATCTCAGCTAAAGCATCCATGACAGATAGCCATCCAACCTCTCTTTATAAACCTCCAAGGAAGAAGAGTCCACCACCTCTTGTGGGAGCCTGTTCCACTGCAGAACAGCTCTTACTGTCAGAAAGTTTTTTCTTAATGTTTTGTCAGAATCTCCTTTCTTGCAACTTGAAGCCATTGGTTTGAGTCCTACCCTCCAGAGCAGGAGAAAACAAGCATGCTCCATGTGACAGCCCTTAAAATATTTGAAGATGGCTATCATATTTTCTCTCAGTCTTCTCTTTTCCAGGCTAAACATACCCAGCTCCTTCAAGCGCTTCTCATAAGGCTTAGTTTCCAGACCCTTGATCATCTTGGTTGCCCTCCTCTGTACATGTTCTAGCTAGTCAACATCCATCTTAAATTGTGGTGCCCAGAATTGGACATAGTATTCCAAGTATGGTCTGACTAAGGCAGAATAAAGTGGTACTATTACTTCCCTTGATCTGGACAATATACTTTTGTTGATGCAGCCTAGAATAGCATTAGCATTTTTTGCTGCTGCATCACACTGTTGACTCATGTTAAGCTTATGGTCCACCAAGACCACTAGATCATTTTCACATGTACAGTGGTACTTCGGGTTACATATGCTTCAGGTTACAGACTCTGCTAACCCAGAAATAATACCTCCGGTTAAGAACTTTGCTTCAGGATGAGAACAGAAATTGTGCTCCGGCGGCACGGCAGCAGCAAGAGACCCCATTAGCTAAAGTGGTGCTTCAGGTTAAGAACAGTTTCAGGTTAAGAACGGACCTCCGGAACGAATTAAGTACTTAACCCGAGGTACCAGTGTACTGCTAGTAAGCCAGGTCTCCTCCATCTTATATTTGTGCATCTGGTTCTTTCTGCCTAAGTGCAGAACCGTACATTTGTCCCTACTGAAATTCATTTTGTTAGCTTGCACCCAGTTCTCCAATCTGTTCAGGTCATTTTGAATTCTGATTCTGTCTTCTGCGGCATTAGCTACCCCTTCCAGTTTGGTGTCATCGGCAGATTTGATGAGTATCCGCTCAGTTCCTTTATCCAAGTCATTTATAAAGACATTGAACAACAATGGGCCCAGGACAGAACCCTGTGGCACCCCACTTGTCACATTTTTCCAGGATGACAAAGAACCATTAATGAATACTCTTTGGGTTTGGTCAGTCAACCAGCTATGAATCCACCTAACATTTACTTTGTTCAACCCACATTTTACCGGCTTCCTTGCGAGAATATCATGGGGGACTTTGTCAAAAAGCCTTACTGAAATCAAGATACACTATGCCCACAGCATTTCCCTGATCCACCAAGTTTGTAATTCCACCGAAAAGAAAGAAAAAGAAAGAAAGAAATCAGATTGGTCTGGCATGACTTATTTTTGAGAAACCCATGCTGGGTCTTAGTAATCACAGCATCCTTTTCTAAATGCTCAGGTATCGATGTAAAGCTCACTGGTCAGTAGTTACCTGGGTATTCCCCCCCCCCCTTTTTGAAGATGGGGACAACACTTGCCTGCCTCCAGTCTGTAGGGACATCACCTGTTCTCCAAGAATTCTCAAAAATAATAGACAAAGCTCCTTTAGTACCCTTGGATGCATCAGGCCCTGGAGATTTGAATTCATTTAAAGTAGCTAGGTGTTCCCTTACTACCTCTTTTCCTATCTTGGACTGCATCTCCCTTCTTACATCATTTATTCTGTTCTCACCAGGTTGGGCATCGCTTTCCTTTTGGGTGAAGACAGAGGCAAAGTAGGTGTTGAGTAGTTCCGCCTTTTCTCTCACCCAATAGCATTTCTCTGTCTTCCCAACACAGAGGACCCACCGCTTGCTTGTTCTTCTTACTTTGGACATAGCAGAAGAAACCTTTATAATTATTTTTAACCTCTTTTGCAAGCCTGAACTCAATCTGAGCTTTAGCCAGCCTGACTTCTCCCCTGCAGCTGTTGGCTATTTATGTATACTCCTCCTTTGTGATTTCCCCTTTCTTTCATTTCTTATAAATGCCCTTCTTAACTCTCAGCTCATCTGTATGCTCCTTATGCAGCCACACCGGTTTCCTTAGATGCTTCCACTTTTCTTTCTTCTTGGTATTGTCTACATTTGGGCCTTCAATATTTCTCCTTTTAGAAACTCCCATCCTTCTTGGACTCCCTTCTCATGAAGTATTTCTGAGCACAGGATCACACCCAGTAGCTCCTTCAGCTTTTTGAAATTGGCCTTCTAAAAGTCCAGAGTGCGTGTCTGACTACACTCAGTTTCCCCTTGCCTCTGTATCCTGAAACCCAGGAGAACATGATCACTTCCTCCCAAGTTTCCAAGCACTTCCACTTCATCGATCAATTTCCCTCTGTTGGTGAGAACCAGGTCCAAGATAGATGATCCCTTTGTTGGTGACAATTCTCTGTCTCATGCACAAATGCCTTATAGCAAGACCTTGTGAAAATGACACTTTATTGTGCATTTACAAATTGAAGGTCAGTAGCAAGTCCATATGAGAAGTTGTAAAGCCCATTGGAATTTATACTTGGCTGTGGAAACCCCTCGTGATTCCCTCCCCCTTTTCAAGCAACTTTTATATTTATTTGTAGGGAAGACAAATGTTAAGGAAGTCCTTTTTGTGTTTTAAATAAGAGGATTCTATATTCATGAACATAATATTGCCAGCACCTGGTCAACAAATTTTCTTTTCAATTTCCCTCAAACTCAACAACAACAAAGTTGCCCAGTTGGCACCAGTGCTTCAGTGGCTGTTTCTGCTTCAGTGCTTTCCTTCAGAATAATTACATTTACCATAGGGGCATCATCCCCTTTGTCTCTTCAGTTTAAAATATTTGAAGAAAACCCACAAACATTTACACTTCTGTTCAAAACTGCCTTCAGCCTTTTACAGGGTTGTACTGTTAACCTGAGGCTCAGCAAGAGGCCTTTGGTTCCTGAGGAGAATACCTGTATGTATAGATGAGCCTGGTTATTCAGTTCAGTTTAGCTAGGGAGATGAATCAGAATAAGACTGGCTCCTTGATAAATCTGAGAGGAAGCTGGTAGAAGCTTCTTCATGCTTCAAGAAAGTGGGTGAAGTGGGGAGTCTAGTAGAGAAATGCCAGTTCTGCCTTTTCTAAACCACACCCAGGTTGAAGTTACTTAGAAAGTTTAAACATACAATTATATTACCTATCTTATAAAAGCATTAACATATGTCCACCTTCCCCTTGTCTGACTTGTCTTTCAGAGGGTAAGCTTCTTGAGGGTCGGGACCTGTCTCTTTTTGTAAAACTCTATAAGGTGCCCTGCATTGATGGTATGGTACAAATAATAAGGCCTAATAATTATTAAACTCTTAGGAAAACAATTATGACAACCCTAAAAAGGGATTTAAGTGACAAAATCACAACACAATTCTATATAAGTTATGCACATTGTGGTGTTATGTTGCTTGTAGGAATTGCTGCACATAAAACATCTGATAGGTAACATCTCAGCACATTTTCTTGATGTTAACATCTTAAGGAAGAGCATAAAGTTATTTTCATTTGTTGAGGGAGGAGGGAGTATGTGTTCTTCTGACTACATACCCAACCAATATAAGTTTTATTGGTTTAAGTTCATCTGATTTTATTCAGTGCATGAAGTTTCTTCTCAGTTGAGAAGAGAATGAGAAAGCAAAACTGTCAGTACAATAAAAAGGTCATTAACCTATTGTCTATTTTCTTGGAGAGGTCTTTAACTGAATATTAGAAAAAAAAATGAGATAAATTCTGAGTCATCTTGCATGTCATGTTTCTGGTTGTTTTACTCACATGTAAAATGCCATTTTGAAAAACTGTTGTCAGATGATGAAATTTTGGAAAACTATCTTTAAAATGATATAGAACATGTTAACTACATATGAAAATGAAAGATAGGTCTGTAAGTTGACATTCTCATGGAATTACCCAAGTTTAAAGAGCAGGGCTGGCTGTTTGCAAAGGACTTTCAAGCAGCCCCATGCTGCTCTTTGAACCTCTGGCTTTCAGAGGTTCAAAGAGCAGTGTTGGAAGAACAAAACAGATTCCGTTGAGCAAGGTGCTCTCCCACTGCACATTGGTTGATGGGCAAGTGGAAGTGTGCCTTGCACCAGCAAAGGAAAAACCGGAAACTCACTTTAAGTTCCTGTTTGTCCCTTTAAGCACTGCCCATACCAGCCTCACACCTGATGTCATATATGATTTCAGATGCAGGGCAGATAGGTATGGCTTCTCCAGAATGGCTGCACAAACTAAATGGGGAGATTTGGCAGGTCATGCTAGTGTTTCCCCACACCTAGTCTTTGCTTAATCATGAACTTAGCTCTCTGCCACTGAATCAGTGAGATTTAAAAACCCAAATGGTTCTTAACCCTCACAAGTGCTTCCTCTTAGGGATAATCAAAATCCTTTGCCTGCACCATGAAAACTTCTGTAACTCACTTTTCTTCCCAGCTACTTCCACCAGTTTAGTATATATATATATTTATAAAATCCTTCAAATTCAGTTTTTTAAAATCTAACCAAATCTGAGAGAGCTACCATGAACTTGGCAATGGTGGTAAGTGATGTAGGCCCGAGTCTGCCTCTTTCTTTTAAGAACCCAGAACATGTACATACTACTCAGCCAAAGGATTTGGTAGAAAATAATATCGCTTATTTACCTCAGTTATTGCTTGCCTTAGATGTTGTTTATATAAGATGAGTAAATGGAGGGAAAGACAATCTTTCTTCGGCAGAAAATTGAACACTTTACCTGTCTGAGCAGGTTAGTAGAACTGACTGAGCTGGTATCCTAGGTTTCTGTATTCAGAGTTTATATGCAGAGGAGGGCACAAACAGTAAAGTCTTCAGGCTCACAGGGTAAGAGCTGCCATTTTAGACAATTAGAAAAATACAATAAATCCGAGTTAGCATATCTGTAAACACAATAAATCTAAAGCTAAAGATGTGTATATGTATGTGTATATATATCTAATTTTAGATAGCATATATACTCCATACTTTTGAATGTAACCTTTTGCTTATATAAGCAATAGTATTTCAAATGTTCTGGTCAGGTATCGAAGGGCCTCGCTAAGCAGACTGAACTGAATGACTTCCTGCTTGACGTTTCAAAGTAAGTCACACCTACAACTCATTCTCAGTTAGTTGCATGAAATATGTGTGATGGAGAATCATGGAAGGTAGTTAGCAAATGTCATGTCTTGTTACTGCCCTTAGTATATTACCAGCTGGTATAGAAAGATAAGCACTGAAATCTTATGCACACGTACATGGAAGTAAGTCCCATTGAACTCAGTGGAACTTACTTCTGAGTAGGCATGCATAAGACTACGTGTAAACTATGGCAGAAGAAACATTAATTCTAACTTGTTATTTATCCTGGTTTCAGTAACAGAGTGCATCTATCTGCAAAAGTCTTAGCAATAAATAAATAAATTGTACATAAACAGCAGGAAAATATAAATTCTTCATAAGAATGATTTTGTGCACTATGTTACTCTTGTGGAAAGCAAATGTATGCATTCGGCATTGACCCCAGGATGTTTTCTACAAGGTTTAGGAATGGATGTTAAATGAAGACAGTTCTTACCCAGACAGAAACACTGTCTTACATTTCTTCTTTCTTATCAGTCTGAATGTCACACAAAAAGGTACACAATTTTTGGAATAATATCTGCCTCTTGGAAATATTGAATTCTAATGGCCAGTGATGCTTGAGAATGTGGAACATTCAAAGCATCTTTTGTTAATACATCTGGTGCTTATCTGTTAGTGACTTTGGGTGCCTGGGACAGCTACTATATATTAATCAGGGAGAGAGCGCTGCTGTAGTAGCTTGTGGAAGCAAGGTCAGCTTGTTTTTCCAGTCATGCTGCACCTGGTTTTAGGAGGGAGTATTTGCTGGTGTGCTCACAGAACCAGGTATAGAGAAGCCTGCTGTCAGTGTCCTGCTGCCAGTGCAAAGAGGAAGAGGATATTAAAAATGAAATAAACATTGCCTATATTATTGTACTAAAAAAAGTCATTTAGAGGTGGTGTAATTTGGGAAAAAATATGTTATAATAAGCCCAGCACATGGAAATTGCTGAAGGCAGCTGAATCAGTTTCTTTAGCAAGATGAAAGAAGATGGATAGCTTGGTCAAGTGTAGCTTATATGGGTGAAATGTTAAAAAGAATCACATATGTTTGACTATCATCTTATCTACTGGATTGAATGATTATACATCTGCTCTGAACCTTTGCTTAATTGAAGGATCCCCCATCTAGTCTGGTACAGAAGTTGGAATTTGCAGCTTAGGCAAGAGTGATCTGGGTTCAATTCCCTGTTCACTTAGTTACCTCCTTATCTTTCAGTTTACATCATAGGATTGTTGTAGGGGCAACATTTTTGCTGCTGTGAGCTTCTCAGAGGAAGAATAGGATACATATGTGATAGATAAGTACCCCCATGTAGAACAAACAGATGGTGGGTTGTTTGGCTTTGTCAGCACCGGCTAATTCTATAGCACTGCCAAAGATGACAAATCAAGTTTTCTGTTAGTTCTGTGTGCATGGATCCAATCCATTTTAGAATCTACCAGTAAAGCTCCAGTTGCCATATGTGGTCCTTGAAGGTGCACATAGGGCACAGTTGAGCAAGATGATCAATGCATACAAGCCTATGCAGGGAGAAGATTTATGTGGTATGGTTTCATAAATAAATGATAACCTATTGTTTTATCAGTAAATGAAAACCAGCATGGGTCATTGTGGTAGTGAAATCTATAAATGATGTTATTAATAAGAACTTCACCTATTATCCTGCAGAACCTATTTTGATAACATTGTGGCAATAGATGCTCTACTTGAAAATATCATGGTAATGTATCTTTTCTCTAATGTCAACATTACATCTTACTTTTCAAGTCTTCCTCTTTGAAATCTAGTTTATATACTGTGCCTGATTGTGTGTCTGTTTCAAATCAGTGCATGTTCAAAGTATTACTTTTTAGAAGAATTACATATAAATTATTTAAACATTTGTGTAGTGCTATCATAAAATAATTTGATTTGCTAATTGATATTTTTTTACTGCCTTTACATAGTGAGATCTCCAAGAGAATGTGAAGCAAGCAATCTTGGTGCTAATTGACAGTTGTTTAGCATGAATGTGTGAACATGCAGGTTCCTGGGAAGGAGGTTGCAGATGGCTTGCTCCAGTCCTACTGCTGCTGTGAGCTAAACCATGGTTTGGCTTGGTGTGTTACCTGAACCTAGGCTCATGGTTTGTCTGGCAGAGACAAACTACGAACCACCAGGGGTTCATACACTGCACCAAGCCAAACTATGGCTTAGCTTCCAGTAGCAGGAGGACAAGAGGAAGAGCAAAGCAGCCACAATCTCCTCTCCAGGAGCCTGCACCTTTATGTTCTGCCATGGTTTGGCTTTATGTAAAAGTGTGAACTGAGCTGGTGGCTTGTCAAATGCCACTTAAAGAGCTTTGGTAAACCTTATAGCTCACATTCTCAGTGCCAAATTACTTATGGTGCTTAATACATAACTTATAGTTGCAGGGATCTTTTAAATATAGTAAATAGGTGCAGACTGTGGGGAGGGGTGTTAACTCTAGTTCTCCACCACAATCTCCATGAAAATTCTCCCTCTGCCACCCAAATGCTACTAGCATCAGGAGGAAAACTTGGTTTCATTTTGAAAGGTTTTTGTGTAGAGCAAAACAGTTCCATTCTGTGTTCTGTCAAAACTCTGAATGTAGTCTATCATCTGCTCTGGGCATGCCACATTTCTTCGCATAGGCTCTGAGTTTTCAATAGCAGGTGTGGAGAAAATTGTCACTGCCACATCCCTGCACCAGAGGCATTGCCCATGAAAAGCCCTGGCCAGCCTGGGTATGTTTTTCCAAGGTAATATTTTAAAACCACAAGTCAAAGAGACAATCCTTAGGGAATACCTTACTAAAAACTGAGTGTTCATGCCTACAGCTTGTTTCAGATTGCACGTAGCACCCCACCCCCTTCCAGGCTGCTAATGTCAAAAACACCACATTGTCATGTCAGAGGCCTCAGGTCATGCAAGTCACCAGCCTCATACAGCTCAGGATGTCCACCTCAGATGCTCCAGAAGGCATTAGCGATTTGTTATGGCAACAGTGACGGGTGGAAAATAGTGTTTGTGGATGAGATAAAGGGGCATAAATCAGATTGATAACATGTTGGCTCAGTTTAGTGTGTGTTTATTTGTCATATTGGGTGATATAGTTCTGTCCATGGCAGCTACCACAATGCACCAAGTCATTAACAGTAGTTCCTTGAAAAATCAATTTTTCTTTTTTTAAATCGGAAGGCTTTATTAATGATTATTTCATCTTAATATGCTAAATCTCAGCAATCCATAGTTATTTTAGGTTTTGTTGTTTGTCACGGAAATAAGTCATTTATTTTGAAGGGACGCTATACGTGGAGCACAGCTGTGTTGCCTCACTGAGTAGCTGTAAGTGTAAGTTAGAAACAAGGTTGAAATCCATTCCTTTAGAAGATAGGGAAGAAAACTGGTTCACAAGTCGTTTGAGCAGATTTGTCTGGGACGGCAACCATCTTCAGCAGCAACTCACTAATTGCTGTTGGCTACTCTATGGCTCCAAGGGAGGAGAGGAAAGGAAAGATATCTTAGCCTCACCTCTCTGCCAGGACTGTGTGTGCCTTCATCCAAACAAAATATTCTATCGTAGTTGAATTGTACGAAGCCTGCACATGGGAGATCCGTGACTGGAATGGCTTACGCTTTTTATACTGAATTGCACCTAGCAGGGTTGATAACTTTTCTTGAAGCAGTAGAGTTGGGGGAGAGGAGTTGTTCAACATTTTTCCTCTGTGCCATTTCCCCAGTTATCCCATGGTGTTCCAGAGAGTACCGGTCTTGGCCCCTGAGCTGTTTTAACATCTTCATGAGATTGCTAGGTGAGGTTGTCCAAAGTTTTGGAGTGAAGTGACAACAGCATACACTGAGGAAACTCAGTTCTATTCCTTTTAAGGCTTGGCCATGTATCTTATTTTCGCAGAACCGTTAATGTGCTGTGAAAGTGGGGTCAGGCATATTCAGTGGCTTTCAGGTGCCCGAGGGTTTTTTCTTTTTCTCAGAAAAAATGCTTTGTTGCCGCTTCACGCGGTGGCTTGGCTGCCCTCAGCAGCCTAGTGGCGTTCCTTTTGTAAATTGGGACATAGTGTTCCATGGGAACGACGTGTCCTGGTGCTTGTGACTGGAAAGAGGGTCTTTTCAGTGATGGTCCCCTAGTTGTGGAATGTCCTTCCTCTTCAGGTAAGGAAGGCACCAAAGTTATTACTATTCAGAAGACAAAGCAAAACCATGGGTTTTAGTGAGTGGCCATTTATATTTTGACTGCCTTTATGAAATCTTTTGCTGCTGTTCTGGTTTTATCTAATTGAATGGCTACACAGCATTTTCCTTGTTCTCCTATTTATTCCTTGTTTTTATGCTTCTTTTGATTGTTGTACTTTTTTGTAAACTGTTTTGGACAGGAATTAATATGAAAGTGGCCCAAAACAGTTTTAAATAAATAAAGGCAGAGAAACAGCAGCTAGGCATAAAAACTCACTTTCAACATAGACCTTCCCTGAGGATCTGCTTTCAGACTTGTGTTTTATATATTACTTGGGGAAACAATGGCATAATTCACTAGTACTACAAAATCTGGAGATGAGATATATAGTTAGATAGTGTTTCTCTCTGAAATAATACTCTTATGCTCTTCAAATTGACACTCATAACTCAGTAGCCTAAAAGTATATTCAGGTTCATGACACAGTGGCCTGAATCAAAAGATCTGTAAGCAAAGTTCTGCTCATGGAAACCTGCTGCTTCCTGAAGGAAGAGACAATTTTCACCAATCCCCCCCCCCCAAACAGCTCCTTGTGCTCTCCCCCCAATCTTCTGTGGGGAGATAGGAATCCCTTCAAAATAGCATGGGAAGTGGCAAAGAAGTGTGAAGAAGAATCAACAAAAAATGCCTCCCCCAAATTCCATGAATGAAAGCCCTTGCTTGATATGCACTCCATCTATTCACAGAAATTGTTCTCCATATTGAACCCAATATATTTACTATTCTCTAGATAGTAATGTTAGAACTTTCCTGCGCTTTTGTCCAAATAAGCTGCCTAAATGTAATAGGAAAAAAACCTTTTAAAAATAAATAAAGCTTTCTACTAAAGCAGACTAAAATGACCAGAAGCTAGGATATCATACAGACCCATAACTGCTACTTTTGAGTAGTTCAAGCTTCTGGAAAATGTACCAATTTTGTTCTCCACAAATAAACTATAGAAGAGTCTTTATTTACCTCTAAATTCATCCCAGATTTTAAAATTTGTTTCGTGCTTCCTAAAGCACCTATCTTTTCCTCTTGGAACCTTCCTTTCCCATTCTCCACAAACTTGAATATCCCAGGGGGTGCTTAAGGAAGAAGTTACTCGACCTCTGTTGTCAAAAGAAGAAATAAATATATTTTAATTATTTTTATATAACAATATTTATATACCACTTAATGATAATAATTCTTAAGTGGTTTCCATAAAATAATATAAAGTATTTATAGGAAAATTCAACAGACTTTAAAAGCAAGTAGAAACAATAAATTATGATTATTTAAGTAAAATCAAAATTTCATATCTGGATAGGCTTGCATAAAGGATTTTTTTTAATAACAGACATCAATGACAATACAGTGAAGCATCAGGCTATTTTCATGAGTAGAGATAAATTATTACAATCAATGTACGAAAAGAAATATGACTGTTACAAATTACTTAACTTTATAATTAAAGTAGCAACAACTATGCATTTTTATAGGGTTTATTAAAGTATAGTTAACTAACTTGTGAAATATAATACAGACTTTGTCTAAGCCCACTGTGATTAATTTTAGTTTTGTCCTTTATCTGTAGATATATGCAAAAAATTTGGTGAATGCAGATCGCTGTGCACTTTTCCAGGTAGATCACAAGAACAATGAATTATATTCAGATTTATTTGATATTGGGGAGGAACATGA
Organism: Podarcis raffonei; assembly: GCF_027172205.1. Taxonomy (NCBI): domain Eukaryota; kingdom Metazoa; phylum Chordata; class Lepidosauria; order Squamata; family Lacertidae; genus Podarcis; species Podarcis raffonei. The sequence goes on along the minus strand of NC_070604.1, from coordinate 73,902,144 downwards.
TGGAAAACCTGTCTTCAAGAAGACCAAAGAAATAAGGTATGACTAGTGAGTTGACTATTCTTACATGCCAATATTAATCTGTTCCATTTCTGTGTATATTTACAGATACTTTTAACAATTTTTGCCACACGGATATTATTCTCATGAGGATTTGCCTCTCCAGAGGTAGTTCTTCTGCAGGTGGCAACTGCAGTGCCATCAGAACAACATCTCTGATGCTATAATGTCATCATGAGTTTTGAGTGACCACCTACCAACGAGGAGAGGAAATTCTTCTGTGGTGAATTACTGCGCTTTGGCCTATGCCGACTTGTGCAGTCACACAAATCCAGAGTAGCTCAAGTTTTTCTTCTTCACCAAAAGTCAGTCTCCTTCGCTGCTCTTCTGCAGTATAATTAGGGTTTAGGCCTAATTCTAGCTAGATGTTAACTGTGTTGTAGCTATGTTTTGTGGCTGCTATCCACCTGAAAGTTAAGAGGCAGTCCACTTTCCCAGGAAATGGCTTTAGCCATATATTTTGGTCCCTGTTTAGGAGATGATATCCAGTGCTGAATTAACTCTTTAGAGAAGGATGTATGGAGTATTAGGGGAGGGGTAGTACCTCTAGAAGGGGACACATTGTGCTCCTTCTGGGGTAGTTTGCCCACCTTTGGTCCCTACCCTGCACTCAGCTCTCACCTGTAGCTCCTTGAAGCTGTCATCATGTGACAGTGGCCACACCCCTGGAACAGCTTTGACTGGCCAGCTAAACCAGGTGAGGGCAGCTGATGGGTCTGAAACCCTGGGTGAGATAGGGACTTGAGTGGACAAGACTAATAGTTGGTCCTGTTGTCAAGAAAGTAGTTTGTGTATGTGTTGTAGAGGGAAATCAGGGGCAGTTGGGGCCACTGAGAAAGTACCTGGGAAAGTAGCCTATCTAGAAGGAAAACTCTGGTCCTAAACCTCCACTGCCTTGCGATATACCTTTGGGAGATGAAAAGGCTATGGAGTAAACCCTACACAAATCCAGAGTGCAGTCCCTACCTATTGCTCTGCTTTTCTTGGACCACATCAGCGAGGCTGAGTCTTGGTAACCCAGGACCTCCATACACACTGCCAGGCTTGTGCCCTGGAGAGGTCACTCCAGTGCTGCTAACGCAGCAGTTTGACTTCACCCCCAGAGGCGCACTCCATTGTCTCTTGAGACAAGATGGATGCCAATAACGGGAAGAGAAATTTAGCTGTTCAAATGTCATTTTCCTTATAAGCCTATTGTTTTAAGATGTGCATATCTCTTTATGTCCCATGCAGATTTTCTATTGAAAAAGGAATAGCTGGTCAGGTAGCAAGAACAGGTGAAATTCTCAACATTCCTGATGCCTATGCAGATCCACGTTTTAACAGGTAGGAATTTGATATGTTTACCACCTGAAAGAACTTGGCTGGTTAGCAGAGTGGCAGCCCCTGCAAGTCCTGCAGCTAAGGTGTTGTGCTGGCAGTAGTTTGCTCCCCAAAGTAACCTAGCTGATGTATTCTGCACCAGCTGCAACTTCCAGACCAACCTCAAGGCACACAGAACAGATTTCAGCAGTCCCAGGTTACCTGTCCATTGTCAATTGTGCTCTATCTGTCCTGATTCAGGAATGGCCATACCTCTCTTACTGGTGAAAGCTGGTTAAAGACATTCACTCTTACCCACCAAAGAGACCTGCACCTCCACTGATAGAGCTGGATTGATGAGCACCCCCAAACTACATGCCTGCTCCATCAGGGAGAGTGCATCCCCTCTGCCCTACCATAAAGTCCACTATTAACTCCAACTAGCACTTCATGCACACTTGGCATCCCTTGCATATGGAGGTTTGAATTGGCTGGAATGCTTGTTGGGAATGGTGGCTAAATTATTTATCAGATAATTTATTTATCTATCTATCAGAAAGTTCTTGGCTTCAGCCTCACATGTGTTAGGAATTTACCAGGTTCTTCTAGCCTTTATCCTGTATTTGCAACATGGAGATGATAATATTAACATTACAGGCTTGTTGTAAGGATTACAACTAGATAACGCATATGAAATGGCTTTGAACATTATTGTTAGATGATGTCATGTTAAGAAAGTGAATGTTCACCCTTTTCCTTTTTTTCCTTCAGGGAGGTAGATCTCTACACAGGCTACACCACCAGGAATATTTTATGCATGCCTATTGTGAGCCGAGGAAGTGTAATAGGCGTTGTGCAGATGGTGAACAAACTAAGTGGATGTGCCTTCTCTAAAACTGATGAGAACAACTTTAAAATGTTTGCAGTCTTTTGTGCTTTAGCCTTACACTGTGCTAATGTAAGTTTTGTTCCACAAAGATAGCCAAGTGCACAAAAATTGAAATTTTTTAATTTTATAAATTTTTATTATTCATTTTGGATTTGTATAGCAAAGTCAGTTGTACTAATTTGATTGTTAAGGGAGGTGTCAAAGATTAAACTGATTCAGTTTTAAAGTTCCGGGATTAAGATTTGATTGTTAATAAAATGGTTACGATTAAGCTGATTCTATCATTTACAGCTTTGGTTATTTTTTTTAAAAAGTCTTCAAATTCACATGATAGTGACCATATCAATTTATTCTCTTTTAAAAGTATTCCTAATTATCCCTCAGAAATATCACCTCTGTGAAGCTAGACACAGATCTAAGTGTTTGGCTTGAGAAAGAAAGTTTAGACTCTGTGCAAACAGCCATATCTTATATAATAAAATGCTTTATTTAGATGTACCACAAAGTTCGCCATTCAGAGTGTATCTACCGTGTTACTATGGAGAAGCTTTCCTATCACAGTGTTTGTACAGCGGAAGAATGGAAAAACCTCATGGACTGCAGACTCCCACCACAACTCTGCAAAGAAGTAGAACTGTATGTTTTTAATGTGATCTTTTTGATACAGAAGTAGGGTATTCCCCATGAACACTGGCAGCTTAGCAGCTGTTGCTGTTGCAATTACCAAAGAGCCACACTAGACATGGCAAATGCATCTTTTCAATGAATATTCAGGTTTTTCAAAATACAAATAGCATCAGCGTAAGGAGGGGAGGTTGATGATTAACTGGATTTGAGTAGGTGTGGAAGGTTAATGAATTCACCCCTTTCTGCCCCCTGCTTATAATAATGAGGAAAATCTGAAGCTAGTATATGCATTGGGAGGAAATCCCCCATTGGCAGCAGTTTAGGTCTACACCTGACCAGGGAGTTGATGAGAAAGGTTCTGTGGATAACACCATCAACCTCACATTATTATGGCTAGCAGAGAACACCCAATGAAGTGTATGACCTCACATGGGTATAGGGTCTGAAACACTCTGGGACAATCCTGTGGTTGTCATGGTGGCCATGCTTCATTAATCATTTATATAAACAGAGTGGTTACTTTCAGATCTAGCGTATCTGCTGTGCAATACTGTGTTTCCAATGCACCCAAGTATTTTACTGAAGTCAGTGACAGGGAAATAAAACACCTGCTGCATTCAGCTATGAGGCAGGGCTAATTGATAATAAAACAACTAGGAGTTCTGTCGTTATGAGCCTCAACATGAGATTATGAATATTGACTTCAGAAGAATATAACTTTAAGTAACATGATAAAGTGGATTTTTAAATGTTTGGATTGCATTATTTCGTTTTAGAATATTCACTACCACTCAGGTAGCATACAAATTTGTCATAATCAAAAATCCATTATCAGCAACATTATCATTTCCTTTCATTATTCTAATTAAACATTCATGTACCCAAAGGCTTATCTGTTACATCTAACAATCATAGTATTTTTTCCAGAAACTTGAGACCTATTTTTCCTTGTGAATATTCTTTCTCAGGGTACTCCCTAATGGGCTCTTCTTGGTCTAGGTAGTACAGCATCAAAGTTCTGGCAGCTGGTTCAGTGGTAAACCCAGTTGAGAACTGCAAAACCTGCAGGAAAGAACTTGCATGTTAAATAGATCCTGACCCCACCCTTCAAATGAAATTGAACCAGTGTAACTTACATTATACTTTATTGTGTTAATTATATGTAAGACCATAAGACTGTATTCAAGGGAAATTAACAACAAAATGCCTATCAAACATTTTAATAATGAATACCTCAGGTAACAAAACTCCCAGGCATTCACCTGGACACAAATGGCATCCTCTAGTAAAATTCATAAATGATTGACACAAAAAATGCCTGTATCCTTTATAAGGATGGCAGAGAAGGAGGGGACCACACAAACTGCTGAGAAATTAAAGAAATGAAAGTCATAAACCGCAGCACGACCCAGCAAATACAGCAACTGCCTGTCATTCTTAACTCAGCTGCCAAGAGTTCTCAAGTTAATTCTGTCTTCTACCAGGCCTGAGGCAAAATCTACCCATAATTCCACACCTCATTTGCAGGTAGAGAACTGAGAAGAGTCATTCTAGTGTCATTTCAACTGCCAAGATTCAACACTCCCCCTCAATAATTTGAGAGGTGGGGACTTACCGTACATAGGGGTGGCAAGGCTTCATCCTCTTTTGTTTTTTTTAAAGGTTAAAAGCCACTACTTATGGTGGCAGTTTTGGCAGCAAAACAGCAGAAGTGGAACTATGGCTGTTACAGCAACTAGATCTCCACTGCAAATATTTTGAACCTATTTTAAAAAGGGGGAGGGAAGCCTGCTGCTGCCATGATAAGCACTCCCCATAAACAGCACACAGTAATTCATGTCACCCACCCTGGGCTTCTTTAGCCTATTTCAAGGCTCACATATTCGTATTGAACAAAGCCTGAAGTGAGCAAAAGGAGCCCATCCCTGCTTTTTACAGGAAACCACTCAGAAAGCTGTTTGTGAAGTGATGTCTGGCAGTATCTTAAGAAGGATAGATCCTTGAATTATTATACCAGAAGCTAGTGAGAATAAATCAGCACTTTTTGATTTTGAAGTTAATGTTCAACAGAAGAGATTCTGGTGCAGAAAGCTTTTATCTGAACTAATAAGCACAATGTACATCCAAGAGTCTTTGGTTCTCTTAACTGTAAATTTCCTTCATAACAGATTCCACTTTGATATCACTCCTTATGAAGATTTCTGGGCATCCATCTTTATCTATATGATCCATCAGTCTTGTGGGTCAGGCTGGTATGAATTCATTTTTTTAACCTTTAATTTTACAACTATTCACACTGGTTTTTATATAGTAAATGTTTTATTTGATTACCGTGAAATGATCTGGCTGTGTAGGATATAGGATTATGTAAAATACTGTATTTGAAAATACTGAAGCAGGAAAGAGGATTTGAGATCTGTACATGTCTATACTATACAGAAATAGTAATTGCCTCATACAGCAAATTGGGTTATTACAACATTATTAGAAATAATTTTGAGGTAGTAAAGTGCAGCTAAAACAGTTTAAAAGGGGGTGGGGAGCTTTGCCTTTGATAGCATTTACTTACAACATAAAATATTTGCCAAAAAGGCTTCTTGAAATTTCTCCAGAATTTACAGTTTTTCCATTGGAAAATAAATAGATCCACCCCCTGCGAGTTTTTATTTATTTATTTCCCTAGAGCCTTCACATCTCTAAGTGTGAGCAAGGGCTGTTTCCTTATTTAAATCTCTAGAAGACTAAAGTGAAAGGGGCAGTTTTGGCTTGTGTAGATCTCCATGTGTGCCTCAGAGCCCTGCAGAGCTTTTGACTGGGAGAGTTGACATATCTTATTCAGTTTTTCCCCCTCCCATGAAAAGTATAGTCTTAATTTCATTATGTTTTGTGTTGTATCCTGTGTGTGTGTGCACCAGATATGCACCCACCTGGTTATATTTTAAACCAACATAAATATACTCACCCTGAATTCTACTCACACTGAATTCTACTCACACTGGAGGAAGGGAGTGGGGAGGCCATATTCTCTGATTCCCCCTTCCCTCTGCAGCGCCCTGCAAAGCACATCTGGAAGGGGAGAGGGCCCTCCAGAGCAGCATGGTAGCTGGCAGAAGAAAGGTAAAATCCTCTCTGCTACATCCATCCTTCAGTGGAGAGCCTCTGTTCCAGCTTGATTCCCTGAGAGAATTGAAAAGACAGTGGAGTGGGAATTGTAGGTTCAACCCACAATTGTTTTTAGAATGGAAAATCATGTTTATGCTTCTGAGTTTGGGGCTGCATTTCCCTTGGAATGTGTCAGAAAGGGAGCTTGTTATGAGTTGGATATCCTGTTATATTTTTGGAATACTACCTTGAATAATGTTATCAGAAGTTTCTGATGTTAGGCTAAACATTCTGCAAGCAGTATAATGTTTACCTGTATTTCTAGCTTCACTTTTGATTATTTATATTTTACAACTTCAGCCTGTTGTTGGGTTGAAATAAACGACAGACGAGTAGCAAGTGTCATATGGGAGGCATCTCCCGAGCATGTCTCGGAGAGTCCCTTTTATTGAATATTATAGCATTGCCACATATGTGCTTGTTGCTGATTGGTTAACACAAATACAATACAAGGGTTGCATATAAGCATTAATCATCAATAGATTAAAGGGTGGGAAAGGGAACACAGAACTAGACAGGCATGAAAACCTCCTTATTAAACTATAACTAGTGATTAATATAGCAAGACTTAAACAATTACTAGTGATTGATATAGCAAGGTTTAAAAAGGACATAACAATCACGTTCCGAAGATGTGGTCAATCATGGATTAAGAACAGGTCAGGGTACAATGTTTTCATGAACTCAATGTGAACTGAACATTCTCGGGTGAAGAAGAAATGCTTCAGCCTAGAACGGTTTGTGCAGAATCATGTGCAGAAGCAAAGCTTCCCTTGAGCCTGTCTTGTATCACAAGTATATCACAAGTTCTCGGAAGAATTGGACCTACAGATAATGGCCTGGTTTGCATGCCACACCAAGACAAACCATGGCTTGGCTTAGTTCAAGTGTGTAGTTAGTCTGGAGAGAGCTAAATCAGGAGCCGAGGTTTGAATGGCATGCTAAGCCAAGCCATGGTTTAATGCAGTGTAGCTGCAAAATTATCAGGAGAGAATGAAGATGCCACAATCTCCTCCCTGGAACTCAACCCATGGTGTGGTTTAGGATGATGTTTGAGTCAGGCCAATGCCGTATCAAAAGTTTTCCTTGGACCTCTTTAACAGTTTTTCTGGAGGGAGCAGGGTGCTTACGTATGTAGCGGGGAGTTGGTGAAAAACTATGTACTATAATTTGGGCAATTGGAAGCACTTACTAGTAGGGCAAATCCACCATTGGAAATAGTCCACCTTATAAACATATAAAAGTTCACCTTTCACTTACAAGTTTTCATAAAGCCTGCATGGAAAGTTATGCCTTTTTCAATGCAGGCATTTTTTTTAATGCATCAGTTAATCAACCTGTATATTAGGACAATGTGCATTTTTTCATGAATCCTGGTACAGGTTGTGATTATTGTCAGAAGGCCCTGTAATTTGGGTAGATGAATTTAAAGGTACAACTCAGTGTGGTTGTTTCTTTAAATATTGACTCGGCTTGCCCCTGACACCAGTGGGGCTTCTCAATAAACATGCATATGGTAAGCCATAGATAGTGGCACTTTTAATGCTCTTAAAGCAAATTTTTCAGTTTTGAATTTTAAAATGTCTTAGTCAGCTGTATTGTAACCATAGAGGCAAGGTAGTTCTCTTTCCTGCCTTGTAAGTCTGCCCCATTTTGCACATGCAGGCACAGAAATGCAGTCAGAAAGGAAGACAGGTTGAAAAAAGAAGATTCCAGTGTTTTGCTGTCAGCCTTGAGCCTTTATGTGGAATCTGATGTTTTGGAGGAAGGGTAATTAGAGCTTTTAGCCTAGACACCAACTTTGAACAGGTGGAGTGCGGGGGTGCAGGGGATATGTAAATATGATTTGCAATATGAGCCAAACTGTTATAACTTAACTTGAATGTACAGGCGGCATTAGCAGTGGTGCTCTTGAACCACTAGAAGTGTGTTTTTCTCAAAATAATTACTCTTTTAATAAATAAATAAAAGCAAAGTAGGCTACTGAGAAATTACTTGCAGATTTTTTTTTTAGCTCATGTTCCAGGGTCATAGTTGGAAGCTCTGTGGGACTCTGATGTGGACATGCAACTCTGCATGTGCAGAAGCTGTCCCACCTTCTGTGAGTTGGGAAGCGCATCCCAAGAACTCTGCAGGGAATAAGTGAAATATTGCCCTTCTTTGTATGTGTGTCAGCTTCTACACGTGTGCTCTGGAGCTGCAGTATTACATTGTAACAATTTCTCTTGGAAGTGGAAATTTGTACTGCAATTTTCCACCCAGGGCAAAATGTTAACAAAACGTTCACATATACACTTCCAGCGAGTAAGGGTGACAAAGCAAAGGGGTCAGGAGTGCTGCTTGAAGCCTGTGTCTTCCCTACCAGGATATGAGGCAGTAGTAGAAATGGACCATCACAGTTCCCTCCATCACTGTAGAGAAGGACCACAGCAGCAGAAGAAAGCAGTGAGAACTGAGGAAGGAATGAGAGTATAATCAGTTTCTTTAGTGGTATTTTTGTACTAAGACACTGAAGGGAACCTACATTTGATATCCAAGCAGAGGTGCATCTGCTTTCCTCCTTTCAGCTTGGCCTCCATTTAGATGTGAACTCAACTTGTGTGTGGAATTGGAGGCTAGACATTGTTTGACCAACATTCTTCATTCCCTGCAAAAGCCAATGGCATTGAATCTGCCATTGACCTTTTTTCTTGAACCAGAGTGTTTTAAAGAGCTGGAAAACTTTCAGTGGCCTACGGTTAGCTAACTTATTATTACTTGTTTGGGGGAGGGGGTGGACGTGAAAATGTATTATTTCTCTGCAGTACACAAATATATTTACCATGGCTGTTAGGACAGAGAGAAGAGAGGAACTTCTGAGCTTGCATGGCAAAGCATAACTTCTTGTTGAATAGATTTTTTCTTATATCATTATAAGCTCTGGTTTTGCATTTGCAATAGATTTTAAGTAAATAAGGCCAGTAATTTTGAGGAGAATTAAAATAAACTAAAATGCTTCTGCTAATTTTTGTAACATTATCAGTGGAGCATTAAATAAAGTTTAGTGTAAAATCTCTTTTTATTCTGTTTGGTTAAAATAACTTACGTTTTTTTTCTTTCACTTGCTTTATCTCACCATTCTGTTTTTTAAAAAGTTTTGAACTAGAAAAACTATGTCGATTCACACTGTCTGTAAAGAAGAATTACCGCCGTGTGCCCTATCACAACTGGAAGCATGCAGTTACAGTTGCGCATTGCATGTATGCTGTTCTTAAGAATAACTACAGGCTTTTCACAGATGTAGAAGTAAGTTTAGATTTTTTTCCAGTATCAACATTCATATCTCAGACACGACATGTAATTTCATGTTTTGATCAGTGTAAAATTATATTCAGCATGGAAAGGGATTTTAAATTTAAGAAATTTTTCATTTATAGTGCAATACTATACACTATAGCCCACTGAGTTCAATGTCACTAAGGGCCAGGCAAATGTGTATAGTATTGCATCCTTAATCAATTGTACATCTGCATCTTGAATTCTGTATACAATTGCAAACAGATCATGAAGGCAGGACATGATGTGGTTCAGAAAAAGAACATTGCTGGTTTGAAATAAGGAATGTCTGCACTATTTTAAAAAGCCCAGGACCTTGGCCTTACTTAGCTAGGTATAATAGGTAAAGGTAAAGGGACCCCTGACCATTAGGTCCAGTCATGGCCGACTCTGGGGTTGCAGTGCTCATCTCGCTTTATTGGCTGAGGGAGCCGGCGTACAGCTTCCAGGTCATGTGGCCAGCATGACTAAGCCGCTTCTGGTGAACCAGAGCAGCACATGGAAACACTGTTTACCTTCCCACTGGAGCGGTACCTATTTATCTACTTGCACTTTGACGTGCTTTCGAACTGCTAGGTTGGCAGGAGCAGGGACCGAGCAACGGGAGCTCACCCAGTCGCGGGGATTCGAACCGCCAACCTTCTGGTCGGCAAGCCCTAGGCTCTGTGGTTTAACCCACAGCACCACCCGCATCCAGCTAGGTATAATAGTGATACATAAAATCAGAAATAGTTTGAGAAAACCCAAAAGGGCACAGCAGGGTTAGCTAATCTGGTGCCTTCCTGATATTGCCAGACTGCAACTCCCATAATCCCTGATCATTACTAGCTAAGGCAGATCAGGAGGATGTTGCATGGACTACCTCTGGGGTACAACTTTGGATAACAAAGGACATCTGGTTAACACACAGCTAGCCTTTGGACATCTCCATACAGATTGTACTATAGTAAACCTGCAGCTTACGCACAATTAATTTGTGCACATTCAGCTTTACACACAAGACAAAAATTAAAAGGGGCAGAAAGTGGGCAGTTTCCCAGGGGAAATGATTTTGGCAATCCTACCCATCGTTGAACCCAATGGGTTTTGACTACACACGATTTGGGCTTTAGGCACGATCCCTGGAATAGAACCCCCGTGTAAGTAGCGGGCTTACTGTACACTGACCTTTACTTTAGAAAACTTTATTTTAGAACATAAAACTTCATTTTAGAACATGGTAATTAGACTCATTGTGAAAATGAATTAAAATAAGTAGTAGAAATCCTGGGAAGTTGCTAGTAACTAAGAAGGGCATAACCCTCTCTCTGGAATCATCCCAAAATTAGAAGGTGGCCAGAAGGAACTTAAGTATTCTTCTGTGAAGGATCACCCATTGGTGTCCAGAGGCTGGGCTTAGCTTTATTCCTATAATAACTGCGATCAGTGAGAGATCACCACCCAGTCCTCATTCTGCTTCTGCCAGGACAGCAGGGTTTTCTGTTCTAAACGCCATGCAATACACGATGACCCTTAGCCTACTCTTTCTCTAGATTCTCTTTCCACCTCCTCTGTCTCCCTCCCGCATCAGGAAGGACAGGGAAAGGTGGGGGAAGAGAGAGAGACAATTGTACAGTGGCAAGACCGGAAAGCATTTAAACGTAAAAATAGTAGGAATGGTGCAACCAGATATTCTGCCCATTGGAGTATGGAAAGGCTTACTGTTCTCATTTTGCGTATCCTGCTCCTATGAACAAGCTTCTGAACCCTGAGGCTCACACTCTGGTTGTGCCTGGGTCCAAAGGAGAGTCTGTCCCTTTCCAAGGAGTTTTCTTCCTCTCTCGTAGCAATTATCTAGTTAACAGTTCAGTTTTCAGTTGATATCAAGTCCTGGTGGCTTGGGGACTCATCCCAGTGGAGATGGGGAATTCAGCAAAGCCGATAAGCCCTGTGCTGCATTTTTGTGGCACCCCATACTATTATTTGTTTCCTCTGTATCACACAGTACTGACCACAGCCTGATACAATAGATGCGGGTGCTCTGACCCACTAAATGTTTGTAAAATTCATGGCAGATATAAAAAGGTTCTCTTCTGTTGTTTTGGAAAAATAGCTGAATGTTGAAAAATCAATGCAAGTACTATTTAAGGCACTGTACAGAACATAGCAGTGACACGCTCTCTGCCTAAAGGACTTATAATCTATTAAGGCGGATGTCAGGTGTCTGGAACAGAGTAGCTGAATATTTGCACACAGGTGACGTGCAGTTTGCTCTGGTAAACAGTACATACAGCATACATGAAAATGCCTCCGTTGTAGTTATCGTGTGATTTATTATCTATATAGGAATATATAAAAACAAAAAAGAATCTTGTGGCACTTTAAAGATTAAAAATATATATTGTGGCATGGCCTTTTGTAGACTATAATCCACATATACAGATGCATGAAGCATTATTCAGTGTGGGCAGGCATATACACATAGGGGTAGGGCAGGGGTAGCTAACCTCTGCCCCGTGTCCCAGAAGGTGCTGAACTACAACTTCCGTCAGCCTCAGCTAATGGTCAGGGATGATGGGAGCTGTAGTTTGGTGACATCTGGAGGACCACAGGTTAGCCACCTTTGGCACTGAGAAAAGCAAACAAACCAGTGAGGTCAGAGGGAAATAAAATTCAATAAATATAAGCCATGGGAATTACACTGAATCTTAAATTTAGGTAAAATTATTACAGTGATCATTCACAAAGCACTATTGATAGTACACACTTCCTTACATAGGTAAAATAACATCTGTGGAAAAAAACCTCTCTTAAGGCCACATGTTAGAGCTGAACTTCTTTTCAAAGTTTTAAATCAGCGGTTTCCTCCTGGAATTTTGCTTTAGAGTTGCTTTGTTCAAGAATGGTTACTTACATTTGCAAAACATCAAGTTTGAAAGCAAGCAGAAAAACCTAACTAGCATTAAGGACTAATACTGAAGTCATTTTTGCCAGTGTATGATTTCCTAAATTTATTCATTGCACTTTGTACCATAGTGTGAAGCAGTGCCTTGCAGATTCTTTAGGCATGAAAGCTGATGAGATCCTAAACAGCTGCTGCCAGAAATTTGATAGTAAACAAATGTTCTGTCATGTATGAGCTCAACACGGGGCTGCTGTTTTCAGTGTCAGCCAGGTGTTTCTCATAATGCATTGGCTTTCTGTTTCAAGCCCAATTCAGGATAAAACCCTAAATGGCTTGGACTGAAGAACGGTCTCCTCCCTCTTTTACCTGTCCCTCTGTTACAGAAGCCCTGCACTGACAAGGGAAGCACACTTGAGACAGGCCTTTTTAGTGGTAGCTCCCTGGTTATGGAACTCTCTTCTGAGGAAAGTTCTGTGGTTTGAAGCAGGCAACCAAGACATATATATATTCTGCTGAACTTTTAAAGCTTTTTAATAGCTATTCAATTTTAACATGAAGATTGCCACTTGTCCAGTTTTAATTTTAATTCTAGTTTATTTGAATTAATTGTGGGATGTATCTTAATTTATTGATCGCTTGTTTTTATGCATTGTCTTACTGGTATGATGTTAGCCGCTCTGAGCCCAGCTTTGGCCGGGGAGAGCGAGATATAAATTATTATTATTATTATTAATGCACTAAATAGTTATTCCATTTTTGTATGCTTGCTTTAAAGAAGCGATAAAACCATAGCATAAAAATGGAATTAATTGCATCTAATTTTTAGTATATTAAGTTATATGTTTTGTGGTTGCAAACCACCTTGAGGGTCTTTTGAGGGCCAAAGGATGGGATATAAATATTTTTAAAAATATAAATAAAGCTTGAGGGTCTTTTACCCGTTAATGGAATTGTTGGAATGTTTGGAGGGAATAGAGTGACATCTAGTGGTACAAAATTACTCAGAACACTGATAACATATTCTGTCTGCTTACTTATCTAGAGAAGAGGACTTATGGTTGCATGTTTATGTCATGACCTGGATCACAGGGGTTATAGCAACAGCTACCTTCAGAAGTTTGATCACCCATTGGCAGCTCTTTATTCTACTTCAACAATGGAGCAGCACCATTTTTCACAGACAGTATCAATATTGCAGGTAAATTGCATTCCCAGCTTGCATTTTTTTGAGCAAAAGGTAGAGGGAGGCTTTGATGGCACATTAGATAGCTCCATGCATGGCTCAGGCTGGAGATTTCATAACAGCAGACCTCAAATGTTGTTTCAGCAGCTGTCATCCTTAGGCTAAAACATGGGTAGGCAAACTAAGGCCAGGGGTCCGGATCCGGCCCAATTGCCTTCTAAATCCGGCCCGTGGGCGGTCCGGGAATCAGCGTGTTTTTACGTCGGTAGAATGTGTGCTTTTATTTAAAATGCATCTCTGGGTTATTTGTGGGGCATAGGAATTCGTTCATTTCCCCCCCTTCAATAGCCTGGCCCCCCACAAGGTCTGAGGGACAGTGGACCGGCCCCCTGCTGAAAAAGTTTGCTGACCCCTGACTAAGCCCTAGGCAGGAGTTTCAGCTCGATCTCAGTAGCCTTTTGTGATAGGAGCCATTTCATCTAAATGGGCCCAGCCTGCTTGAACAAGACTGGCTGCAAGCTCTGCACCTTTCTACAGGTTTGCAAAGAGTTCTTGGAAATAAAATCTTTCCACTACAATTTTTATATTTTCCCTTTATTTCATGGTTTATTGTATAATTTTTATTTATGCTTTATACCTATCAGTCATCTTGTGATGAGGCCTTACATGCTACATTAAATAACTGTATAATTAATATTTGTGAAACAATGCTTGAAACCAAAAAGAAAACATAATTACATTTAAGGAGAAATATTGGCATTACTTGTGTTTATTTATGATTTCTTAAATTTGCATTGTAGTTCTAAACAGTGTTTCAAATCCATGCTACCCAGAAATTTACCTAGAGATGATATGAAGTAATGTGGTGCAGTTAAATAACAAAAAGTGTTATTAAGGTATTTTCATAAATCCACACTGCCACCCAAGCCAAACTTCAATCCAACTATTTGTTACAAACACAGAGATTTTGCTAAAATTAGCAACCCTGTATTGAATTCTTCCCCTCGCCTGGTATGTGTACAGACAACCCATCATCATATTGTGCACTTGTCTGCCCCATAAATACCAGCCAATGATGTGGCGCAAGAAAACACAGCATCCTGATGTTACAGCATGAGTTATTTGGTGGCATCTCTGTTTCTTGTAATTCATAGTTTCAACTTGGAAAAGGTGTGGTTTGCACATAAGGCTCAGCCAAACGATATATTAGCATGAACAAGCAAGTACAGTATGTCAGTACAAAGAGTGGAAATGACAGTCTTTTTGCTCCTCTCTGGTCCAGCCATGCTACCTGGAAGTGAGCCATGATTTGACTTAGTGTTATATGTGTGCCCAGGCTTGTAGTTTGTCTTGCTCCAAACAAGCCACAAGCTCTAGCCAAGGCTTGTTCTCAGCTTACCACTTATATTGGGGAGACAAACCGTGTCTTAGCTCTGGGTAGCACAGATGTAGTAGAACTAGGGAGGAGCAAAGTGGCCCTGATTTTCATTCTGTGCACCTGACCTCTTGCTCATTTACATTGAGCCATAGTTTGGCTTAGCATTACATGTAAACTAGGTTGGTTTCTGTTGGTTTCTCTTCCACGAGATTGTTTTTGAAAAGTTAGTGTGCCTAACTAAGCTTTGAAATGCTGTATCCGACTTCATAATGCTTAGATTGTTAGTAATACTTTAAGCATGATGAGGTTTGGATCCAGTCCAGTACCTTTTGCAGATATTGTCAGAATCTTGTGTTACATACAGCAGTGCTGTATGTTTGAATGTGAATCGAGTTTAAAAGACAGTTCTAAAACAATGGTTTAAAATAGTTCATAATAATATATTAGCTTGTTCATTTTAAAAATTCTGTTTTCATAGCTGGAAGGCCACAATATCTTCTCTAACTTGAGCTCTAGTGAGTATGAGCAGGTGCTGGAAATAATCCGCAAAGCCATCATTGCTACAGACCTTGCTCTGTACTTTGGAAACAGGAAACATTTGGAAGAGTTGCACCAGTCAAGATCACTAAATCTTAAAAATCAAGCACATAGGTAAAGAGCAAATGAATATTTATAATTCACTTTTAAGTCATGTTGTTTTAGCAGTGTCCATAGTTTTAATTTGCTTTAAATGTTTGGTTTACTGTGTATTGATGTCCATATAAATCTTCAGAAATAAAGGAATCATTAGAAGAGTCAAACTGTTAGCATATGTTGTGCAGTGCCTTTAAGCATGAAATCTTATATGAACTTGTTTATAGAAGTATAGTTGCAGAAACAAAATCTTAGCTACTCTCTGATATGCCTTACACAGACAAATAGATAATCAAAACTTGAATGCGTAACTCTGCCACTTTTCTTAAGAAAGTATTAAAATGAGATCTGTGAAAGGTTACAGCAGGGTTTGGGAACCTGTGTATTTCTATATGTTTCTGGACTACAACTCCCATCATTTTGACCAGGCATAGGCAAACTTGGCCCTCCAGATGTTTTGGGACTACAACTCCCATCACCCCTAGCTAACAGGACCGGTGGTCAGGGATGATGGGAATTGTAGTCCCAAAACATCTGGAGGGCCGAGTTTGCCTATGCCTGATTTTGACCATTAGCCAGACTGGCTGAGGCTGCTGGGATTTAGAGTCCTGCAACATCTGAATAT
The DNA here is from genome assembly GCF_027172205.1 of Podarcis raffonei. Lineage (NCBI taxonomy): Eukaryota > Metazoa > Chordata > Lepidosauria > Squamata > Lacertidae > Podarcis > Podarcis raffonei. Next base: position 73,886,089 of record NC_070604.1, on the reverse strand, counting down.
TAATCAGATTAATATTAATCTGAACATCAAACTTAAGTTATTTCCGTAGCAATCTTAACTGCTGCTACATAAATATAAGAATATATTTTTAAACAAAATAGCAAATGTTACCTCTTTAAACTGCACAATAGCTTTCCAGTTGTTATATTCTAGGGATCGTGTGATTGGGCTGATGATGACAGCTTGTGACTTATGTTCTGTGACAAAATTGTGGCATGTTACCAGAACGACAGCCAGCGATATATATGCAGAATTTTGGGCAGAGGTACGTGCATTTTATTGTTTATATGTTGGCATATGCACCGGCAGGCATGTGCATCATTAAACCTAATTTTATTGGAGGCATCAAGTATTTCTGTTTCACAGAGCAATTCTGCCAAGTTGTGGAAGGGAGGAGTTGGAGTGGACAAGCCACGGAATCCAAAGCATTGCCGGGCTCACACTGGGGGTTTTATTCCCTCCTCCACCCTTTTCCCAGCTTAAAAAATATGCAGCGGATTATTACTTATTTAGAAAAAATATATATAAACCCACTTTAATAATATTATTTTTTTAAAAAACAACAACAACCCCAAAGAGAAGTGCATTAAACAATATAAAACAATTATCATTAAAAGCATTAAATTTATAGAGAAATACATGGGGCTAAGATTGTATGTCCTGATGGACTTCCTTGAACAGAAAGGTTCTTAGCAGGGGTATGGAACAGTACAACAAGGGTACCTGTCTACTGTTATAGGCAGGGTGCAGCAAAGCACAGGCGCTCTCACACTGAAATACTTATTACATATGTGGTGCAAGTTCCATAGAGTGGAGTGTTTGAAGAGACACATAGGAAGCAAAGCAACCTTATGGCTTTTTATATTATATAGTAAAACTTTGAATCTGGCTTACTAGTGAATCAGCAATCAGTGTCGATCTTTGAGTAAAGGTATAATGCTGACTTAATCCCACTCCTGTCAGTAATCATGCTGCAGCATTCTGCACTAACTGCAGCTTCCAAACCAACAACAAGGGAAGCTCCCCACAGAGTTTATTTCAGTAATCCAGTCTTGAAGTTACCACTCCCTGGACTACTGTGGTCAATTTACCTTGGTCCAGGGATGGCCTCAGCTGTTGCACCAGCTGAAGCTGAGGAAAGGTATTCCTTGCTACAGAGGTCACCTGGGCCTTTAGTGAGAAAGCCGAATCCAAGGGAACACCCAGACCACTGTTCTTTTTGACCTCACCCACACACAGCTATTTGGAAAGAATTAAAGCAGCTGTTTTAAGCCTAGTTCTTGCAAACAAAGAGCCTGTCTGTACCACGGCAGGTTGCAGGTGGAGGCACACGTTTGAATGCTACTCCTCACAGAAAAGCTTCCTACATACACAATACTCGCAGCTCAGGGACAAGATGAGACTAGTACCTTCCTCACTGAGATCTAGAGTTTGTAGAATATGGAAGATCACTCATCCATATCAGCCACCACTGGCAATGTGTGAGAATCTGTGAGAACTATGTCTTTGCATTGGGACATGGACATTTTTCTTCCTGTTTGATTTTTGTGGGACATGGGAGTTGCAGAGACTCTGTTTCTCACACAAAAATCCCCCACCACCCCAGTGCTGTCAAGGTACATTTGAGCCCATCTATCAGGTTCAACACATTCATGAAGGAAAGGACTGTCAGCAGATATTGGCCACAGTAGCTGTTTGATATTGGAAACGTCAAATTTAGGGTCAATATGGCCCTGAATAAAAACTCCAGGGTGTGACTGGACTGGGTGGTGGGCGGGATGACAACATAGGAGGGGCTATTGCTTTCTTGCCTTGCTTGTGGGCTTTCTGGAGATAACCTAACTGGCTGGACTAGATTTCTCCTTGGTCTGATCCAGCTGGGATTTTCTGTGCTGAAAAATCATTTCCTTCAGTTGTTTTTCTTAATCCCAAGCCACTGATATTAATATATTGAGTTCTAAATACCTGTTTGTATATACATGAGAAACATTTTTGGACCAAATAACCTGGAATAACCTATTCTTTGGTCTTGCACTTTATTTTAGGGTGATGAAATGAAGAAGTTAGGTATTCAACCTATTCCTATGATGGACAGAGACAAGAAAGATGAAATTCCTCAGGGCCAAGTAGGTGTAAAAATGTTTGACCTCTCAAAAAGCTGCTTCTGGGGCTTGAGGGATCCTCTGGCATGGTGTGGAATGAGGAAATCGGAGAATCTGGCAATGTTAGAGCGAAGCCAACAAAACTAGAAGGGGCTGCCAAAGCTTATTGTAATAAGCAGGTACTTAAAGATGGCTGGAATTCTATGGAAGTCTGGTCATTAGTTCGTGGGTGAGTCATCTCCCCTCTCCCCCAAAACCCAGAACAAAAAACCCAAGGAAATTACTTACTTGCTTATCTTCTGTTGACTTTGTGACAAACCCTAGTAGGAAATAAAAAGATGGTTTTAAGCTGGAAGCTGGAAATACTGAAAAAAATAGGTCTGGTGCCAACCTATGAGAATAGGGAAGGGTCGGCCAAACTGAGGGCTCTTCTTTTGCATTCAGAAGGTCACTGATTCAGTCCCCAGCCTCTTTTGTTAAAATTATCTCAGGTAAGAGTGCTAGGAATGACCTCTCTGTATCCAAAAGCCTAGAGAAATCACTGTCAGTAAGAGTAGAAAATACTGGGTTAGATGGACAGAGTCAATACATGGACAGATAACCATATACAAGGCTAAAAGAGTGTTAGAACACTGGGCTTTCTCTTTTAAGGTTCAGATTTTTGAATCACTACCATAACTTTCAGTTCAGGCTTCAGAAGTTGTACAACTGCTGTACTTACTTGAGCTCTGTTTTTCTACTAATCTTAGTAGCAAGCTTGTTAACATATCCATGAGTAGTTACTCTAGCCCCCCCCCCCATTTATAAGACTGGTATTGCTAATAACAAATATCCAGACAATTTTCCTGCCAAGTAAATTTGTTACAACACCTTTCCAATTTGCTTAATACAGCTTATGTTGATTTTTATTCTGTTCTATTTGATTTTTTTTCCAGATTGGGTTCTTCAATGCTGTAGCCTTGCCCTGCTATAACACCCTCTCACAGATCCTCCCTTCCACTCTGCCACTACTTCGAGCTTGCAAGTAAGCTATAAAAGTTTGCACAGAATCCTTTTTCCAGCTGCAGACCACTGCACATGCTATCTAGATATTCTTTCTGAAGTATAAAAGTTGACTGGGGGAGAGGTAGCCAGTCCTCCCTGGTGTTACCTAGATACTGTCTAGAACTGAGTAATTGTAGTGCATGTGCAGATCCTTGACTTAATGCAGAAGCAGCTCAGTAGATGAGATGGGCCCTCAACACTAGCTTCCTGACAGGTACATCACAGCTGCTTACTGGAAGGGAGAGGTGCAGTCGTGGGGGAAGTCAGTGTGGGTGCTTCTGCAGGAATACCAGATTGGCTCTGCCAGTTTGCCTACACAACACTGACCTTCCCTCTACCTTACCCTCCCTTTTCCCTCCTGAGAAGTTAGTGTTGCCGTTCTGCCCCACCACGGAAACCACTTCTGACTTTATTAATGCTTTGTCCTATGCCTCGTGGTGGTTTTATCCTTCAAACCCAAATAGACAAGCTATAGGCATATTAAGAATGATTTGCTACTTAAAGGGAATATGGAATCGATGGAGGCACAAGAGAACTGGCCAGCAGTATCAACCATCGTGTTTTATTTACAAGTTTACTTGTACACCACTCTTTGGGCTAATAGTTTATAAATCTTCTAAATAAACAAACATAGAACCCATCAAATGTGGCGAGCATATCCATGTTTTAAGCAGATAAATAAGCATGGAGGTTTTCTTGTGTGTCCCACCAGCATCTAAAGATGGAACTAGGGAGATGGCCTGATCTGCTTAGGTCTAGTCTCAGGAACACACTGCCTAGGGCAAGAGGCTCCCTTGCTCCCTCTCTGATGGTCTTGTGTGAGTGTTAAGACCTTTTCAATTTAGAAAGCTTTTGGGCTATAACAAGTCATTGTGACCCTCTTGGATTTAGATTTTGAAGTTGTTTGTGGAAAATTCCTTTTTACTTTTTGCTGGTCTGTTTTAATTGATTTTTTTAAAAAGAATGTTTTAGTGATTTGTGCTTCTGCATTGATATCCTTATTGCTGTATTGTTTTATTGGTTTTGGGTGTGGTTAGCTGCCTCAGACATGTTATGGAAAGGTGGAGTAAAAAAAGAGCTTAATCAAAAAATAAATATTGCCATCACTGCCATCTCAGCCCAGCCGTTACTCATAATGTCAAACTTTTCCATATGTTTGGTAGGTGTACTGATTACATGTCTTAAGTTAAATGCCTTCACCAGGCAATTCACACTTCTCAGCCTAACTTGCCTTTCAAAAATAAAGAGGATTTGGAGATGTTCCATAGTTGACTTTTTGTTCTTTTTTTCTTGCATTTCCCTGTAACCTCTTTATTTTTGTGTGTGTTTGGATTATACAGTTCATTAAATTATAATAATATAATTGTACTTGGGGCTGTAAGCCCTGCTTACTCCTCTCACCAGCCCTCCCTACCTGCCAAGGTCTTTGCCAATTCCCTACACTCACACTTGGCCAGCCCCCTCCCTTGAGACACAGACACACGCACACAGCTCACTCCAATCCTGCCCTCTTTTAAAGGAGGAAGCCGCTTCAGAGGGTGATTTTCCAAAGAGCCTCCCCTTTCTCTTAAACCTTGCTGCAGCTGCATTTAACGGAGGGGAATAGGTGTTTCACAGAGCAGTTTGCCAACATACACCTCATGACCCTCTGGTCTATCCTGGTGTAGTACCGAGCACCCAGGTCAGGCCCACCCACCTCATCCATCTAAGTTTTGGTAATATATATGTCAGGTCAGCCTCTTCATTCATGAACAAGTTGTGGATGTGCATGATCTTATTGTGGATTGACCTGGCATTCAGTAGCAGCAGCACCAAACCAGAGAACTCAACGCATAAGCTGCCAGTAACTTCTAGAAGAGTGGCAGTGCTGAAATGCTTCCACCCCAGCAGGAAGAATATGCTAATTTCACTATGACAGGCAGCGGCAGTTTAAGACATGTCCAATATGTGCATGACCATGCATATGTGTATCACACCAAAGACAGAAGTGACATGAAAACATAACAAAAAGAGGCAGGGCAAGGGCGGAACAGGGTGTTTGCAGGCTTTTTCAGTTGTGCTTCAAATGTGCATGATTTCACTTAAACGTGCCTCCCTAAACTAGCAACCTAAAGGTAAATACCCTTTAGTGACAACACCACCACATGTGCCAGAGTTGCTGTTACAGTGATTCATGCTCTGAGCCATGTTCCAGCTGTATGCACTCAGCCAGCAATCAAGCAAGCAGTATCACTCAGTGCAATCAGCAAAAACACTCACTTTTCCGCAGGCAGATATCTAACACGACAAACTGATAGCTAAATTCCAACTTGATTCCCCAGTTAAATTGCAGTTTGATTTCCCAGCATGTGATAGCTTACTCATTAATTTGATTAGCAGGACTCTCTGTACGTGGTGTCGGGGGGAAAACATATTTAAGAGAGATGGAAAATAAAACATTTAAATTAATTATTCTTGGAAAATAAGGTGAGTGAAAGGCAATGGATGGGTTCTGTTCAGTCTTAGGGACTTCACTCTGGATTTGTGTAGTGTTTGCTCTTTAGCCTTTTCTTCTCCTGAAAGTATCCCCCAAAGCAGTGTAGGTTTAAGATCAGAGTTTTCCCTCTTCTAGATGGGCTACCTTCCTACGTTGTTGAGTCCTATCTACCCCTCATTTCCCTCTAGAGCACTGCCTTCTTATCCGCTGGACCCACTATTGGTCTCATCCATTCAATCAGCTAGAGCCTGCCTTTGCATGCAGGGGAAGTCCCTAACTCACTGATGATTTGAGACCCATCGGCCACCCTTACCTGGTTTAGCTGGCCAGTTGAAGCCATTCCTGGGGTGTGGCCACTGTTGCATGCTGATGGCTTCTAGAAGCCACAAGTGAGAGCTGAGTGTTGGGTGGGGAGCAAAGGTGGACAAACTACCCCAGAAGGAGCACAACATGTTCCCCACCAGAGGTACTACCCCTCCCCTAACACCCCATATACCCAGGTATTAGTAACCTAATTAGTACTTAGAATGAGACAGAAACCCATTCAGGCCAAAGGTGACAGATTAACTTCTCAGTTAATTGTAACTGAGTGGTTTCATTCCAGAGTCTCCTTCTGAAGTTTGAAAAAAATCAAAGGGCCTGCTAGAGATCAAGCCCTATAAAATATTATTGTTGCTGACTTTTGTATACCATAGATATCTTATTTTGGAAATAAAGTAATTTTATGTTGAATGTTGGCTCTTTTTGCCTCTCCAGGGAAAATCTTAAACAATGGGAAAAAGTGATACGAGGAGAAGAAGCATATGGATGGATACCAGCACAGACAAATAGCCCTTCGACAGATGTGCTACCTGTGGAAATTACAGACTGATTCACATTTTAAAATCTCTTTGAGACTCCCACCACCTTTTAAGGCTTTTAAAAGGATAAATACTGCAAATTCTAACTGGGAAGACTTGTGCACCTTTCTTTTCTTTGCTGATCCAGTGTGTACAGAGAGACTGACGGACAACTCAACTATTGCAGAATCAGCTATCAAAGCAAATGCTTGGCTTGTAAATATAAGACTGCCTTTTTCTCATGGGCTACTTTGCTGAGGCCTTAATTTAAAATTGTTGGGCAAGGAAGGCAAATCTTGGGTGTTGCTTTTGCATTTTGTCTTTGTAGCAGAGATTTTCAGTGGTACTTACAACATTATACTGTGGCTGGCTTTAATGCCAGTTTCACTTGGGGAGTTCTTGGCTATACATAGGACATTTCCACATTGTTATTGTAAATGTTTATGTTTGATCTCTGTGCAATCAGCTCAGACGCTACCAGAAAATATCTGGGACTAAAACTATTTTTGAGTTTACAGTACTTGAATTAATCTTGCTGCAAATGTGTGGGGGGGAGGAGGAATTTAACATCCAGATAGAAGACTCCAGAAATTATTCTGTTTACAT